>NC_012873.2:49491389-50137945 GCF_000003195.3 Sorghum bicolor | reverse complement strand
ACTAAAAATAAATAAATGTAAAATATGGTTCCTCTGCCTTTATATGAGGTTGTTATATCATATAGATACATAATTTAGCTATGTGTTTGTAGAAAATGTCAAGCTTCTTGTTTATCTTGCTGTTACATGCTTGCTTGTGATGGAAATTTATCTTTTTCATGAAAATTGCTATACTTATCCAAGTGGCATGAAATTTATACAGTATACTCTGGAGAACATATATGAACTGCTGTAGTTTTCTCAGAATTTACTGTGTACTTTTGATATATGGTTATTACTTTGTCTATTTATCTAAATAAATTAATAAAGACATGAAAGGTATTTATTTAGGGATGGCCATGATGTTTTCTAGTATCCCTTTGATGTCTTTCAACTGTTGGTAAGCTAGGTTTTGCCCAGGTTCAAGTTTGGAACATAAATAAAATATTATTATACCCTTAATTAGTAATTAAATAATAATTCTAGAGTAATTAGATGATAATTAATTTAAATTCTCAAAATTAGGGTTTGAGTGATTTTAGGATTGTGTGATGACCTGAGGTCATTAACCTTAATGACCTTTGGCATTTAATTATTGTTTGGCATTGATGCTAAATTACTGCCATTAATACTTAATTAAGAATTAATTAAGATAAAAAGGATTAATAATTAGTTAATTAAGGATAATTATGAATTAAGAGAAGTCTTGATTTACTGATGCAACCTCTTGGGTAAAAACAATAAAATGATAAACAACTTTAATTACTGTTTAACCCATCCTTGCATCAAGAAGGAAAGTGTACTCAACTCGGTCCTTCTCAAATAATTGTCATACGCATATCATGAGCATCCATCATTTTGCGTATAGTGCACGTGACCGAAGGAGCGACCGTTGAACCAACCCCGAGGTCGGTGCTCCGTTTGAGGAAGTAGGATCCGAGACTTGGGAAGTCTCCGAGGATCCCTCTCAGCTCTGCAACCAAGGCAATCCCCGGATGCATTAACCTCTCCTTGAATGTTTTAAATCTTTTATCACTTATGAATTGAAAATGCTGCATTAGTTAGTTGAGAATTGGGTTAACCTACTTGCTGCATTTACTACCTTGATATTTGTTATCCTGTCCTTGACACCTATTTTATTTTAAAACTGCGTAGTGATGCTTAGCCCTGCTACTAGATAGGTTTTCAAACAAGAAAGTTTGAAGGGTTGTTGTGGAATACACTTATGTTCAATGATGTTTCAACTTGAGACCGGTCGGTGGACTTGCTTTAAGAATGGAGTCTTAACGTAGTGTCTCCAACTGTGTCGATTAAGGACCGGTCCGTTGATAGCCTGCTGGGTTGAGAATTTATAGTACTAGCCACTTGCCCTCGGTAAGCCCGGTCTTGTGATCCCTCGACGCGAACAGCTACTCACGCACTGGGCGTGGAGCGATGGCGAGAGTAGCGTGTACCCACCTTACGGATCTGAGATGACCGGGAAACATCTAGATCGGCTGTAGGATGGTGGAGTACTGTGCTCTCGGGTGTCGCGAACCTAGTCAAATTTGGGGAGAGCTCGATTTGGGTTGACATATGCAAGATTTGGTTCTACATATGTCGGGTGGTTAGGAACTCCAGCTCGATTGCTAAGCGATTCGAATCGTCGTTGCTCCCCGATTGGGAGACTCAATTCCTTCGACCCTCATCGTAGTTAAATATGCAACTAAGTGATAAAATGAGAAAGGGGGAAAATGTCGCATGAGGTTTGGATCCCAATTCCCAGACTCAGAGTGACATGAAGCAATGGCCGTTGGATAGATAATACTTTGGTTAAGGACTAGGAACTTACAGACTTGTCTGTGAGAAGCAATTAGATAGACTGTCCTCGAACTCCTCGACCTCTTAAGGAGAGGAAGTCGTGGGTAAAACTTGAAAGTAAGGATGCACTATTAGTAAGCTTTTTGGCAAAACCATTTGGCTCCTTGCTCAGCCACTCCTTGTCTACCCTAAGCCTGCATTCCCAAGTTCTCCTCTTTTTCCACCGGGTAAGTCTTGTTGAGTACTCCAGTACTCAGGGTTTTATAACCCCTGTTGCAGGTGCTGACTTATGCTGCTAATGGAGGTCATGTCGGTGGGCACGACATGATTTATCCACCTCTTCTACCTTAGAAGTTTCACCTAAGATGCTTCCGCTACTCTACACACCTTTTGGAAATTTAGTTGTTTATATTCCATCATATGTTGTAAGTTGAGTTATAAATCTTCTGCACTCCGATGTAAGTTATTTTTGTAACAAATGTTGTAATGTTGTGGTAACTCCATGTTGATCCTGTATGAGTTAAAATGTGGATGATTCGGGGTCCTCCGAGGGCACCCGACAGACTATCCAAGTTATATGACTCTCATGTGCAGTAGTCAGAGGTCTTAAAGACAATGTCAAGTGCATGTGGGCCATATAATTAGGGTGGTTCTGCCACACAAGGGAATAACATGTATATGTATGTAGTGGTTCGTTTCATATGATCTTTGCATACGTATAAGAGTTGTCACGCCTTGCTAGAGGCCGCTGTCAACTATTGGGCGAGTAGGAGTACTCGGCCCATGTCTATATGTACGTGAACCTATAGGGTCGCACGCTTAAGGGGCTGGAAACCTAATTCGGGTTGGACCCAAATTAGACAAGGCTTAGGGTTTCTAATTGGGCCCCCCCGATTTGGGGATGATTGGAGGACACCTATATAAGAGAGGGAGGGGGCGCGGCCAGGGTTAATCCCACGCCAATAGGCAGCCACCGCTGCTCACCCATGCTCGCGCCTTTTGCTCCTCACGGACCTAGCAGTCCGGAGGCGCAACGCTTCTTCCCCGCACGTGTGGGATACCTCGGAGGTGCTGCATCTGGAGAACAAGGACGAACCGTAGGAGAGGGATTGGCGTGGTGGACGACCACGCAACTGCACGGCACTGCTACTACGCACACAACTACACCGAGTCGCTTCTGCTGCATCTGCGCATCTAGTGGTAATCCCATAATCTATAACTTGCAGTTGATCCTTGTTTATGAGGTCAAAATTTTTGTTTCCTAGCTAGCGTAGCGTCCTCATAATCCCAAAATTTCTTCCAATACTCTCCTAAATTTTATTTAGCAAACTTGATATCAAATAGAAAGATAGATATAGATATAAATAACTAGGGAAATCTTTAGTTGGGTTTCTATGGATATGCATCTTTTTATTTGTTTCAGATTAACATAGCATACTTAATAAATAAATAGATAAGTGAGTGATACTTAGCTGGATAAACGGGGGTGCTCTCCCCCAAGCTGGATGTTGATGCAGTTTGTTGGCGTTGGCAGTGAAGGTGTATTGGTCCTCCTGGAGTGTTAGAGATGGTTGTTGTTGAGACAACACTCTGAGTGTTGAAGACAACACCCCGACAAGGGATAGGACGTCCTTCTGCCTGATAGCTCTTCTTGATCTTTTAAATTCTGTGAAGCTCAAATAGACAACAAAGCTTGTGGAACTAATTAAGTGTTAGTGATAAAACCCCTAAGACTTTGATTGTCTAGAACCTTCTTAATATATTTATCTTTTAGCAGGATCATAAGATATATTTTTGGTTTTTTTATGGTATGTAAAAAATGCAGTAAGATGAAAACTTTTATACCACCACCATGGATATCTTTGTGGGCTACGGCACCACAAAATTATCCACATAGAACTTAGCATTTTCTAGATGCAGTAGTAAAAAGGGAAATATTGATAACTACCAAGTTACCTCTTGGCACGGTGTTCAGTGTTTTAGGTCCTCCGAAGAGGACCTCTTACCATGTTAACTCCTAGGTGCTTTTTCTGGTCCCAAAGGTGGAGTCCATGATAGTTGCACCTCTTGGGATGGTTTCACCCATGTTTATTTGCTCTCCTAGCCGGTTGGAGTCAAGTGCTAGTTGTGGGAGCTGGCAGCATCTTTGCTCAGTGTGCATGTTCATAGGTTCAGGATCTTCACTTGTAGGATTCTTGGGGGATCAACTAAAGTGCGTTCTGCTCATACAGACAAGGCAGAGATCAAGTGCTTGGGCTCTATTGGTGGGAAAACACCAATAGAACCAAAAGGTTTTGTTCATTGTTCTCTAACCTTAGGCACATTGAATGAGACAAAGTCGATATATGTGTTTTGCTCTATATAAACATGGATGATAGCATCAAACAGTAGGCAAGAATGTGACATTAAAACATTTGGCAAATTAGATTACTCAACCTTAAGGAAGGATAGTCTACCTATGCATATAACTTCATGATTATAACTATCAACTTCCAAAGAGAGGATGCACCATATTCCGGATCATTGAATTAAAGGCAATGAAACCATGAAAGTGATGCTAGGAACAAGCATAAAGAACTAAACATGTTGAGCTAATTAGATTGGATCAAATGAGGTTCTAACTCAAAGCATGTTTGGCTCTCTACTTATGTGCATGCCAGAATCAAGGAGGTTATTATGGAAGTAATGATTACTTACCTAGAGATGTTACCTTTATTGTTGAAGCATGTTGAAGCCATAATATCTTGTGGAAGCTTTTCTTACTTGGCTAGTCACGTGTCTTGTTTATGCACCAACTATCTTCTTTGTTGTACTCCTTATGCCATGATTTGTTCTCTGTCTAATTTGTTCTTGGACCTTTAGCTCTTCTTATTAATTTATCCCTGCAAAACATTAGTGGACAACACATACCCGAAGGAATATACAAGTAATGATGAGGGTATTGTTGTAACTCAGCTAAGGGTCACTTTCTATGCTACAGAAAGAAACTTTCTTGAGCATGCTTAGCATAGCGCATTTATTATTTACAATTACTTCTTTCTAGAGAATTTATTTTATTTTCCCATCTTATATTTTAAATCTGAAATTATTAATCAACTCAAACTCATAGAAATAGTGAATTTAGAGATTGCAAACCAGCATGTGGAGTGATGGGAGCATAAGGTGTAGAAGAACTTGGTTGGATCATCTTGAGGAGTTAGCCTTCCTTCCTCATGTCTTAGCTTCTCGACCTTAAAGGTGAGGGTGCAGAACGTTGCATGCTCTCCTCTTGTCAATCTTTTCTTGATTTCTGATAATTAGTGGTTGACAAGAGAATGCAACTCCATGGAGTGAGTGCTTTGATTGTGGTTCATATTTTGTAGCACCCTTCTTTCTTCTTGGCTATGAGTGACTTGTGTCTCCCTTGTGCAAAATTATTGTGTCTCTCTTCATCTCCAGTGTGAGTTTATCTCAGGACTTTTCCCAATTTGAATTTGAAAGTTTTCCTATAGGGGTTAGTCCAGAAATATTCCAATATCTACTACAGCATACTATCGACTCAAAAATCAACCTAGACACCACGTCTAATTTGATTTAGGAGGGCATTTTAACCTAAGCACTACGCTTAATTTAAAAAGCCTTTGAATGTAAGATCACCACTCCTAAACTAGGCACCATGCTTCATTTAAGAGATGTATGAAACTACTCCAAACCTAAACATATACTATAGAAAACAAAGGTGACATGAAAGCATTATAGAGTTTTACTCAAACAGTGATGAAAGAGCATGATCATTGTTTAGCAAATTGGGCATATATTAAAGGTAGGGGTAACCAAGATAGTATAGCAACATGGTGTTGACGGTCCTTAATGCTCACTTTTAACCGTCAACTAATCATGGAAAATGACCTATATGCAACCGACACCTAGACTTAGGGCTTTATCTGACAGAATTCTACGAGTTTTGGTGTTTGTCTATTTCTGCAGGGGGGTTATCAGGAAATATGGAGAAAAAGCCCACACGTCGGGTTTACATAGAGATATTAACGTGTGCGCTAATTTTCTATCATCTAGAAGACTCCAGAAGCCACGGGAACGAACGGGAGGCCGAACGGGCCCAGGGGCAGGGCGCCCGCCCTCCCCCCTTGGGCGCCCGCCCTGCCCTGGTAACCAATCACGGCAGGTCTCGCGGATCGTGCTCCACTGCCTTTGAGGATCAAGGAAAACCGTGCGATTAAGGTCGGTTTGATCCGACGGCCCACATTCATTTGGAAGGGCTATATAAGCAGGCCCCCTGGCCCCTGGAGAACATACCTCTTCTACAGAATCAAAGCTAGGGTTTCAATTATTCATCCAAGTAGAGAGGATCCCTCTAGTTCATCTAGTTCTAGTTCTAGTTCATCTAGTTCTAGTTCTAGTTAGTTCTAGTTGTAATCTAGAAAACAGGGAGAGAGAAGAGGAGAGCGGAGGAGGAGCCGGATCTGTCGGATCTTCCTCAACATTGTACCTTTGCAGCAACTAGTTCGTTCTTCATCGTTCTCCAAGTTATTCAATTCACAATTCCTGAGTTCTTTAATTACTTTTATTTACATTCAAGTTATTTATTGGATTCCCGCTTGCATCAAGTGCTCTAGTCTTTGAAACGCTAGAGTAGTAATTAATAGATTAGACGTGGTGTTTAGTCTTGCAATTACCTGGAATTGCACCCAATCCTGCAGATTGTTGTGGTAGCCCTAGGGTAGTGACAGCCCTAACGGTCGACGTATTCCACCTCGTTCGGATCGGTGTTTGTAGGACCGTAGTCAGAGCTTCCTAGCCCCTTCTCATCTCTTTCTGTGGTTAGTGTTCTGATGTCCCGAAATAAATAATCTTTGAAGTAATTCTTTATTCTTAGATCAATTAGAGAACTCTCAGGAAACCTCATCTCTTCCCAAAAAAAATAATTATATAGTTATCCATGGGCGATCTTGAATCTTAATTAGTACACTCACGTTCCCTGTGGAAAATCGATACTCTGGAATACTCCTGGGTGAAAGCTACATGGGTGTCTGTGCGCTTGCGGATTTTTCTGTTTGCGTTTAAAATACCCAACAAGCTTTCTAGCGCCGTTGCCGGGGAACGGTACCTGTGCTAGTTTCGAACCAAGTCGTCCGTGTATCCTTTTTCTTTTCCTTTTTCACCACACCACATGGATTTCACTCCAAACATTAATGAGCATGGAATTTATTTCATAGCCACTTCGTTTACTCCATGCTCATATGCAATATCTTCCCAATCTATTGGTCTCTCCAACATCACCACATTCGAGATCTCCAACCCCCTCTTCCTTTCTATTTATAAAAACTTTAAAAGGGCGGTTGTCGATGGTTATGTCTATAATAAAGATTGCAGAAATCGTTCAATTGATTTTGATATAGGTCAGCGTTGGAGGGGAAACCACTTCGCCGACATAAATTGATGGTTTCCCAAGAACAAGCTTAGTGTCCTAAAATAAGCACTGATCAGATCGTAACATGAGCTTTTAATTATTTGCAACATTACCTTGTGTATTGAGCATATAAGGATAATTATAAAAAATTCCTTCAGGTATTCTTGTCACTAACCTTTCCAAGATTGGAGCAAGAAGATCGGATGAATGACAAGCACAAGGTATGTCCAACCAATCATCATACAACATTGAATTAAATTCATCCAAACTTGAATTTTGCAAAATTCAAGCTTGGGAGAGTACTTTACATAAAAAAACATCCTTTGCCATGTTGCTATGTTGGTTGTCCCTACCTTTGAGACATGCTCAATTTGTTAAATACTAATCACACTACTTCATCTCCACTTGAGTAGATCTCTATAAATGCTCTAGGTTTGGAGTAGATTCATTTATCTCTTAATTAAGCATGGTGCTTAGTTTTGGAATGATGATCTTACTTCCAAGGGATTTTAAATTAAGCATGGTGCTTAGGTTAAAATGCCCTCCTAAATCAAATTAGACATGGTGTCTAGGTTGATTTTTGAGCCGATAGTATGCTATAGTAGATATGGGATATTCTGTTGGACTAACCCCTGCAGGAAAACTTTCAATATCGACCTGGGAAGTCCTAAGATAAACTCACATTGGAGACAAAGAGAGAGACACATGAAGGTTAAAAATTTACAGAAGAAAGAGATTGCTCATAAGAGATGATCCATGGAGGGTGCCACAAACACGTTGCACAACCGCTAAGAAAGGAAAGCTTCCACAAGGTGATATTGTACCATCACTCTTCGAGTAAGGTAACATCTTAAGGTACTTGACTATCACTTTTATAAGCTTCTCCTTGGTTCTGGCGTTCACATGAATAAAAAAGACAAACATGTATGATTTACAACTCTAGATTAACCAACCCAATCGATTCAATATGTTTAGTCCTTCCACCGTTGTGATCCCACACTCCTAATCATATGAGCTAAAATGTTGCACACTCAATCTTTGGAAGATATATATAAAAAAAACATAAGTATAGATAGATTATCTTTCCATTAGGTTGAGCGATCTGATCTGACAAATGTTTTAAATGCTACACTAATGATCTTATTATCCATCAACTTTGTCTTGCTCACTATGCTTAAAGTTAGCGAGAACAAATACACTTTTGGTTCTGTTAGTGTTTTCCACCAACAGGGCCCATGCACTTGATCTCTGCCCTATCTCTATGAGCAGGTACACTTCGAGCAAAATATAAAGGAGTTTTACAACTCCCAGACTCCACCAAGTGAAGAACCTGGATCTACGAGCACAAACACACTGGAGATACTAAACACTCAGGCAATCACTGCCCTGAGATGCTTGAGGACGTAAACTACAACAACAACAACAACTACTACTACTACCGTCCTCAACAAAATCAAGGTTGGAATCAACAGAGGACTAACTACTCAGGTAATTATCAAGGTAATAATTCTTACAATAATAATAATAATAATTTTCTACCTCTGAGAGAGTTAGTGTCTAATCAAGGAAAGCTAATGGATAACCTATCTAAGAAATTGGCATCTAATGATAGAATGTTAGAAAATATAAATAATAGAATGGATAATTTCTCTACTGCCATCAAGAATCAAATTAGCTTTAATAAAATGATTGAATCCCAGTTAAATCAAATTCCTGAGTTCTTTAATTACTTTTATTTATATTCAAGTTATTTATTGGATTCCCGCTTGCATTAAGTGCTCTAGTCTTTGAAACGCTAGAGTAGTAATTAATAGATTAGACGTGGTGCTTAGTCTTGCAATTACCTGGAATTGCACCCAATCCTGTAGATTGTTGTGGTAGCCCTAGGGTAGTGACAGCCCTAATGGTCGACGTATTCCACCTCGTTTGGATCGGTGTTTGTAGGACCGTAGTCAGAGCTTCCTAGCCGCTTCTCATCTCTTTCTGTGGTTAGTGTTCTGATGTCCCGAAATAAATAATCTTTGAAGTAATTCTTTATTCTTAGATCAATTAGAGAACTCTCAGGAAACCTCCTCTCTTCCCACCAAAAATAATTATATAGTTATCCTTGGGCGATCTTGAATCTTAATTAGTACACTCACGTTCCCTGTGGAAAATCGATACTCTGGAATACTCCTGGGTGAAAGCTACATCAGTATCCGTGCGCTTGCGGATTTTTCTGTTTGCGTTTAAAATACCCAACACATGGTAAGACATGTAAGTATGTAAGCATATCCCCCAAGCTTGACTTTTGCAAAAATCAAGATTGGATGAAAGTAATTCAGTGTTGCGTGATGATTGGTTGGATATACCTTGCATTTGTCCTTCCTTCGATCTTTTTGCTCCAAGCCTGGTAAGGTTAGTGATAAAAATACCCAAAGGAATATTTTTACAGTTATAATTCTATGCTCAATTAACAAGGGTAGCATAGTAGAAAGGTGAACACTCATGTCATGGTCCGAAAAATGCTTGTTTTAGGACACTAAGCTTGTCCTCAGGAAACCTTCAAGATGTTATTTGGTGAAGTGGTTTCCCTCAACACCTATCTAAGTGCACTAATCTCAAGATTCACAACAATGAGATCTACAATGTTTATGATAAACATATGTGTCTACAACCACCCTTTCAAAAACTTTAGGAACAAGGAGCATGAGGGGGTTGAAGATCTCATGTGAGGCAATGTTAGAGAGACTAAGTGAATCAGAAGAATTTTCATATGAGCAAGGGACTGATGGGGTGTTAATGAGGTAGCTTCCTTGCTCATTGAAGTCTCCATCATTTTCTACTTCCAAGGGTGACTCATATATGTCCAAAAAATTCCCTTGGGTCATCTCTTGAATTGATCTTATCTAAGACCTTGTCTATCCATCCAATGGCAATAACACATAGGTTTTTAATGCTCTCTAGCCGTTGCGCTTCTATATGGTCTTGATAATTCCTATGTATGTGGTATCTAGATGGATTTCTAGAATCATCAGGTGGTTTAGGAGAAAGAGCATAGTACAAGCCATATTGGTCAAGGATGGGTTTAGAGATGGGTTCGTATTCTATATCTAATGTGGACATAGAAGGGGAGAGGATAAGAATGGCTTCTAGATGGTTTCGCTCTCCTTCTATGGCATCACTTGACATGCCATCCTTGAGTCTTTCTAATTGTCCTTCAAAGGGATTGGATTTGAAAAGCTTCCTAAGAAATCTCTTCAAAAGATTCAAACTATAAGTACTAAAAGAGCTCTTATGAAGCGGGAAGTTGAAACTCCTCCCAAAATATTTTTGATGGTGAATTTGGAGTACTGCTGGTTTGGGATAGATAGCCGAATCGTGAGATTGGAATGTTTGCAAAGTGGCTATGAAAACTTCCTCTTCTGGTTTGGGAGATGATTCCTTCTCTATCTCTAAGATTTCATCATGAAGGTTAGTGCAAGGGGTGTGTCCACTAATAATAAGGACAAACCTCACCTTACTAAGGGATAAAGAAAGGAAAACTCCTCCCAAGACGGTATTATCAAGACCCATATAAAGATGTTTAAGAAGAACAGGGTCTTGTAGGTCTAAGCCTAAATTTATAGTAAGATTAAAAGATTCCCTAAGTGTAGCTAAAAGTTCATTACCTACTTGATCAGAAGATAGGACCTTAGGTACATTACCTTCTTGATAAGAAGATATGACTCTAGCTGTAGAAAAGGGTTGGCTTTGACCTATTGCAACCAAACATGGGTGTAGCTCATAGCTAGATGTGATAATCATGGGCTCTAGTGCCTCTAAGCTTGCGCTCATGGGTGCAAGAATTTGATAGATAGGCGTGGAATTTGGGTTATCCATAAGGATAGAAAAGAAAAGAAAAAAGAAAAGAAAAGATTAGATAAAAGAAAAAGATAAAAGTATAATACAAGGTAGATTAAGAATAGGTTATCTAAGCAGACCGTCTTTCTCCCCGGCAACGGCGCTAGAAATGCTTGTTGATATTAGTTATGCACACGAAAGAATCTAAAGAAATAATCCACAAGCGCACGGTTATCGGTGAGCACTGCACCTAGGAGATAAGTCTAGAGTATCGTATTTATATTTTTACCACTGGGAGAAAGCGTGCAAAAGACTAACCTTGGTCTTAACTACTACCCACGGGCTGCAAGACAAGATAGTGAGATATGAGCGATATAGAGAGAAATCCTTCGTCAGTCTTCTTCTAACCTATGGTAAGTTGTGTAGATATTGTTCTAAGGGGAGTAACTAGATAAAAGAGACACCTCAGAGAGTGCTTAACCCTAGTACCATATACCCTACCTTACCTCCTGATAGGACGTGGATTACTGAGACCCAAGAGGATTGTCACTTCCCCCCAAAAAGGCTACCACAAATCTGGCCAGATAGGAAGTATCTATGAGTGTTCCTAGCCCAAGCACAATGCTTACACTACAAACGATTACTCTATTCCCAAGCGCAAGCAAATAAAGTAAACTCATAAACCAAAGAACAATAAGAACAATAAATTACTAGTATTAGAAGTTGAATTGCCGAATGATTCTAGAACCAAGCCTCGGGTTAGGAGACTTGATCCTAAAGATACGAAGAAGAAGGCACCGATAGGCTTGGGCTTCCTCAACTCCTATCTTCACCCTATACTCTCTCAATCTCTCTTATTACTATCACCCTAAAGAGACAGATCCATTTGAGGGACCCCTCTCTGACTAACTCTCTCTAGAAAATATGAATTAGGGTTTCAGAGTTACATCTCAAGGGGGGTACCCATTTATTTATAGGGGGATCCAACCCCCTAGGAATAACCGTAGCCCTTGGATCAAACCGACTTAAACGTGTGCTTAAGATTAATCCTCAAAGTCGGTGGAGGCTGATCTGTAAGACTCGCTATGATTGGTGGAGGTACAGGGGCGGGCGCCCCTGCCCTTCTCGGACGGCCGCCTGGAGCCCGGCTCTGATTTGCTTTCCGTTCGATCTGGAGCCTCCTGGAACCTTCTGGATTACTCTGGAGTTGACGTTTGCGGTATTCTCTCTATGTAAACCTGACATGTGGACCATCTTTGGTTCTTTTCAGCTGACACCCTACAGAAATAGACAATCACCAAAACTTGTGGAATTCTATCAGTGATAACCCTATATCTACTAAATGCTTTGCATATAGATCCATTTTCATGTCTAGTTGATGGTTAAAATTAGGAGTTATCTACCGTCAACAGTATTATCTGTGCACTTGCGGATCCTTTATTTATTTATTATCTATAAAAGCATATATATTTAATACCAACACTTCTACATCATGTTGGGGATGACAACCTAGCTTAAGTGATGTAAAGTAATTTTGACGTCATTGCTAGGGATAGGTTTAAAAATCTATTATAATAATTGCGTTAAGAAGTGTCAACACAGGTGCGACTTACCGAACGCACCCTACTAGCCTCCGGTACACAGATATGTGCCATGTATCCTTCTGCGTTCAACATTGCATGTTAGATTTCAATGGTCAAGTTCACATTGGATGCTCTTCTCAAGATGACCGAACACAGACACGTAGCGTCCGGTCGCTAATCAAAGAGCTTTGAAATCATGAACTCCACGACCAGACGTGTCTGGTGGTAGGTGACCAGACACAACCCAGCTTCTGATGCTTCCTCAGCTCACAAGTCTATGCCATGTCATGCAGATCGGACGATAAATAGTGTTCAGCAAGCGTCTAGTGCCCTATGTCTGACATTCTTAGAAAGTGACCGGACACGCAGGTCCTGTGTTCAGTGCAAAACCCTGAGAGCGCTCGCCAGCCAGAATAGACCGAACGTAGCCCCTGCATCCGGTGCTCCCGGCACCAGTGTCCGGTGCACCACTTCAGTCCAAGACACTTCCATGTCTTCGCCACTTTCTCAAAACCGCCTCTAGCGTAGTGGAAAATAGGCATTCAATTTTCATGAAAATGTTGAGGGAGAGATGATCTCAAACCCCTCTCTACCTCTCAAACTTCACCTCCTTTGTAAATGTGTCAACACCACCAAGTGTACACCACCATATGCAAGTGTGTTAGCATTTTCATAAACATTTTACCAAAGGAATTAGCTTCTCAAACTTGCCACACCACTTGATCCTAACACGTATGCAAAGTTAGATCGCTTAAGTGGCACTAGATGACCAATATGCAAACAAGTTTACCCCTCTTGATAGTATGCCATCTATCCTAAATCCGATAATCAACTTCTCTACACAACTATGACCAGTGAAATGGAAATGCCCTAGGCTATATCTTTGCCTTGCGCATTCTATTCTATCTCCTCTAATGTTGATGCAACACATGCACCAACCAATCACAAATGCTATGATCTACTTCATATCATCACATGACTGTATTGGTTTATCGATCTTGACCTCACTTGCTCTTTACCATTGCCTTGGTCCATCAATGCCAAGTCTTGCTCAAGCTTCAGCGTCACACGTGGTCCTTCGCTTCAAAGCCTCTGACTTGCCCTCCACACTAGCAATCGGTCTGTCGAGCCAAGCCTCATCTTGATCTTCTCCACCTTGGTCTCATGAATCCATATCATGTCTCATATGCAATGAGCTCCTCCATCATCACATATTCATGTGGACTAATCTCCTGTGTATCTCACATAAACACATATTAGTCTACCTAAGTTGTCACTCAATTACCAAAACCAAACAAGGACCTTTCAAAGAGTTGGTTGGTGAAAGCCCTAGTTTGGTTTTGGATAATTGATGAAACCTATGTGTACTAACCTTTGTCATGAGTAAAATATAAAGATAGGTTGGTACACACCAAGTGATGGAGCTAGATGATAGTCATGGTGATGGAGGTGACCAAAAGATGATATTCAAGTGCTCCAACTTGGAAAAGAAGAATGAGAAAAAACAAAATGGGCTCAAGGCAAAGGTATTTTTAATAGGGCCATTTTGTTTTGCCACTCAAGACACCTAGTGGGTGTGAGTGGATTTAGGATAGATAATTGTACTATAAAGAGGGGAAATCTTTAATTGCAATGGTTATCTAGTGCCACTGAATATATTTCTCATTTGCATTTACCTAGCGCTTAGTGACGTTGTGAGCTACATGAGAAAGTCTATAAAAATATTTATGAAAAGCTAATTAAATGTCCAATTTATTTTGGAATATTTTAGGAAAATTAGCTACTCTAAAAGGTGCTGAAAATTTATAGAATGTGAGCTGCTGTCCAGACGTAAAAGAACTGCAAGCTGCTGAAACAAACTGAAAGTTTCTGTAAGTAGCTGAAACAAACTGAAAGTTTCTGTAAGCAGTTGCAATCAGTTAAAACTAGTGGATAGTTCAAACAGCAAGCGGGTGAATATTTTTACAAAGAAGTTGGAAGCAGTTGCGACCAGTTGCAACCAGTTAAAATCAGTGCACAGCTCAACAGCAAGCAAATGAGTGTGATTGCAAGTAACTGGAGGCAGTCGCAACCAGTCAAATCCTTTGTGCAGTCCAACAGCAGGCAGGTGAAAAGAAAACTGAAAGTAGCTGCAGCAAGTTGGAACCAGTTGAAAGTATTTACAGCTATTGCCTGCTGTTTGTCTCGTGCGTAAGAAGGAAAAGGCAGGGACCATGTTTGCATACGTGCATGTGGTGGAGCTCTTGCCATAATAAATGAGAGAGAGAAAGAGAAAGGTGATTTGCATGGCTGCATGCAAGTGTGAACACACCTTGATAAAAGGAGGCAACCATTGACCTTTGCTATTCATAGAGTGGTCCCTCAAGTACAAGGAGGTACTTAATTATTTTGAGGTGCTGCTTGTCCATTCAAAGTGGAGAGTGCAGGCGTGCATGCGAGTGGACTGCTGGTTGCAGTTCTTTGCCACACGCTCTTTTATTTGCTGGGACCCGTTGCTGAGAAAATGCAGAGGGTCACTCAGTGCATGTGCTGCCCGTTGAGGCAAACGGCACTGTTGTTTTGCCCGTTGGAGAGCTGGCTGGCCAAGAAAATATAGGCCGAGCGCTCCCCTTCCTGGCTCTCTCTCCGTCTCGCGATTACAGAACGCTTCACTTCTTTCTTTCCAGAGAACAGAGAACTCGAGCTTCCCTCTCCCATCTCTCCCAAGTGCTAATCCTACGAGAGATTTTTGAGAGGCCTGCGTGTTTGATCCAGTGAGCTCGTGAGCATCTGCTCCCTCTCCTCTCCCTCTCATAGCTTGATGCTCATCTGAGAGAGGATTGAGGGAAACCCTAGGTGCATTTGAAACTGCATATTCTTGTGACACTAGGTGATTGTTGTTATTGTGGATTTCTTATTACTCTTGGTGATTGCCGTCACCTAGACGGTTGTGGATTTATTGATTGGTGAGGGGATTTGGTGATTGTGTCCGCCCCCAATCAAGGTGATATTTGTGAGGGGTTGTTGGGCTTATTCCCCGGCGGAGTGCCAAAAGCCACTTTAGTGGATTGCTCGTGTCATTGAGCTACCTCACTTGTGGGTAGGTTCTTGTGGCGCCCATTTGTTGGGCTAGGTTTGTGAAACACCTATTAGCCGCCGAACCACCAAGTGTTGGTCGACACAACGGGGACTAGCGTGCCGGCAAGCACGTGAACCTCGGAAGAAAAATATTGGTGTCAATATTATGATTGGCATTCTTCCGGTGAATATATTGATATACATTGTGATTGGTTCATCCTCTACACGTCGGTATAATTATCACTCATCTCTTTACTTTCTTGTAAACTAGTTGTAACTAGTAGTACCTAGTTTTAGCTAGTTGTAACTAGTTGTAGAGAGTAGTGACTTAGCCGATTA
The DNA here is from genome assembly GCF_000003195.3 of Sorghum bicolor. Taxonomy (NCBI): domain Eukaryota; kingdom Viridiplantae; phylum Streptophyta; class Magnoliopsida; order Poales; family Poaceae; genus Sorghum; species Sorghum bicolor. The sequence goes on along the minus strand of NC_012873.2, from coordinate 50,121,958 downwards.
CTTGTGCTTAGTGATCATAGTAACTAGAATTATTGAATAGGTGGCTTGCAACTTTTGTAGAGCTAGAGCAAAATTGCTTTACGCCTTTTGTTATACTAATCCTTTGCTCTAGTGTCTTGTAGAATTTTTAAATAGGCTATTCACCCCCCTCTAGCCATATTAGGACCTTTGGGCTATGTTGTTGTGGAGGTCAATGGCCCGCTGGAGGAAGATGTTCATTGAACATCCTCTCCATGGCATGCAACAACGAGTTTTCAAATTGACATGACTCAACTCGTGATATTGGTGGTTCTTCTTTTCCATGTTGACCACCACAAACACTCAAATTAGGTCCTGCCATGTTAGCACTTATGCAAGAAAAGTAGAATAGGTAAATTTGTAGAATCTCACAACCTCACCTCTTACTTACCAATGCTCTTGCTTGTTCTCAAGGAAAATGAGTGTGGTAGTGTAGCAATTTCACAGATGTGATTGAGAGGTCACAAGGATTACGAGTCGAGTGTTGCGGTTTCAGATTTTGGTGGAGCTATAGGTGGCTATTCAAGGGAGGCTACACTATCGTAACCAAGTTGCGTCAACCCCTTGAACTTATGTTCTCTCCTCTTTTTTCTATTTTTTTCTATTCTTTCTTCTCTTTTTTTCTAATTTTTCTTGGAATTTTTTATAGTAATAAGGGTGTGGATAACCAGTGAAACACAACCAATATATGTGAAGATGGTGACTAGCAACTTAATAAATACAACAACACAAGGATAACAGTATTGCCAAAAGGCTATAGGATTTTTTGGTGGCTTTTTCAATGGACTTTAGGAGATGAACAAAAATAGTAAAAAAACAATGGCTAAATCAAAGATAAATATGTGGATGATGGTGAGACCTAATGTGACGACAAATGCTTTTACTAGATGATAAGTACCAATATGAATTGGCAATAGGATGACACGATCTTCGTGATAGTAGGTTGAAGAATTGAAGATAACTTGTTGTGAATAGAAGGATAACTAGCTTCATACCTAATAAAAGTTGGATGTGACTAAGCTATGGGAAGAGAGGCATTGAAACCGCAAAGACTTCTACATGATCCCTGAATGACCGTAAAACCATAATTCAGAACTAATCCACACAAAACGGTGCAGCCGTACTAGAAATTGTAGAGCATGAACTAGGAGAATCCAGAGGGATTGCTTCAAAAGTCGAAGAAAAACAAGGAAGAACAAAGGTTTGAGTAAGACACTCGGCAGTTCGGCTGCAATATCATGTAGTTTATCAAATGGCAAGGGATATTTATACTAGGAACAATCCTCCCAGTTAGGTGCGAAAATGAAATGGAGTTTCTGAAGGTAGGCAATGTGAAAGGCCACCACGAGATGGATTCTCAAAGTGGTCTCGCATGACTATTGGCCTCCAAAATAGTCCCCACTAATCTAGCCATAACTCCTTATTGGAAATTTGAAATGAAGAGTCGTTTATTGGTTGTGAAAGTAGACCAATAAGCTTTCTAGCCATGTGCAACATGCATCACGAAGCATTGTAGATGGTACATTTTTAATAGAAAGTTGTACCAAAATTCTGTCCTAGAAAGACTGTTAACCTTTTGAGCGATCTTCACTAATTTGCTCTTATCTCAGCATTGGGAAGTACAGAATACTTGGAACTTGCGTCATTAGCTATACTTGATAGCTTTTCAAAATGTCCTCGTGGACCTGCAAAGCTTCCCAGAATTGAGAGGTATGAATGTTTCTTTCAGTTAGTCTAATTTTCACTATACTGGTCCAATCTGATGGTCTATTTTTTCTCGGTGCTGGTTCGATGTAGAGTAACATCCTCCTCTTTATTTGTACACCTAAGTACAACCAAAGTATAACACTTATATGGCATAACATTCTAAAATATGTCAAAGTTAATTTCAGCTAGGAGTGAGTTCACCACTTTTTAGAGTAGTTTTGCATAGCTGCGCATAGCCCTTACACTTGCTTACGTGAAACTTGAGAAACCGGTAGCATGTCCTAGTCACAGGTTCCATATGCAGAGAGAAAAACTATGGGTATGGACAAAAACCGTATAGACCAAATAACTAATAAGTTTATCACAGTATACAAAACAGAGAGAAAAACATATAAACTAATACAAGTAATTTTTATTAGATGTGGGCATTTGACACTAACATAAAATTCTTATGTATTTTTAACCAGTGCGAAACATGAATTGATGGACTAGTTAAATCTAAATGGCTACCACAAGGCCTTGAAGATACTAGAGCTGAAATACATAATTATTGGCACTTACAAGTCACAACTCCTAGCTCGCAATAGGGGTTTTGTGCTTTGTTTGGATCGTTTAGAGCTAATATTAGCGAGCAAATGGCTAGAGCTAATTGTTAAATGGCTAGTAGTTACCTGGCTCAAATATAGTCATGTGTTGTTTGAATACCAGAGACAATGGCTAGGTGGAATCATGCCAAAAAGTAGGCCTACCCTTGGAATTGTTCCGTCCCTGCATGCGTGTGCTGTTTCGGTGCCATTAGCCGGTAGTATTTTAGCCCAAATTAGCTAAATCTTATCAACCAATAAGTTAATAAACATATAGTTAGGCAGAGACTAAGGCCTTGTTTAGTTCCTAAAATTTTTCAAGATTTCTTGTCACATCGAATCTTGTGGCACATACATAAAGTATTAAATATAGATAAAAAAGATAGCTATTGCACAGTTTATATGTAATTTGTAAGACGAATCTTTTGAGCCTAGTTAGTCTATAATTGAATAATAATTGTCAAATAAAGTCAAAAGTGCTACAGTAACAAAACCTAAAAATTTTCGCAAACTAAACAAGGCCTAATTGTCATTGCAGCTATCAGCCTTCTGTTTAGATGGGATATACAGTGTTAAAAATTAGCTGGCTGATAATATTAATTCTGACCTTGGCAAATGGCTATGGATACCGCTGTCACTGCAGCTTCTAGCCTGCTAACTAGCTCCTGTGCTGGACTGCGGGAGAGCGTAGACGGTGGTGCCGACTGCTGAGCATGCATACGTACTCCTCCTCCTACCAAGCAAGCCTGGCCTGGCCCCCATCCTGCACAGATTCCCCTTCTGCCGAACCGAGGAGGGACGAAAGGGTTCCCTGCTCGGCTGCTGGGCTGGGCTGGCCGTGTTGTATACTCAGGCCAGCGGCAGTCCTCTCTCTCTCTCTCTCTCTCTCTCTCTCTCTCTCCAAAACATGCGTCGTGACCACTTTTCTCCCTTGGCAGAGACATACAAGACGCAGATGGAAACAACGGCGTCCCAGCTTTCCTGCAGCACCCCGGCGTTTACCACCCCATTTGTCCTCTTTGCTCTCATTCAGATCAATATATACATATTCCTGTGTCACCGATCGAGATCATATATCTGTGAATCTATCTATGTTTGCGTGTGGACAGCCATTGTGTGCGTGCATCTCTCTCACTCTTGCTACCTTCCAATATGCTATACGTATAGTATACTGCAGGTTTTGGATTTTCTCTCTTGTCCAAAGCATACTGCCAGTAACAAATCAAACTATTTTAAGTATGAAAAAGTTTATATCAAATATATTAATGTTTATCGTATCAAATAATTGTGTGTCATTTGACTCGTGTGGAATATATTTTCATAAACATTAATATCATTTTCCAACAAACTTGATTGAACTTTAGATAATCTGAGTAATTAAGGATAATACTTAAATTGCATCTTTTCCGGATAGAAATAATATACTTCATACTGCTATCGGTCTCCTACTCAAACACAACAATGGGCCGGATACGCTGCTATATGGTACGCACACCATATACAAAGCTATCTTCTGATCGGGATGTAAGGTCCTCTGTAATAGGGCTTTTCGAGTGGTTCTAATAATTTTGGTTTCTCCGACTTTCTAATTAGATGAAACTTTACCAAAGGTTAGTTTATGAAACGATGCTTGGAGAAACTTTTTTTTTATTAAAAGAGTGAAACTGTCTAAACATGGTTTGTGACTTCTCTGGCTTCTTAGATGAAGTCTATCGGAACAAATCCTCAAATAGGAACTAAAAGTATATATGCGAAAGAAAGAATATCGAAGAGACAAGAAAGTTAGGGTGTGTTTAGATCATCAGACTAAAGTTTAGTATGTCATGGGATAATAAGCTAAATATATACTAGTCAATTTCTTTCTTATGAGTTTGAGACATCATTAGCCTCTATTAGCTCTTATTAGTACTATTAGTGTAGAGTGGTGAAGAATCTCCTACCAACTTGGTGTTACTCCTTGTTTAGGTTGTACTTTGCTGGGGATGGCCGGCACAGGCCTCTCAAAAGCATACCTCTTTTGTTTGATGCGTTTGTTTCCTTGTTCGTATGGTTTCAGACTTGTCTGTAGCTTAATCGCGTTTGTCATGTATAGAGGACCTGTCTCCTTCATTCCAAACTACACTTCTCTTCTCCCCATTTCTTTTTTCTTAAAATAAAATAGATAGAGGAACCTTTACAGAATGCTAGTACTAATAATTCAGAGTTTTCATTGCCTAGTGTTCTAGTAGTGCCTGCGTCGATCTCATTTTATAGGTTTCAAAGACTGGATAATGCTTTAACACACCCTGACGAAAGTATGTATCTTTTGATTAAGAAAATTAAGAACAAGCATGTGCGTGCTCCACCTAGAACTTGCCGAATAAAATTTAAACAAAAGCAAGGGTGTAAAGAATAATCCACAGTTGCTGATTTCATCATATTCTAATTTAAACAGCCCCTGCCACTATTATTATACATTATTACTCCTGGTACACCACACTAGAACCAATGCATGTGGGCATTTGTTCATATCCTAATTAAAATTGATATATGCGTGCGTTTTATAAAAGGGAACAAAGGTAATAAGACTTATTAAAAATCATAAATATTAGTGTTTTTAATAAATATATGTAATTTACATATATTTGTGATAATTTGACTCGTCAAGAAATTAGAACTTCAGCTTTTTATAAGCGAGGGAGTAGATTTTTTTTTAGACAAAATAAGTGAGGGAGTACTGTAGATTCTAAGTGTGGATAACCACAACAGTAATAATTAATTAATATAACAAAAGCACTGTATCAGTTTGAACCAAGGATAGTACAGTACTATAGTTTTGTACGTATAATACAAGACAAACATTCCAGTTCCACTGACGGGAGCATAGCACGCCAGCACCAGACGCTGCACGTGAACCCAGCTGCACCTCATCTGTGATCTCACTCGCTGGTCACTGCATTCCCATCCCATACGCAATACTCCTACTCCTACTATACGATTAAATAAAATAAAATAATATACAATATAAATATATAATATGAAGAATCTAATCTAAGCATATCTAGGAGGCTCATCACTCACAAGCGAGGAATTTTTGGTTGGCAGGAACATGCATGGCATGACAGGCGCAGGCAGGGCCGGCGTCAGATACGGATGAGCACAAGCAGCTAGCGATGACCGGACCGGAGTGGAGCTAGCTGCTCTGAGCACTACTGAGCTCTAGCCTGGGCGAGCTGAGCTGAGCTGATGAGACTGAGAGCGTAGCAGCAAACCAGCAGGCCAGCCAGCCCAGGCGCATCGTCTGTATTCTACGACATGTACATGCACTCGCTTCCAAGACGCACACCAAAAGAATATTGCACCGCCAGAAAACAAGCAGCCCGGCCCACCAGACACCAGTGGTTGGTAAACTTGTACGCCATGCGTCCCTGGATCATACATGTTCATAAATGCTGCTGTAGGACATGCTACCAAGGCACATATATATGATCCACATCATAATGAGATGAGGTAACCCTTTTTGCTTGAATTTATCAGTGCAGTTATGCTATAATGTTTTCCTCTCTCACTTCTCTCACAACAAATTAGCGAATGATATTTATTATCACAACAAATTAGCGAATGATATTTATCAGCCTGCTTATGAGTAAAACGAACAGGGGGCACAAATACATGTGGTTACTGTTGATGAGGGTCAATTTTAAGAACAAATATAACGCAAATAAAGAAAAAAAGGTTAGCCTGATCTCTCTACCTAGTTGGCTGAATTTCACAAGCAGAAGAAACGTAAGAGGAAAAACAGTGACATCCAGGGAAGGAAAATACAGGAGGGAGGAGAAAGAAAAAAGAAAAGAAAGAAAAAGAAATCAAGGAATGCATGGTTCCTCTCTGCTCCCATACATTGGCAATTGGCGTACAATGTAGCAGGAAAATGAATGGCAAAAGATTGGGTCTCTGGGGACCTCTCCCTAATCCTCTCTGCAACAAAAAAACTCTCGTAGTACTCCTAGTTTTTATGGAAGCCAAGCCAACAAAAACTCGTAGTACTCCCTAGTTTTCTTGATGAGTTTGCTTGCACGACTGCCTGCCTCTGCGCGACAGGAGAGGTCCCCCTACAATTAACTACGGCCGGCGGCGATCTCATGCATCTCAGGCGTAGCCGTTGCGGCTGAGGTGGAGGAGGCCGGAGCTGCCGCACTTGGGGCACACGTCGGCGCGCTTCGGCACCATGAAGTACATGAAGCAGGCGCGGCACCCGGCCGCCACGAGCACGTGCCCGGCGGCGCCCAGGCCTCGGCCGCCGTTGTCGCCGGAGCCGGACTCGTCGGTGGGCGAGAAGGACGAGAGCGTGGACGACACGGCCGACCCCCGGCTGCTGCCCGTGCTGCTGGAGCTGCTGGTGGTGGTGCTGCTGCTGCTGCTCTCGGCGTCGAGCTCGTCCTCCTCCTCCTCCTCCTCCTCGTCGTCGTCGTGATCCTCCGCCTCGCCGTCGTCCTCTTCCTCGTCGTCGTTGTCGTAGCCGCTATCGTTGCCCCGCCACGCGCCCGTAGTGACGTCCGCGCCCACGGACGACACGGAGGTGTACTCCGACGACGGCGTGGACGCGCGGCGGGTGCGCCGAGACGCCGACGACGTGGAGCGCGGCGTCGGCGAGGAGAAGGCCGCCGACGCCGTGCGCGGGTCCACCGTCGTTCGGGTGCCGTCCTCCCAGTTGATGTAGTACACTTGCCCCGTCTGCACGAAAATTAGCTCACAAAAGAAAATGCAACACACCAACTATTAGATTATATTATACTACTGCATTACAGATCGATGTTCGAGAACGCTATATATATAGTATCTATTTGCATGTAGACCACTCCTAGAAAGTATACATACTAGTAATCAGAAAGAATCTGCAAAAAAGAAAAAGTCTTGTACACATTTGGGCAGTCTGCAAGAGCAACTAATGCAGAGATGCTTACTATCAGTAACCAAAACTCTGCATCAAAGAAATGCCATCTACGTACGTACGTATACGGTATTATCGTCTTTGTTGTGTTATGTTTGTCTGTTCATATAATGCATAATACATAGATATACACAAAGTAGTGGCATTTGGGGGGGCAGGGCACTATGCAGGTATCGGGGAACAGGTTGCAGGAAGGCAGCCCCGGGCAGGGCTGGAAAGGAGGAAACGCCACCCATGACCACACACGCCTTCCCTTCACGAACACCGTCTCTGTCTGCGATGGAATCATGGAAAGGAGCTTTTCAGCAGCAAAAAGCCTTTGCCGATGGAAAGACTTTTCGCCTATGATGATGTGGTTTGTGTTTCAAAAAAAAAAAAGATGCTGTCTTTTGCTTTGGGCTGTCTGAATTTCTCGCTGGAGAGAATCAGATGCAAGCAATGCAACTTGCATTGGTTCCAGCCAGGAGGAAAGTAAACGACGGGGTGGGGGGAGCAGCTTGAGTTGCGTATCACAGGCCTTTTCAGCTAATAATAATGACGACGACGATGATGATGATGTGCTTGCTTACTTGTTCAGAGTAAAGTGGGTGTGGGTCAGATAGTTAGAAAACTGGCTCGAAGCAAGGAATGGGCTCCAACTCTCAAAGATCTCTCTGCGTCTGCAGTGGGGAACACACACACACAGACCACACGCGGTTGAACAGAGCAGGTGATTAGGCGGGGTGATTACGGACCAGGACCAACTAACAACAGAGTGCAGGAACGGTGTGGTCCAGAAGAAATCCGCGGCGAAATCTCGAGTTCCAGATAGAGACAGATTAAAGAAAAAAGGCAGGGGGTGTGTGTCAGGATTGAGAAGACAAACAGATCTGAACTCGCCTTAATCACATCCTCTTCTCCGATATGAAATTGGGAGAACAAGGAGATGGAACAAGAGTGAGGAGTCTTCTGAGCTCGAACGGACCAAGATGAAAGACAGGTTTGCTGTTGTTGTTCTTGTTGTCTCTCTCTTTCAGATTCAGAGATGGTAGGAAACAGGGAGATTAAGAAAGCAATCAAGAAAAATCCCCGGCCAAACAATCCATCGGAAATTAAAACCAACACAGGGGGAGGAAGAACAGAGCTGATCTGAACCGGGGTCTGGGAGAGAATCCAAGAGCAAGAGAACAAAAGAGGGGGACAGGCCGGCGGAAGCGAGTTAATGAAGGGGGAAAATCCCTATCCCCATCCGGCCGGGTCTGCTCGCCACTTTCGCCATTAATGAGTGAATGATTGATCCATCCATCCATTCATTCCTTCCTTCCTGGGAACAAACGCGCGCGCCGCCGCCGGGCATCCACCTACCTCGGACTCGGAGACCGTTGGCCATTTATGGCCAAATGATTGGGAAATAAACCCGCGCGCGGCGTTCGTTCAGCCGCGAGCCGTGAGCGTGATGGGAGTGAAGTACGATGTGCAGTGCAGTGCAGCAACGGGCGGGCGGACGGACGGACGTACCCGGATGTCGAGGCACTGCTCCCAGTGGTAGGGAAGCGCGACTTCGGAGTTGAGCTCGACGGTGACGCCGTCGCTGTCGTCGCCGCCCTCGCGGCGCCTGGTGCCTCCTCCCCGGCGCCGCCCGCTCCCGCCGGCGCCGCCGGTGAGGGAGCAGTGGCGCAGCGAGGAGGCGATCATCTCGATGTTGGGCGCAGTAGTCATCAAGGCCAGGTGGGTGTGGGGCGCCCGCCCCCGGCCGGCCAGGTGGGTGGGTGGGTGGGTGGGTGTTTGTGTGTGTGGAGTGGAGTGGAGTGGAGTGGAGGAAGAAGTGCGGGAGAGAAGAGAGAGGAACGAACGGAGAGGCCGGACAGGGGAGCGGGGCGGGGCGGTGGGCGAAGGAGGCTGTGGCTGCTTTCCGCTGCGGTGGTGTTGTGGGTGCGTGTGGTGTGGTGTGGGGGCAGCAGCGCGCGCGACGCCGTTGCCGTTGCTGTCGCTGGCTGCTGCTGCCGGCTGTGCTGTGCTGCGGCTTTGTAGAGCGCGTCCGCCGCGGCAGCGACGGAGGAGCTAGGCCGGCCGAGTAGTGGATTGCATTGCAGCCTAGCCGCCCACTGTTATATATAACTACTACTCCACTACTACTAGACCCATGTCCATGTGTAATCCTTTGGCTCATTTCTTGATGAGGTATCTCTGGTCGTTTTCTTGTTTTGTTTGCCCCCTACACCCTAGCTTTGTCACGGGTTTTATTTGGCAGTGCTGCTAGTCTGCTAGGCACTTAAGGCCTTGTTTAGTTCCTCAAAAATTTTGCAAAATTTTTCAGATTCCCCGTCACATCGAATCTTTAGACGTATGCATGGAGTATTAAATATAAATAAAAATAAAAACTAATTGCACAGTTTAGTCGGAATTGACGAGACGAATCTTTTGAGCCTAGTTAGTCCATGATTGAACAATATTTGTCAAATACAAACGAAATTGCTACAGTGCTCATTTTGCCAAAAATTTTGGAACTAAACAAGGCCTAAGACTATCTCCAACGATAGTCACCGAAAATACAATACCTATTTGTGCTTTGGGTAGCACTACAGGTACAAGGTTTTATACATATTTTTACTCTTCTCCAATAACAAGACCTAAAAGACAACACTCTCTGCAAATAGGTCTCGAGGAGAGAGGATACCCAAATTTGGGTTATGTCTCTCCTGATACCCAAAATGGGTCTTCTATATGGGTACTGTTGGAAGTTATAGGTATATAGGTATTGTGTTGGAAACCTATTTTGGGTTTGGGTTCTCAAATGGGTCTCCTATTGGAGACAGCCTAAGGCTGGATAACCAGCTAGCTCGATTCGGCTCGGCTCGGCTTATTTTGGCTCATTAGGATAACGAGTTAACTCAGCTCAACTCAATAGTTGGCTCGTTAAAAGCTCAAACCGGCTCGTTAAGCTCGCGAGCCAGGTATAAAAAGTCTAATTATTTAAAAAAAATAACTCCACAACAGTTTTGCTATTTTACAAAATCAGATAACCTGTATTAGTGGTTGTCTATATATGACCACCGAAAATTAAAGGATAACCAACTTTCTATTTTATAAAACCAGATAACACATCTGTTGGAGTCTACTTTTTGCTATACAAATTCTAAAATAATCTTCACAACAAGAATAGTGAAGCTCTTGGAGTTGCTCGTAGACCACTACACAACAGCCTAGCACTTATTTTTTTCGCCAACGTGCACGTTTGCTTGTACTACTTCGGCCTTGTTCAGTTTGCAAAATTTGGGAGTTTTGGGCACTGTAGCACTTTCGTTTTTATTTTACAAATATTATCCAATTATGGCTAACTAAATTCAAAAGATTCATCTCGCGATTTACAGGCAAACTGTGTAATTAGTTTTTGTTTTCATCTATATTTAATGGTCCATACATATACTGTAAGATTCGTTTGTTTTCATCTATATTTAATGATCCATACATATACTGTAAGATTCAATGTAATGGAGAATCTTGAAATTTTTTACAAACTAAACAAGGCCTTCGTTAAGAGGAAAAAAGTTTCTAGATTGTAACAAGATCACGCAGGCTAGCTACAAAGTGTGGTTTTGGTGTGCAAAGGTCGACCCAAAACCGAACTCCCTAGCAGGCTGCAACAAACACGCAGAACGCTTAGATTTACTGCATATCTGACTGAGATAGAGCATCTCCAAAGGTTTTGGTAAATTGACTTATATTTGTTGTTGTTTGTAAACTCTCATAACAAAATGCAAAGAATAAAAATAGATCATCTCCAAGGGAATTGGCATTTGGACTTGGCAAAGGATAAAAATAGGAGGTCTTCAAGCGCGCGTGCTTTCCTTGCGCGTGACTTTGCTCGTGCAATCGGATTTGCAAAGCCGTCCATAGCCAAGTTTGATCCCTCATTTACCAAGTTGCCCAAATTGCAAACTCCAAATGCAAAACCGTTGGATACCTCTTTTGAAGCTTTTTAGCAAATTACTCAAATGCAAACTTCAAATGCAAAACCTTTGGAGATGCTCAACGGTGCAACTGTAGCTGCTCAAACATATAACAAGCTGTCTTGTGTGCCCTTCATGATTAAAACAATTTCAAGCTACGTACCATAACAGAGGGTTTGACTTTACAAGAAAAAAACTGAAACTAGTTTCATAATTTTTTGAGCTTAAACAAAATTTCTAAGATTCAACCAAATTTTTGGATTTTTAATTGCATTCCTTTCACATGTAAAAACATTTAGAAAACATTTTAAAAATTTATTTTCTAATAATTTTTTTATTTTTTAAAAAAATATGTTTTGATTTACCTCTTAAAAGTTCAACTTAGTCTGATTTACCCCTATAATGTAGCGCCACATTAGCGAAGAACCATTATCAAAACTGACTAAGGTCTAAAATCAAACAGTTTTAAAAGTTAGGGGTTCAAAAAAACTAGTTTTGTAGATGAAGAATCGGACTAGTGTGAAATGTTTAGGGGTAAAAAGAACTTTTCTCCAATAATAATACCGATTGCCGTAAACAAAAGATAAAAAAGAAATAAATGGCTAGGATGGTAGGCGACCCTAAGAAGAATAGAATTTTTTAGGGGTCGTAGAGAGAATAGATGAATGGGCTAAATTGGATAAAATCGAAAAGAAGAAAATAAAGGAAAGTTAGGTTGGGCTTTGAAGTTGCTTCAGCCCAAGACAAATTTTGATATTTTCTAAGTGTTGCATAATAGTTTTCAAATATGTGTTGAAGCTTTTTTAAACCTTTATTTTCAAACCATCATAAATTATATTTAAGAAATCCTTTTCAAAATATTTTGAATCTAGTTTAAGAAATAATATAAACTACTTCTAATTCGTTTACGAACTAAAATTTGCAATACTATTAAAGTTTTTTTGAAATACATTTTTAAACCATTCAAAAGTACTTTATCATTAATTTCCAAAAAATAAAGAATTTTGAACTAAAACTTGAACGGTTTTTCAAACTAATTTTTAAAACAAGCTTTGAAACTTTATTTTTTTAGATTATAGAGAACCTATTCAGGGCTTAATAGAATATATAAATTCATTTTTCACTCAAATAAATTAACGCAACCATCACGAATGTAACATCCCTAGGAAAATTAGCATAGAAACTTTCATAAACCATTTTTATTTTTTCAGAATTAATACTTATTCTAAAATTTTTAGAGGGTCAGTGCATCTCAAGTTTGACCAAAATTATAGAGAAAATTATAAAAATTTATGACAATAAATAGGAATACCATAAAAATATAATTAATGAAGAACTTAATGATATTTATTTGTTATTATAAATGTGATTATTTTATTATATATGTTTGGTCTAACTTAAAACGTTTTGACTCTCTAAGAAAATTAAAATGACTTAAAATTTGGGACTGTGGGAGTAACAAACTAATTAAAACTTTAGTGAACGTTAGAAAGAAATATAAAATCATTCCTTTTTTGTGCTTTCTGATTACATCCTAAAATAAAAAAATTAAAGTATGACATGTGTATCCCCAAACTGGTATGCTTCCAATTACCAATAAGATTATATATATGTTGACCATGCACACACTTAAAACCATATATATAGGCTCGACTAAGGTGGCAGAGATTAATATCCCTAATATCTACTAGGAAGTCATGGACGACCAAAGGTTACAGTTATAATTAACGAGCTAAAATTTTGGCTCGGCTCAGCTTGGCTCGGCGAGTCAAGCCGAGTTGAGCCAAGTAGCCACAAGTTGAATGAGCTAACAAGTTTTGAGTTTTTTGTTCAACCTTATGCATACCCTCCTAGATGTGCATCTACTAGGTTCAAAGACGCTACACGGCCTAATGGAACAAAAGAAAGTGTATCATTGTTCTTGTATAACCAAGATCGCGACTGCTATGAACGAGAGTCCCATCTTTTGATTCGTTAGTCCGTGTATCGTCTTAGAGCCTACTCCATCCATCCTAAATTATAAAATATTTTAAAATTTTGTAGAGTCAAATCATCTTAAGTTTGACCAAAATTGTATAATAAGATAATAACATTTATTACCAACTTAGTATCATTAGATTCTTTATTAACAATATTTTCATAGTATATTTATTTTATGTCATAATTTTTTTTTAATTCTCTCTAATTTTGGTCAAACTTTAGATATTTTAACCCTCTAAAACTCTTGGAATGTCTTATGATTTGGAATGGAGAGTATTTAGGAGCGTGTCCAGGGTTTGCATGCCAACAGACACTATATTTAGCCATTGTCGCTCTTGTTAGAGTTTTCGTTTTGTTGCGTTCTTATTTCTTGTGAAACAGGTATTGTTCGCTGCACTTTTATCGCCAAGATCGACTGCTATGAACTAAGGTCCTGTTCTTGATCTTGATAGCCTGTGTCGACTAGTCTTTTGGAATCAAGTTTGAACCTCTTATCACATTCATATACTTTATATATACTTGCAATTTTAGATTATGTTCACTGCATTTTGCTTGTTTTCTCGATTCGTTTGGAGAGAAGTCTTATGGCCGAGGTCAATCATGTAGTGCGTGGCTCATAACTAGCAGTAGTACTGTAACCGTTACGGGTCCAAATCAACCTTGGGTCTTGTTTAGTTCATCCTAAAATCTTAATTTTTTTCAAAATTTTTCGTCACATCAAATCTTTAAATATATACATGAAGCATTAAATTAAATATAGATAAAAAATTAATTACACAGTTTGCCTGTAATTTGTGAGACGAATCTTTTGAGCCTAGTTAATTAGTCTATGATTAGATAACAACTGTCAAATACAAATGAAAGTGTTACAGTAGCTAAACCCAAATTTTTCACCAACTAAGAGAGTGTTAGTTCCCTTTTTTCTCCAAAAAAATTAGGTTTTGGTTCAGCATTTTGCATAATAAAACTAAACATCATGTAAAGTTTTTGGCAAAAAGATGGTTATTCTTCATTTTGGATTTTGATCTCTAGATGCCAAAACCCCAAAAAAAAACCCCTGAAAAGGCTCTCATGTGAGGGCAATAAATTCTGTATTTTGGATGAAACTAAACATAACCATAAAAATTTTAGCATTTCGTATCTCATCACTCCAAAATTATTGGCATTTTTGTATTTTATATTCTATAGAAACTAAACACACCCCGCGTTCTAAGCTACTCCCTCCGTCCCTGAAAGAATCAATTCCTAGGATCCGTGTCAGTCAAACTTTTTAAAATTTGACTAACTTTATAGAAAAGAGTAACAACATCTATAATATAAAATACACATTATATGAAAATATATTTTATGATGAATCTAATAATACTAATTTGATACTATAAATCTTAGCATTTTTTTCTAGAAATTTGGTCAAAGTTTAAAAAGTTTGACTTAGGATAACTTTAGAAATTGATTTTTTTAGGGACGGAGGGAGTAGATTGTGAATGTCGAGTTCTTGGCCTTTAGCGCCTTGGAAACCATACCGGAGGCAGCAAGAACGATCGTCAAAGGGGCATTGGCGGCCAGGGCGCTGAGGGAGCGCAACGCAACACCCAACTTCCCCAATCACGCCACGCCTCTCCCTCTCTCGTATCGTATGGTGTGTTGCATGCTGTCCCTGCTAGTTGCAGGCAGGAGCATAGCCTGCACTGTGCCCAGCTGCTGGCCCCTCTCCTGCACAGATTCCCCTTCTGCAAACCTCGGGCTAGTAGCTGAAAGGTTCGCATGTCTCTCGCCGATCTCTCTCTCTCTCTCTGCATGCATGGGCTGCATGTATTGTACAGTAGCTCTCTCCCTCACACTCTCACCTTTCTGTCTCTACCTAGGTGTATACATGCACAGACGCATCATGGCCACTTTATTCCTGTTTTCCCTCGCCAGCGTCTCTCGGAGACTCGGACAGACGAGAGACGGCGACGCAAGACCAGACCACCAGCGCGCGATGAAGAACGACGGGACGACAGCGCCTCTCGTCCGTTTCCTTCCTGCACGCCAGCACCACAACCTCCTCCCTTTGATTTGTCCGTCCGTCGCCGGCCGGTCCCCCGGCCGGCCGCGGAACGAAGGGAAGGAAGGCAACGCATTACGCATGCAAGCAGCGCGACGCCGAATAATATATCCAGTACTACCCTAGTAGCTTTGCTTGCCGACGGCCGGCCGGCGCTGCAGGTGCAGGTGAACCTAGCGTGCGTGTGTGCTTTTGCTTGCTTTGCTCGTCTCGTCGAGAATCTTTATGGTTGCCCCGGGCCGGCCAGCTCCGCGACCGCGCGCGTGTCGTCCAGGTTCAGACAGACGTGAGACGTCCCCGGTCCGGCCAGTCCTCTCCGCACATCCCATCGGTCTCCCTCCCTTCCCTTCCCTTGCAAGCGCGCCGCGCGGGTAGGGGGTCGTAGAGCCTTGTTTAGTTTCAAAAAATTTTGCAAAATTTTTCAGATTTTCCATCACATCGAATCTTTAGACGCATGCATGAAGTACTAAATATATATAAAAATAAAAACTAATTGTACAGTTTACCCTAAACAAGGCCTCTGTTCTGCATGCAAGATTCCGGGGCATCCATATGCCGTTCTCGCTCTGGGTGCTTTCTAGCCTAGCTGGTGTCAATCGGTGATGGAATTTGTCCTTACTGCTGCTACCTATCGCTGCTAGTAGGACATGTGATGATATGACGCAAAGGAAAAAAAAAAGAGAGTTTTATCTCTGCGCTCCTGTGCTTGGCCCAGTTTTTCTCGGGTCATCGTTCATCTCCAGCTTTTCGTGAAGTTTTAGGGCTTGCAGCCGGCCCACATGTTAGGCCTTGTTTAGTTCGCAAAAATTTTCAAACCCGTCATATCGAATCTTTAGTCGTATGCATGGAGCATTAAATATAGATGAAAATAAAAATTTACTGCACAGTTTACCTGTAATTTGTGAAATGAATATTTTGAGCCTAGTTACTCCGTGATTGGATAATGTTTGTCAAATAAAAACGAAATGCTACAGTAGCCAAAAACAAAAAAATTTGCAAACTAAACAAGGCCCTGTTTAGATTGGAGATAAAAACTTTTTGTGTGTCACATCGGATATGTCGAAAGGATGTTGAGAGGAGTTTTTACAAACTAATAAAAAAACAAATTACATAACTCGTCAGGAAACTGTAAGACAAATCTATTAAGCATAATTAATCTGTCATTAGCACATGTGAGTTACTGTAGCACTTAAGGCTAATCATAGAGTAATTAGGCTTAAAAGATTCGTATCACGATTTTCAAAGAAATTGTGTAATTAGTTTATTTTTTTATGTATATTTAGGACGTGTTTGGTTCACGGCCACACATTTCGTGGCGAGTGTGGCGGCGCCTAAGCTGTGGTGGTTGAAACCAGCGCCTTGGCTGTGGCGAGATTTATAATAGAGAAAATCTGTGGCTGCCATATTTGAAGTCTGAACCAAACAGCTGCCATATGCGGGTGGCAAGCTGAACCTGAGGCAGCAGGCTGTGGCGGGGAACCAAACGCCCCCTTAATGTTCCATGCATGTATCCAAAGATTCGATGGGATGGATGAAAAATTTTTAAATAGGGCCAAAATCGGCCGGACTAGATTGTACTCCTGGTTGCCTCAAAGGAAATGTGCAGCAGACTGAACCCAGCTCAGCTGGGTGAAACCTACTCGTAGTAATAAGGTCTTGTTTGGTAAAAATTTTGGATTTTGGGTACTGTAGTACTTTCGTTTGTTTGTGTCAAATATTGTTCAATCATAGACTAATTAGGGTCAAAAGATTCATCTCGCGATTTACAGGCAAACTGTATAATTAGTTTTTATTTTCGTCTAAATTTAATACTCCATGTATGTATCGTAAGATTCGATGTGACGGGGAATCTTGAATTTTTTTTAGAACTAAACAAGGCCTAAACCGGTTCAACTTTTAGAGAATTTCCTCACTTGTCACTGATGAAACCTAGAAGGATCTCTTCATTTCCATTCAAAATTATAGACTTTTCTCACTTCCATTCATTTAGAATTTTTGATCCCTTCATTGCCATTACGGATGGTAATAAAAGGATTGTTAAGCATCTCCAAGAGACTAGCCAAATCATTTTCTAAAGGTATATTTGGCTGTTGTTGAAGGAAAAACGTCTCCAACAGACTCTGTAAATGACTCTTCAAATTTAGTAGCTCTTCATCCCACCTTAGTTGCTCTCTACTTTTGGATAACCTACCTCACTAGCCATCCTTTTGCAGAGTCTGTTGGAGTACTCTAATATCTTTTTGTCAGATCTATTTTAGAGAGTAGCTAAATCAATAAATTTGGCTAGTATTTTTGGTTAATCTCTTGGAGATGCTCTATAGGTTTTTGTGGTAATGACAGAATTCTTTCTTTAACTTGGTCTCTTGAACGTCGGAGCTGCTGTTTTTTAGATAATGGAAAACATTTTGGCTGCCGTTAATCTAGATTTATTATAGAATTTAATAATGATTTTCTTTTGGTGACAGATGTTGTGCCTTTTCTACCGATTTCATCAATCTTAGAATCTGATAGCTCATTCTTCCAGATGTACTCATAGAGGTAAAGTGTGTAGGTGTTCTCATAAAAGCTCATTCTTTCATATGTGCTTATAGGGGTAAAGTGTGTAGGTGTTTATAAAGGTAAGAGTCTATCTGAGCATCTGCATTCATATTGTGATTAAAAAAACCATATAGTTGCCTCAAAAAAATTTCTCCTAACTAGTACTCTATCTATTCCAAATTATAAGTTATTCTAAGAATTTTAGAGAGTCAAAGCATCTCAAGTTCGACCAACATTATAGAAAAAATTAAAAGGATTTATGACATGAAATAGATATTACTATAAAATATTGAAAGGATCAAGATGCCCAAGAGGGGAGGTGAATTGGGCTTCTCTAAAAATTTAAGCAACCTATAAGCTCCAATTCAACCCCTTGTGCCTAGTGTGACCTAGAGAGCTACCGGATAAAAAGTTTTGCAACCTAGTTCCAATCCTATTCTAGCATGGCAATTCTAAGAATGTAAAAGCACAAAGTAATTGCTAGAAAGTAAAGGAGTAGTGAAAGAAAATGCTCGGCGATGTTTTGCCGAGGTATCGGAGAGTCGCCACTCTCCACTAGTCCTCGTTGGAGCACCCGCGCAAGGGTCTTGCTCCCCCTTAGTCCGCGCAAGGACCAAGTGCTCTCTACGGGCTGATTCTTCGACACTCCGTCGCGGTGAATCGCCCAAAACCGCTCACAAGCTTGACACGAGCCACCCACAAGAACTCCGGGCGGTCTTCGTGCCTCCAATCACCACCGAACCGTCTAGGTGATGGCGATCAACAAGAGTAACAAGCAAAGAACTCTCACTTGACCCAAACAAGGCTCTAGAGAGTGGTGGATGCACACTTGACTCTTGGAACTCACTAGAGAAGGATTCTCTCAAGAAATCACTCAAAACTCAATCCTCTCTAGGCTCTTGCTACTCTCTTGCTCCACAACAAGTTTCTCTGATGTTCAAATGGGCAAGAGACCTCTCATGGACGAGGTGGAGGAGTATAAATACTATCCACAAAGTCCAAAGGTCAGCCAACCGTTTTCCACTGAAAACGGGGTCACCGGACGCACATTATGTTGCATCGGACGCACTGCTCCGAGCGTCCGGTGCTTCATAACGGCTAACTGTACTTGCTACTGTCAGGTCACCGGACGCTAACTTCCAGCGTCCGGTGCACCGTCCGGTGCTCGGGGAAGATTTACATGCTCCCTGCGCATGGGACCAGACGCTACCCGGTGCGTCCGGTGCTAGCGTCCGGT
The DNA here is from genome assembly GCF_000003195.3 of Sorghum bicolor. NCBI lineage: Eukaryota > Viridiplantae > Streptophyta > Magnoliopsida > Poales > Poaceae > Sorghum > Sorghum bicolor. Next base: position 50,102,988 of record NC_012873.2, on the reverse strand, counting down.
GCTCATGGCAGGTTTGCAACCTCCCTGGGTAAGGGACCGGACGCTGCCCGGTGAGTCCGGTGCCAGCGTCCGGTGCCTAACCCTAAGCACGACACTGTACCAACGGCTAAGGACCTCACCGGACGTACTCACAGAGCGTCCGGTGCCCCCTTGGGCACCCTAACTTCGTCGAAACGCGATCGCTCCTAAACGAAGTTGGTTCCTCTCGATCTAAGGACTATCTCTGAGCTGCCTAGTGCTAGGTTTACCAAGTGTGCACCACACCTAAACCTAAAGCCTTGCCTAAGTCAAGCTACTAGATCAAAGCCCCTCTTAATAGTACGGTCAAAGGAAAACAAAGTCCTAAACTACTCTAAGTACCCTTCTTCACCATACGGCACTTAGACCTAGTCTAGTCTTGATGATGTTCATCCATCCTTTGAAAACCGAAACGATTTCCACTATTAAGTAGGCATATACGTCCCTGTCCATCGAGTACCTATTTACCATGACCTTACCTATGACTTTGCCTCTGCAAAACACACGTTAGTCACAGTAATAAACAATGTCATTAATCACCGAAATCACTAGAGCCTAGATGCTCTTTCAATCTCCCCCTTTTTGGTGATTGATGACAACCTCGAGTATGAAAGGAGTTGAGGTTTTCAAATTACTTGGTTTCAATAAGCATGTTACAATAAGAGCAAAGGGATTAGTCATGCTTATATCCACCAAGTCCAATACCCTGCATCCAAATATGTGAGTGGTATACAACAGGATAATAAACACAAGGCTCATAAGTACATCGGAGTAAAAACGCGGAAGCAAAAGTACTAAGAGCCAAAACACATGACATTAAGAAATCACATTAAGCACAAGTCATGCCTCACAACCATAGTATCTCACACAAGTGCAATGCATAAACATAAACATGATGCATGATGGAGTAGCACACAAAAAATATCTCAAAAGAATAAGGACCCTCTCAAGCTCTCTAGCTCTCTAGCTCGACCTAACTCCTAACTCTCATACTCACACTCTCTCCCCCTTTGGCATCAAGAGCCAAAAACCTAAGAAGTTGGTGGAGGAGGTGAAGCAGTGGAGTCCCTCGGCACGGCCTCGAAGCGAGCTGCATCGTCTGAACTGTCGGCCGTCGAGGCAGAGGAGGTGGAGTGACCCTCTGAAGCTGCACGGGCTGGCGAAGCGGTCCGGGTCTGCTCTGTAGGTGTGGGAGCTGTCACAGGCTGTGCTGGCTGCTCGAGTCCTGCTGACGAAGCTAGCACGGACTCGGTCGCTGTGGCTGTCGTCTCAGGCACGGTGGAAGACGGTGCAAGCTGCTCGGACGACGCTACAGACGACGAAAGACGCTTAGTAGTGGTGACTGTTGACGGTCCTTAAGTATCAAATTTAATTATCAAATAAACAAAGAAAAGGATCCAAATGAAATCAACATCTAGACTTAGGGTTTTATCTGACAGAATTCCACGAGTTTTGGTGTTTGTCTATTTCTGCAGGGGGTTATTAGGAAATAAGGAAGAAAGGCCCACACGTCGGGATTACATAGAGATATCAACGTGCCGCACAATTATCTTACATCTAGAAGACTCCAGAAGCCACGGGAAGAAAGCGGAGACCGAACGGAGCCAGAGACAGGGCGCCCGCCCTGTCCTACTGGGCGCCCGCCCACCTCCTGTAGCCAATCACGCTCAATCTCGCGGATTATGCTCCACCGACCTAAAGGATCAAGAATAACCGTTCAATCAATGTCGGTTTGATCCGACGGCTCAGGATCACTTGAGGGGACTATATAACCAGACCCCCTGGCCCTTGGAGGAGACACCCCTTGATCATTATTCAGTATTCATAGACAGAGCAAAAGCTAGGGTTTAGAGATGAGAGCTCTCCTCTCTTCTCTAAACTAGAGTAGATCTAGATAGTAGCGAGATGGAGAGCGAAGGAGGATTAGAGGAGAGGCCGGCCTGTCGGTTCTTCCTCCGGTTGTACTTCGCCATGATCAAGCTCTAATCAAGCTTGCTCATGGGATGACTTTGGTAATCTATTTCTAATTCATTATGCAATTACTAATCATGTATGTTCTGGTTCACAACTCTTTTGAGTACTTCTAATCTATAGGACCCTATAGGTTAGAGTTGTAGTATAGGTGTAAGCGTGGTGCTTAGACCTAGATTACTTGTGGATATCCCCTGACTAGCTGGATCGTGTGGTAGGCCGCGTAGGTGACAGTTACGTTGGTCCCCTGTAGTCCACCTCTCGTTAGCAGGACGGGTAGGGTTTATCGGCCTATGGATAAGCATCATTTGTGGTGTAATCTTATCACGTGGTTCGTCCCAGACATAGACATACCCCTTTGAAGTAGAGAAACCATAGTTATTCTCTCTATTCTGCTACCATCGCCCATATACTAGAATTGCTCTACTCTCTATTCCCATATTATCACTCACTGTTATCTTACCTTTAATATTGTTCTTATTCGATTCTACCATCTTTCCTATTCACACCTATTTACTTATCTTGGTTAAGTTAGAGCGTAGATCAGTTCTCCCGTTTCCCTGTGGATACGATAAAACCTGTAACCGGGTAAAAGCTTCAACGGTATCCGTGCGCTTGCGGATTATCTGTGTGCGTATAAATACCATAGTACACTCTAGTACCACGCTGGGGATGACAACCTAGTATTCAAGTGGTGTTAGCAAGTGTCAACAAGCATTTTTGGCGCCGTTGCCGGGGAAACGGTTGCTGAGTTGACTACGAACTAGTTTAATCATTTTATAAAAAATAAATAAATAAATAAAAAATATTTTCCTTTTATCCTTTGCCTCATCTCTGCTATTCTTTCTTCTTATCTAATCCTTGATCTCTGGTCTATTATGAATTCAAACATGTCTATCTATGAATTTCATAGACCTATGGGCACACATCTCGAACCACCAAAATCTTCAAAGCCTATCATAGCATCTAGTTTTGAGATAGACCCCGAATACATAGAATTTATTCAAAAACAACCTTTCTCAGGAAAAGGTGAGGAAAACCCATACACACACCTAAGAGAGTTTTATCGAGTCTGTGACCTCCTTCGCATAGAAGGCATGTCCGATGAGACCCTTAAATGGAAGCTCTTTCCGTTCTCTTTAACGGGAAAAGCTAGACATTGGTATAAACTCAAAGTAGGGAGTGTTCATGGAGATTGGAAGGAGTTATATAGTAGTTTTCTTTCTAAATATTTTCCAATCTCCAAAGTGGTGGGAACTTTGGCGTGAGATTCTTTCTTTTAGACAACTGGAAGAAGAATCTCTTGGCAAATCATGGGACCGCTTTATTAACCTTACTCTCATTGGCCCAAAACTTTCTATTCCAGAAGAAGTTCTTCTAATTCACTTTTTTGAGGGCCTTAGTAGGAAAAATAAGCAAACCCTTCATGCGGCCTCTGGAGGATCTTTCCACCACCTATCCGCTAGTGAAGCTTGGAATTTGATTGATTTAATGAGCGGAAAGTCTCCTAGCTTTTATATCCCTGAGAAAGAGAAAGAACCAGTTCCTAGACAAGAAGAAGAAGTTTCGATAGCCAGATCACAACCACTTTAATCCCAAACTTTAGCTATCGATCCTAAACCATCAATACCCCAAAATTCTCCAAGGGAGGAAGGAATTCCGACCTTAAATCTTTTAGATGCTGATGGTTTAGACTTCTGGTTCTATAAGAGACCTTCAAGCAGGGATAATTCAAATCATTGCAATAATGTTTCTCTTAGAGAATGTCCTGGTTCCTATCATGAAGAAGTCGAGGATGACATATCAAGTGAAGGAGAGCTAAGCCATATAGACAATTCTATCTACTCCCCTTCCATGTTCACAAGTTCTAAATCCATCCTTGACCTTAGAGATCCCTCTTATCCCTCTTCTTCTCAGTCTCATGATGATCCTAGCAATTCACCAAGACGACCAAACCATAGGAGTCATGAAGACCATAAGGATGGCATGTCAAGTAATGCCATAGAAGGAGAGCTAAGCCATATAGAAAATTCTAACACCTCCCCTATTTTGATCACAAGTTCTAAATGGCTAGAATGTGTAGAATGGATGGATAAGGAAGAAGCCTTGATAGGTTATGACTTTGGCTCAATTTCAAATGGTGAGTTCTTGACTCCCTTTGAAGATGTGATTCATCCAACTACAGAAGAGGACATAGGTGAGACCAATCCAGGAGAAACTCCGAACATTCAGATTAGAGACGAAGATAACATTAATGAGCATGGAATTTATTTCATAGCCACTTCGTTTACTCCATGCTCATATGCAACATCTTCCCAATCTATTGGTCTCTCCGACATCACCACACTTGAGATCTCCAACCCCCTCTTCCTTTATATTTATAAAAACTTTAAAAGGGCGGTTGTCGATGCATATGTCTATAATAAATATTGCAGATCTCGTTGAGTTGATCTAGATATAGGTTGGCGTCGGAGGGGAAACCACTTCGCCAACATAAACTGATGGTTTCCCAAGGACAAGCTTAGTGTCTTAAAATAAGCATTGATCAGATCGTAACATGAGCTTTTAATTATTTGCAATATTACCTTGCGTATTGAGCATATAAGGATAATTGTAAAAAAAAATATTCCTTCGGGTATTCTTGTCACTAACCTTTCTAAGATTGGAGCAAGAAGATCGGATGAATGACAAGCACAAGGTATGTCCAACCAATCATCATACAACATTGAATTAAATTCATCCAAACTTGAATTTTGCAAAATTCAAGCTTGGGGGAGTACTTTACATAAAAACATCCTTTGCCATGTTGCTATGCTGGTTGTCCCTACCTTTGAGACATGCTCAATTTGTTAAATACTAATCACACTACTTCATCTCCACTTGAGTAGATCTCTATAAACGCTGTCATGCTACCTTTGTCTATTTACTAGCAAGTGTTGGTTTGGAAGTACTCGTCATACTTCCATTGGCATTTAAATTAAGCATGGTGCTTAGGTTGAATAGCCTTCCTTAATCTGATTAGACATGGAGTCTAGTTTGGTTATTGAACTAAAAAAACTGCTTGAGTAGATATTGGTATATTTTGTCGGACTAACCCCTGCAGAAAAACTTTCGATATCGATTTGGGAAGTCCTGAGATAAACTCACATCAGAGACGAAGAAAGTGACACATGAAGTTTAACAATTAGCACAAGAAGGACATAGCTCATTCATCATAAAGATATGATCCATGGAGGGTGCCACAAACACGATGCACAACCGCTAAGAAAGGAAAACTTCCACAAGATGATACTGTACCATCACTCTTCAAGCAAGGTAACATCTTAAGGTACTTGACTATCACTTTTATAAGCTTCTCCTTGGTTCTGGCGTTCATATAAATAAAAGAGACAAACGTGTATGATTTACAACTCTAGATTAACCAACCCAACTGATTCAACATGTTTAGTCCTTGTTCTTAGTACTACCTCCATGATCCCACACTCCTAATCATATGAGCTAAAATGTTACACATTCAATCATTGAGAGATATAAAGAAAAAGACATATACATAGATAGATTATCTTACCATAAGGTTGAGCGATCTGATCTGACAAATGCTACACTCATGAACTTATCATCCATCAACTTGTCTTACTCACTATGCTTAAGGTTAGAGAAGAACAAATACACTTTTGGTTCTGTTGGTGTTTTCCACCAACATGGCCCATGCACTTGATCTCTGCCTTGTCTCTATGAGCAGGTACACTACGAGCACAAACACATTGAGCAAGATACTGCTAACACCGCACTTCGAACTGCTGGGCAAACGAAGAACATGGGTGACACCGTATTAAAAGGTGCAGACGTCAAGGTCCGCACCTGAATCAAATGACGCACCTGAAGAATGAACACGGTGAGAAGTCTTGTCAAGAAGACTTAAAACATTGAACCCTCGCCGAAAGGTAAGATTGGTAGTTATCCATATTTATCCTTTCTGCATTCCCTTTTCCCTTTAATTATTTACTTTCCTTAAATAAATTTTTAGTTAATCATGCTATCTTGAAAAGAAAATAAAAATGTTAAAAAAATACTAAGCCCCATGTGAGTATACGAGTGGCATAAAACCCATAAGTACCTTCACTGTGGTGGCATAAAAATAAAATAAATATTTCTTTTCTACTTTATAAAATAAAAATATAAAAACAAGGAGTAATATTTATTGAGGAAGCTCAACGTGATGAAGGCTAGATATTTATGCTAACACTTAATTAGTTTCACAAGCTTTGTTGTCTATTTGAGCTCCACAGAATTTAAGAATCAAGAAGACTAGCAGACGGAGGACATTCTAATCGCTGTCAGAATGCTGCTGACTTTCAAATACACCTCTGCCACCTGCTAGCTACATCAAGAGAAATTACGTCAAAATTCAGCTTGGGGGAGAGCACCCCTATTTATCTCGCTAAGTATTTCTACCTATCTTTATACTTATATTATATTAGAATATTAAAATACATAAACTATGAAAAACCAAATAAAGATTTTATGCTTATATATATATATATATCTTTTCTTAGTTTGCTAAATAAATAAATAAATAAATAAAGTTTGCTATGAATCTTAATAATAAAACTCTAGCATGGATATGATGAATAGTTGCTCTGCCTAATTTGTAAATTTGAAGTTCTCTCTCAAGTTTAGACATAACTGTTATAATTTAAAGCTTGCTCTAGATCTAAACTTGTGGGATGAAAACTTGATCTGAAATCTAAGTTGTTAACGGATATGATATGGGAAGGTTGAGCTGCTGTTTATCTATTCCTAGAGATGCTAGAATTCTGGAGAATTTTATCTTTGAAAAATCTTTAAAATGTTGCATGATGAGTTCCTGTATGATGAAAGTTTAAATTCCTACCACAACCATATATACATGCTTGCTAGACTTTGAGCCACACATTTATTATTTACTGCTTATGAGCTTGAGTGTGGTCAAGCTGTGTAGACCCCTAGGAGCTTGTCATGTGGTTAAATCAAGATTCACTTGCACGTTCACTCATATATATGCTACTTCTACTCCGGAAGTACCATCCACATATATCCATCCATTTCCATCTCCAGAATCACCTAAAAATATTCTACTCCTAATTCGGAAGAGAATAGCCAAAAACATCTGTGTTTTTCCCTTGTGAAATAAATGCTCAAGTTATCTTGCTACTACCACTTGCTATATTATCTTAAGAGATGAGTGCTCTGAAAAAGAAAATAAGAAAAAAAAAGAGAAAAGAAAAAAAAATAAACGAGAAAATAAAAAGGGGCAAGTGCCCGGAACCTCGAAAGAAAAGAAAAAGAGTGAGACGAGAGGTAAAAATGGACAAGTGTCCGACAGTAGAATTAGAGGTACAGGATACCCATCTGAGAGAAAAGAAAAAGAAGAGCATCTCATTCTCCTCATAAAGTTTCAAAAAGCAAGGAAGGTATGTATCCCCTCAAAAGAGCAAAAGTAGAATTAGACTTTCACCATTGTTATCACCATCATCACCATACACTATTCATTCGCCACACATGCACATCTTGATTTGGCTTATTGATTTGTTTCTTTGGATCCATGGTTTGACTATACAATAAATGTCTTGTAAGTATATATACTTTATCTCCCACCTATGAGCTCCAGATATTAAAGCCTTATTAGAGTAGGGTGAGAGAGAGAAGGCAATGTCACTATCCCTTATACCACAAATACCACATATTTTGAGAGAAGGCATATACCATCACTGCCTTGGTAAGGATCCAGAAATACCACAAAAGAGAGATATGAGAGAGTCATACAAAGGAATCTCTAAGTTTTATTTGAAATCTACAAAAACTCCAGAGCTATAGCTGATCAAGAATAAGAGACATGGCACTTGGCTAGACTGTTCTATCTTTTAACTACTCAAGACAGAAGTGACGGTTACAAGTCCCATGGTGAAAGGTAAAGTAAGTAAGTTTTAGTTCTTGACAGTTTACTCTAACTCAGAGATGAGAACTTATTTAAAAAGCATGTGTACCGTCAAATTTTTAAGATATTGCAACAACTTCTGATCCATTGCTGAGTCTATCCTTGCTCAGGGACGAGCAAGAGGTAAGCTTGGGGGAGTTTGTTGACGGTCCTTAAGTATCAAATTTAATTATCAAATAAACAAAGAAAAGGATCCAAATGAAATCAACATCTAGACTTAGGGTTTTATCTGACAGAATTCCACGAGTTTTGGTGTTTGTCTATTTCTGCAGGGGGTTATCAGGAAATAAGGAAGAAAGGCCCACACGTCGGGATTACATAGAGATATCAACGTGTCGCGCAATTATCTTACATCTAGAAGACTCCAGAAGCCATGGGAAGGAAGCAGAGACCGAACGGAGCCAGAGATAGGGCGCCCGCCCTATCCTACTGGGCGCCCGCCCACCTCCTGTAGCCAATCACGCTCAATCTCGCGGATTATGCTCCACCGACCTAAAGGATCAAGAATAACCGTTCAATCAATGTCGGTTTGATCCGACGGCTCAGGATCACTTGAGGGGACTATATAACCAGACCCCCTGGCCCCTGGAGGAGACACCCCTTGATCATTATTCAGTATTCATAGACAGAGCAAAAGCTAGGGTTTAGAGATGAGAGCTCTCCTCTCTTCTCTAAACTAGAGTAGATCTAGATAGTAGCGAGATGGAGAGCGAAGGAGGATTAGAGGAGAGGCCGGCCTGTCGGTTCTTCCTCCGGTTGTACTTCGCCATGATCAAGCTCTAATCAAGCTTGCTCATGGGATGACTTTGGTAATCTACTTCTAATTCATTATGTAATTACTAATCATGTATGTTCTGGTTCACAACTCTTTTGAGTACTTCTAATCTATAGGACCCTATAGGTTAGAGTTGTAGTATTGGTGTAAGCGTGGTGCTTAGACCTAGATTACTTGTGGATATCCCCTGACTAGCTGGATCGTGTGGTAGGCCGCGTAGGTGACAGTTACGTTGGTCCCCTGTAGTCCACCTCTCGTTAGCAGGACGGGTAGGGTTTATCGGCCTATGGATAAGCATCCTTTGTGGTGTAATCTTATCACGTGGTTCGTCCCAGACATAGACATACCCCTTTGAAGTAGAGAAACCATAGTTATTCTCTCTATTCTGCTACCATCGCCCATATACTAGAATTGCTCTACTCTCTATTCCCATATTATCACTCACTGTTATCTTACCTTTAATATTGTTCTTATTCGATTCTACCATCTTTCCTATTCACACCTATTTACTTATCTTGGTTAAGTTAGAGCGTAGATCAGTTCTCCCGTTTCCCTGTGGATACGATAAAACCTGTAACCGGGTAAAAGCTTCAACGGTATCCGTACGCTTGCAGATTATCTGTGTGCGTATAAATACCATAGTACACTCTAGTTCCACGCTGGGGATGACAACCTAGTATTCAAGTGGTGTTAGCAAGTGTCAACAGTGACTGGCGTCGTAAAGGCGGCTGGAGCCTGCAGAGGTGGAGGCGTAGGGTCACCAGTCAGAGCACTGTAGGAGAAGCTGAGGTGCGGGTCTGTCAACGTGTCCAACATAAGCTGAGATGCTGATGCTGACTGAGGAGTGAAACCAGAGCGGAGAGGCATGAACTGCGGTACCTGCTCAAAGCCAGAAGAGATAGCACCCTGGGAGACCTGGTGCTGAGGCGTCGAGAACGGCTGACTCTGAGCGGGTAGCTGGAGGGGCTGCTGAGACAGGCTCTGAGTCCGAGGCGCTGGAGTGGGTGGCCTGACAGTCGAAGTGCCTGGAACTGTATCTGCGGAATCTGAATCTCTGAGGCGGCCATGATAGCGGCCATCATCACTGTCTGCTGGGCCTAGAACGCAAGCTGCTACTCCTGAAAGGTGAGAAACTGACGCTGGAGCTCATCCTGCCTAGCTTGCACGGCTGCATTGATGGCAGCCTGGTCCCTGTCTCTCCTCGCCTGCTCCTCAGCTGCACGGCGTTGATCTGCCCTCATACCCTCTAATATAGCAAGTAGAGCTGGGTCTGAAGCACTAGAAGAGCCCCCTGCCTCGTGGTCGTGTGCTCTAGGAGGGAGGTCTGACACTGACGGCTGATAGTCATCATCCGAGCTGTCTAAGGCGAAGTCAAAACCTCCCTCAGCCTCTACATTTGCGAAAGCCCCAATGGCTATGTCCTGCTGCTCCTCTATCTCTGGTACAGCTGCTGTACTGCGAGTGCCCCTAGGAGAGGGTGGGGGCACCGGTCCACGTGGTGCATGAGGAGGTGGAGTAGCTCTGAGGTTGTGGTGCGCTCTCAACATCTGCCTGGGGTCGTAGTGGGGGAAGACGGTGTCTGACTCTATCAACTCCCTCTGCAAGTGAGTTGGTAGGGGTAACGGCCTGGCACGGAGAATAAGAAGAGTAATCCAATGTGCGTACGGCAACTGACGCCGTCCCCTGAAGCTCTCTAAAATAGTGTCCTCGATCTCTGAGACGATCAGATCCCACAAGTCAAACTGCGTCTGGGAGATGAGGTGAGCAACTAACCACTGCTGGATACGTGTGAATCCATCTCTGTAACCTGTCCTGGGGAGTAGGGTCTTCCTCAACACAAAGTCGAGGATCCGAGCTAGTCGTGTCAAGTCTCCTACTTTCCGGCTGGAGCCCTCTCCAAACGGTGGACGGAAACAAGGAGCCACGAAGTCAACTGGTGGTATCTCACCACCGTGATGACGTCGGGGAGGCTCAACGTTCCCGTAGCACAGCTGGTGAATCCTGGTGGAGTAGGCTCTCAAACCCAGTACCTCTCTAGCCCTCTGAGCTGTCACTCTGTAATCGGTGCCTGCCAGTGCGTAGTGAATATAACTATGATCCGGAGAAACCCACACTGACGCGTAGAACTCTCTGACCCACTGCTCACAGTAAGTACCAGGGAGAGCCAGCAACTCTGGGAGGCCGTGGAGGTAGGTGAAGTACTGATGGATATCTGCCCCAACCACGTTCCCCGGTATCTCAAGGTCTATCACTCTGTGCTCCCTGAACTGAGACTGAGAGCGAACCAGTGCCTCGTAGATGTCCTCCTGGACGACTGTGTAGAACCTGGCACCGGCTCTGGGATCCCTAGCAGCTGGAAACCAAGTGGGAAACGGTACGAACCGCAGCTGCTGGATCTCTCTGGCTGACACAAGGGTGAGGTCTCTGTGTATCCTGACTGGTCTCTGACGAGAAGCTGGAGTGCCTCTGGCTGGGGTGGCACGAGCAGCGGAGGTAGACTGGCCCTGCATACCAGTCATAGGAGTGGCCTGGGTACGAGTGCGGGTCGACCTCCTCAGGTGCTGCTCCTGCTCCTGTCCCTCTGCTGGATCCTCTCCCTGAGTCTCTGTCTCTGTCTCAGTGTCTGGATCCTACTGAGCTGGCTCGCTGACGTTGATCCTGACACGCTGCCCTCGTAGCATAATAGTACATGGAGGTGATCCATGACGAGCCTCGGCCTCAAGTACTGCACGCCTCTGACGTGGCGTGAGATCTGCCCCTATCCTCAGGGCACCTGACCGTCCACCCCTCTCAGCTGCCTCGGCTGCTGCTGCAACTGCCTCGGCCACCTCTGCCTCTCTGTCGCTGGCCTTGCGCTTCTTGGTGGCCAACTTCTTTCCCTTGCCCTTCTCTGCGGCTGATAGGCGACGGGGAGGATCACCTCCACCATCACCCCCTGGGGAACCTCCTGAGCCAGCAGCCGGACCACTGACGTTCTTGGTACGAGCCATTGCGAGAGCAAACGACTGAACGAACTGCCGACAAAGCCCAACTCACAACGGAGATCAACGCGCTGGAGAGAGTAGACAAGATAGGGTATATATAAGAAATCATAATAGCTAGAGGTGAGAAAACCCTATAGATCGCAAGAAAAGATAAGGAACGGGCGCGAACGGCTTACGATCCAAGACGGGACGCGTTCCAGATGAGATATCGCGATCGAAGGCTGCCGGAGAACGCGAAACCTCTCCTTAAGGTGCTGCACAGGGGAAACGGAGAAGATCGAGGTCAACAACCCTTTTCTAATCCATTGAGACAAAAACTCAAACACCTTAAGGGCATGGATCAAAAGACTCACCCCAAACTCTTGAAACCTCGCGAGATTGGATCCACGCGAGAAGAGGGTGGAGAGGAAGAGCCTCGGGGCGGATCTGGGCACGGGGAAGACTCCAAGGGCGCCGGGTTTCACCGATCTGACGATGGTGGCGGCTCTAGGGCACGGCGGCGGTGAGATAGGGCTTGGGCGCGGGCGGAGATCGGGAGAAAGAAGAGAGAAACCGACCGCGTGAAGTCCCTGGGCGCGGGCTTTAAGCGCCCGCCGCGGGGTCACCGGACGCTCTTAATGTGGCACAGGACGCGTCCGGTGACCACCGGACTCATGCGCAGAGAGGTATGCAATTCGGCACTGCACCAGATGATGGGCACCAGATGCTGGCTTTAGCGTCCGGTGCTTCAGGTCACGCCAGGTGAGCACCGGACGCACCTCACCGGACGCTGCAGGGACACTGTTCCTGCATCCGGTGAGTGCAGTCTGGCACTCACAGCGCACCGGACGCACCGAGACAGCGTCCGGTGCATCGTCCGGTGCTCCTCTAAGCATTTTTTCAACTAAGCACCACGTCCGACTTTGACCCAACCAAGTTCCATCTTCAAGGACACACAAATAAACACCAAATGGAACTGGTATGAGTGACTTCTCTCAAACTCTCAAATTTTCACAAATATTTAGCCATAGGCTTAGTAGTTTTTTTTATGAAAAAAATTCGAGAAATCACCAAGGAGCATCATATGGCCATAAAGCTAGGGGTTTGAATCATAATGAGCTTTGAATGCTCCCCCTATTTATGGACGAACACAGCGGATGCTCAAAGAATAACCGAAAAGAAACGGTCAACTAACAAGCATGCACATGATATGAGTTGTTAGTGCAATACTTGAAAGTAAACTAATGCTTGTCAAGTTTGAACCAAGGTTCTTTTTCACACACAAAAGGGGGGTTATCTTAACCATGTTAGACAAGCCCTACATGCAAGTTGTATTTTAGTTTTAAGTATGCATGACATGCAAAACAAAAGCTATTTACAAGTTTCAACACACAACTTTTATCTTTTAGTGAAGTTAGAGAGATCAAGCACATTAAGTTCATTTCTCAACATACAAAACCTAGCTTCATCTAGGGGTTTTGTGAAGATATCCGCCAATTGATTTTCCGTTCCCACATTCTCTAGTGATATGTCACCTTTAGCAACATGATCCCTAAGGAAGTGGTGGCGGATGTCAATATGTTTTGTGCGGGTGTGTTGAACCGGGTTGTTTACAAGTTTTACGGCACTTTCGTTGTCACACAACAAAGGTACTTTGTCTAGTACTACTTCATAGTCTAGCAAAGTTTGTTTCATGTAGAGTATTTGTGCACAACAAGCACCGGCGGCAATGTATTCCGCCTCGGCCGTTGACAAGGCGACACTATTTTGTTTCTTTGACATCCAAGAGACAAGTGATCTACCTAGGAAGTGGCACCCTCCGGATGTGCTTTTTCTATCAATTCGGCACCCGGCATAATCCGAATCGGAATAGCCTACAAGTTGGAATCTTGCACCTTTGGGATACCACAAACCTAGGCAAGGTGTGTATTTTAGATACCTAAGAATTCTCTTGACGGCAATCAAGTGAGATTCCATAGGCATTGCTTGATATCTAGCACACATACACACACTAAACATGATATCAGGCCTAGATGCGGTGAGGTAGAGGAGACTTCCTATCATGGAGCGATAGAGAGTCTTGTCAATTGGGTTACCTCCCTCATCCAAGTCGAGATGCCCATTTGATGCCATGGGAGTCTTGATTGGCTTGCAATCCATCATCTTGAACCTCTTGAGAAGATCTTGTGTGTACTTATCTTGAGAGATGAAGACTCCTTCCTTCATTTGCTTGACTTGAAATCCTAGGAAGAAGGATAGCTCGCCAATCATGGACATCTCAAACTCCTTGGACATCAAATCACCAAATTCCTTGCAAAAATCTTCATTAGTAGAGCCAAAAATAATATCATCAACATAAACTTGGCAAATGAAGATTTCCCCATTCATTTTCTTGGTGAAGAGTGTTGTGTCAACTTTCCCAATCTTGAAGCCCTTCTCAATGAGGAAGTTCCTAAGCCTCTCATACCAAGCTCTAGGAGCTTGCTTGAGACCATAGAGAGCCTTGGACAACCGGTAGACATGCTTGGGGTACCTAGGGTCTTCAAAACCGGGGGGTTGCTCAACATAGACAAGCTCATTAATATATCCATTCAAAAAAGCACTTTTCACATCCATTTGAAATAACTTGATATCATGACTAGATGCATATGCAAGTAGGATACGGATTGCTTCAAGTCTTGCCACCGGTGCAAAGGTTTCACCGAAGTCAAGACCTTCCACTTGTGAAAAGCCTTCTGCCACGAGCCTTGCCTTATTGCGCACCACTTTGCCTTGATCATCCTTCTTGTTCCGGAAGACCCACTTTGTTCCAATCACTCTTGCATCTTTGGGTCGCTCTTCAAGTGTCCATACTTGGTTGCGAGAGAAGTTGTTCAACTCCTCTTGCATGGCCATGATCCAATCCGCATCACGAAGAGCTTCCTCTATGGTCTTTGGTTCATCTTCAAGAGACACAAAAGCGATATGTTCAATAAATAAAGCATGTCTAGAACGAGTAGTTACACCACGTGATGGGCTCCCGATGATGAGATCTTGAGAGTGATCTTGGAGGAGATGTGATGTTCTTCTTGGTGCCACTTGAGGGGTAGGTTGGGGAGCATCAACATCTTGTGCTTGTGCCACCGCTTGCTCAAGAGTGACTTGAGTGTCTTCATGAGCATCTCTCACATCCTTGTCTTCATCTTGTGGACTATGTGAGGTGGATGGTGGCTCAATGACTTGCACATCATCATCATCTTCTTTTGGCTTGATGTCCCCCACCGGCATGTTTTTCATGGCATCCCTCAATGGTTCACCACCTACATCATCAAGATTATCACTTGCTCCTTGGGAGCCATTAGTTTCATCAAATTCAACATCAAATGTTTCTTCAACCATGTTTGTGGCATGGTTAAAGACCCTATATGCCTTTGACTTTGATGAATAGCCAACCAAGTAGCCAATGTCACATCTTCTTTGGAACTTTCCCAAGTGTTGGCGCTTCTTGTAGATGTAGCATTTGCATCCAAACACTCTAAAGAATGAGACATCGGGCTTCTTCCCATTGAGCAACTCATAAGGTGTCTTCTCTAGGAACTTGTGAGGAAAGAGCCGGTTTGAAGCATAGCATGCGGTGTTGATTGCCTCGGCCCACATCTTCTCCGAAGTGTTATACTCTCTAGCATTGTTCTTGCCAAGGTGATCAATGTCCGGTTCTTTCTTTCTACAACCCCATTTTGTTGTGGTGTGTATGTTGAGGAGAACTCATGCTTGATTCCCACTTCATCACAATACTCTTCAATGTTGGTGTTGTCAAACTCTTTGCCATTGTCACTTCTAATCTTCTTGATCTTGACATCAAATTGATTTTGGGCATTCTTTGCAAACTTCTTGAATATAGATGCAACTTCGGCCTTGTCTTGCAAAAAGAATGTCTAAGTGTACCGGGAGAAATCATCAACTATGACCAAGCAATACTCGTTGCCTCCAAGACTAGCATATGTGGTTGGTCCAAATAGATCCATGTGAAGTAGCTCAAGCACTCTTGAAGTAGAGAGATAGGCCTTGGTTGGATGAGTGTTTGCAACTTGCTTGCCGGCTTGACATGTACTACAAAGCTTGTCCTTCTCAAATGTCACATCCTTCAAGCCTCTAATCAATTCTTTCTTCATCAACTTCTTAAGTGTGCCCATTCCAACATGTGCTAACCTTCTATGCCACAACCACCCAAGTGAAGTCTTGGTGAATAAGCAAGTCTTGACATCAACTTCATCGGATGAGAAATCAACTACATATAGGTTGTTGTGTCGGAAGCCTTTGAATATCACTTCATTATCATCTTCCTTGGTCACAATTGCTTCCTTCTTCTTGAATAGGCATTCAAATCCAAGATCACAAAGTTGTCCAACCGAGAGCAAATTGAAACTCAATGATTGCACATAGAGCACATTGGTGATGGAGTTGTCATTTGATATAGCAACCTTTCCTAGTCCCTTGACCTTGCCTTTAGAATTGTCACCAAATGTGATCTTCTCTTGGTTGTCAACATCTTCATCAAGAGAGGTGAACATCCGAGGATCTCCGGTCATATGTTGAGTGCAACCACTATCAATTACCCAATGTGATCCACCGGTCTTGTAGTTCACCTACACACAAGAGATCAAGCTTGAGATTTAGGGACCCACATTTGCTTAGGGCCCTTGACCTTCTCTACTAGTTGCTTTGGCCCCCAAATCTTCTTTGGCCTTTGCTTGTTGGGCGGCCCCATGAAGCTAACCTTGACATTGCCACTCTTGTCTTTTCTTACAATGTAGTGAGCATTGAAGGCAAATGGTCTTGCATGCTTGGGCAAGGGTGGTGGTAGTGGTGCTTTACACTCATGAGCAAAGTGTCCTTCTTGACCACACTCAAAACATCTCTTTTGCTTTGGCTTGCTTGGTTGATCATGAGTGGCTAGTGACTTGATGAGCTTTGTTTGATGAGCTTTGTAGCCAATCCCACTCTTGTCCATCTTCATGACGGTGTTCATGAAAAGCTCACTTTGAAGGTCCTTCCCCTTTGTGAACTTTGCTAACCCCATGGTTAGATGTTCCTTCTCTTTCTTGAGCTTGTTGTTCTCTTGAGTTAGCTTCTTGATGATTGGGTCATTGTTGCTTGCTAACTCATCCAAGATGAATGTCTCATCTTCTTCTTGCTTGTCATACATCAAACCAAGCTTGAGATATTGATTTTTTTCCTTGAGCAACTTGTTCTCATATGCAAGCTTCTTGTCTTGATCAAGTGACTCAATTTCGATGGTCTTGTGCTTGGCTTGATCTTGCAACTCTTTCTTGAGCATGACAATTTCATCCTTGAGCTTGATAGTGTCCTCATAACTCTTGGCCACTACCACTTTCTTGCCCTTCCAATCAACACATTTGCTTGTGCTCTCCACAAGTAAGTCATCACAAGATGTGGCTACATCAAGCTTAGCAACATTGTTAGTAGCAACATGTGTTTCATCAATTGCAAGTTCATAAGCAATTTCAAGATTGTCATAGTTTGCTTTTAGAGTTGTTAGCTCTTCCTTCATTGCTCTATATCTAGTGATAAGCTCATCATGAACACTCTCAAGTTTATCATGTTTTTCTTTGAGCTCTTTTAGAGAGAGTTTGAGCTCCTTGAGCTTAGTGGTCATGATCTCATTTTGGTCTCTAAGCTCATCACTAGACTTAAGCTTTGCTAGAAGTGTTTCATTTTCAAGTTCAAGCTTTTCATTTTCACTTCTAGATTTTCTTATGACTTTTGTGTACTTGTTAAGCAATTTTACAAGTTCATCATAAGAAGGTGATTCATATTCACTATCACTTTCACTACTCTCATCCTCACTTTGTACCTTCCGGTCACCCTTGGCCATAAGGCATAGGTGTGTAGAGGATATAGATGGTGGTGAAGATGATGGTGAGGGAGCATTGATGGCAATGGCGGCAACCTTCTCATCATCCCCTTTCATTGCCGGAGGAGTCACCACTTGAGCTTTCAATGTCGGTGAGCCAATCACCAACTATGTAAGCCTTGCCATTCTTCTTCTTGTAGTGCTCCTTCTTCTTACCACCTTTCTTCTTGTATTGCTTCTTGTCATTTTTCTCATCATCACTTGAATTATCTTGCTCTTTGTTCTTCTTCTTGTATTTGTCCTTCTTGGGCTTTGGACATTGATGAGCAAGATGACCAAGCTCACCACAATTGTAGCAATCCATCTCGGAGATGGGCTTCCTCTTGCTACTTGTGAAGAACTTCTTCTTCTTGGAGTCAAAGTTGACTAAATTCTTGTTGAGCTTCTTCAACATCTTTGTGGTTCTTCTCACCAAGAGAGCAATAGATGCATCATCATCACTTGAAGTTGATGACTCAACTTCAATCTTCTTGGCTTTGCCCTTGTGAGAAGCTTTGAGAGCCAAGTCCTTCTTTTCTTTCTTGGCCGACGAGGAGCCATCTTGGGGGTTCATGTGCATGTACATCTCATGAGCATTGATCTTCCCCAATATGGCGGTTGGTGTAGCGGTGGAGAGATCGCCTTGATGAAGCACCGTTACTATGTGCCCATATTTCTCAAAGGGAAGCACACATAGTATTTTCCTTGCTACATCCGCCGCACTCATTTGAGTGAGCCCAAGTCCCTTTAGCTCCTCTACAATGACATTCAAGCGAGAATACATTTCATTAGCATTTTCTTTAGGAAGCATCTCAAATGTATTAAGCTTGTTCATCACTAGGTGATAGCGTTCCTCGCGTTCACTCTTTGATCCCTCATGGAGCGCACAAAGTTCCTTCCAAAGTTCATTGGCAGTTTTGTGGCTCCGAACGCGGTTGAACACCTCTTTGCAAAGGCCTCTAAAGATGTGGTTTTTGGCCTTCGCATTCCACTTCTCGTTTTCTTGCTCTTGTGGAGTAAGAGCGGTGTCCTTTGCCAGAGGGGTAAACCCTTCGGTCGCGGCTTTTAGGCACTTTATATCGCATGCCTCAAGGTATGACTCCATCCATATTTTCCAATACGGGAAGTCATCCCCATCGAACATGGGTGGCGGTCCATCCCCGTTAGACATCTTTTCTCTAGGCGGTGAAGCCTAAATAATGAGCACTAGGCTCCGATACCAATTGAAAGGATCAAGATGCCCAAGAGGGGGGGTGAATTGGGCTTCTCTAAAAATTTAAGCAACCTATAAGCTCCAATTCAACCCCTTGTGCCTAGTGTGACCTAGAGAGCTACCGGATAAAAAGTTTTGCAACCTAGTTCCAATCCTATTCTAGCATGGCAATTCTAAGAATGTAAAAGCACAAAGTAATTGCTAGAAAGTAAAGGAGTAGTGAAAGAAAATGCTCGGCGATGTTTTGCCGAGGTATCGGAGAGTCGCCACTCTCCACTAGTCCTCGTTGGAGCACCCGCGCAAGGTCTTGCTCCCCCTTGGTCCGCGCAAGGACCAAGTGCTCTCTACGGGCTGATTCTTCGACACTCCGTCGCAGTGAATCGCCCAAAACCGCTCACAAGCTTGACACGAGCCACCCACAAGAACTCCGGGCGGTCTTCGTGCCTCCAATCACCACCGAACCGTCTAGGTGATGGCGATCACCAAGAGTAACAAGCAAAGAACTCTCACTTGACCCAAACAAGGCTCTAGAGAGTGGTGGATGCACACTTGACTCTTGGAACTCACTAGAGAAGGATTCTCTCAAGAAATCACTCAAAACTCAATCCTCTCTAGGCTCTTGCTACTCTCTTGCTCCACAACAAGTTTCTCTGATGTTCAAATGGGCAAGAGACCTCTCATGGACGAGGTGGAGGAGTATAAATACTATCCACGAAGTCCAAAGGTCAGCCAACCGTTTTCCACTGAAAACGGGGTCACCGGACGCACATTATGTTGCACCGGACGCACTGCTCCGAGCGTCCGGTGCTTCATAACGGCTAACTGTACTTGCTACTGACAGGTCACCGGACGCTAACTTCCAGCGTCCGGTGCACCGTCCGGTGCTCGGGGAAGATTTACATGCTCCCTGCGCATGGGACCGGACGCTACCCGGTGCGTCCGGTGCTAGCATCCGGTGCTCCTGGCAGGTTTGCAACCTCCCTGGGTAAGGGACCGGACGCTGCCCGGTGAGTCCGGTGCCAGCGTCCGGTGCCTAACCCTAAGCACGGCACTGTACCAACGGCTAAGGACCTCACCGGACGCACTCACAGAGCGTCCGGTGCAGCGTTCGGTGCCCCCTTGGGCACCCTAACTTCGTCGAAACGCGATCGCTCCTAAACGAAGTTGGTTCCTCTCGATCTAAGGACTATCTCTGAGCTGCCTAGTGCTAGGTTTACCAAGTGTGCACCACACCTAAACCTAAAGCCTTGCCTAAGTCAAGCTACTAGATCAAAGCCCCTCTTAATAATACGGTCAAAGGAAAACAAAGTCCTAAACTACTCTAAGTGCCCTTCTTCACCATACGGCACTTAGACCTAGTCTAGTCTTGATGATGTCCATCCATCCTTTGAAAACCGAAACGATTTCCGCTATTAAGTAGGCATATACGTCCCTGTCCATCGAGTACCTATTTACCATGACCTTACCTATGACTTTGCCTCTGCAAAACACACGTTAGTCACAGTAATAAACAATGTCATTAATCACCGAAATCACTAGGGCCTAGATGCTCTTTCAAATATAACTAATAAAGAACATAATGATGCTTAGTTGATATCATAAATATTATTATGTTATCATATAAATTTGGTTAAACTTAAGATGCTTTGACTCCCAAGATTTTTGAATGACTTATAATTTCGAATGGAGGGAATACTATTTAGTGTATGCACCAGAGTAAAAGGCATAAAATGCAGGTTATATACTTTAGCAAGGAAACTAACATGTATAATATCCTAGAGAATGCTCCTAACACGGAGTTGGCTTATCCTACGTGGAAAGATTGTCTTTCCCTACAAGTTTCAGGCTATAAGAAACAACTCGACATGCCAAATAACAGCATTCCTCTTAGTTTCAAAGCATTTAATAGAAAACTTGTTTTGAATCCTAATATTATATTTGATTTTGTACACAAGTCCTGATCGCACAATAGCTATGAACCATTGTTGACCTTGTACTGTTGAAGCAGTAGAATAGAACTGAATAATTGGCTTCACAGCTGTGCCAAAAATGTCAACGGTGTCCCCTGCAAGAAAACATGACAAAGAACTCATCCCTAATTCTCTCCCCCTTTTGTAGGTTTAAAACTGAGATGAAGAGAGAGAGTGTACAACTATCGAAATAATTAGTCATTGAACTTTCCCAAGATATAATCGAAATGGAAGTCTAGAGTTGTCTCATTTTTTGCAACAAATCCATCCTTTAGCATTTAGAGACCTTTTCATTTATTTCACAACATCATGCAGGCACAACAGTTAGCAATAGATAAACTAAAAGATAAATATGTGGACCATTACCATATATATATATATATATATATATATATATATATATATATATATATATATATATATATATACACACGTAAATTTTCTACTCCCTAAGAGTAATTACTCCCTCCTCCAACTAGGCAGAAATCTTTTACTAATCGAGTGCGTATGAGATTAGTGACACTTACCGGGCCGATGGGCGAGCGGGCATTGGACCCGATATAGCCTTCCCTTCCCTAATAAATTACCATCCAGTCCCGAGATCGACTTTCCTCGGTCCACATTTATCGTATGCCATCAGCAAACGCTTCGGCAGGCCATAAGCAAACGGTTCCATAGGCGGCGGCACCGGCGACAGTCCCCGCATGCCCTTCGAGACTCCAACTCACAAGCTCCTCTCCGGTCACCAGCGGCAGCAGCCCTCCCCCCGCTGCCCCTTGATCTGCATCGGCCAGTTCGCTCCATTCAATGGCGCCGTGGCCAGGCCAGCGCGCTTGCATTGGTGGCCCCAGCGACGGCGCGACAAAGCCCCGCACGCGGACTCAAGATCAGAGCGGCGGTTGGCACTAGGCAGTGGTGCAGTATGTCAATCGCTCCGATGTATTCTTAGGTAAGTTTAATTTCTATTAGTATTGTAGATCGGGCCCCTGCTTGTTGCATTCGTTCCATAGATTTTTTTGTTAAATTCAGCAGATTAATCTAGATGGAGTAATCCTTATTATGGAGTGAGTTGTTTGATTCAGATATCATGGAACACAGATACAGAAAATTTTCTTCAGCGGCAGCGGCGGCCAGTAGAGATTTATTAGAAAATGCTAGCAGTTGTCAGATCGCCGACATTCTTGGAGCTCCGATCATCAGCCAAAAGATGTAGTAGCAAGTAGTGCTGCGCAACATCAGCTGCCTAATCTTGATTGCTGAGCACACCCTAATGTTTCTCTAGATGATTCAGAAAACAGTCCAATTATATACACTTTTATTATACCTTGATTCTTACGTTCCATGAAATGTATGAGTTCATACTTCAAACTCATCTAGCATGTATATATACTCTCATATCCAAACAAGTATGTATTCATACTATCCGTGAACATGTATCTACTCTGTCAATACACACGTACTTCACATGTATCAACACCGCCATGTATATGTACTCATCCTCAACGCCGCCATGTATATGTACTCGTCCTTAAAATGTATGAATACTAGTAGGAGTGGCGCGCCCTTGCGCGCCAGGGCGCTCTGAATAAAGGTCAAGATTAATAAGAATGGATTTTGCAAATATATGTGCTGCATAGTAGGAGGGGATATATAATTATAAGAGTTCATTCTAGGTTTGATACATCACAATAAGACATAGGTGGGAGATCACATAGGTATACATAACATGATATATATGTCTTCTGTCAGGGAGAGCCTATTTTACGGAGTGATATTGCTGTTACAAAAGGTCGGCATAAGATTGGAAGTTATTTCCTTCTTTTTTCGTTCATGTGGTGCCGGAGATACGATCGTTTAGTCTGCTTTCCAGTAACTGCGGTCTGACTCCCAACCCGGTTCGTACTCATCAGAATCAGAATTTCTTCGTGGTGTAACTGTAAAAATGTTTGTATCATTATAAACATGTTGTACGAACTGGATTCGAAGTTTATTGGAAGTAGCATGCACGTACCATCATGATCTGAATTAGGTTCTGGCGACTCTATAGAAAAATATAGAATTGATAAGTGTTGTTGTATTGATAATGGTAAATGTATGTTTAATTTGTGACAGAGTATGTACCTTTGACTCCTGAAGTAGTTTGATTACCGTGGCCTGTTTAGTGAACATAAAAATAGTGTCAATTTGAATCATGCAGTTTTTGAAAAGAGACAGGTTCTCTGTAAGTTTTTTTTTATGTGTAGGAAGGGAAAAAAATATCTGTTACCTGTGTTGCTGGTTGCTTGGTTTTGAAGCTGGTGGTGATATGTGTTGCTGGGGGCAACGTCATCTGTATTTGGTAGGGCTGCAGATCGGCTCGGATGAATTTTATGTCAGTAACAGCACAGATCCTACTGAAAAGTTGGTGTAGTGTTGACTGATAGCATAGGTGTGGTGGGAGTCCAGAAATCTCAATTGCTACGTGTTGGTTGCATGGTGCTATTTGTTCTTGGGCCTGCGGTATTTGAATGTTTGGTAATTGTGTGTGGAGTGGTACGGTAATGGAGCCATATTCTGTAGTCCATGGCAGCAATGCAACGGTGAAACTATTGATAGCAAGGGATCCTTTATTCAGTATTTGCGTTGCTATGGTTGGTGAATCTGCTAAGATGAGGTAATCTGGACCGAATCGTGAGATCTTTTCTATTTCTATATCTATCTCAAATTCTTCTTGAAGTGCATCTCTTATGTTGTCATGACAAACTGACTGGCGAGCTGAATCTGGAATTCTGGCAACTATCACACGACCTAATATAGCAGAAGCAACTTGTTCTACTTCTGATTCATCAATGATTGTCAGGTTGGGATATTTGAAAGGGATCATTTTCTTTTGTCGTTGATTGTCTTTAGGAATTTTTTCCCTGAAAAAAAGTAAATAACGGAGGAAATGGTGTAGGAGTTAATATAAATCTGTTTATTAATAAAGTAACAGTAAATAAATGCACGTGTAAACTGAACTGGGCTATAATATATGCAGAATCCTATTACGGTTGGATTTTGGTGATTCAGCTGCGTTGACTTTACTTTAATGTGCTTACATGTTGTGTTGGAAATAATGTTCTATAATATAGGATTCAAAATAGTGAAAGCATATATAAATGTAAGGGATTTGTTGCGGGTTTGAAGACACATATTTTAAATCTAAGCTGTGGTTGAGATAAAGAGAAAAGTGTAAGTTATTTACCTTTTGAAGATGCGCTGTCATTGTCTTGTAGGGAAATTGGTCGATTCAGCTGAAAAGGTGAGCGCAATCTGCGGATTTCCGGTAGGACGCAAGGAGATTGGGGAGAAGTAGGATGTACTGTAGCAGGAGCAGGAGGATTTAGCTGGTGAATTTCTTCATCTGTAGAGAAAGAGGGGTTGGCGACGGGGGTGCTAGTGACGCCATTGTTTTCGCAGAGGAGACCGCAAGGTGGTAGTAGTGATGGTAGATTGACGCTGAGGAGAGGGAGAGATAGTGGTGCTTATCCGTTGTTTGGGGTCTGGATTGGGGCAAGACGGAGAAGATAAGAGCGATGGAGGGTTCTAGGTAGGTGGTGGGGAATGGGGAGAGACGTGAGATTGGACTAATGTATTGATGAGGGAGAGAGCCTTTTTTTTATATACCTTTTTTTCTTTGGCCTGGGTTGACTGTATGAATTAGACTATATGTGCGGTTGTGTGTTTTTTTTTTCCTCGTGATATATACACGCACATATATATATATATATATATATATATATATATATATATATATATATATATATATATATATTCGTTTTACTACTTTTATTTTAAATTGTCATAGTTTAAGCATTTTCATGTTTTACTAAGATTGTAGAGAAAAATATTAAGATCTGTACCGTGCAGATAGTATATTATAAAAAGATAATTAAAGAAGAATGTAATGATGGAGTGATTTTTTTTTCATGATAAGATTTAGAGTATTTTATTATAAGTATATAGACATTAGTGAACCGATAAGTTTTTACATAATAATAATTACTGAAGATGACATCAATAGTACAGAAAATTCATCATACACTGTAGGCTGATGCGATATACTATATATTAGGAAACAAAGTGCATGGTTTTTTACAAATATAGTGCGATAAAAAGGCTAGTAGACTATCTAGGGTCTCAACTGATAGAGGAATTTAAGGATTTATTTTTGTAAAACTATCTACGGAGGCAGCATCATCTATTTTTTTCTGCTGGAGTCCACATGGTCACATGGTTGTTCTGCTGCAAAAAAGGACGGCATAATTCAAAGGAAATATTAGTATATTTACAAATAAAGTTGTATTTGTTATTTAAAGAAGTATAGTTGTTTCGTTTATCTTGTAGTAGTTAGATAGTGTCTGTTGTTTTTTGAGGTCTTTTTGCTCGGGCCCAACGATAATATGATCTTGATGGAGAATATGTGTCTATTCTGGCAGATGTGTATCTTCTCTGTAAATGCGAGAAACATGATGGTTTTTCATTTGCATCGATATTGTAATACGTTGAGTAATGTTAGTTACCTTTTCGTAGTCACAGTTTTGAGATAGCATCTTTATGCTGGAGCAGTAGTTGTGACACATATTAAAAAGCGCAGACATATCTCTGGTAAGGTGCTGGAAATGATGATGGTTCAAAGGCTGAAAGTTTATTTCTTGATATGACTCTTCTATTTGTTCATAGAACTGTTTTGTCTGGTTCACTATGAGTGTCTGAAGAAACTGCAACCTATTGATCTGTCTGTTCCATGTATCTATATCAGCCACCATCAGTGCTAAAGTTGGATAATTGAGATCGATCACTCTGTATCCTAGAACATTTGAAATGTGTTTGAGTGAATAGAAAATTGCGTCTGCTTCCATGGATGCTGCACTCTTTTCATGGCCACCTGAGTATTTGCGAGTGAAATTGCCAATTGTAACGTAGGTCTCAAAAGTGTGCTCTTGTGTTTCCACTGTTTCCAAAATAGGGTTGGTTCTATGGATCTTCTGTATGGCAGCAACAAAAATGGTCTTCAGCCTGCTCGCATATTCTGGTGGAACAGGTATCTGTAGAGAAGAGATAATTTTTATATATATTAGTTTTCAACTATAGTATGATTGAATAGTCTGTAAATGTGTAGCAGAGTCATTAGTAAAAGATGTGTTTTTTTTTGTTACCTGAGATGATGGTGGGCCTTGTTTGAAGCCTTCGAGATTTAGGCGCGGTCTAGTGTCCTTCAACATTCTGTCTGCAATTTCGTCAATATTTGCTATAGTTGTGTCCATGGATAGAGCAATGTTTTTTAAGTTAAGAGCAAAGGTATAAACATGAGGTAACATGTCAGGAGCTGAAAGAGTACGAAGGGATTGAATGTAGCTATATATATCTGAAATCTGCCTGTTTATGGTGGGATAGAAATCATGTATCGCGTTGTGGATTGTGATGATGAGATCCTTGTATTTCATAAAGATATTGAATTTCATGTAGTAAAAAGGCCGTAGTTCAGCAATAAGCAGAAAACTGTAATCAGGTGCGCGGAGGTCATAGTTTTTGGAAATCTTTGAAGCAAAAGTGTCCTTCAACTTGCTGTTACCTGTAATTGAAAGCATTATAATTTTGTTGATAAATGTAAAGAGGGTTGTATATTATGGAAAGTGTGGATGTAATACAAACCTTTATAGGTACTTGCCGATGATATAACAGGGAGTATTGTTAGAGGATCGATGATTATATCTGAAGTTTCTGACCCATATTGTGCATTTATGTAAGGTTTTTTAAAGTGGAACAAATAACAAAAGGAATAATTAATTATGAATGGCATAATAAATTTTCAATTACCTGAAATCCATGGTATCTGGCAGCATTCATGTTCTTTAGACCATGGAAGTATCTCTAGTTGGAAGTAGTTTGTATGTAGCAGTGGGTGTGCTGCGAGGACAGCTTCTTGCACATGTGCATTGTCTAATTGGATAATAAAATTGGGTGGTATGTGTATGATGTCTGATGGATCAATGGGTATGATCAAAGCATACGCAATGTGCTCTCTAATCTGCTGTGAGGTTAGACTGTATGCATCATGTTCTTTGTTCAGTCTACCAATGACAGCAAATTGTAGATTTTGGCCTGAAATAAATTAGGGAAAATATTTTTGTTATAAAAAAAACACTTTTGGTTTATGTATGAATGGAATTTTTTCCATACATGACTAAATTAGCTTACAACTAAAAATAAGTTGGGCAAAAAATTTTTTTTAATGTAGTACCTTGACTGCTTGTTGCTGGTTGCATTGCGTCGTTTGAAGTGAGTGCTGTATATAATATATTATTTAGATGAAATAACAATTTGAAGGAAATAATAAAAAAACTTGATTAGGCGGAGACCAAACGAGGTGTGTCGGTGGATTTGTACTTACTATGGTTGCAGAATCGGGGAATTGATTGAAGGAGCCCTATGTGCGGCCTGTAAAGTGGATCCACTGGTTCAATTTCGTCGCTGGTTTCGTAGTGTGAATCTGTTGCTGATTTCTGTACATAGGTAAGCCAAAAAATTAGGGTTGTAATAGGTAGGAGAGGATGAAGATGTAGGAAGACAGGATTCTTACCGTGCGAGATAATCGGGGTTACGGCAATACGCGGCGAGCACAACGTGGTCGCAAATGAATGCCTTAGCCGCAGATGGAGATCCGTGCGTGGAGGTTAGGCGTCAGGAAATTGGAGAACAACGTCAACGGAAATTAGAGAACCACGATGAAAGAGGAAAGGGGAAGACTCAGGAGGAAGAAAGACTATGTTAAGTGATCTGTGATTCAGTAGGTAGTTGTTGGGCCTTTTTTGTCGTTTTGCTTCATCTGTGTTGGGGTATATGGGCCATTGGTTATATTCGGTGGGCCTTTCCTGTATTTATTTTTTAGAAAAGATGTATTTATTTTGGATGGTTTTCTTTTTTGATGTGTTTCTATTGATTTAGTATTTTGGAATATGGTGTTAAAGGTAGATAAAGTCGCAGGTTGTTAGACGGTCTCCATATATTATAACAACTTATAATTTTTTATTTACATATGAAGAACTTATGTTGTAACTGTAAATATGAGCAGATAGATGTTACACATCACGGGGTTGTTAAGTAAGTAAATAACTGGTTTTTGGATTAAACATGGAAGTCTTAGTATAATTTAGCATCTTTAAGTCAGTAGATTTGATTGGGAGCATAGTACAGTAAATATTACACTGGAAAAGACTGGCGTAAAAAAAATAGCAGCTGATAGCTTTAGTATCTTGCTGTTGCCGTGACTGAAGCATCGATTGTAGCGGTGGTTATTGCAGTAATAATTGAAGTTGATGGCGTGGTCAGGAGACAAATCTGTGCATGAAGAAAGAAAATTATTGAGTGAATATCTAAGCGGTCTAAATGTTAGTCTAATTTTATTATTGCACTAATAGTGAGTAGTAGCTATTTAAAAATAGTGGAATAAAAAAAAGGATAAGAGATAAGGAAAATAAAGCATGATTGGGTGAATAGTTTGAGCAAGTTTTTTCATGTTAAATATATTTTTTTGGATAATGTTAGTACTTACAACTGCGTATATAAACTGTTTATATACCTGATTGATTGGAATCCTTGGAGTTTATGTGGAAGGTGAAAGAAGAATCTTTGCCTCAATCTTGACGGAGTGATACATGTTCTGTACACATTCACATTTAACTGTATATTGTCATATTTTATGGATTGTACATTTATAAATATAAGGGTAAACTGTGGTTCAAACATAAGGATATAGTTCTCAAAGAAGAATTATGTTGTGCTCACCTTGGTTTCTTTGAACTTAGTGTAGGCAGAAACGATGTCGCCACAGTGTTGGCCTAGAGGTTTTATAAGTTGCTCCATGGAAGCATTTAGGTCTAGTAGACCTTCAATATTGACGTGGCTAATAAGCTGATGATGACTTTGAACAATCGCATGGGAGATTGAGTGAGTGAGTTGTTGAGCATCTTCAGCACAGGTCTGTAATTCATTAATTTCAGCATTGTATCTGTTTATTTCACATACCATCTGATTCAGTGTTTCATAATTGTCGTCGACAATGGTATATCCAAGAACATTTGTTGTATGTTTTAAGAGATCATATATAGCATTTGCCTCTGCTTCATATAGATTCATACTTTTGGGCGCATTATATGAGTGAGCATAATTTGGACCCCAAATAGATGTCTGAAAATATCCACCTGGTGTGTAGTTTGTGGTAATAGTTGGTTGTGCCTGATAAATATGCGAAAATACAGCATTGAGGACTGCCTTCAGATTAGTAGTGTATGTAGCTGGTACAGGTCCATGTTTCGGTGAAAGAAAAAATGATGAGTAAATAATTATATAGATATTAAATGGAACATAAATTAGCACTTGAAACGTGATATTACCTGGATAGCTGAAGGAATATCTATGAATCTGTTTAGTTCAATACGTGGAACGTAATTTTGTAAGGAAAGGCCTATGATATTGTCAATTGTCTCTAGGTCTTGTCCTGCATATTTTATTCGGTATCTTAAGCGGTGATCTAATTCCTTAACCTGTATTCTTGTGTTGTTGTCTGCTATCTGTTGAAGGTCTCCAATACAGCTGTAGACATTGTAGACATTCAATAACAGTTCATCGTATAAAAGATGCACGACATCACAGACTGATAAGCAAGCTTGTCTGCATTTGCTGAAGCTGTTATACTTGTCATAATAAAACTGATGTAGTTCATGAATCATGAGGTAGCTAAAATCTGGTGGTGGTATGGGCCTCTGAAGTCTGGGGGTACCTATATACATAGAGAGATTATAAGAGAAAGGTTAATAAAGTGCTTAAATGTACTGTGTAAAAGTCTTTATGTTTTATGATACCAAGTTTATTACGTAAAGTTATAATGACTTTGTTTTTTGAGCTTTACCATCATTGTAGTAGGCACGTGGTTGAATCAGAGGCATATTTTTGTGTCCATGCAAGATGGGATTTTGATCCAAAGTATCTATGATGATAATCGATTTTGCTGCTGCTTCGTCTGCAAGATAGAATAATTTAAATATGTAACGAAATAAAAATAGCGGTATCTATAAAATTGGCAAGGGAAATACTATATTTAATATCCCAGTTAATTTTAAAAATGTGTGAGTAGTGAAAATCTTTAAAATATTTACCAAATGGGTCACGTGGTACCATCCATGGTAATTTAGTAGTTTCATATTCGGGACACCATGGTAAGACATCGATGTTGAATCTTGCAGTGCAAAGAACTCGCAAAGAAAGAAGATGTTTTTGGCTGCTAGCTGTTCTCAGAGTAATGATAAAATATGGCGCTACGTATCTAATATTTTGCATATAGAAATGTGGACTGAGATACTGGATGATGTCTTCAGTGATTTCAGACACTGTCGCTGGACGTGTTTGCCTCTGTCGCATTCTGCCAACAACTGTAAGATGGCTTTGAAAATTTTCATACAAGATATTAGAACATGCAAATGTTGTTATATTTATGTTATATGTTTAGAATATATAAATTTTAATAACATGGCGATAGTTAAAATCTCAAATGCTATTTGCTTACTTTGAGTAGGCATTCTGGAAGCTCTATTCTTGCCGTTGGTTTTGTTATATCCTTAGGTGCCTGCATATGTTAAATTATAAATGAATAAATAATCTGCAAATAAGGGAAAATATTTATGATAGGGATCTAAGGGTTAATCAAAGTAGAAACAGAGTAATGTAAAACAATGCGGTGGCATGGAGATAGGGCGGAAATCTGTTTCAGTTATCCCTGGTGCTTGCCGTATTGTGATGTTTACAAAGAGTGTCATCTGAAATCCGGTGAGGATTAAAGAGTTGGATGGTAGTAATGGTGACAATATGCGGGAATAATCGTAAGAAATCAGTATACGCGAAGATGGAGTAGCAGTCAATAATGGTGTAGGCCAGTGGGGATGATATACGTACGGTGATAGGAAGCTCGAGAATGCGTAGAGCGCCTAGCGCGGCGGCGGGGACGACGTCGGCGGCGGACGGCGTGTGTCGAGATAAGCGAGAAGGGCGAAGACAATTCTAGAGTGACGGCGCAGCGGTGAGACGCGAGATTGGGGAATCGTGGTTAGAATGCATTTTTTTTTTATGCTAGGTTTGTCTGTGGGCTAAGATGTTGGGCTTCTTTTTTTTTATTCAGAAAATAAGCTTGGCTTATTTTTTTAATAGAGGCTGTATGTAAGTGGGCTGAAAAATCTTGAAGAGTATTTTTTTTATGCTTAAAATAGTTTTGGATTATTTTGTTAAGATGGGCTGAAATGTCAGTGGGCTGAAAAGAGTTTATTAGTATAATTTGTTTTGCTATGCTAATCTCTTAGATTTGAGCATAATTTGTTTATTTATATACATGAACTGGACAATAGTTCATTTCTGAAAAATTTCTATAAAATATATGTTATAGGTTTGTTTTTTTTTGTAAATATAGCGTATAAAAAAATGTGTTGTATGGTTTTTGGTCGAAAAAAAATATTTTCTTGCGTGTACGGTAGTTTATTTATGAAAACTTTTCAGGGATTGACGCAATAAGATAACGGTTGTTTTTTTTTCAGCGTAGTAGATGAAAAACAAAATGTACCATTTTTTCTTTTTTTTGGTATAGGTTATGAAAAGTAGCAATATAAATAAAAAATAAGGGTCATTACACAAATACTTTATTTTTGGGTGCAGGGATGAACATAGTAATACTAAGTAGTGTACCTGATATAGGCGAAATCCCGTTACCTAGTGTACGCCATTAATATAAAGTGTAATTATAATTAACCGCTGAGCAACACACATTGTTTTTGGGCGTATCCACATACACATAATTGTTGGCTGAATAATGTACATAAGGTCGTCCACACATAATATTTTTTAGCGGTCTCAACAACTGTTTAACAAACTAATAGTGATAATTCAGCAAATAGCACAACAAATATTTCACAAACATAACTTTTAAAGCGTTTGTGTGTGAGCATAAACGACGAGCGACATGCTATAACTCGTACAATACTGCAAAAGGAAGAGCCACACGTCTCCAGTGTTATGAGACCTACAATAAAATATTAAAAAGAATTATTGAGAAGTGTATATATATTCTGTTTTAATTTAATTCTGAAAATTACACTATCTATATAGGTGTCAATCTATTCGAATTACCTATTCTGTGGGTTCTGGTGCTGTAGATTTCCGGCTAGAAGACCTCCCCTGCTTGATAGATTCATCAGTTTTATGCCTGTTTTTTTTTACAATAGATCATAAAACAACAAAATGAGGTCAATGTCGACATGAAGGTTTTCACAGATTATCATGTGAATAGATTTATCATTTTTATGTTTTGTTTATTGTTCCTAATAAATCATAAAAATAGTTGGAGCAATTTTAATATTGGCATGCAAACATTTCTGGGTTAACATATAAAAAATTGTACTTACTTCTTGGCTTTATGCTCTAATGGCAAATGAGATTGTTGGTTCAGGCAGTTGTAAGGAAGATCATCGGACTGGAGGTTTTCAGCAGCAACCATATCCTAGAAGATAAATGGTAATTAAATAGAAATGGTAGAACTTTCATAGCCAATAGATGTTAATTTGATATTAGCACTCACAATTGATCAAATATAAAGATAAAGTGAACAATATATAGTTCATGACATACCTTATCTGTGTTTGGAGCTGATGTACTGTGTCTAGACTGCTTAATGACACTAGGGAAACTATTTTTAAAGCATAGATATGAACAGTAAAAGTTAAGTAAACAATTAGGACTTATTCACTGTTAATAAAAAATACAAGCACTAATGTTGGTAATGTTGTGGAAATACTTACTCCTGAAGGACATCTGTGGATAATATTTCAGTAGTGCTTGTAGTGGCATTCATAGATGATTGTGCTTGTTCCTGTAATTTGACTCTACTTTAAATGTGCATTTAGTCTTATAGAATGCAGTTAAGGATAGAGTAAGATTTAATTATCATACCTTGTTTATGTTAACATCATGTGGAAATAAAGCTCGTTGAACCGGTGTCTTTTCTTTATCCATACTAATACTATGACATTCGGTGATTTGTAGAAAAATTAGTGAGTATATAATAAGTATAAATGAAACTCTATGATTTCTTTATATAGATAGCAACGGTGAGGAACTTTACCTGGGTGTTTCAGTTGGTTTAGGTGTTGCATCAGGTGTAGCATTTGGTACAGATAACAAGAAACATTGTTAACCGAAGAGTACGAGCAAAATAGGTACATAAAGAAATACAAGAGTAAATGAGCATGTAATATGCAAAGTTAAATGTAATATATGTACCAAAGAAGCTTCGTTGCTAATGATATCTGGTATAGGAGTTGCTGGCTCATATTGGGTGCTAGATTTTATTGTTTGCATATTGTCCATCATAGCAGGTACAATTGTCGAAGTATTAGGAGATGGCTCAATAAGCAATTGTTGTTTTGCTTTATGGGCTTGTTGTTGATGATCTATTATGACTGATTTGACAACATAAGTTCTGTCTTCCATTTGTCCAAATGAGTCATCTGATAAACCAATACTGAAAGTGTATTTTTTTGAGATCACATCTGTTAGGAAACGCGGGAAACCAGATTCTTTCCTGAGTTGATTAAGCACTGCAGTTACATTTCGATGAATAATGTTACGTGCTGGGTCATCATATGCAAAAAATTGTGCTTCAGCTGTATCATCTGCAGCATTAAATGAGAACTTGTACCTGTCGACATTAGACATGTTCTAAATTTAACAAAAAATGTTAAAAAAAACTTTTGGTATAATTAAGGTTGCATCTGCTATAAGTAAAGAGAGATCTTACAGTGTCTTGCTTTCTGAACATTTGCATGGTCCACACCAAAATGTTGATGTTTCTTCCTTTGGAGCTTTTTTGCATTTTGCACACCCAATATACCACCATTTCTTTTCTGGAGGAATTGATGTGATTGTCACAGTGCATTTACAACCTTGTTCCTACATAAATTTGAAGAAAATATATATTCAGAGTTTTCATTTTTTAAATCTTTATGTATCTTTTTTTATTAGGATTTATGGACTAATTCGATATTATTTGGTCTGAGTTTTTTGTTGTTCTATACTTTTTTTATTTTGTAGTGTATAAGATAATCAAAAATATTCATAAAGAATACTGCCGGTGACTAAGAATGTAAAAATATATTAAAAAGCACAAACGATGATAACTTACTGGGAACTCAAATGGATCCAAATCATTAAGTTCGCTTAACTTTTTGTGTTCTAATATAATTGGGAGTACTGGTTCCTGTAAACTGGGATCTGGTGGAGGTGCCTGATATATTGGCACAGGCTTCTTCTGCAGGCTGTTTATTTGGAAGATAAAGCAGACAGATGGTATTATGAGTTTGCGAGTCATAAGTAAAACATTTATATAATCAACTAATCTGAGGAAAAAACTTATAGTTTACCTCTTGTAAAAAGCCTGTGCCTCTTTGATGTCTGGGTTAAAATACCAGCGACAACCATTTCCTCCACTTACCTGAGTTTTGCCTGTTTTGGTCAAATAAGAGCAAAAGTTTATACAGTGGAATATTAGGTATATAGGGTAAATATAGTAACGTGTGAAGAATATGTGAACATACGGTCCATGGTTTTTGGTAAACAACCAACAAAGAGAACGACAATAGAATGAACTGGTTCTGAGGTTGATGTATCAGGTAACTTGAAACTTGTTGCATGTTCAGCCCAAAGCGTAATTTTAAGTTCCTCGTCACTGCAATATAATAGGATCTAATAGATGATAATGCAGTTGAATAGGCCATATTACTTTTTTTTGTGTGTGTGTATGTTGTGTTTTCAATGTTCTTTCTTTTTTCTTTCTTTCTCTTTGTCTCACACAATAGATATAATTTTTTGTGTGTATGTCTTACCTCAGGTTTTTTATGAGAATCTCTCTCATTGGAACCACCTTTTCTTTATTCCTGATGCGCTGATGCACCACATTTTCAACTGAAGTGATGATGCCTAATATATCTGCATATATAAAATAAACAAAAACTAACTGTCAATTTGTGTGCTGCTATGGTTTTGGGTAACATGAGTTGTAGTAATAAATTAAGGATTTTTTTTAAACATACCAATGTATTTTGTTGATGATGGATAGACAAGATTTATCTGCGAGTAAGGAGTGATGGTGTAGACATACCGTGGGAAACCATTCGGCGGATTTTTGACCACACTTATATTGGTGAAAGATGTAAACTCAATCATCAACTCCTTATCAAAAGGAACATATGTCTGCTTGGATGTCTTCACATAGAATTTTGTGATGTGGTATGTGCTGTCAACCTCAAGCAAAGATCCTTTGGTCTGAACATCTCTCTCTATAATATGACCATAAATGGAATTTCCCTACATAATACAGATACTACATAAATGTGCTTATAACATAGGAAAATGTATGGTACAAAAATTTGGAAATGTAGTTGCATTGTAACATACTTATAATTTTGAGTGTGTATTTTGATTGTCAATATTTGTTTGAGAAAAACATTGAAATTTACCTTTTCATCTGCAAGCACAAGACCTATGTAGCGGATTGGACCACCAGGTTCTTACCATCATAGCTCCATTTCCTCATCACACGCACACAAACTGCGTCTGCTGTTGGTCCATGTGTGAGGTCTGAGAGGTACAGCTTGCGCGGTTTAGATTTTTGCATTGTGTGTATCTGCATAATAGTGAATATAGATAAGTTGCATTACTATGAAATCTGGCATTACAAATAGAATATAATTACCAACTATATTACAGCAAAACTTACAAACAATAGAGAAAAGTATAAACTTAAAACATGATATATAAATTGGCATGCAGAAACCAACATACGGATCATTACATCGGCAAACACTGTAGTGGCATTCTAGAATCCATCACAAATAAAATGTATGTATAGATAGTCAAAATACTGACCATTTCTACTCAGCAGATAAGGTGATATATGGTATTAAATAGTCTGCACAGAAGCAAATGAGGCAAAGACTTCACGATATACAACATTCCTTGTTTCATCTGTGCAGTTGCCTTTCTCATCCTCAATGATAATTTTGAGACCTTTCTTTGATGTAACACGGGAAATCGCAACATATAATTGGCCATGTGAGAAAACAGGTCTTTTTAGATAGACACCTACATAGGAAAGGGTTTGTCCCTGACTTTTGTTGATTGTCATCGCATAGCATACTTTGATTGGAAATTGGCGCCTTTCAAGTATGAATGGATACTTATTGCATTTCAATGTTAAAGTAATGCGAGGTATCAAAACATCATGACCTGCATGACTGCCTGTCATTAATCTTGCCTCCACAACTCTGTCACCTAAATGTGTAACAATAAGCCTGCTGCCATTGCAAAGCCCTTCTGTTTGATTGAGATTGCGTAGAAGCATAATAGGAACGCCTATTTTTAGACGTATGATATGCTGCGGAAAATTGTTCCCATTTAAAGAGTTCAAAAATTCAACAGGGTACAATAACTCATAAGATACATGACCACCTCCAGATTTAGATATAGTGTCACAGCTTAAATATTCTTTGCAATTGCCCGGCACTAAAGAAACAATATGATCGTTAACCATTTCTGATGATTCATTTGTGGGTGTAAGAATAGCTCGGGCTTTGAGGTATAGTTCACTTCTATAATTGTTCAAGAAATTCGGGTAAGTTGCTTGAACTATAGCAGACATTTTATCTTCAGCATCCATAAGAAGCAAATCTGACGGTATCTTAATCCATGAAGGTTCAGTTTCTCCTTCTCTAGCTACACAAGGTACTTTGCCTTCACCAATATCTAATATCCACTTGCTAAATTCAGCAAGCTGCTCACTCACAATAGGGTCAGTTTGGGATGATGTTAAACGCATATTCTGCGTTAACTCAAGTACTTTAACAGTTGACCAAAGAGGTGAATTGAATATAGCAGAGCTAATAATTTGGGCCTTTGTGCCGCCCTCAATAACAGGCAATATTTGTCTGACGTCGCCACCTAGAACAACAACCTTTCCACCAAACGGAATAGAGGAAGCATCAGGAAAATGAGCAGATTGAATGTCCCGAAGACTTCTATCTAAAGCTTCAAAGGCTCGACGATTAGTCATTAGAGCTTCATCCCATATTATCAACGATGTTGCCTCAATGAGTTCAGACAACATGGTTCCTCTACCTATACCACACACAGAACTATCATCGAGATCACATGGAATGTTGAATCTTGAGTGTGCTGTACGGCCTCCAGGTAATAACAATGATGCAACACCGGAAGAAGCAACAGTAAGTACTATCTTTCGTTGGGACCGAAGATGTGTAACTATGCAATTCCATAGATAGGTCTTTCCTGTCCCTCCATATCCAGATACGAAATAAAATCCTAATTGATTATTGAGGACTGTATTTACTATGGTTTTGAAAGCTCTAAACTGATCTGAATTTAATGAAGATAAAAGCATATCTTCACTGAGCTGTTCATGAAAAGAGTATGACATTTCTTCTAGAATAAGTCGATTGAGTGATGGACAAGGATTAGGTGTGGTTCTCCGTGGAAGGTTGAATTCACGAATGTTCCGGCCATTATTAGAGAATAGTGTTGTCAGTTCATCTAACACACCATCTCTCAAATCTTCATCAGACATATGGTAGGATCTATTGCCAACTATGTCCCTCATTTGATACTGGATATCATCAGCTAGCATTCTCCAAACTTTCTCAAAGAATGTATATTCATCACCAACCTCACAAAAAAGAATCATGGTAACAAAAAGCTTACGCAGATGCATTGATGTGGCCCAAGAAGCAGCTTCATTGAAGGCCTCATACCATTCATGATCATCACCGATAAGTCCACGTGATCTACAGGCTTCTTTAAATGTGGAATACTGTACGCCATTATGATACTGAAGATTCTTAAAACTAAGTGATCCCTTCACTGTTAATAAGAGCATTCTAAGGTAATACCTTTCCCCAGCAGAGGGATGGACATAATGCAAACGACCTATTTTTGGACGTCTATCTCTGCGATGTTCCCATGATCTTGATTGAGGTTCCCATTTCCATTTAGTAGGGAACTGAGGATATGTCAATTCTCTAGCACTGTTATGTATTTGATTAGCTGTGAACCATTCAGTAAGCATAGTTTTCCTAAGGAACTCTTGTTCTAGTATACTTTTCATCTTGGCTCTGGCACTATAGGTTATAAAATTATCATCTGGCAAATGAACCGGCATTCTCTCAACAGCAGGGTAGTGTCTATGTATATCATAGCCAAATATGCGCCAACACGCATCTTGTTCACAAATATACCTACAGTCAAGATACTCTTTGATTTCATTGACAGTCTGAGTTTCATTATCAAAAGGTGTAGCTTCTCCGTTTCTGACTCTCTGAAGATAAACTTTGCTACAATCAGCACCTTTTGTGACATACTTGAAAAGGTACTTAACAAAAATTGTCTTGTTACACCATTCTACATTGATATGTGCTTGGTATTTTTTTTAGCAACTTCAGATTATGTGGCACGATCCATCTATTATCAAGGCGATGACCTCCTTTTTCAATATATAGCTCATTTGAACGGCGCCTATATACAGCAAAACCATCCTGATCTACAGATGTTTCTTCTTGATATGGTTTAGGAAAGAACTTTGAACATTTTCCTTCTTTCATGCAAGGGCATACTTTATTCAGTCTACGCATGGACCATGGACCATATGTTCAGCCACGAGAGCATATCCTAATGGATCAGTAGCAGGATCAGGTATCTCAGCATTGATGAAAGAATCAATAAGAGACGGACTCGGTTCTGATGTGTCAATCTTAGTCCACATGATAATATGTGCATGAGGTAATCCACGTTTTTGGAATTCCACAGTATGAAGAACTGCAGTGGCAAAGGAAAATACTGGTGTCAACCTAGAGGACCTCTAATCTATATAGTTTTGTAGGCATAAGAATTAGATAAGACCTAAAACCTATTAAATGACAATAGTAACACACCTGCTGTACATGGACCGAAAATGGCACCATGACGTAGGTCGTGTAAAAGTTCTTCAAGCTTCATGTGAAATACTCTCACAACTATATCTCCTCTATCAGTTGAGCGTTGACCTGCCTCCATTATTCCTTCAGATATCTCAGGCCATTTAGGATTGCATGTGAAGGTCACAAAAAAATCTGGGGGTCCATATTCCCTACATATAGCTATCGCATCATGATAGTTTTGCAGCATGTAACGACGACCACCAGTAAAAGATGCAGGGAGGACAGTCATT
This sequence comes from Sorghum bicolor, assembly GCF_000003195.3. Taxonomy (NCBI): domain Eukaryota; kingdom Viridiplantae; phylum Streptophyta; class Magnoliopsida; order Poales; family Poaceae; genus Sorghum; species Sorghum bicolor. The sequence continues at coordinate 50,063,877 of NC_012873.2, read as the reverse complement.
TTGCCCATTTCATTGCCTTCTATGCAGCCACGATTCACTGCATCAGTGATACCTTGGATGCTTTCCATTCTTATATCTTTCTGATGCTCAAGGATATAAAAAAGTCTATTCTCATCAATACAGGCCCTAGCATCAACCTTGATTTGGCTAGACAAAGCACCGTAATTGAGATATGGATTTGGTTGATTATGCTTGTAATGCAACATATACCGGAAATAATCCTGCATTGTAACTCTATTGCGTGTGTTGTTCCTGGTAGGCTGCATACCTTCATATGATACACCAACTTGAAATCCTCGTTCACCAAACGGAAATAACAAAGGATATTGGAGTGGCATAAAGGCAGGATGAAGAGCGGATATCTGCTTAAGCTCACTGGAGTGACTCTGTATGATTATATCTCGTTGGTATGTGTCAACTGTGAAATCACCAACAACAAGCATGGCAAGATGATCTATAGTAGGAAGGCTATACTGTGGTGAATCTCCTTCTCGAGGCCCTATAATTCTGATAACAAACTCTTCATCACCATATTGTTGCAGCCTGTCTCTTGCAATTCTAAACTGCCTTGCAAAAGGATTGTGTTCATCTAGCATGGATATAAGAGACTGTATAATAGAAGTATCTAAACCTCCATGAGATGTTTCTGTTTGGTCTACTGCCTGCATCCTGTTTCTGATCTCATTAGCTGTATCATAGACATACAGCTGTATAAATTTTGGAGGTGTACCTTGTAATGGCAGCAAAGACCCTATTCGGTGATGTACCTGACCACTAACTTTAAACACAGGAGGGCCACGGCCATCATTCATTGAACGATCTATGTTTGCTCCCATCGAAGTGAAAGCAAATAGACAATTATATTGCCGTATATTTTTCATAAATCTATTGCACCTTCCATCGCCATTAAACCTTGCCAGTGAAGCTAACGGCTCTGGGCGTGGTCGGAATGGTGGTATGACAATTTTACCACCTTTACAACAACTGTTGTATATTGGTTGGCCTGACCGCCGCACTGAACCTTGCTTAACACCCTCCCGCAGCCAAAAAATAGCTTGGCAATAAGGACAACGATACTGTGGTGGACCGTAATATGATCTTCCTGGATGCGACGCTACAATTGTTGAGGTCATCTATTTTAGTAAAATATCTAAAGAATTGTGAACAGAGAGGAATTTATAGTATAGGTTTGAAGCAGCCTAGGGCATCTATTTTAGTAGAATATCTAACGAAATATGAACAGGGACGAATCTATAGTCTATGTTTGGAGCAGCTTATTTTCTGAGGTTATGTAGGCACTAAATCTTTTAAAGTAAACGAACCTTTTAGTGCATCTACATAAGCCTCATCAAATTGGCCGCAGGTACGAACTGTATCGTGGATGCTAGTCATCCCTAATTGAAGACATAAAATGTGAGAGAAGGCATGTGGAGGCAAAAACGAAGTTATCTCTAACATGAATATATGTTAATATTCATTTTTTGTAACCACTAAATCACTGATTTAACCTGCACGAGCAAGAGAACGTTGATGAAGTCTTCTCCTTCGCTTACGACACGCTTCAGTAGCTTCAGGATTTGAAACAAGATGACGGTCATGTGTGTTTATGCCAACAGAGGCGTCGTGCAATGGCAAGGTAAAAGGTGGCAGATTTGGCATTATAAGAGTCGACATATTCACTGAAAAAAAACCGATGTCCATGGGTCGTAATCATAATACGAAGCAGGACCTAAAATATAGATAGCTCATTACCTGTAGAATTGGAAGCTACGGAGTGCAGATTAGCTCCTGTGGGCAAAGGTTGTGGAAAAATAGGATATGGAGATAACAAGGAATGATAGTTCTCTGTATATATTATTGGATTAAAAAGGACCAGAATGGAAGTCAACGAAATTTGAATCCTAAATAATCTAAGTGAAAAGTAAGAATGGAGGAGATCATACGAGATGTAGCGGGCAAAGAATAGGCAGCTGATGCAGCGTCGAACACCGACGCTCTATCACGTGCTGTGACGACACGCAGTCATAAGAAGTAATGACACAAAGCAAGAATAGCAGATTTTTGAAAATGCAGAAGAAATATGAATGAATGAAACATAGACAAAGCTATAAAGTTAATCTGAGAGGTGGAACATACATGGAAAAGACGCAGTAACCGGAAGCGACGTATCCATTATGGTCACTAATCCTGCCACTATATGTAGAAAAAGGATGAAAAAAAGTAACCCCGAAAGAAGGAGCATGCACAGGCTTTATGTAAATATATTGGGAATAGCTTGGGACTGTTGCATCAACAGGTCTAGATGTCTCATTGGGAACAGCATGCACAGGTTTTATGGTCACTAGTCCTGGTATTCCCCTCTAGAGGAATTATAATAAAAGATAGAGCGACCAAAAGTACTTGTGGCTCGTCTACCTATTCCAGCTGTACTATTTTAGATACAGATAGAAGCCTTTTTTTCAGCTAAACTTGAACAAAAGAAAGAAGTAGTAAAAACATGCAATGGGTAACCAAAGGGTGAAAGACAATAACATGGTCAATGAGTTGGACCAAAAGGAAGATTTAACATAGAGTCAAGTGTGTGGATCAATTGTTCTGCAACGTGAACTGTTTGTGTATTGTTAGGCACTGGTTCATGCGCTGCGGTTATAACTAAACGTGCAAGCTGTGCGCCTTGATTTGCAAGTGAAAAAAGTTGTTGCAGGAGAATGTGGTACTGTGCCATTGTTTGATAATTATAATCAGCAATGGTGAAACCATACAAACTCTGAAGGAAAGCTATGGCCTGTAAAGCAGCATCCTCATATTCATATGCAGACATTGACTGTCCAGAAGACCAAAAGAAAAACCGACGAGGCATATCATTATGAAACAATAAAGGCAACTCAATTTCTATACCATGTAATAGTGTGCCATCGTGATCAAATTCATCGACGATCGAAACTAAAGGAATATGACAGCGATAGGCCACAGCATATAGAGTTGACAAATACGATAATCGTAGAATAAACATCACAACAGAAGGTGAATAATAGCAAAATGATACTAAATGTAGGAGTCGTGAAACGAAATCGTGAATTTAAGCTATTATGAACGCCAGTGGGTGATTGAATAGGAAAGAAGAACAGACAGGGAACTGAATAGGCTATTTGCAAGGAACTGTCAGAACAAAGTGTTTATGAACCCAAGATAGGATGACACAATGAAACCATAACTGTGAACTGAATAAGCTATAAGCGGTATGATGTTTGAATGTTAAATATTATTAAGATGTCGGAATGAAAGGATTCTTTCAGCCGAAGCACTGATATTAGCAGATAAGAAAGAGAAGACAGATGAAACTATGAACGATAAATTCAGTGAGAAGATCCTGTCCCTCAAACCGCACTGAGATGGCACTGCGTAAAACTTTTAGTTTTTTTTAAGGAACAAAATAAAAAAAGGTCATATTATCAGCATTTCAGAGTCAGAAACTATTAAAAATCTAAACATATCAAAGAATAAACACCAAGCCGACCTATTGGCACCGCCAAAAACAGTTAACATGGAAAGAAATATAAACTGAGAATCTCAGCATACCTAGAATCCGTGTGAGCAAACACCAATGTCTCGCTGGCCAAACCAAATCCGATTGACTAATAGGCCTCAGAACTGCAGCGTATTTAGGGATAAAAAAACAAAATTATTAATGCAACATCATTTTAACTGCCGACGAACATGTAGCAACAATCATTACCGTTAGCACCCGCAGGCTGCAGTGAACTGGAACTGCTCTTAGCAGAAAACTATCCAACACTGAAGCACAGGACTGAAAAGAACCTGGCAATGTAAGGCAGTGAGGACAAATTATTTTTAAAAGAAGGAAGAAAGTTTTTTTTTCTGTCTCTGGAGATAAATCGGCTGCAGACTTAAAGGCCTCACAGTAAGAATGAGGTTCACTGACACCACAGAAGGAGGGGAAAACATACCAGTAGAAGACGGAAGAACCGTAGCCACGTCGGTGGATGGCAACACCAAATCAGAACACCAATCTTGACCAATGGCAGGAACAACGGATCTGCTGCCAACATGTCCGGAGAGAACCTCGCCGGCCGCCGACGCAGCCGAAACCCTAACAAGCGACGGTTCCGAAGAAGTGGCGGGGACCAGCAGGCAATAGTTCCGCCGCGACCTACACCGGGCACCGACGGCGGATGCGTCGACGCCGGTGAAGCCTGACGGAGCGAGCACTCTGAGGAAGATGAGGAGCCGTAAAGGGCGAGGTGAAGATGAGGAGACGAGAAGGGCGAGGTAGGTGGAGAGCGATAGAAACGAGAAAGACCACAAGACAGAGGATTTTTTTTATCTGGAAGACACGAGGCCACCGTATAAATAGAGGAGCCAAGCACGCTGATGTGGACCAATAGCAATCTGCAGGGATGAAATGGCGCTGATCTGGACGAATCACAGAATTTGGGGCGACGTGGACGGTCTCCCTGCGCAGGGTGTGCCTCCGGTTTGTTAGGTTAAATGTACTCTTACACGAAAAAAGTATGTAGGTATACTCCTTTTTTTAAAAAAAGTATGAATATGTACTCCTTATATTATGAAATTTAAGTATGAATACATACTTTATAATGGTCTGTATATGTGAACACACCCTTAATAAATATACTCATACTCACTAATCAAATGTATCAGTAATATATTAGTACGTATTTATACTCTAGAGTATGTGTACATACTTTTTATAAACTAGTATATTCTCAGTAGTATACTTCTGCATACAAAGTAAAGGGCCGTGCGAATGGCCAGATATATACCCACTCGACACTTTTTTAAAAAAATATATATACCCAACCGGCCAACCTGACCTATGTCAAAAGCAAATAACTAAAGAACACCTGATCCGTCTTTTAAGGAATCGACATGCATCCCTTGATGTTTTTCAACCCGTTAACTTCTCCTAATTGGAAGGAACCTGAACGGTACATACTTCAGAGTTGATGGGAGTAACTACTCCCGGGAGTATACAAAATGCACCATATATATATATATATATATATGTCAAGCCATTTTTTGTCATAAGATTGGGAAACGGTAGCTCTAGAAGGCCTATATACATGTATGTGGATAGGAGCTTAGATTAAATTATATAGAATGCATGTCAACTTAATCAATTAGTGCAAAAACACAGAATAATGTGTGCAGTGTTATTCAGAATTTAGGATATTTTATACTCCATTGTTCCAATTTATAAGAATGTTTTCATTTTTCTAGATACATTGCTTTACCTATATATTTAGACACAATGTATATGTAAGTGTATATAGTAAAATTCTATGTATCTAGAAAAGTTATTAAAATGACTTATAATTTGGAATGGATGAAGTACATGTTAGAAGAGAATATAGATGCGTGCTAAAGTATGGCCAATGCAATTCTATAGAAATTGTTGACACCGAATTGGGTCACACAAGCAAGAGCTAGTATACCCAAGGTTCCACATGATATATTACACATAGCGAGTAACTCTAAGATTAGCAAGACCATCACTAGATCAGTGAGGCTAATTTGAAGCCCGTTCTTAGTCGGCAGAACTCGGGAACAGCTCTCAGGACCTATCAGAGAGATGCATGCTGAGATTGTCCTACTCCTAGGGTCGACAATACCACCTAAAATACCGCCAAAATCTTGTCTAGAGAACAACAGGAGATTGAAAAAGTAGGGTAAACGAGATAAAAGTTGTAATTTTGAAGATTTCTTAATCTGTCATGATCCCACGATATATGTACAGAGATGATCTTACGCAAGTAGAAATCATATCTCAAATGTGTTTTGCATGTTTTCCATGTCAAACATGAGCCAAAAATGATTGGACTCTATCCGGTCTCGGAATAGGAAAAAAAGACGTGGAAAACTAGACCACTCTTTTACGCTCAGTGCCTAAAACCTTCTTTTCATCATCAGGGCTCCAATCTTGATGATCTAAATGCCGTCTTTGCTCATCTTGACGCTTGGAACTTTGTGATGGAGTCCATTATACGTGCTGCCCACCTTTTGCTATAAAAAAAACCTCTCTATATCTCATTATTCCGTATACTTCTTTATCTCTTTATTTTTCATGGCTATTCCTCCATATAATGTGAACATAGTTTTATTGGTTCATGCCATCTTAGTTGTATCTATATAAGCTATGTTTGCTCTAAGAAATTTGTGGATTTCTTGAAGCTTGGTATTTGTAAGGGCCTATTTGGTATGGATCCGAGCGGCTCCGGTTCAAACCTGCAAAAATACTGTAGCGTATTATTCATTGGAGCAAAAATTCTCTCTTTTCTCTCCCTCTCACAGGCTCCTGCTGCTCCATTGTGTCAGTGAGAGAGAGATAGAGGAGAGAGAAAAACAGATTCATGTAACAGAGTTTACACAGAGTGTTTTTGCAAGTCGGAGCTGGAGCTGTTCGGATCCATGCCAGACGGGCTTGTAGTTTCAGAAGTTCTAGATCTCAAACTGATGAAGGTACAAAACATTCAGATGAATTGTTTTGTTGAATGGTTACTCTATCATGCTCAATGTATGCCACTGGACCAATGGCAACAGCACCCTTGCTAGCCGTGTTCCAAGATTAATCCTGGCCCAGAAAAATATTGAAAAACACTTGTAAAATGTAGAAACATTATAGTTCGGAAGCGCTTTACTGCCATATTGCCATATTGGTTTAGCTTGGGCCAAGTCCATTTCTCATTCTGCCCTACTGGCGATGGGTCCTTTTAATTGTACTGTGGAATTATCCAATTTCATTTCTGAATCTACAAGACTTGTTGCAGAAACCCTAGCACACAAAATATAATTGAAACTTTTCCTTTTATAAAAGGTAATAAGAAAAGAAAATGCAGACAAGATTTGATCACCTTTTTCAACCCTGTCATTGTTATATGTCTAGCATGTGGAATTTATAGTTCGATGGTAAAAATGTTACTGTAAGAGTTTCAAAATAAGAGTGTGATATAGCTGTAAACCTGATAAAATGAGAGAGAATCGATTTCTTCGTAGAACTGATTTTCTAGCAGAACTTTAATCTAGCAACCAAATAAGATGTCTTAGTTCTAGAATCGTTTTTTCCTATGTTGTTTAGTTCTCGAACTTTTTTTTGAATTTAGCTACTGTAGCATTTCGTTTTATTTGATAATTATTATTTAATCATAGACTAATTAGACTCAAAAAATTCTTTTTGCAAGTTATATATAAACTGTGTTTTTATCTATATTTAATGCTCTATACATGCGTTCAAAGATTCGCGAGGCGATTTTTTTAAACTAAACAGCGCCTTACTGGGAGAACGATTTTCTTGAAGTGTCTTAGTTCTAGAAAAATACTAGTGCCTTTTTCTGGTAGAAAACGAGTTGAAGACTTTTTCAATACACGGAGCAGAACAGGCCTCAATATAGGCGCCGTTGGAAGTTGAACGGGCTGCCGGCCTACCGCTGACAACAGACGATTCAACCGTTCGCCAAATCCAAACGCACCGATCCAGACCAGCGCACCCGCACCGGCCCGCCGACGAAGACCATGGCGACCAAGGACCCCGCGGCCACCGGCGGCGAGCCCGCCATCGGCATCCCCTACCACCCGGCGCCGGGGGCCCAGGGGCACTACTACTACGCGCCGCCGCCGAACCCCTACGCGGCGGGGATGCCGCCGCCCAACGCGATCTACGCCGGCGCGCCCAAGGGGGTGCCGCTCCAGCAGACCATGTTCCGCGACACGCCCGCGCCCTTCCACTGCCAGGCCTGCGGTGAGGCCGCCGTCTCCTCCGTCCGGTAAGCCTGTGTCCCTTCTCCCACCCATCCTGTTCGATTCTCGTAGCTCCCCCAGCACCTTATTGTTCGGGGTTCATAGGAGAAGTCTTCAAGCCTGAAACATCGAAATGCTTTGGCCATAGAATATGGATAGGTCAAGATGAGACGTTGATTATTTATTAATTTGGAAATCGAATTTGTCCAATCAGGACAAGCTTAGTGCTGCTCACTTCGGTGTGCTTTAGGTTCTTGCTCTTCTTGGCGTCTTTGTATGTTTGTTTGGTCGGTAAAGAGATCGTGTTCATTGTTGTACTGTCCATGGCCTACTTTACTGTGATTCGTGGGAATTGGACTAATTGTTTCTTGCAAACTTAGCAATGTTGTTCAATTGTGAGTATGAGGCGAAGAGAGAAACTCTTGATATCAGTTCCTACTGGTACCATATGGTTCTTGCCTTAAACAAACCAAAGCTGGAGTGGCACCGGAGAAGGGCCTTTTTTCTATCTATGTCTGAAGGCACTGTGATTACAATCAGGATCTCCTTACAGATGGCAACAGGCATCCAGAATTTCCAGATCCAGATCATTTTGTTCGTCTTACCCCTCAGGTCCCCTTGCTATGATCAAGTGGCTCCTTTGCTTTGCAGCTTCATGGTCCCTGACCTCTATAAACAAGCTAAAGTGTGGCTAAAGAGTAATTTGTTACTCTCAACTTTGTTTTAAAACCCTTTTTTAAACAGCTTTACCACTTATGGAATAGCCGCAGGGGCACTCAAGATTTATGGTGCCACCAAGACTTTTTGACTTCATATTGACACCATACCTCACTACTCCCAAATGGACTCAGTTGGAGTACCTTAAGGAGCACTGGATAAGAAATTGCATCTGTCAATATTGCTTTTATTGCCATCATTCTCTTTTCTGTAGACTCCCAAATTGCATCAGGAGATCTGCTCTGTATCAGCCCAGGGCTGGATCGCATGCTAGAAGCTAAAAGTGAGGAGACCATACCTTGTTACATTGGACCAGCCAAACCTATCAATGAGAGGCCTACTCCTCTCACCACTATAGGTTATGACAAACATCTGTATCATCTTATTTCTCACTCCTCATTCCCCCTTGTTGCTAGAATCAAGTGTATCCAAAGACTTTGCTTTGCTTGATGGTCCCTGACTTATATGGAAAAGGCAAAGGATATTCTGTTACTTTGGACCATATTGTTTGAAAGTCTTTTTTTATCATTTCAATTTTAGTGTCTTTACCACAGTGGTACATTATGGACAGCCAAGGTAGTAACCATGGACATCATATTTCTGTAGCCATAAAAATACAGAGTTGAAGTACCTCAAGGGGCACTCGCCATCTGATGGAAGATACCTTGATTGGCATATGGATCTCTCGCAGAGGACTCCCCCATGCACCAGAAGGTCCACAATGTGTCAGGAAAAGTTTAATCATATGAATAGAACATATCAGAGCTTCGGCTCAAGTTAGATGTTGGGCCCAGATCCCCCTACCCCTGGCGGTCGGACCATACAAACCTACAAGGCTGAGCGATGAGCCTTGTGTCCCCTTGCTACTATATATGGTGACAAAATCCATTCTGCACACATGAATACATGATATCAACCTAAGCCTAGGCAGTGCTTGACACACTGTTATTACTTATTAGTAGGACCATTGTCAGGTATAGGTTCTATATTGGAGCAGACATATATCATACATGATAGATACTTTACTGGCTTTCTTTGTTCAAGGTTTTGCAAAGCTCGAATATCTACTTTGGCACCCCCTTGGGTCCACTTGCTATGATGAAGTGGAAGCTTCTTTGCTTCATGCTCAATGGCTCCCACCACTGTGTACAAGCTGAAGGATAGATAACATAATACACATTAGTATTCACAGGCAATCTGCTGGAAAAGACAAGACTTCAATTGTGATTTTTATGTTTCATACGTGCAACTACTGTGGGCCACTTCAAAAATTGACTGGGCTTTTTTTCAGTATTGGAAAGAGATGGTTTTGTGATGATTTCTAGCTATTTGAGTGGAAAATACTGATGAGATTGTGGTAGATCCATAACTTTGTTAAAAAAATGTATATAAAATCAGTGATATGTATATTTGGTTCGAGTAGACGAAAGATGAAACTTTGGTGGCTCACAACCTCAAAAGCTAGATATAAGATTTTGATTATTTGTGCCATCTTACGTGGGAATTATGACACACCCTACGATGACATGTTACGTGGAAATTATGGCACGCAACCCTACATTGTACTAATCACATAGGAAAGCATGATCTGCTATTGATTGTCACCATTAGTCCATTACAGTGTTTATTTATGATGCTTGGCTGTGAAAATACCTTGGCCTCAATTTCCACAAAACTTTCTACCACAACAAGGTTGATATATTATGCCTGTGCACACTATGTTCTGAACCTTCTAGCCAAATTATAGCAAACCTCAAGCTAGCTTTACTCTTTTATTTTTTTCCCTTTTAAATTAATTATCAAAACATCAAACTTGCTGATCTCTTGGTCACTAAAGGCTAAGGCCCTGTTTGGATACAAAGTATTTTTGGAGTTTTAGAAAAATACCATGGTTTTGTAAAATACTTTGGTTTAGGAGCGACATTGTCAATGGCCTAGACGCCCAAGGTAGGAGGCCCTTGGCTCCTCAACTCATAGCTAGAACCAGGTAATTGTGCCAGGGTTTTTGCCTGGCTACCGTTGCAGCAGGGGATGAGATTAAGAGCAGCAAAGGTAGATTAGGAGATAACTTGTTTCTTCATTGCTTACCCATCTCAATCTGATTACATGGTATAAATAGAGGGCCTCAGCCTCTAGCTGGCGCCCAGCCCTCTAACTCCTCCTTTCTCTCCCCATCAATGACTCTAATTTCTCATTAACTGTAATCTCTTTACCCAACATACTAATTGCATTCATTACAGCGGCTTGTGCCTCCTTGGGCTGTTGCACGCCCTTGGATGCTGCCCTGGCTGCATGTCGTGCTCTAGACCTGCAGTTATACTGCCGCATCCACATGACATCTCCCCCTCGGTTGACGAGCAGCTCGTCCTCGAGCTGGAAGGTTGGAGAGCGGTTGATGTCCTCCCAAGTAGCCGATGCAGTTAGAGGGGTGCCGGCAGACTTCTTCAAGAGCCAGCAGACCAGATGGTTCTTGTGCCAAAAGGACATGGTGAAGGCTGCAAAGTCCCACAGGATTGGGCGCAGTCATTGGGTACCCAGTACTATGTCGTACCTGCTGGTGTGGACGCCGGTGATTGCGTGGAGCAACATCTGTGATGTCGGATTAGCGGGGTCGTCGGAGGCGGTGTCATTGTCATCCGCCGCTGCCAGGTCCAACAAGAACAGGCGCTGGCACATTTTGTTCTGACCACCCCCGAACTTTTCATTGCAATTGAAGCAAAGTCCGAGCTGGCGGCGTTCTTCCATCTTGGACATCGACAGGCACCTGACGGGGCGACCCTCCACCATAACGGTGGTGGCTGCGGCAGTCGCAGCAGGTGCCGGAGCCGGTAGAGCGAGATGTGGTGGAGGCCAATGTTTTCAGGTCGTTCGATTAATCGCGATTAATCGTCCTGGTCGGTCAGGAGTGCTCGATTAGGAGGTCCGACCCGACCAGGTCGACCAGAAACCTGGTCGTCCGATTAGTCGTCCACTTATCGCGATTAATCGTCCGATTAGGACATGGACGACCAGGTTGTGTGCTCTGTTTTTGGGCTTTTTTGACTGGGCAGATATGTGGGGGGTATGGAGATGCTGTTGGTTGTCCCAGTTCTCCAGAAATAGTTAAGAAGGAGATGTTTGTTTACATCAAAAAGAGTTGAAGATGAAGAGGAATGTTGGTTTACAGTAATGCAGTCTTGATGCTTCCTTTATTGTGTATAATATAGTGTATATATAGAGGTATATATATAGGTCGACCAGCTGATATGCCTGGACGACCAGGGTCGATTAATCGACCTGGTCGCTGATTAATCGCGATTAATCGCCTGGTCGGTCCCAGGTCGACCAGGATCGACTAGACGACCAGAAAACATTGGTGGAGGCGCCAGAAGGAGGCCCTGCTGCTGGTCGCATGGTGGTGCTTGCAGCGGGGCAGCCACTGCGACGCACTGCTCGTGGACAAGGCTCCAGCATGCGGGCAAGGCTCATGGTGACTGAGGGTTGTGAACTTTGATGTCGAGGCTGAGCGGTGGCTGTAGCCCGGCAGTGAAGGCCTGGACACGTTGTGCCTCCGTCAGCATACCCACTCGGGGCAGCAGCGCCTCGAACCGATCCTGGTATTCGGTGACAGAGCCGGTCCGCTTGCACGCCATGAGCTCGCCGAGTGGGTTGGAGCGGATCGGAGGGCTGAAGCAGATGTTCAAGAGCTCGGAGAAGCGGTGCCAGGACGGGGTGCCTTCGTCTTGCTGCAACTGGATGAACCACATCTGTGCGCCGGCCTCCAGGTTGTAGGATGCCATCCAGACTTGTTCTTCCGCCGCGCTGCGCTGCTGATGGAAATAGGAGTCACAGCGGTTGATGAACACAAGCGGATTGGACTTGTTGTCATACTTAGGGAAGTCCATCTTCTGGAACCGCGGCGGCCGATCACCCAGATTGCCTTGGCAACCTTGGGCGCCTGCAAAGGATGCTGCTGGTCGCGGCAGGGCTGCCACCTAACTCTGGAGGGTGCTGTATGGAGGTGGTCAAGGCCTGGATCATCTTGGCCAGATCAGCTGTTGATGGTTCGGCCATGGGTGAGGATATGGAAGCGGCTGAGGTGGAAGGTGAGGCCGGGGTGGGAGGCGTGGTGGTGGTTGGATGGGGTGGTGGTGGTGCAGCAGAGGATGAAGGGCGCCTGGAAGCCGATATAAGGTTGTCAAGGGCCTGGACGCTCAAGGTAGGAGGCCCTTGGCTCCTCAACTCGTAGGTCGTAGCTAGAACCGGGTAATGGTGCCAGTGTTTTTGTCTGGCTACCGATGCAGCAGGGGATGAGATTAAGAGCAGCAAAGGCAGATTAGGAGATAACTAGTTTCTTCATTGCTTACCCATCTCAATCTGATTACATGGTATAAATAGAGGGCCTCAGCCTCTAGCTGGCGCCCAGCCCTCTATCTCCTCTAGCTGGCGCCCAGCTCTCTAACCTCTCATTTCTATCCCCATCAATGACTCTAATTTCTCATTAACTCTAATCTCTTTACCCAACATACTAAATTGCATTCGTTACAGCCTGTGCCTCCGGGCTGTTGCACGCCCTTGGGAGCTCCCCTGGCTGCATGTCGTGCTCTAGGCCTGCAGTTATACTGCTTCCCCCACATGACAGACATGAAGTGTTTGGATGCTACAAACTTCGTAGTTTAAAAAAACATAGTATTGTTAAAACTGAAGTCTTTTTGGAGTTTTATTAAAAACTCTCACTCTAGACCTTTTTATCTAAAAAATGGTTTTGCATGTCTATAGGGTCTAAAACTGCAGTTTTTTTAGTACCACATAGTTTATTAATACTACACAGGTCCAGGGCAATGTTTTTAGGTCGTCTGGTCGAACCGGGTCAACTTGGGACCAACTAGGATGATTAATCACGATTAATCGGATGACTTGTACAGGTCGACATTACCCCTGATCAGTCACCTAGGACCGACCAGGACGATTAATCGCAATTAATCGGACGACTTGAAAACACTGGTCCAGGGCCATCTTATAGTATTTTCTGGTTTTGGACATGTCTAACCGATACAAGAGCTTGAGCCTATTTGAGCATTCTTGAGCTTATCCTTCAACATTGGGCCTGAGCATAGCTTATTTTGAACTATCCTGCTGATACACCATGACCCTGTGGAGTAGCATTAGACCGAAATGGCCAAATTTCTGTATTGTGGATTCCAGTTGCCTTTGTTATTTTCTGCAGCATGGGTATGTCTTCAGGGACATGAATTGGTAGTTGCAAAGCTTAGATTTTGGCAATGATAATTTAGCAATATACTTGAATTCAGCAGTGTTTTGAAAGGATCATTTTTTTTTATGTTTACTGGTATCCTCAGCTCTGAACACGTCCTTGGGATTTGCTAGTTAATGGTGACATATCTGAAAGTCATTGTCATAGGGATTTATGGTGATTAGCAAACAAGACTAAAATGAAGCATCTTCCTGTTAGCATAAAACCATCTGAGTAACATATGCTCATGGTATTTACTTTGCTTGATCTCAGTTACCTTTGCTTTGAATGATCATGGGGATCTGTTGAGGGAGGGGAGCATTTGGTAGTTTGGTAGTCAACTTTCCAACCATCATCTAGCGGTTGTGCGGAGGGGTCAATTGAGTTTTTCTATTCAATATATTTCGGTTGCCGAGAATATTCTGGAGAATACTTTAAGTTTTGTATGGAGGCACAAGTTAATTGAAAGATCTGGTTCAAACTACAGAATACGTGAAGGTGGCATTAATCTGTTTAAGATTTGGCTAGAATCTGGTCGCCTTTTTTCTTTGGCTGCTCTCTTTAGTTTTTTTTAGAGATCTGTATTTTTGGGGTGTGTCCTTGGGTGGGATGACTTCTCCTTTCACCCCGTATTTTATCTCCTGCCTTTTAATGAAATGATATGCGAATCTTCTGCGTGTTTGAGGAAAAAAAAGATTTGGCTAGAATACCACATTTTTTGCTGAAAACCTCCTCTTGCCCCGATCAGTCGGATGCAAAGTGATATGCTCTGGCTAAACATGAGCCCTTATGTTCATGCATAATTTTCTGTCAAGCATTTTCGTTTTGGGTACTGGCGTCCAGCAAGACATGCAGAGGATTCATCATCATAGCTAAATTGAAAATGAACTCACTTGTTTCTTTGAACAGGTCAAAGCCAAGCCTTGCATCCGTCGTGGCTTGCATGATGCCCTTCATGCTGGGGGTCTGCTTCCTATGCCCTTCGATGGACTGCCTCTGGCACAAGTACCATTACTGCCCCAGCTGTGGGGAAAAGGTTGGGCTTCTCGCTCACAACAGATGCTCTGTTCTCTCGATCTTACTAGTTATTTAGGTTCACATGGTTTTTCATCTATCATCTTGTGATGAAACTCTGCAGGTGGGTGAGTTCAGGAAGTCCGACCCGTGCCTCGTCGTCGATGCGGCCCGGTGGTCCGAGCCGAGCTTCGCTGTGCCTGCGTAGCTCACATATATTGCACCGTTTGATATCCAACCATTGCCTTCAAAATGAGAGTTTCCGTTGCAGTTGTGTAGTCTGTATGTATATATAAAGGATGCTACTGGCTTCTTGTTGCATGCTGTATATCCCGTAGCTGAACTGCCGTTGCGCTCTAGTCTCTTACTCTCCACGTTAGAATTCAAACTTTTTTTTTCTTTTGGGTCAGAATAAATGTGCTGCTGTTAACAGTACGTAATTGAACATACATGTGTAAATGTGTAATAGGAGTTCTTATCAACAAGGGAAGAAAAGAGGTGTGTTATAGAATTGCAGGACCATCACTGTAGTAACTTTGGTTTAATAACGTTCCTACTTTGTGTTGCAATAGTTTACAGTCTGACCCGTAGTGATGTGGACAGCGATGGGCCTTTCGCCCTCCACGGCCCCAGCCTGTTGTGGCCGTGGATAGGATAGGGTCTGCAGTCTGCACGGCGTGCAGCTGACAGCATCGTTGCATGCACTGTCAGCGACTCAGCGTGTGGGGCTGCAGACGGAGTAACAAATCTGCAGAACTACAATGCTTGACCTTGGCTGCTAGTTACCGTCTATCTACACGACTCGTGGTAGCTGCCATGCCCTGGTGTGCTAATGCGTCATTATGGACGAAAGATTCGAAACAAACCAATAGTAGATATATAATACCGGATTGTCGAGTGATCCGGCATTTCCAATTGCTCGTTGGCCGTCGAAGTTGACTTCGGCTAATTAACCAGATGTTGGCGAGGGAACTTATTCCTTTTTTTTTTTGAAAAAAAATCTATTTATGTGGCATGGAAATGATGCTGTTAGGTGAGCAGAGGTGAGCAATAATAGTGTGCTCCGGTAGTCCGGTACTCCCTCCGGTTTTTTTAAAGAATGTGGTTTTGAATAGCGATATGATGGTCTCTAAAAAGTATGACAATTACTTTTTACTATAAAATATAGTTAATATATATTTTTATGATCCTCGCAGAAAAAATATATATTTTTATGAAACTACATTTCAAGATGAATCTACTTACATCACTTTCATATTTTCAAACTCAACCTAATAAAATTATTTACAGTCAAAGTTTAAAATGTTTAACTTTAAGACAACCTTAAAATGATATTCTTTAGAAAACCGGATGGAGTATTAGTTAATGCTGATATAGCAAAAATATCCATGGACATAGTGTAACATCCCAAAAATTCACATTCAAAAATCACTCGCATTAAAAATTATTTTTAAAATATATTTTAAAAACTATAAAATAATTTGAGCTCTATAGTATCTCCATCTAATCCATCCTAATTATCCATCTTTAAATATAACCTGCACCACATGGCATGAGCATCACATGTCCGTTACTTATCCCTCTTGCTCGCTCGCTCTGCCCGATACCCGGCAACGGCACGTGCGCCGACCCCACCACCACCAGCGCCGCAGCGCACTCACGCCCGGCGCCCTCGCCGAGCGCACTCGCTCGCGCGCGCACCGCGGCATGTGGGCCCCACCTCTTGCCTTTTTCCCGCTCCTCTTTTGCTGTAAAAAAGATAGCAAGTCGCAACGCACAACTGGGCACCATCCATATTTTTCGCGCACAAATAACAGCGAGTACTAGCAAGCTTACATGCAAGAAAACATAGCAGTGCACCTATACGAATATATATCTCATGCATGCATGCATGCATGCAGGACGAGCATGCACCGTCCATTTGCATGCACCTGCATGCAAGGACATGGTGATTAGGCACCGTCCATTTGCACGCACCGTGCATGCAAATGAGACATTGCCATTTGCATGAAAATTAGGCACCGCCCACTGTCCTGTCGTCCTGTGTAGCCATGCACTACAGTAGCAATTCTAGTGGCACGAAGCTGAGCACCAGAGGCATAACCTCACTCCTCTGGCCTATAAAAAGCCAGCCTCGGGTGATCACTCTCGTCACCTGAGAAACACGTTCACTCACTCGCTCACTCGCTCTCACTTCGCGTATACCGTATACGGCCATACGCACAAGCCGAGCTTGACTGTCGTCGCAAGACGAGGTGAGCAGCTCATGAGCATCTCCTTGCTCTTCTTTGTCTTTCTGTAGTATTTTCCTGTATTTTTTCTTGTATTTGTCTGTACCGATTCACTGCCAAGAACTCCACGAATAGAACCATGACATACAGAAGAGCTCTAATGACCCCTGCTAATTTCTCTCTAACCATGCATGTGTGGGCCATAAGCATTAACTCCAAATAGTACATCCATGCATGCAACATGCACTACCAGCCAAAATTCATCTCGTGAAGCATGTATTTCTTAATCATCGTTAGCCTTTTTCGCATGATTAAAGTCCGGCCATTTTACAAATACCACATGCTAACTCTGATTTTAATAATTCTTTTTTCTAAATTCATCTAAAATCATGATCTACCTCCCATATTAATTTCATGATTTTTGGAGCTCATTTGAATTTATATGATTATTTATCTGTGCCTGTTGTATGTGTCGTTCGTCGCGTATTTTAGCTGACGGAGTGAACGAGCCGGAAAACGAGAACGTTGGAAACGGGTACCGCGAGTTTGACGCCGAGGACCCGGACTGTCAGCAGGAGTTTGCCGAGGACGCCGACGGAGGCAAGTCCAACCAATCCCCTTTGATGCATATTGATCCTATTTTTAAACACAACCCGTAGAAGCCGTTTTAAATATTGCATGTACGATATATGTACGAAGTATTTTTGCTGCTTAGTTAAAACTTGTTGAATAGCCATCCTTGAATTGATATTACCCGGTAATTGTCTTGTTCGAACCTAGGAACAAATAATATGCTATGACAGAAATATTATTATTTAGTATGCTTAGGACTTGTTACTCATCCTGATACTCATCGCTATATTTTCTCAAATATAATGATTTTAAAAGTAAAATGTGTGAGTGGTGAAAATAAATTGTGGGTATTGTGAAAGGGTTAAAGAACAAGTTATAGATGTGTTTACTATGGAGATGGGGCGGATGGGATCTCTTTTGGGGATGCCCTGGTGTTGTGGCTTATACCTTGCGGGGTTAAGCGTGAAGATATCCGCCTTGTCTCGATTAAGGACTGAGTTGATGATTCATCTTACCTAACTCATTTATCGTACAACCACTCGCCTTGCATGGGAAAGGCTTAGTCTAAATCCCTCTAGTTAGTATGGCAATCATCTGGAGGCAGGTGTGCAACGGGACACTAAGTGATGTATGTGAAATTGTGGAAATATATGAAAAGAGCTTTGTGAATTATTGTGGTGTCATAAGATGTGGCCTTAGTGTTCCCGTGGTGAGCGCCATTACTTAGCTATGGAGGGTAATGACTTTGATGGATCTGTGCTTGCACGACGGTGTAAGTTATGGTATCCTACTTGTGGGAAAAGTGTACAACCTCTGCAGAGTGTAAATCTATCTGGATAGCCGTGTCCGCGGTCTCGGACGGGTTATGGTTTGGTTTCAACAACTAGATTGGTTGGGATGAGTGAAAACATGTGAGTGAGTGTGATTTTGGAAATAAATGGTTGACTGCCATTGTGTTGTGGGAACAAGGGTTCAACAACACTTAAACTTGTGATCAAACCCCCATTTTCAGAAATATTATCATATGTGGAAAAAGAGTTCTTTTACAACAGTATTTGTGAAATGAAACCTTGCATGTGTAAAAAGATAGCTTTATGCAAATAAAACTAAGCCTCATCCTTGATTTATCCATATGCATATATATTGTTAACCCCTTCCGTAGGGTAAGGTTGGATTTGCTGAGTACTTTGTACTCACCCTTGCTTTATTAAACAGAGGAAGATCCGGACTTCGATCCCGAAGTCGCGTTCGAGTAAGGTCGTGTCTGCACCCAACTAAGCCTGTGGCATTGGGACTCGTCAGATGTTCGATTGTGATATCGTTTGTTTCTGGGTCTTTTGGACCTATGTTGTATTTTGGTGTCTTATTATTATAGCGTGCCTTCCTTGTCCACGCTTACCGAGACTACTGCGATGAAACTTATCCGATGTAATAAATGTGTTACTAGCCTCCTGAGACTAGTATTGTATCACATTTGAGTTCCTAGTTTACCAGGAGCGCTTCACATAGAAAATAATGTCCTCTTGATCGAAGCATCCGAACGCTTATAACATTTGGCCATGTCAATATATCGTCATTCACCTTTATAAGATTGAGAATTTGCAATGCAACCACCTCCTTTTCCATTTGCTTGGGCGAACATAAGGCGCCCACACCTATGACACATTGACACCTATTTGAGATTAATCCATCTTGAGATGAATAAAGTCATCACGTTTGTTTCGTTATCGGAGGCATGTTACTATTATTATTACATATAAGCTTTTTAGAGGCAGTTGGATGCAACTTTGTAGAGGTGGCAAAGGCGGGTATCTAGACACCTTTAGAAATCGATTTGTAGAAGTAGTTAGGATTGAATCTGCCTCTATAAATCAGTTTGTAGAGGCAGAGCAAATTTCAACTGTCTCTAAAAATCGCTTTCCAGATTTTACAAAGCAGGCAAAAAAGCAACTTCTCCCGGTAGAGGCCTACCATGTACCCCCCACCCCTACAAACTCGGGAGCTCTAGCCGCATGTGCTACATTTTTACCACTACATCTCAAAGTCGATTGTGATCAAGTGACTGATACATTCATTTTATATCCATCTTAGCGAATATTTTAATGCATATTAGAGAATCTAAAAAAAATTAAATAAAAAGTCTAAAGCAGAAAGTTTCAAATCTCTTTGATTAGTAAAAGTTTAGTTTAGGTTGTTTCTTCACCATTTGAAAAAAAATATTAAATATGAATTTCAAAATCATTAATTTGAACATAAAATTTTTAGGCTCACATTGATTTTAAATGAAAAAGTTATCAACCACAAAGTTGTATATATCTTCGAGTACACTTTAGTTTAGATCGTTTCTCCATTCGGGATACATTGAAAAAAATTAAAACATAAATTTCAAAATCTGAAAATGCTAAATGATTTTAAATGAAGAAATAGGCAACCATAAAGTTGCAGATCCCTTGAGTACTATAACTTTATCCGTCCAAGTATTTACTCAGTTTTGTGTGTATGTATTAATCCTCACATGTTAAGTGTAAGGCACGACGGGGATAGCATATATATTGTACCAAAGAACCTAACAAATACTCAGTTGTGCATAAGTACTCTGGGTTACTATAGAAACAATTATCTCTAGCCTATACTGTCAGAAAACTAGAAATAAATGACATGGATAAAACATCGTTGGTAGGCTCATGCCACGAGCGCGTAGTGATAAAATTAAACAACATGGCCTGTGTATATAAGTAAGACTAGGAAATATGTCCGTGCGTTGCTACGGGAGAAAGGTCACATGGTTAGGAACTACATAATCCTTCTTTCTACTTACCGGCGCCGTCTCCAATCCTGCTCTCGCTTGCGTCCACTGCTTCATGCACCCCTCAACTGCCGCCCTCTGTATTGGATTTCTAGCACGTACCCACAGTCAACATGTCACACAGGATCACTACCCTTCTGTGGGGGTATAAACCTCTATACCCTTACGGCTAGACTTGGGCCAGTAGGCTTGGCCCATTATGAGACGAGTTCGAGGCTCGATTGGAGTTTCGCGCAAGGAAACAAGACGTGGAGATCAAGCGAGATTCTAGTCGGTTAGAATAGAAATTGATATTGTACTATTTATGGCAATTGTAACCGACTAGGATTAGTTTCCGGATCTGTAACCCTGCCCTCCAGACTATATAAGGAGAGGCAAGGGAACCCCTAGACAATTCAGGTCAACTCAACACAATTCACAGCAATACAATCAGACGCAGGACGTAGGTATTACGGCCACACGGCGGCTAAACTTGGATAAAAACCTTGTCCGTGTCTTGCGTCACCGTCAAGTTCGTAGCTTGTGCACCGTCTACCGATAAACTACTACCGTGGGTATACCCCAAGGTAGACGGCCGACCAGCTTTCGTCGACAGTGGCGCGCCACGTAGGGGGTGTGCGTACAGCTCTCCCAACGAATAAGATGGTCATCGTTCCAGCTTCCGCGGTCGTGGCTGAAGGCCTCACATTCACCGTCGGCCAGATCACTTGTACCACTCATGACGGTGGTCTCGCGACCACGACTTCGGAAGAAACCTAGATCCAATCTGGGACAGCGGAGGCGTCGACTCCGATCACGCCGAATCCGAGCACCCGACCTCCACTCCCTCACTACAAGGCGAAGAGGGTCGACAACTCGGATCTCCTCCAGGCCCTTGACCGCACCGATCACAAGCTCCTTGAAGCCTCAAAACTGGTGGATTTGATCTCGCGCAAATCTGATCAGGCGGCATCGACAAACTTTTTTGACTCCTGCTGGCCAACTCGTGTCACCACGCACGAACAGCTGGAGACATCCCTGACAATAACGTCGACCCCCACGGGACGATCTGTCAAGCTCAAGACAGCTTCCCCAGACCAGAATTGCCCTTATGGTCTGAACAACGCGGCCGACCAGTATTCGTGGCATACCCAATCTCTTTTCAGCAGGGCGGGCTCGTCGCCGGGCCAGAGTAGCCGAGCAGCTCACCATTACGTCAACATGGTATCCATCCGAGTCCTGCCGGACGATTAGGCTACCAGTACAAACTCCAGCACAGGGTCTGTTCCTACCGAGGTTTTACACTCCGAGGACGAAGACTACGACCTGGATTTACCACCATACCCGCCGGGTTTTTCTCTTTTCCCAGTCTTTCTACCCCGGCGAGGAGATCTGATCTTTAACGTCAGCAACGACGAACCGGTTGTCGATGGCGAAACCTACGAGCAGAAGCAACTCCGCGAGCAGCGCAACGCCGATCGTGCTCGACGGCGCGCAGATGAGGAGCGGCAACTTGCGCCACAAAACCTCAGTGATGCTTTCGACATGGTCGGGGATCAGCCAATCTACAAGACGCCAAGCGCTAACGTGGCTGTTGCCATGGCAAACCTGGACCGACTCCCCGATACCCCAGAATACCAAGGCGTCCGAACCAGTATACGAGCGCATCTGATCGCTGCGATGGGACAGACAGCCACTTTGCTCAAAAGGGTCCAAGCCGTCTCCTACATGGAGGTTTCCTCCGACCAGACTCATCGCAGCCGGACTTCACCGCGACCCAGCGGGCGTCGTCATAGCCGCTCGCCCAACGGTCGCAGGAAGGACGCCGGACGCGACACCGTGGTCAGGACACGGGCGGTTATCGCGAGCAGAGGCGCGGGCGTGGTCAGGAAGTAAACCAGGACAGGGATCTACGCTACAACATCCCTCCTAAGGATGCCCGCGACCGCATCAACAGGCGCGCTACGGAAAGAGCGGTGCACGAAAATCTGCGACGCATCGAGTACGACGCAGCACACGCCCCCCCGGCCTAAGACAGTTCTCTTCACACCTTCGCCAAGTCGTATGGGCCCGCAACTTTAAGCTCGAGAAGCTTAAAAAATATAACGGCAAGGAGAACCCTAAAAACTGGATCACTCTCTATGAGATCGCAGTCTGATCAGCAGCAGGAGACGAGCACGTCATGGCAAATTACTTCCCAGTCGTCCTTGACCAGGCTGGCCATCAGTGGCTCCTCGGCCTACCCGAGGACTCCTTCGATTCCTGGGAAGAACTGCGCCAGGCGTTTATTGACAATTTCATCGCTACCTGCGAGCAGCCTGGAAACAAATACGATCTCGAGAGAATAAGGGACAGGAAGAACGAGCGCTTGCGCGATTACATCCGATGATTCTCGGATATGCGTCTTAAGATTCCGAAGATTTCTCACGACGAGGATATTTCGGCCTTCATCAAGGGCCTACGCTTCCATGAAGCATTGAGAAACAAACTACTGCGCAAAAGACCGACCACGGTCGCCGAGCTCCTCACCACGGCAAAAAACTACGCTGACGCCGATGACGCAGAAAAACTCATCCGAGAGGATGCGAGAGGCGCTGACCAGCCTTCCCGACGAGACGACAGTCATGGACGCTTCGACAACCGGAACCCTCGCCGCGGCGACAACCGCGACCACCGAGAAGGTTGGGACAGGCGACGCGACAACCGCGACGATTTCAGAGGCAAGCGACCTCGTGACAACGACCACGAGGTAAACACAGTCAAGCGCCCCAATGGATGGTGAGATTATCAGGAAGACTACAACAAGACACTAAAAGGACCATGCCAACTCTATCCCAAGTCCAACCATACGATGGAAGAATGTCGCGTCCTAAAAAGCATCTACACTCAGCGGGCCACTCAAGGAGACTCTGTTAAGAAAAACGGGAAATAAGATAGGCACGAAGACGAGGACGACGACCAGGATAGGGACCCACGACACCAGTATGTCAGCCCCACCGACGTGGTACATTCCATCTTTGGAGGCAAAGTTTCCATCGAATCCAAACGAGAAAGAAAGCTCCTGAAGAGAGCCTGCCTCAATGTGGACATCACGGATGGTCTGATCGCTGACCCGAAGTTCCCTCCCTGGTCGCACAGAGAGATCTCCTTCAACGGGTAGGACCAGTGAGCCGCAATCCCAGAGCCAGGGCGTTTTCCTCTGATCCTGGACCCCTGCATCAACAGCGTCAGATTCGAGCGCGTGCATGTCGACGGGGGCAGCTCCATCGATATTCTTTTCCGCAATAGCCTGCCTGCTCTCAAGCTAACTCCGGCGCAACTAAAGCCGTATGATGCTCAGTTCTGGGGTGTCCTACCAGGTCAAAGTTTAGTACCCCTCGGGCAGATAACGCTGCCTGTCCAGTTTGGAACACCCGACCACTTTCGCACAGAGTTCGTCAACTTTGTGGTCGCCAACTTCGACGGTACTTATCACGCAATTCTAGGCCGCCCCTCATTGACCAAGTTTATGGCAGTCCCGCACTACTCATACATGGTCCTCAGGATGCCAACTGAGAAAGGTGTTTTGACCGTCAGAGGCAACGTCTACACCGCATACACTTGCGAGGAGGAAAGCTTCAAGGTGACCGAAGCAATTGACCTCTGAATCCGCATGGCAGAAACTACAGCTCAAGCCACGCAGATCCCCTCCGACCAGCTCCAACTACCTGAGCAAGAGACCCCAAGTTAAAACTCAAAATCCAAAGAGCACAAGGAAGTACAGCTGGCCGACGGCAGCCCCGAGAAGACGGCTCTCATCGGGGCCAACCTGGACCCCAAATAGGAAGACGCGCTCGTCAGGTTTCTAAGGGACAACGTAAGCGTTTTCGCGTAGAAGCCCGCAGACATGCCCGGCGTCCCACGAAACCTGATCGAGCACTCCTTAATCGTCTCGAAGACCCCAAGACCTATCAAGCAGAAACTCCGACGGTTCGCTCGCGACAAAAAGGAGGCTATTAGGACAGAAATACCACGGCTACTAGCAGCCGAATTTATTAAAGAAGTGTATCATCCCGATTGGCTCGCCAATCCTGTTCTTATAAGAAAAAAGAATAATGAATGGAGAATGTGCGTTGATTACACCGATCTCAAAAAACACTGTCCTAAAGATCCTTTTGGTCTCCCTCATAACGACGAGGTGGTCGATTCAACGGCCGGATGCGAACTCCTGTCTTTTCTCGACTGTTACTCTGGTTATCACCAGATCTCGCTAAAGGCAGACGACCAGATTAAAACTTCCTTCATTACTCCTTTTGGCGCATATTATTACACCACCATGTCCTTTGGACTGAAAAACACTGGGGCCACCTATCAACGCGCTATTCAGCAATGCCTCCGCGACGAAATACGTGACGACCTCGTCGAGGCCTACGTTGATGACGTTGTCGTCAAAACTAGGGACACAAGCACCGTGATTGACAACTTAGATCGCACTTTTAAGGCGCTAAATAAATACAAGTGGAAGCTCAATCCCAAAAAGTGTATCTTTGGGGTTCCCTCTGGTCTACTGCTCAGCAACGTCGTCAGCCGCGACGGCATACGGCCGAATCCTTCAAAAGTTAAGGCGATGCTCAATATGCGACCACCCAAGAACGTCAAGGACATTCAAAAGCTCACCGGATGCATGGCCGCTCTCATCCGGTTTATCTCTAGGCTGGAGGAAAAAGGCCTTCCCTTTTTCAAACTTCTAAAGGCATCCAAAAAATTCTCCTGGACAGAGGAAGCTAACGTTGCGTTCGCCCAACTCAAAACTTTCCTCACCTCACCACCCGTCCTCACCGCACCTCAACCTAACGAGGACCTGCTCCTTTACAAAGCATCAACCGGTCGGGTTGTCTCCATGGCAATGGTGGTCGAGCGGGACGAACCAGGCCACATCTACAAAGTCTAGAGGCCTGTTTACTACATAAGCGAAGTCCTAAACGAATCCAAGACCAGGTACCCTCAGATACAAAAGCTAATCTACGCCTTCTTAATCACCTCAATGAAGCTGAAGCATTACTTCGACGGCCATCGGGTTTTAGTAACTACCAGTTTTTCTTTGGGGGACATTTTGCGCAACAAGGACGCCAACGGCAGAATTGTAAAATGGGCGATGGAATTATGCCCATTCTCCCTGGATTTCTAGAGTCGCACTACCATCAAGTCCCAGGCCCTGGTCGACTTCATCGCGGAATGGACGGATCTCAATGAGCCCCCCTCCGGACGCCTCCGACCACTGGTCAATGTCCTTCGACGGGTCCCTAAACATCAATGGCGCCGGCGCCGGAATACTTTTCATTTCGCCAAACAAGGACATACTCCGCTACGTCCTTAGGATCCTCTTTCCGGCATCTAACAACGTTGCTGAATACGAAGCATGCTTGCATGGCATCCGACTGGCTGTAGAACTGGGAGTCAAACGTCTTTACGTCCACGGTGACTCCGCCCTAGTCATCAACCAGTTAAATAAGGAATGGGACACAACTCATGAGAAGATGGACCTCTACTGCAAAGAAATCCGAAAATGGGAATCAAATTTTTACGGCATAGAATACATCCACGTGGTCCGGGACAGGAATCAGGCAGTAGATGCGTTGTCAAAGATAGGATCATCCCGGGCTCAGATCCCGCATGGCGTTTTCGTCCAAGATATTCACACGCCGAGCGTCGGCACAGGCATGGTCGACAAGCCACCCAATGAGGCAATGCTCATAGACGACACCACTCCAACAACCAGCAACCACGACTGGTGCACTTCCTTCATTAAGTACCTATCAGACGGCTCGGGATTTCAAGATAAAACGGAGAACGAGCGCCTTATCCGGCGATCTAAGAATTACACACTGGTCGATGGCAAACTTATGCGTAAGAATGCAAGCTCAGAGGTACTGCTGAAATGCATATCCCAAGATGATGGCATCAAGCTACTGGATGACATACACGCCGGGTCCTGCGGCAACCACGCCGCCTCCAGAACACTGGTCGGGAAGGCTTTCCGAGCAGGCTTTTACTAGCCAACAGCAGTTACCGACGCCGAGAAACTGGTCCGACATTGTGAAGGATGTCAGTTCTTCGCCAAGCGGATCCACGTACCAGCTCACGAGATCCAGACGATACCGTCGTCCTGGCCGTTCGCTTGTTGGGGCCTCGACATGATCGGGCCATTCAAGTCGGCCCCCGGCAACTTCCAATTGGTGTTCGTACTAATCGATAAATTCTCGAAGTGGATTGAGTACATGCCACTGGTCAAAGCAACTTCCTAGAAGGTTGTGGAGTTCCTCAATCAAATCATACATAGATTCAGGGTTCCCAATAGTATAATCACTGACCTGGGCACTCAGTTCACCAGCACCACATTCTGGGACTTCTGCGATGACAGAGGCATAGTCATAAAGTACGTGTCGGTTGCCCACCCGCGGGCCAACGGTCAAGTGGAGCGAGCAAATGGAATGATTATCGATGCTCTAAAGAAAAGGTTGTACACGGAAAATGACAGAGCACCAGGTCGATGGATGAAAGAGTTTCCGGCTGTGGTCTGGGGTCTCCGAACACAGGCTAGTCGCAACACGGGTGTATCGCCCTACTTTATGGTTTACGGTGCCAAAGCCGTGCTTCCTTCAGACGTGGTCTTTGGATCTCCAAGAGTCGAACATTTCGACCAGTCTTCAGCCGACCTCGCCAGAGAGCTCGAGATCAAGTGCACAGAAGAAAAGCGCCTAAATTCGTGCCTTCGAACAGCGAAATATCTTGAGGCTATTAGTCGGTACCACAACAGGAACATCAAAGACCGCTCCTTCGTGGTCGGTGATCTGGTACTCAAATGGAAAACAAGCCAGGAAGGAATGCATAAGTTATCCACACCTTGGGAAGGACCCTTTGTGGTCACCGAAGTTACACGCCCTACATCTTACACACTGGTGTATCAAGATGGAACACGCTTGCCCAACTCCTGGCACATAGACAAACTGCGTCGTTTCTATCCCTAAGTATATTTCATTTGTAAATCCTTTCTTGACGAGTAATAATAGAATTTGTCTTTCTTGCCATATACTTTTTCATACGCAGAATATTCGACAAGTACCACAATTACATCCCAGGATGAAGGTCCTCAAGGGCCATCAACTCGACTCAGTGATACATCACTCAAACAAAATTACAGCGCTCAAAACCATGGTTACGATAAATCACGCTTTATTACAAACTTTATACACAAAGTTTACAATAAAACACCCCTCTGGGCGGTCTCTAGTCTACTCCTACAGACTACTTTACAAGCCTATTGCTCGGGCTGATCACCCGCACGGCTCTGCTGCTATTCCGCCGAAGGGGTTGGGGCCACCGGCGTCTGGCTGGTCGGAGACCGCAGGCGTCGACCGCCCATCTCCCGCAATGGACGCCCCCGACAACTCTCTGGCCGACCTGTCTGATCTGGGCTGGTTGAGGGGAGTTGACGTCCCACGGAGATTTATGTCGCCGATCACTGTCGACGACAGGTCGAGCAGGCCGGCGCGAAGTTCATCCGCCTCCTGCGGACCGACCTCCTTGGGATACCCCCTCTCCATCCGGGACAAGTCAACAAGAGGGTAGTGGGCACGTACCATGCTGAGGACGTGCGCTCCGGCAAACTCTCCGGCGTCCTTGACGAACTGCTGCAGCCAACCCCACGCTTGTTGCGCCTTCTCGACCGGGGTCAGTCTCGGTGCGCGGGGCTGGTCTTCGGGGAGCTCGGGGCTGATCAAGTCAAGCACCGGGGCCACTCCTTTCCACATCTTGATACAATTGGTCTTCCAGGAGTCCTGATCCTTGACTAGCTCGTCGAGATGCTTCTTGGTGTTAACTTTAAGCACTATGATAGAATTTCCAAAGAAAACCAAGCAAGAAGTCAGTATAACACGACAAAAGGAACATTGCGTAGTTAAAAAAGGATGAAATGGCTCCTACCAGCGAACTCTCGACTCCTGTTCTTCAGCTCCTCGCCAGCCTAGCGCCCGGCCTCCAGTGCGCCGGTACACTCCTGGTCGAGCCGATCCTTTTCTTGGCGGTGGCGCTCAATCTCCTCCTCTAGATCTACAGAAATAATCGCTGGTCAACAAAACCGACCACGCAATTAACTACAGCTGCTTGGAACCCATGATTTACCTTTCTTTTCCCGATCCTTGTCGGCTAGTCGCCGATTCACATCGAGCAGGCGCTCTTCCTGAGCTGTCGTCTCGGCCGCCTTCTCTTCGGCCTCTGACCGAAGGCGATCCACCTCTGTGGTCAGGGCCTTGTTCTCAGCAACGATGCCCTCAATTTGGTCAAAGCACCTCTTTCGGTACTTCGCCAGAAAGGTCCTAATATGGCTAGAGGGGGGGGGTGAATAGCCTATTTAAAAATTCTACAAACTCACTAGAGCAAGAGGTTAGTAAATAACAAAGCGAAGCTTTTTGCTCTAGCTCTAATGGGGTGTTTGCAAGCCACCTATCCAACAATTCTAGTTGATATAATCACTAGGCACACAAGAGCTATGTCACTACTTACACTAGAAAGCTACCTAAAGTTTCTATACAAGTAAGTAAGCTACTCTAGTTTGTGGGAATGTAAAAGAGATGGTTTGAACTTTATACCGCCGCGTAGAGGGGATGAACCAATCAATAATATGAAGTCCAAACACTGGGAGAAATCCAATGAACAATCACAATGGAGACACAGAATTTTTCTCCCGAGGTTCACGTGCTTGCCGGCACGCTAAGTCCCCGTTGTGTCGACCAACACTTGGTGGTTCGGTGGCTAAGAGGTGTAGCACGAACCTTGTTGACGGTCCTTAATGCTCACAATTAACCATCAACTAATCATAGAAAAGGATCCAAATGCAACCAACACCTAGACTTAGGGTTTTATCTGACAGAATTCCACAAGTTTTGGTGTTTGTCTATTTCTGCAGGGAGTTATCAGGAAATATGGAAGAAAGGCCCACACGTCGGGTTTACATAGAGATATTAACGTGCTGCGCAATTTTCTACCATCTAGAAGACTCCAGAAGCCATGGGAAGGAAGCGGAGGCCGAGAGGACTCAGGGACAGGGCGCCCGCCCACCTTTCCTGGGCGCCCGCCCTCAGCCAGAGTCCAATCAGGACTCTCTTTCGGGATATTGCTCCACCGACCTAAAGGATCAAGGAAAACCACACGATCAATGTCGGTTTGATCCAACGGCCCAGATTCACTTGAAGGGACTATAAACCAGACCCCCCTGGCCCCTGGAGATCATACCTCTTCTACAGAATCAAAGTTAGGGTTTCAATTCTTCATCCAAGTAGAGAGGATCCCTCTAGTTCTTCTAGTTCTACCTCTAGTTCATCTAGTTCTAGTTCTAGTTCTTCTAGTTCTAGTTCTAGTTCCTCTAGTTCTAGTTCTAGTTAGTTCTAGTTGTAATCTAGAAAATAGGGAGAGAGAAGAGGAGAGCGGAGGAGGAGCCGGATCTGTCGGATCTTCCTCAACATTGTACTTTTGCAGCAACTGGTTCGTTCTTCATCGTTCTCCAGGTTCTTCAATTCATAATTCCTGAGTTCTCTAATTACTTTTATTTACATTCAAGTTATTTATTGGATTCCCGCTTGCATCAAGTGCTCTAGTCTTTATAACGCTAGAGTAGTAATTAATAGATTAGACGTGGTGTTTAGTCTTGCAATTACCTGGAATTGCACCCAATCCTGCGGATTGTTGTGGTAGCCTTAGGGTAGTGACAGCTCTAACGGTCGACGTATTCCACCACGTTCGGATCGGTGTTTGTAGGACCGTAGTCAGACCTTCCTAGCCCCCTTCTCATCTCTTTCTGTGGTTAGTGCTCTGATGTCCCGATATAGATAATCTTGAAGTAATTCTTGATTCTTAGATCAACTAGAGAACTCTCAGGAAACTTCCTCTCTTCCCACCAAAAATAATTATATAGTTATCCTTGGGCGATCTTGGATCTTAATTAGTACACTCACGTTCTCTGTGGAAAATCGATACTCTGGAATACTCCCGGGTGAAAGCTACATCGGTATCCGTGCGCTTGCGGATTTTTCTATTTGCGTTTAAAATACCCAACAAACCTCGTCCTCACTAGGACACCACAAGAACCTACCCACAAGTGAGGTAAATCAATGACACGAGCAATCCACTAGAGTTACCTTTCGGCTCTCCGCCGGGGAAGGTACAAGACCCCTCACAATCACCGGTAGATAGCCACGAACAATCACCAACTCGTGCCAATCCTCCTCCGCTGCTCCAAGCCGTCTAGGTGGCGGCAACCACCAAGAGTAACAAGAAAACCGCAGCTAGAACGATCCCCAAGTGCCACTAGATGCAATCACTCAAGCAAATGCACTTGGAATCACTCCCAATCTCACAAAGATGTATAATCTATGAAGGAGATGAGTGGGAGGTGTTTGCTTAGGCTCACACGGATGTCAAGTAGGTTAGAATGCCAAGAGAGTGAGCCCCAAGCCGGCCAAACACGTATTTATAGCCCCTCAAACAAATAGAGCCGTTGGCTCTCTCACTGGGTCTAACTCGGGGTCACCGGACGCTCTTAAAGGGGCACCGGACGCTCAACACCAGCGTCCGGTGCTCCAACGTCAGCCGCATGTCAGAGTCTAACGGTAACCTGTAGAGCACCGGACGCTGAGCAGGTTGGCACCGGACGTGTCCGGTGCACACCGGACTCATGCGCAGAGAGCTCGCAAACTTGCAGGGTCACCGGACGCAAGCCACCGGACGCACCCTGAGCGTCCGGTGCTCACCGGACTCATGCGTAGAGAGGTTTGCAAAACCACCTCACACCGGACGCACACCACCTGACGCTCCAAGCTGCGTCCGGTGCCTATCGTCCAGTGCCTAACCCTAACCGAGTCAGGCAGCCTGCACACCGGACGCTCAGACACAGCGTCCGGTGCCTCTGAGCCAGCGTCCGGTGAGTGTTCCTCAGCGAGAAACACTCCCGTGACTTCTCCAAAAATTCCCACCGGCGCAATAGAAAATATGCACTTCATTTTCTCAAAAAGCGCCGAATCCATCCTCTCTCTACCTTCCAAACTCCACCTCCTTCTCAAAGTGTGCCAACACCACAACGTGTGAACCAACATGTGCACGTGTGTTAGCATTTTCACAATCATTTTTCTTCGAAGGAGTTAAGTTAGCTCACTAGGTTCTAAATGCATGCACATGAACAATGACACCTAGTGGCACTTGATAACCGCTTAGCCAAAGAATTCCCCTCTTTATAGTACGGCTATCTATCCTAAATGTGATCACACCCTCTATGGTGTCTTGATCACCAAAACCAAAACCCTAAGCAATACCTTTGCCTTGATCTCCATAGGGTTTTGTTTTTCTCTTTCTTCTTTTCCAAGTTGAGCACTTGATCATCTTGTGGTCATCACCATCATCACCATGATCATCACTTGCTCCATCACTTGGCATGTACCAACCTCATTAAGTCTACACACACTTAGTATAGAGGTTAGTACTAGGGTTTCATCAATTATCCAAAACCAAACTAGGGCTTTCACCGTCTTCATTGCGCCCTACAAGAATTATACGTATTGAGAAGCAAACAAAAAAACAATACACACACATTTTTCCAAAACACAAGACCACTTACCTTGACTTCATCAACGAGCCGCTCGGCAGCGCGCTCTACCCTTGCCGCCTCATCGGTCTCGGCGAGCTCCTCGTGACCGATGAAGTGGTCCCCACGTTGGCGCCACACGAAAACGTGTTGGCGACCATCATGCGGGCGGCCTAGGATCTCCTCCACTTCATCGTCGGAAGTTGCCTGGGCCTCCTAGCCCTCTGCGCTACCCCCAGCCGTGTTCACGGGTATCAACGGATCCTTACCCTGGCTAGAGGAGCCCTTCGATGACGAAGCCTCTGCCCGGGGTGGAGATGGGGTCCTCCTTTCTTCAGCAGGCGGGGAAGTCGGGGCTCTATCCCCCTCCTCCGCGACACTGCTCAGGGGAGGCGTCCTTACAGCTTCATCATCCCTTGTCGCGGTGCTCGCCCCGGTCCTCCTCGGTAGTTTCCGCCACAGTCACAACCGCGGGCTGTTCCTCGGTTTGCTCCTGGGCGGACTGTTGTTGACGGTCCTTAAGTATCAAATTTAATTATCAAATAAACAAAGAAAAGGATCCAAATGAAATCAACATCTAGACTTAGGGTTTTATCTGATAGAATTCCACAAGTTTTGGTGTTTGTCTATTTCTGCAGCGGTTATCAGGAAATACGGAAGAAAGGCCCACTTGTCATGTTTACATAGAAATATTAACGAGCCGTGCAATTATCTTACATCTAGAAGAGTCCAAAAGCCACGGGAACGAACGGGAGACCGGACGGGCTCAGGGGCAGGGTGCCCGCCCTCCCCCCTTGGGCACCCGCCCTGGCCAGGAGTCCAATCAGAACTCTCTTTCGGGATTACGCTCCACCGACCTAAAGGATCAAGGATAACCGTTCAATCAATGTCGGTTTGATCCAATGGTCCATATTCATTTGGAGGGACTATAAAACCAGACCCCCTGGCCCCTGGAGGAGGGAGCTCTCAACCCTAATTCATTATTAATCAAGGGAGAAGAAGCCTCTGATCAAGCCTAGAGCCACCACATCAATTAGACATCTAGATTAGCATAGCTACATAGGATTAGAACTAGAAGGAGTCAATCTTCGATTGGTTTCCAGATCTGTCAAGAGGATTCTTGGTAATTCTCTAATTGTTCTTCTAATTGTTCATCTTTGTTCTTCAATATTATGAATATGACTTTGTTCTACTTCAATATATTGCTTATGACTTTGCTCTACTTGTTTATATTCGCAATTATATTGTTCTTAGTTTATCATAGTTATATACTTGGCTTAGTTAGATTGGAATTATATACATGCTTAGGATCGTATAGCGTTTATCCATCGGATCCATGGGTAAATGATAGATATTGTGTAGGCGTGGTGCTTATACCGTATTTATCTGCGATTGTACCCTATATGCCAGATTGCGGGGTAGTTCGTGATAGTGACAGCTTCATTTA
The DNA here is from genome assembly GCF_000003195.3 of Sorghum bicolor. Lineage (NCBI taxonomy): Eukaryota > Viridiplantae > Streptophyta > Magnoliopsida > Poales > Poaceae > Sorghum > Sorghum bicolor. The sequence goes on along the minus strand of NC_012873.2, from coordinate 50,030,493 downwards.
TTCTTATATAGTCCCCCTCTCATGTATAGGGCTGGCCGAGCAACATTATTACAGGGGAGTGATTGCTATGTATCTCATATTCCTTGACAATATCACTATGCATGGGCGTAATCTTGTCTCACAATGATTGCTTAGTATAATTGCACTAACTATGATATGCTAGACTGTATAGTTAAGAATAACTTAGGGAATATTCTTGTAGTTCGTTCTAATCCCATGCTAATGACTTGCTAGAATATCTAATTGAGGTGCTTATCATATTTATTATGTGGCTAAGTTATGCTGATCAGATTAATTATCTTTGTCACTATTCATTACTTTATATATCCTTTATGTGACACTTATCCCTGTATGAAAGAGTTAGATAAATGTTCTCAATTATACATGCAATGATAGATACTCAATATTATATTTCATTCTATAATCAACATTGATGATTACTAATCCCTTCCCAGTGGTAAAAATATAAATAACGATACCTGGAATACTTCCCGGTTAAAATGCTACATCGGTATTAATCTGTGCGCTTGCAGATCCCATTCATTATTTATTTAGATGAGCAATTGCATATTTCAATATCGCGTCTCTCATGTCATGCTGGGGATGACAACTTGGCTTAAGTGGTATGAGGGATAGGTTTGGCATTTTTAGCACCGTTATCAGAATTAGAAAACTAAGTCTACTTTTGGTAATGATGTTAAGAATACCCAACAACTGTTCGGCGGCATTTTCAACGACAACGCCGGCTCGGCCGTTCTCTGGCCGGCGACGTTGCCCGGATCAACATCCGATGCCGCACTGGCAAACGAAGATGTCATGCCGACATCACAACTTGCAACAAAAAAACAACAACAAGGAGGAAGTACAGAAGACAAGTTGTAGAACTCACAGGTCGGAGCGCCTGTGCGTCGCTGCGAAGAACCTCCTCCTGGTCCTACCAGTCGCCGTTGCTGCCTCTGCCCCCCCAAGTTGCGTCGGCTCGGTGTGCGGGGCCGGAGGATCACTGGTCACCCGACCAGCGGTGGTCGGCGCAACGTCAGGCCGACTGCACGGTCTCCTGACCAGCGATGGCGCAGCCTCCTCCTCTTAGTCCTCGTCGTCGGTAATCCTTACGAGCCGACGACGCTTCGGAGCCTGGATGGTCTCCGCCGGCAACGCCTCCGTAGGGGATGGCTCTACGGCCATTGACCTTTTCCCCGCCACCCTGTCCTCGGTGGTCGGCGCCGGTCGGTTTTGCTCTTCTTCGCTACTGGTGTATTGGGGACACCGAGCAACATCGTCCACTGCCGGGTCCACCCCAGCAGGCTGGTCCATACCGGGTGCCAGTGATACATACACCGAGCACCGGTCAATGTCTCCAATCTGCAATAGAACCAATGACAAGTCATCAACCAAGAGACAACAGTATTCACATGGCGATACAACTCAATAACAGTACTCGTTTACCTTAGGAGCTGGTCGTCCTAGCTTGAAGGCGTGCATCCAATCATCGCTTCGAACGAAGTTGTCATCAGACAAGTTGAACAACTCGTTCATCAGCTGCTGGACCTCCGTCTTCTCCACACCATCCGGGCACATCCTGGTCGGGTCTTGACTCCCTGCATACTCATACGCCGAGTGCACCCTCCTCTGGCAAGGTATCACTCGTTGCACAAGGAAGTTCCCGACCACTCCTGGCCCGTCTAAGCGGGACCAGTCAATCAGGCTCATCAGCTCTGCCACCTGACCGTTGTACTCTGGACGATCCGTCCAGCTGACCCTCTTCTCGGGGATGTAGCCCACATCGTAGAACGTAGCGCTGCCTGGCTCTTCCCTGATGTAGAACCACTTCTTGTACCATTCGGTGAGGGAAGTGTTCCAAGGGCAGCTGAGGTACCTGAAAGGATCAAGATGCCCAAGAGGGGGGTGAATTGGGCTTCTCTAAAAATTTAAGCAACCTATAAGCTCCAATTCAACCCCTTGTGCCTAGTGAGACTTAGAGAGCTACCGGATAAAAAGTTTTGCAACCTAGTTTCAATCCTATTCTAGCATGGCAATTCTAAAAATGTAAAAACACAAAGTAAATGCTAGAAAGTAAAGGAGTAGTGGAAGAAAGTGCTCGGTGATGTTTTGCCGAGGTATCAGAGAGTCGCCACTCTCCACTAGTCCTCGTTGGAGCACCCGCGCAAGGGTCTTGCTCCCCCTTGGTCCGTGCAAGGACCAAGTGCTCTCTACGGGCTGATTCTTCGACACTCCGTCGCGGTGAATCGCCCAAAACCGCTCACAAGCTTGACACGAGCCACCCACAAGAACTCTGGGTGGTCTTCGTGCCTCCAATCACCACCGAACCGTCTAGGTGATGGCGATCACCAAGAGTAACAAGCAAAGAACTCTCACTTGACCCAAACAAGGCTCTAGAGAGTGGTGGATGCACACTTGACTCTTGGAAATCACTAGAGAAGGATTCTCTCAAGAAATCACTCCAATCTCAATCCTCTCTAGGCTCTTGCAACTCTCTTGCTCCACAACAAGTTTCTCTGATGTTCAAATGGGCAAGAGAGCTCTCATGGACGAGGTGGAGAAGTATAAATACTATCCACGAAGTCCAAAGGTCAGCCAACCGTTTTCCACTGAAAACGGGGTCACCGGACGCACATTATGTTGCACCGGACGCACTGCACCGAGCGTCCGGTGCTGCATAACGGCTAACTGTACTTTGCTCTGACAGGTCACCGGACGCTAACTCTCAGCGTCCGGTGCACCATCCGGTGCTAAGGGAAAAATTATATGCTCCCTGCGCAAGGGACCGGACGCTACCTGGTGCGTCCGGTGCTAGCGTCCGGTGCTCAGGGGAACTTTGCAAGCTCCCTGGGTAAGGGACCGGACGCTGCCCGGTGCGTCCGGTGCCAGCGTCCGGTGCCTAACCCTAAGCACCAAACTGTTCCAACGGCTAAGGACCTCACCGGACGCACTCACAGAGTGTCCGGTGCAGCGTCCGGTGCCCCTTTGGGCACCCAAACTTCATCGAAACGTGAACGCTCCAACACGAAGTTTGTTCCTCTCGATCTAAGGACTATCTCTGAGCTGCCTAGTGCTAGGTTTACCAAGTGTGCACCACACCTAAACCTAAAGCCTTGCCTAAGTCAAGCTACTAGATCAAAGCCCCTCTTAATAGTACGGTCAAAAGAAGAACAAAGTCCTAAACTACTCTAAGTGCCCTTCTTCACCATATGGCACTTAGACCTAGTCTAGTCTTGACGATGTCCATCCCTCCTTTGAAAACCGAAACGATTTCCACTGTTAAGTAGGCATGTACGTCCCTGTCCATCGAGTACCTATATACCATGACCTTACCTATGACTTTGCCTCTGCAAAACACACGTTAGTCATAGTAATCAATAATGTCAATAATCACCGAAATCACTAGGGGCCTAGATGCTCTTTCAATCTCCCCCTTTTTGGTGATTGATGACAACCTCGAATATGAAAAGAGTTGAGGTTTTTAAAGTAACTTGGTTTCAATAAGCATTTTACAATAAGAGCGAAAGGATTAGTAATGCTTATATCAACCAAGTCGATACCCTGCATCCAAATATGTGAGTGAAATACAACAGGATAAAGATATAAGGCTCAAAGGAATATCGGAGTCGAAACGCGGAAGCAAAGATACTGTGAGCCAAAACACAAGACAGAAGGATATCACATTAAGCATAAGTCATGTCTCATAACCATAGTATCTCACACAAGTGCAATGCATAAAGGTAAACATGATGCATGATAGAATAGCACACATAGAAAGTATCTCAAAATGATGAGCTCCCTCTCTAGCTCTCTAGCTCCCCCTAACTCCTAACTCTCTCATACGCACTCTCTCCCCCTTTTGCATCAAGCGCCAAAAACCTATGAAGACGGCGGAGGAGGCGGAGCAGAAGAGTCCCTCGGCGCGGCGACAAAACGAGCTGCATCGTCGGAACTATCGGTCGTCGAGGCGGAGGAGGTGGAGTGACCCTCTGAAGCTGCAGGTGCTGGAGAAGCGGTCCGGGTCTGCTCTGGCGCTGTGACAGGCTGTGCTGGCTGCTCAAGTCCTGCTGACGAGGCTGGCACGGACTCGGTCGCTGTAGCTGTCGTCTCTGGTACGGTAGTAGACGGTGCAAGCTGCTCGGACGACGCTACGGACGACGACAGAAGCTCTGTAGTGGTGACTGGCGCCGTAAAGACTGCAGGGGCCTGCAGAGGAGGAGGCGTAGGGTCACCAGTCAGAGCACTGTAGGTGAAGCTGAGGTGCGGATCTGTCTGCGAGTCCCACACAAGCTGTGACGCTAAAGCTGACTGAGGTGTGAAGCCTGAGCGGAGAGGGGTAAACTGCGGTACCTGCTCAAAGCCTGAAGAGATGGCACCCTGAGAAACCTGGTGCTGGGGCGTCGAGAACGGCTGACTTTGAGTTGGTAACTGGAGCGGCTGCTGAGACGGGCTCTGAGTCTGAGGCGCAGGAGTAGGAGGCCTGACTGACGACGTGCCTGGGAGCTGAATCTGCGGTAGCTGAATCCCGGAGGCGGCCATGAGAGCGGCCATCATCGCGGTCTGCTGGGCCTGGAAAGCAAGCTGCTGCTCCTGAAAGGTGAGAAGCTGACGCTGGAGCTCATCCTGCCTGGCCTGCATGGCTGCATTGATGGCAGCCTGATCCCTGTCTCGCCTCGCCTGCTCCTCAGCTGCACGGCGCTGATCTGCCCTCATCCCCTCCAAGATAGCAAGCAGGGCGGGGTCGGAAGCACTCGAAGAACCGCCTGCCTCGTGATCATGAGCTCTAGGAGGAAGGTCAGTTACTGGCGGCTGATAGTCATCATCTGAGCTATCTGAGGCGAAGTCAAACTCGCCCTCTGCCTCGGCATCTGCAAAACCGCCAATAGCTATATCCTGCTGCTCCTCTGTCTCTGCAACTGCTGCTGTACTGCGGGTGCTCCTAGGAGAAGGTGGGGGCACCGGTCCACGTGGAGCACGAGGAGGAGGAGCACCTCTGAGGTCGTGGTGTGCTCTCAACATCTGTCGGGGGTCGTAGTGGGGGAAGACGGTGTCTGACTCAGTCAACTCCCTCTGCAAGTGAGCTGGCAGGGGCAGTGGCCTAGCACGAAGAATAAGCAGGGTGATCCAATGTGCATAGGGCAACTGACGCTGGCCCCTGAAGCTCTCTGAGATGGTGTCCTCTATCTCTGAGACGATAAGATCCCACAAGTCAAACTGCGTCTGGGAGATAAGGTGAGCGACGAGCCACTGCTGCATACGCGTGAATCCATCTCTGTAGCCTGTCCTGGGGAGAAGAGTCTTCCTCAACACAAAGTCGAGGATCCTGGCTGGGCGAGTCAAGTCTGCCACTGTCCTGCTGGAGCCCTCCCCAAAAGGTGCACGGAAACAGGGAGCCACGAAGTCAACTGGTGGTATCTCACCACCGTGAGGACGACGAGGGGGATCCACGTTCCCGTAGCACAGCTGGTGAATCCTAGTGGGAGAGGCTCGCAGTCCAAGCACCTCTCTGGCCCTCTGAGCTGTCACTCTATAGTCTGTCCCTGCCAGTGCGTAGTGAATATAGCTGTGATCTGGAGAAATCCACACTGACGCATAGAACTCTCTGACCCACTGCTCACAATAAGTACCTGGAAGCGCTAGCAGCTCTGGGAGTCCGTGGAGGTAAGTAAAATACTGACGAATATCTGCCCCTACTACGTTCCCAAGAATCTCCAGGTCAATCACCCTGTGCTCCCTGAACTAAGACTGAGAGTGAACCAGTGCCTCGTAGATGTCCTCCTGGACGACTGTGTAGAAACGGGCACCAACTCTGGGATCCCTGGCAGCTGGAAACCAAGTCGGAAACGAAACGAACCGCAGCTGCTGTATCTCTTTGGCTGACACACGGATAAGATCCCGGTGGATCCTGACTGGCCTCTGGCGGGAAGCTGGAGTGCCTCTAGCCAGAGTGGCTCGAGCTGTGGAGGTGGACTGACCCTGCGTACCAGTCCGGGGAGTGGCCTGAGTACGAGCACGAGTCGACCTCCTCAGCGGCTGCTCCTGCTCCTGTCCCTCTGCTGGACCCTCTGCCTGGGTCTCTGTCTGTGTGTCCGGACCCTCCTGAGCCGGATCCCTAACCACAAGCCTGACCCTCTGTCCTCCAATCGTCACGGTGCCTGGAGGGGATCCATGGAAAGCCTCTGCCTCAAGCACTGCACGCCTCTGACGCGGCGTAAGATCATCCCCAATCCTCAAAGAACCAGAGCGACCACCCCTCACGGCTGCTGCTGCAACTGCCTCTACGACCTCTGCATCTCTATCACTGGCCTTCCGCTTCTTGGTGGCCAGCTTCTTTCCTTTGCCTTTCTCTGCCGCTGAGAAGCGACGGGGAGGATCACCTCCACCATCACCTCCTGGGGAACCTCCTGAGCCAGCTGTCGGTCCACTGACGTTCTTGGTGCGAGCCATAGCAACTCAAGGGTCCGACAAGCAACTGACCGGCAATGGAGAACAATGTACTGCAGAGAATTGACAAGATAAGGTCTATATAAGCAATCGTATCAACTAGAGATGAGATAAGCCTATGGATCGCAGGAAAAGATTAGATACGAGCGAAAAAGGCTTACGATCGACAGACGAGACGCAAACCGGATGAGAACCCTCGATCCAAGACTGCAGGAGACAACGAATCCTCTTCCTCAAAGTGCTACACAGGATCAGATGAAAGATTGAGATGAAAACACTTTTCTTTTCCATTGACACAAAGGCTCGAGCACCTTGGGGGCACAGAGTAAAGGACTTACCCCAAACCCTAATCTCTTCACGAGGAAGGGGACCAGAGTGAGGAGAGGGAAGGGAAGAAGTCCCTTAGCAGATCTGGTGCGAGGGAAGGCTCCAAAACCCACCGGGAAACGACACACGATCGAGGGCGGCGGCGTTAGGGCACGAGCGCGGCGAGAGATCGGAGAAGGAAGAAAAGAAACTGCCGCGGAGAGCCCCTGGGCGCGGGCTTTATCCGCCCGCCGCGGGGTCACCGACGCTCTTTATGTTGCACCGGACGCGTCCGGTGACCACCGGACTCATGCGCAGAGAGGTTTGCATTTTGGCATCGCACCAGACGATGGGCACCGGACGCTGGCTTTAGCGTCCGGTGATTCGGGTGACGCCTGGTGAGCACCGGACGCACAGCACCGGACGCAATAGGGATACTGTTTCTGCGACCGGTGAGTGCAGTCTGGCACACACAACGCACCGGACGCTCAGAGACAGCGTCCGGTGCATCGTCCGGTGCTCCTCTGAGCACTTTTTGAACTAAGCACCTCGTCCGACTTTGACCCAACCAAGTTCCATCTTCAAAAACACTCAAGTAAACACAAAATGGAACTGGTATGAGTGACTTCTCTCAAACCCTCAAAGTTTTACCAAATATTTAGCCATAGGCCTAGTAGATTTTTTAAGAAAATAGTTCGAGGAAATCACCAAGGAGCATCGTATGGCCATAAAGCTAGGGGTTTAATTCATAATGAGCTTGGAATGCTCCCCCTATCTATGGACGAACACAGCGGATGCTCAACGAATAACCGAAAAGAATAGATCAACTAACAAGAAAGCATATGAAATGAGTTGTAGTGCAATTCTTGAAAGTAAACTAATGCTTGTCAAGTTTGATCCAAGGTTAAGCTTTTTCACACACTCAAAGGGGGTTATCTTAACCATGTTAGACAAGCCCTACATGCAAGTTGAATTTTTAGTTTTAGCATGCATGATATGCAATGAAAAAGTTATTCACAAGATTCAACACACAACTTTTATCTTTTAGTGAAGTTAGACATTTTAAGCACATTAAGTTCATTTCTCAACATACAAAACCTAGCTTCATCTAGGGGTTTTGTGAAGATATCCGCCAATTGATTTTCCGTTCCCACATTCTCTAGGGATATGTCACCTTTAGCAACGTGATCCCTAAGGAAGTGATGGCGGATGTCAATATGTTTTGTGCGGGTGTGTTGAACCGGGTTGTTTGCAAGTTTTACCGCACTTTCGTTGTCACACAACAAAGGTACTTTGTCTAGTACTACTCCATAGTCTAGCAAAGTTTGTTTCATGTAGAGTATTTGTGCACAACAAGCACCGGCGGCAATGTATTCCGCCTCGGCCGTTGACAAAGCAACACTATTTTGTTTCTTTGACATCCAAGAGACAAGTGATCTACCTAGGAAATGGCACCCTCCGGATGTGCTTTTTCTATCAATCCGGCACCCAGCATAATCCGAATCGGAATAGCCTACAAGTTGGAATCTTGCACCTTTGGGATACCACAAGCCTAGGCAAGGTGTGTATTTTAGATACCTAAGAATTCTCTTGACCGCAATCAAGTGAGATTCCATAGGCATTGCTTGATACCTAGCACACATACACACACTAAACATTATATCGGGCCTAGATGCGGTGAGGTAGAGTAGACTTCCTATCATGGAACGATAGAGTGTCTTGTCAATAGGGTTACCTCCCTCATCCAAGTCGAGATGCCCATTTGATGCCATGGGAGTCTTGATTGGCTTGCAATCCATCATCTTGAATCTCTTGAGAAGATCTTGAGTATACTTCTCTTGAGAAATAAAGACCCCTTCCTTCATTTGCTTGACTTGAAATCCTAGGAAGAAGGATAGCTCGCCGATCATGGACATCTCAAACTCCTTGGACATCAAATCACCAAATTCCTTGCAAAAATCTTCATTAGTAGAGCCAAAAATAATATCATCAACATAAACTTGGCAAATGAAGATTTCCCCATTCATTTTCTTGGTGAAGAGTGTTGTGTCAACTTTCCCAATCTTGAAGCCCTTCTCAATGAGGAAGTCCCTAAGCCTCTCATACCAAGCTCTAGGAGCTTGCTTGAGACCATAGAGTGCCTTGGACAAACGGTAGACATGCTTGGGGTACCTAGGGTCTTCAAAACCGGGGGGTTGCTAAACATAGACAAGCTCATTAATATAACCATTTAAAAAGGCACTTTTCACATCCATTTGAAATAACTTGATATCATGACTAGATGCATATGCAAGTAGGATACGGATTGCTTCAAGTCTTGCCACCGGTGCAAAGGTTTCACCGAAGTCAAGACCTTCCACTTGTGAAAAGCCTTTTGCCACAAGTCTTGCCTTGTTGCGCACCACTTTGACTTGATCATCCTTCTTGTTCCGAAAGACCCACTTTGTTCCAATCACTCTTGCATCTTTGGGTCGCTCTTCAAGTGTCCATACTTGGTTGCGAGTGAAGTTATTCAACTCCTCTTGCATGGCCATGATCCAATCCGCATCACGAAGAGCTTCCTCTATAGTCTTTGGTTCATCTTCAAGAGACACAAAAGCGTGATGTTCAATAAATAAAGCATGTCTAGAACGAGTAGTTACTCCACGTGATGGACTCCCGATGATGAGATCTTGAGAGTGATCTTGGAGGAGATGTGATGTTCTTCTTGGTGCCACTTGAGGGGTTGGTTGGGGAGCATCAACATCTTGTGCTTGTGCCACCGATTGCTCATGAGTGACTTGGGCGTCTTCATGAGCATCTCTCACATCCTTGTCTTCATCTTGTGGACCTTGTGAGGTGGATGGTGGCTCAATGATTTGTACATCATCATCATCTTCTTTTGGCTTGATGTCTCCCACTGGCATGTTCTTCATGGCATCCCTCAATGGTTCACCACCTACATCATCAAGATTATCACTTGCTCCTTGGGAGCCATTAGTTTCATCAAATTCAACATCAAACGTTTCTTCAACCATCTTTGTGGCATGGTTGAAAACCCTATATGCTTTGGACTTTGATGAATAGCCAACCAAGTAGCCAATGTCACATCTTCTTTGGAACTTTCCCAAGTGTTGGCGCTTCTTGTAGATGTAGCATTTGCATCCAAACACTCTAAAGAATGAGACATCGGGCTTCTTCCCATTGAGCAACTCATATGGTGTCTTCTCTAGGAACTTGTGAGGAAAGAGCCGGTTTGATGCATAGCATGCGGTGTTGATTGCCTCGGCCCACATCTTCTCCGAAGTGTTGTACTCATCTAACATTGTTCTTGCCAAGGTGATCAATGTCCGGTTCTTTCTTTCTACAACCCCATTTTGTTGTGGTGTGTAAGTTGAGGAGAACTCATGCTTGATTCCCACTTCATCACAATACTCTTCAATGTTGGTGTTGTCAAACTCTTTGCCATTGTCACTTCTAATTTTCTTGATCTTCACATCAAATTGATTTTGGGCATTCTTTGCAAATTTCTTGAATATTAATGCAACTTCGGCCTTGTCTTGCAAGAAGAATGTCCAAGTGTACCGGGAGTAATCATCAACTATGACCAAGCAATATTTGTTGCCTCCAAGACTAGCATATGTGGTTGGTCCAAACAAATCCATGTGAAGTAGCTCAAGCACTCTTGAAGTAGAGAGATAGGCTTTGGTTGGATGAGTGTTTGCAACTTGTTTGCCCGCTTGACATGCACTACAAAGCTTGTCCTTCTCAAATGTCACATCCTTCAAACCTCTTATCAATTCTTTCTTCATCAACTTCTTGAGTGTGCCCATTCCAACATGTGCTAACCTTCTATGCCACAACCACCCAAGTGAAGTCTTGGTGAATAAGCAAGTCTTGACATCAACTTCATTTGATGAGAAATCAACTACATATAAGTTGTTGTGTCGGAAGCCTTTGAATATCACTTCATTGTCATCTTCCTTGGTCACAATTACTTCCTTCTTCTTGAATAGGCATTCAAATCCAAGATCACAAAGTTGTCCAACCGAGAGCAAGTTGAAACTCAAAGATTGCACATAGAGCACATTGGTGATGGAGTTGTCATTTGATATAGCAACCTTTCCTAGTCCCTTGACTTTCCCTTTTGAGTTGTCACCAAATGTGATCTTCTCTTGGTTGTCAACATCTTCATCAAGAGAGGTGAACATCCGGGGATCTCCGGTCATATGTTGAGTGCAACCACTATCAATTACCCAATGTGATCCACCGGTCTTGTAGTTCACCTACACACAAGAGATCAAGCTTGAGATTTAGGGACACATATTTGCTTAGGGCCCTTGACCTTCTCTACTAGTTGCTTTGGCACCCAAATCTTCTTTGGCCTTTGCTTGTTTGGCGGTCCCATGAAGCTAACCTTGACCTTGCCACTCTTGTCTTTCCTTACAATGTAGTGAGCATTGAAGGCAAATGGTCTTGCATGCTTGGGCAAGGGTGGTGGTAGTGGTGCCTTACACTCATGAGCAAAGTGTCCTTCTTGACCACACTCAAAACATCTCTTTGGCTTTGGCTTGCTTGCTTGATCATGAGTGGCTAGAGACTTGATGAGCTTTGTTTGATGAGCCTTGTAGCCAATTCCACTCTTGTCCATCTTCATGACGGTGTTCATAAAAAGCTCACTTTGAAGGTCCTTTCCCTTTGTGAACTTTGCTAACCCCATGGTTAGGTGTTCCTTCTCTTTCTTGAGCTTGTTGTTCTCTTGAGTTAGCTTCTTGATGATTGGGTCATTGTTGCTAGTTAACTCATCCAAGATGAATGTCTCATCTTCTTCTTGCTTATCATACATCAAACCAAGCTTGAGATATTGATTTTCTTCCTTGAGCAACTTGTTCTCATAAGCAAGCTTCTTGTCTTGATCAAGTGACTCAATTACAATTTTCTTGTGCTTGGCTTGTTCTTGCAACTCTTTCTTGAGCATGGCGATCTCATCCTTGAGCTTGATAGTGTCCTCATAACTTTCGGCCACTACCACTTTATTGCCCTTGCAATCAACACATTTGCTTGTGCTCTCCACAAGTAAGTCATCACAAGATGTGGCTACATCAAGCTTAGCAACATTGTTAGTAGCAACATGTGTTTCATCCATTGCAAGTTCATAAGCAATCTCAAGGTTGTCATAGTTGGCTTTTAGAGTTGTGAGCTCTTCTTTCATTGCTCTATATCTAGTGATAAGCTCATCATGAACACTCTCAAGTTTATCATGTTTTTCTTTGAGCTCTTTTAGAGAGAGTTTGAGCTCCTTGAGCTTAGTGGTCATGATCTCATTTTGATCTCTAAGCTCATCACTAGACTTAAGCTTTGCTAGAAGTGTCTCATTATCAAGTTCAAGCTTTTCATTTTCACTTCTAGTCTTTCTTATGACTTTTGTGTATTTGTTAAGCAATTTTACAAGTTCATCATAAGAAGGTGATTCATATTCACTATCACTCTCACTACTCTCATCCTCACTTTGTACCTTCCGGTCACCCTTAGCCATAAGGCATAGATGTGTAGAGGATGTAGATGGTGGTGAAGATGATGGTGATGGAGCATCAATGGCAATGGCGGCAACCTTCTCATCATCACTTTCATTGCCGGATGAGTCACCACTTGAGCTTTCAATGTCGGTGAGCCAATCACCAACAATATAAGCCTTGCCATTCTTTTTCTTGTAGTGCTCCTTCTTCTTGCCACCTTTCTTCTTGTATTGCTTCTTGTCATTCTTCTCGTCATCACTTGAGTCATCTTGCTCTTTGTTCTTCTTCTTGTACTTGTCCTTCTTGGGCTTTGGACATTGATGAGCAAGATGACCAAGCTCACCACAATTGTAGCAATCCATCTCGGAGATGGGTTTCCTTTTGCTACTTGTGAAGAACTTCTTCTTCTTGGAGTCAAAGTTGACTCCATTCTTGTTGAGCTTCTTCAACATTTTTGTGGTTCTTCTCACCATGAGGGCAATAGATGCATCATCATCACTTGAAGTTGATGACTCAACTTCAATCTTTTTGGCTTTGCCCTTGTGAGAAGCTTTGAGAGCCAAGTCCTTCTTTTCTTTCTTGGCCGATGAGGAGCCATCTTGAGGATTCATGTGCATGTACATTTCATGAGCATTGATCTTCCCCAATATGGTGGTTGGTGTAGCGGTGGAAAGATCGCCTTGATGAAGCACGGTTACTATGTGCCCATATTTCTCAATGGGAAGCACACATAGTATCTTCCTTGCTACATCCGCCGTACTCATTTGTGTGAGCCCAAGTCCATTTAGCTCCTCTACAATGACATTCAAGCGAGAATACATTTCATTAGCATTTTCTTTAGGAAGCATTTCAAAAGTATTAAGCTTGTTCATCACTAGGTGATAGCGTTCCTCGCGTTCACTCTTAGTTCCCTCATGGAGCGCACAAAGTTCCTTCCAAAGTTCATTGGCGGTTTTGTGACTCCGAACACGGTTGAACACCTCTTTGCAAAGACCTCTAAAGATGTGGTTTTTGGCCTTTGCATTCCACTTCTCGTTTTCTTGCTCTTGTGGAGTAAGAGCGGTGGCTCTTTCCGGAGGGGCAAACCCTTCGGTCGCGGCTTTTAGGCACTTTACATCGCATGCCTCAAGGTATGACTCCATCCGTATTTTCCAATACGGGAAGTCATCCCCATCGAACATGGGTGGCGGTCCATCCCCGTTAGACATCTTTCTCTAGGCGGTGAAGCCTAAATAATGAGCACTAGGCTCTGATACCAATTGAAAGGATCAAGATGCCCAAGAGGGGGGGGTGAATTGGGCTTCTCTAAAAATTTAAGCAACCTATAAGCTCCAATTCAACCCCTTGTGCCTAGTGAGACTTAGAGAGCTACCGGATAAAAAGTTTTGCAACCTAGTTTCAATCCTATTCTAGCATGGCAATTCTAAAAATGTAAAAACACAAAGTAAATGCTAGAAAGTAAAGGAGTAGTGGAAGAAAGTGCTCGGCGATGTTTTGCCGAGGTATCGGAGAGTCGCCACTCTCCACTAGTCCTCGTTGGAGCACCCGCGCAAGGGTCTTGCTCCCCCTTGGTCTGCGTAAGGACCAAGTGCTCTCTACGGGCTGATTCTTCGACACTCCGTCGCGGTGAATCGCCCAAAACCGCTCACAAGCTTGACATGAGCCACCCACAAGAACTCCGGGTGGTCTTCGTGCCTCCAATCACCACCGAACCGTCTAGGTGATGGCGATCACCAAGAGTAACAAGCAAAGAACTCTCACTTGACCCAAACAAGACTCTAGAGAGTGGTGGATGCACACTTCACTCTTGGAACTCACTAGAGAAGGATTCTCTCAAGAAATCACTCCAATCTCAATCCTCTCTAGGCTCTTGCAACTCTCTTGCTCCACAACAAGTTTCTCTGATGTTCAAATGGGCAAGAGAGCTCTCATGGACGAGGTGGAGAAGTATAAATACTATCCACGAAGTCCAAAGGTCAGCCAACCGTTTTCCACTGAAAACGGGGTCACCGGACGCACATTATGTTGCACCGGACGCACTGCACCGAGCGTCCGGTGCTGCATAACGGCTAACTGTACTTTGCTCTGACAGGTCACCGGACGCTAACTCTCAGCGTCCGGTGCACCGTCCGGTGCTAAGGGAAAAATTACATGCTCCCTGCGCAAGGGACCGGACGCTACCTGGTGCGTCCGGTGCTAGCGTCCGGTGCTCAGGGGAACTTTGCAAGCTCCCTGGGTAAGGGACCGGACGCTGCCCGGTGCGTCCGGTGCCAGCGTCCGGTGCCTAACCCTAAGCACCAAACTGTTCCAACGGCTAAGGACCTCACCGGACGCACTCACAGAGCGTCCGGTGCAGTGTCCGGTGCCCCTTTGGGCACCCAAACTTCATCGAAACGTGAACGCTCCAACACGAAGTTTGTTCCTCTCGATCTAAGGACTATCTCTGAGCTGCCTAGTGCTAGGTTTACCAAGTGTGCACCACACCTAAACCTAAAGTCTTGCCTAAGTCAAGCTACTAGATCAAAGCCCCTCTTAATAGTACGGTCAAAAGAAGAACAAAGTCCTAAACTACTCTAAGTGCCCTTCTTCACCATATGGCACTTAGACCTAGTCTAGTCTTGACGATGTCCATCCCTCCTTTGAAAACCGAAACGATTTCCACTATTAAGTAGGCATGTACGTCCCTGTCCATCGAGTACCTATATACCATGACCTTACCTATGACTTTGCCTCTGCAAAACACACGTTAGTCATAGTAATCAATAATGTCAATAATCACCGAAATCACTAGGGGCCTAGATGCTCTTTCAGTACCGGTTCTTCATCTCGTTGCGCAGATTGAGGTATACTCCACCTGCAATCTTGGAGCCTCCAACTGCTCCTTTCTTTTGCAAACAGAAAAGATAATGGAAGAGGTCGAAGTGCGGCTCTATTCCAACATAGGCTTCGCACAAGTGAATGAAGGTAGAAATAAGGAGAATGGAGTTTGGGTGCAGATTGCAGATCCCGATCTCATAGTAGAGAAGAAGCCCCTAGAGAAAAGGATGGACGGGAATCCCAAAGCCCCTCTTGAAGAAATCCTCAAAAACAACAATCTCACCGGCGCGAGGGTCGGGGTAGCTCTCCCCCTCTGGCGCCCTCCAGCCGCCGAGCTCCTGGTTGTGTAGCAGACCCATTCCGACTAGGTCGTTGAGGGACCTCATGCTGCTCTGGGACTTCTTCCACTCCTTGGCCATCAACTCGTCCCTTTTCTTCGAGTCGCTCTTCGCCATTAACGCAGCAGAAAGAACTTTGAACTGGATGTTAAAGTTGGCAGTGGAAGGAGGCAGCGATGGCAGGGGCAGAAGGCTCGTAGGCAAAGGCTGAGTAAAGAGTATGGATGCCGCATTGAGCTTTTTATAGCAACGGCTCCACCTCTACCACTTCCTGCGTTATGTGGAAGTGGGCGGATCTTGCGGCGCCCGCGGCATTTCGGTTTTCAATAATTATCGCAATAAATATGGTGGTTTTTTGGCATAATTGATGGTTTTCTTTTCTTGGACTGCACAAAGGGCGGCTACAGAGTTACCAGGCGTGCCTTTTTACGCAACAGCCTGACAATGTGCCAGGACGCTCCGTCACATCACGCATTAATACGGCGATATGCTTTTTTCAAAAAAGAAGTAGGCCTGTTGGTTGAACAGACATGACATACTTGCTGACTGCACCGAGCATGACATGCTTGGAGACTGGTTGACTAGTCTGCTCATCTGACATTTCGATTGACTGCACCGACCACCGAGCGTTTCAGGCTCAGGGACTGGTCGACCAGTCTGCTCCTTTGACATCTTGATTGCTTGTATCGACCACCGAGCGTAATACGCTCGGGAACTGGCCGATTAGCATACTAGTCTGACAATCTGGGGACTGTGCTGAGCAACGGGCACATTTACATTCTCAACCACGCTTGGGGACTGGCCGATTAGTCTCTATGTCGTGCTCGTGGACTGTGCTGACTACCGATCGTGCTCGTAGACTCATCAATCACTCCCTGCGCTGTGTTCGGGACTTGCTTCGATCACTCACCGACCACAGCTTGGGGACTGCTTTTCTCAGTTACATATGAATTGGACTGGATAATTTAAACTTTTTAGACCTTGCTACAAGGCTCATACTTTGCCTTCCAGCAAGCTCGGGGACTACATCGGTACGATGCATCTGGCGATGCATTTCAGTATCAGATTTTCTGTGTGGTTTTTTCTCTTTAGACCCTGGCACCACGTGCCTACGTCACCTACTACCAGGCTCGGGGACTAAGTGGGCACACTTCACCTTGCGGTGAACATGCTCGCTTTTTGAAAAACTACACTTTTCAGAAAAGTAAAGTGGGCACACTTCACCAAGAAAGAAATTTTTTTTCTCAAGAGCACCATGCATTCTTTGAACAACCGGCTTCTTCAATGATTGATGTTGATCAACTAGTTTTCAAGTTGGTCGAAATACCGTTGCAACTGTTCAGGTGATTTTTCTGCTTATTGAAGACGTCAAGTCTCACTGGTCGAAGAAGCTCAAGATGGCGTGTTACATCACTGGTGCTCGGGGACTAGCTGTGGGGGTATAAACCCCTATACCCTTACGACTAGACTTGGGCCAGGAGGCTTGGCCCATTACAAGACGAGTTCGAGGCTCGATCTGACTACTTGGAGTTTCGCGCAAGGAAACAAGACGTGGAGATCAAGCGAGATTCTAGTCGGTTAGAATAGGAATTGATATTGTACTATCTGTGGCAATTGTAACCGACTAGGATTAGTTTTCGGATCTGTAACCCTGCCCTCCAGACTATATAAGGAGAGGCAAGGGACCCCCCTAGACAATTCAGGTCAACTCAACACAACCCACAGCAATACAATCAGACGCAGGACGTAGGTATTACGCCCACACGGCCGCCGAACCTGGATAAAAACCTTGTCCGTGTCTTGCGTCACCGTCAAGTCCGTAGCTTGCGCACCGTCTACCGATAAACTACTACCGTGGGTATACCCCAAGTAGACTGCCGACCAGCTTTCGTCGACACCTACTAACCTCCCACGACGTCCTACCCTAATCATAGGGCTCCTATCTACCACTGCAGCACGACACCCCGCCGCTAACCCTACACAAACTCTTACAATTTTTTTGCTTTGGATTAAAAAATAAAAGAAAGATTTTATTTATGTTCTTGTTTTTCTAGTATTTATATCTAGGTAGATTAAAAAGAGAAAAGCTTGTGTTCTTATTCTCGATTCACGTCGACAAACAGCTAGCAGGAGGGGACAAAGTGTAGAGGCAGCAACAAGTCGAAGATGAGCAAAGTGTTGGAGCTCTTGCTCTCGCGCTACGCAAGTAATGCGATGGATTCGGCATTATCGTCATCTCGCTGCCGTGGACTGCCCGCACAGCTATTTGTTGCAGGTTTTTCTCATTAAAATAAAAAATGTTTTTTTGGTGAGGGTTGGAGAGGATAAGTCCGCCACAGGGGGTTCTGGTTTTGCGTTTCGGCTTGCGCGACTTTGGAACCCGCGTGCGCTTGGTCCGTTTCGGCTCTGCTTGCTCAACACTGGGGATGACGGCGGGGGCCGGGCCTTTTTCTATTTCCTGCTTGAAGAGAGCGTCTCCTTTTCGAATTTCAATTGACCTGCGCGGCGAGGTTGTGTTTTTTTTATCTGGCGGACGGAATAAGTTTTGGCAGACTGAAATTTTCATGATTTATTATTATATATAGGTATAGATAACAAGGGCCCATTAACTATTTTTTAAGCACCCGATAAATGCTTTTAGGCAAAATCTAACGTGGAAAATTAGGTTTTTAAAATATCTAACGTGGAAAAAAATAAATATAAAGAATTAAAAGATTTATAATAGTCTATCACCATAATAATGACGATAGTGGGCCGGCGCGGTGCAGACGATTAGGAGAGAAAACGATTGGTCGACTGATCACTGATGGAGACGTGACGCGTTGAGCGTGGAAGGAGAGTGCGAGACTAGACAAACATCGTCGATTGGGACAGGTCATCTACGACTATTATTTTTTTCCCCTCTCTTGCTCAATTCGCAGGGAAATCTCCAACTAAAGATTTGGGGCCGCTACTACATTTTCAAGATTCAAATTAGGGCTTGTTTAGATGCAAAAATATTTTGGATTTTGACACTGTAGCATTTTCGTTTTTATTTGACAAACATTGTCCAATCATGGAGTAACTAGGCTTAAAAGATTTGTCTCGCGATTTACAAACAAACTGTGTAATTACTTTTTATTTTTATCTATATTTAGTACTCCATGCATGTGCCGCAAGATTCGATGTGATGGGGAATCTTGTAAAGTTTTGGATTGTTAGGTGCATCTAAACAAGGCCTTAATCTCCGTTCCGTTTCGTGATCTCCTAGGAACACCGTACCTTTTGATCCATCAGCTCGACGCGACCGATTGCTTCCATAGTCAAACACAGTAGTACCTAGTACAGTACACAGGCACGTGAATGAAAAGGGGAAAAGAGGAAGGAAAAAATTAGCAGAAAAATCTGCTCAGCTCAGCTGTTACGTAGGCACTGGTCGCTGCCTGGCTGCTGCATGGCCTGGCCGCATCCGCATGGGGCGCGTCGTGGGCGTGGGCGTGGGCGGGTCCGCATGCGTGTGGTGCGGCGCACCTCACCTTTTGACCGAGGAATTCCCGGGTGGATCGGTCGACGGTCAAACTCTTCAAACGGGGCCGGGCCGGGCGGCGTGGCGAGAAGGCCACTCCGATCCCGGATTCGTTCGTTTCGTACTCACACCGGCTCACGTAGGACGCAACAACAACAACAACAGCCAACAGGGAAGCGTACAGTACAGTACTACTACAGTACGTCCAAGCAAAGCAAGCAAGAGCGCGCGGGGAGACACGCGGGCCGGCGCTCCTCTCATCTATTAAGGCGCCTTGTTTAGTTCCGAAAACTTTTCGGTTTTCGAAACTGTAGCACTTTCGTTTTTATTTGACAAACATTATCCGATCATGGAGTAACTAGGCTTAAAAGATTCATCTCGTGATTTACAGGTAAAATGTGCAATTAGTTTTTATTTTCGTCTATATTTAATGCTCTATGCATGTGCCGCAGAATTCGATGTGACGGGAATCTTAAAAAGATTTTGGTTTTTGGGTGAACTAAACAAGGCCTAATTCCTTGCCGTCGAAGCAAATCAAGCGCGCGCGGTAGTCGTACATCCATCTTTCTATGATGAAGCGAGCAAAATTTATTGTATAAAAATATTTAGTTAGAAAATTACAAAAATATATTTTGATATAAAAAAGTTTTTCTTATGAACTCGGCGACGAGCCCGGCCAGCCGCCCGGGTGGTCGGGCAGTGGCTCCGCCAGTGTAGGATCGAATATTCGTGTTCGATCATACTATATATGATATGAGCACACCGGCCTTTGAAACTAATGACATTGGGGTCAAGTAATAATTAAGACAAGGTGATGTGTTCTCATCGTCACAAAGATGATTCATATTTGACTCCATTCCTCGTATTTATACAATTTCTTTAGGAAACTTCGATTTATCCGACGCCTATTTTCCTCTGATTCTTTCTAGCGACGAACCGGAGAGCTCTTGGATCTTTATCGTGTGGATATTGTATCTTTTTCAACCGGTCATGACTGAACTTGGCAACACTCGCCCTAGCTAGCCTCCTGGCAGCATACCTCGTCCTTGGTGACTTCGTTCTAGGTTTGCCACGTGAGCTGCCCCCTGCCGACTGCTAACTCGACGTCGTCGGCCTATGCTCCTTCCTCGTCCTTCTCTGGCACAACCGCCATCCACCTTTGATCACAGCCAGTAAATGACGTCTTGTTTGTTTGGCCATGGCTGATTTGTTGTGGGCAGCTGAATGGCTGATAAATTCGGCTGATAAGCTCAAGCGAACAAACTCGTCTTGCTGGCCACACTACAGGAAAACTGGCCAACCAACCTCCCCAAAAACCCATTCTGTAGGCGCAAAGTATAACATCTCAAAACTTGTCGCTAGTGCATGGAGAGCGGCGTTGATTTGAGGCGCCTGCTGTATAGGAGATGTGAATTTCTTTTAAGTTATGAAGGCTGAGGTGGTGATCATAATGTTTTATTTCACAAAGCAAACAAAAACTAACAATTCTAGGATCATATATAATGGAGCTAGAGCCATTTTAGTCACACGGAACCACATCTAAATGACACAAATAAGATAAGTTTGAAGTACTGCCTATATATATATTTTACTCTTTACACTCACTCCACTTGTGCGAATATTTGAAGAGAAAGAAAACGAATCCTTCATCCTTGTGAACATCCCAATCACGGTGAAAATTAGTAAAAGATGTGACGATTAATGCCCACGCCACTAACCTCGGGAAAATGGTTGTAATGCAAAGTGGCTTGTGACAGCAACACCGCGTGAATTGAATAGTCTATTTTACCTGCAATAGGTGGCTCATAAGCCGGCTCTAAGCATTTTTTTTATATATTTTAATACAAGAGATAGAAAAACTAGCTCTTGATAAAAAGTTAGGCTCGTACATGTATTCCAAAAACATATGAGAGCATCATGTGAACCTAATTACACTATAAGTTATTATTAAAAGGTAATACTATTAGGGCACTCAGGGCACTCCCAATGCAGAAACCATCATAGTTTCTATAGGTATTAATTATGGTGCCACCTAAGCATTTTTGCTGATGTGGCAAGGTAGTTATTGAAGAGAGAAAGCAAAAATCATAGAAACTGGGTCTAACTTAGAAACCATGTCTACGCGAAATCTAAGACATGAAGTGATATAATTGGTTGAGAATGGAGAGAGAATGAATATGATTGGATAACAAATTATTGTATAGAAACTATCCATTGGAAGCATAGTTTCTATGCATAGTGTCTATAGACATTAATAAGTATAGAAACTATATATAGTTTCTAGCATTGGGAGTGCCCTCACAATACAAGACTCTATCACAGAGTCCAAGACAATTAATTACATATTATTTATGGTATTTTGCTGATGTGGCAACATATTTATTGAAGAAAGAGATAGAAAAAATAAGACTCCAAGTCTTATTTAGACTCTAAGTCCACATTGTTCGAGGTAATAAATAACTTTAGACTCTATGATAGAGTCTGTATTGTGAGTGCCCTTATAGAGCTTGACTTAGAGTTTAGCAATTAACTTTTACTATTGCGGGTGCCCTAAGGGCACTTCCAATGGGGTATTAATAGTAGTTTCTATCTGTTGACACCGTTTTTGGGCACGTGTCCATGATTGGTAAAGTGTAGGTTGGCAAGATAAGACGACAATGTTTTGTCTACAGGATGAGTTGCCGATAAGGAAGAATTGCCGATGAGGATGGTTGCCGATGGAGGAGTTACTAAACATGACTAAGTCCATAGGTGTTGATGTTTCTGTGCAGATGGCTACGACGAGGGAATCTGTCGATGATACGGAAGGGGAGTCTGGAAGTTGCCGATCGGCTAGTGGGGATGTTCTGGTTTGTTACATGAGGATAGTTTTACGTTTTCCTTAGTTATTTAGATCGTTTTGTATACGGATTCTGTTTAAATTTGGAATTCGAATTCTAGTCTTGTCTGGTTGTAGCTCTTTGAGCAGGGTATAAATGTAGACCCTAGGGCCTTGTAATGACATCTATCAATCAATCAAACACAAGTTTTTACTTATACTCCAAGCATCTACTTTTCGACAACTTCGTCATACTTTTTTTCCTTTTATTTACGAGTTCTTAGGAATTCGTCGACTTAAGCTCGGCGTGTTCTCAAGTTCCGCGTGAATACCTCTTGGCCGTGACATCCGGACGCATCGCTATTGTCAGGACCAAAGTATTCGAGTTACCACCTTTGCCGATAGTAAGGTCAAATCGGCTGGCACGCCTTAACGTTTGAACCGGGTATTAGCCCTTTGTGTTTGCAGATCAGCTTTTGCACCAACACATCTTTTGGCACGCCCAGTGGGACAGATTCAAGATCAAGATCAACATGTCGACTTCTGAGTTTGATCAGGAGAACGTTATCCCCGTGACGGAAGCCAATCTTAAGGATGAGCAGAAGCAAGCTATTGCTAAAGCCATGGAGGATTACAAGCAGCAATGCCTGAGGTCCTTCAGCATGAACAGGAGCGGTGAGGTGATTCAGAAGGATGCACTGCCAGCACCTCGGCAAGTTACTTTTGAAGCCAATCCTGGCAAACTTCAAGAGATGGTGGACCGCGCTATCAACCGTGCTTTGATCAACCAAGTTGGCGTACTGTCTAATACGGTTTTTAATGCCGTGGCAAGAACTTTCAAGGAAGGACAATTGCCACCAGATTATGTGGGCCCCACTTATCACCAGTCGGGGTCACCGGTGGTCACAGCTCCATCGGCCATCACAGCCGCTGTGGGAGCATAGACTACCGTTCCTCCAAGCACGTTGGGAGTCACCAATGCACAATCTACGCCGATGACAACCAATCCGCCGACTTCAGATGGGCACATTAAGCTCGCTACAGATCTGTTGGCATCGGCAATGTTAGGATTGACTCCTCCTCCTAACTGGTGGGGTTATGGCATGCCTCTAGAGTTAACGCCGGGTACGTCGCAGACGACTGATATGAGAGGCAAGACTCCTATGGCATCGGCACCCCCAAGCATGCCGATGAATCAGAGTCCCCAGTATACTACAACCACTACTGCAAGACCTTACACTAGGAATTCTCAAGCCCCAACGTTCCAAATGCCTAACGCATCGGCAGACTCAATGCTGATGCAACAGAGGTTTATAACTCAACCAGGGTATGTCAATTCAATGATAATGCCCAATTACCAGTCATCGGTAGGGCCTATGCTGATGAATGCTAATAGTGGATGGCTTGGGCAGCAAGTCTTTCTGCACACGCCCCAACCAAGTCATCAGGCTACAGGGTTCTACCAAGGACAGATCTATCCCGGGTTTCAGAATCAGGGGATGCCTAACCAGCCAATGAATCTTGGGCAGCAGGTCGGCGGACAGCAGATTGGTGGGCAACAGCTTGGTGGTCCGCAGATTGGGGGCCAGATGGTTAACCCGATGTTCCATGCAGATCGTGCACCGCACAGACATGTGGAAGCTTACCAGCAAGTGCCGGATCCGCAACCACCTCATCGGCAACATGCCGATGCTTACTGGGCCGATAAGATTGCTGAAGCGATGAGAGACCAATTCGGGATAAAACCCAAAGTCAACACTTACTCTTATCGGACGCCGTATCCTCCCGCATATGATTTGATCCCGCTTCCACATCGGTACAAGGTACCGGATTTTACTAAGTTTTCTGGGCAGGACGACACGTCAACCATGGAGCATGTCAACAGGTTCATTATTCAATGCGGTGAGGCTGGTAACAGGGATGAGTTAAGGGTTCGCTTATTCTTGTCATCGTTGTCTGGATCGGCTTTCACTTGGTTTATTTCATTGCCTCCCAACTCAGTGATTACTTGGGCCGATCTGGAGAAACAATTCCACAAGTATTTCTTTTCTGGGGTCCATGAGAAGAAGATCACCGATTTGGTCAAGCTAAGACAGCGTAATGATGAATCGGTTGAAAGTTTTGTGCAAACGATACAGGAGGTAAAAAACAAATGCTATAGTCTAGTTCTGGATGATCGGCAGCTAGCCGATTTGGCTTTCCAGGGTCTGTTGCCGCACATAAGGGACAAATATGCATCTCAAGAGTTTGAAAGCTTAAGTCACCTGGTGCAGAGGATTTCTGATCAAGACATCAAGCCGTTCGAACCCAAGAGAGCATGGAATAAAAAAGTATCATTTGTGGATGAAGTGGCAAGCTCGGACTCTGATGAAGAACCAGTCATCGGCTTGGCAGAATGGGAGAAAAATAAGAAGCCGATGTCTTGTCCTTTTGGGCACAAGGAACCAGAGAAGTTCGCGTTTGACACCACTAAGGCCAATAAGATATTTGACTTTCTACTCCAGGAAGGTCAGATCAAGCTGTCACCTAATCATGTGATCCCATCGGCTGAAGAATTAAAAAGGATAAAATATTGCAAGTGGCACAATGCAACTTCTCACGACACTAATGAGTGCAAGGTTTTCAGACAGCAGCTGCAATCGGCTATAGAGTCTGGGAGAATCAAATTTGACAGTTCCAAGACCCAGAAGCCGATGAAGATCGATCAACATCCTTTCCCGACAAACATGTTGGATGCTAAGGGAAAGGCCAAAGTCTTGATGTTGGAAGCGGCTGAAAGAAGTGCATCGGTGGATCCTCAGCATCAGGTCACTACTGCCGATGCCAAAGGAAAAGGCTTGATCCAGGAGGGAGCTAACTCAGGAAGGCCTCTCCGATCTGGTATTGTGATAACTCACAGGAGGCCTTGGGAGACTTGGCAGCAACGTGAAGATCGGTACCGGCGTCAGCAAGAGGATTATCGTCGGGAAGAGGAAAGACGTCGTCAAGAATGGAATCGGCACAGGGATCACTGGAATTGCTCGTTCTTCATTAATTGTTGGGAGGAAAATATCAAACTTCCCACTATCAGAGATTGTCCTGAGTGCAACGGCTATGATTGGCATGATAGATCTGATCGGCGCTATTACGACGACAATCGGCGATATAATGGGCCGATCAGAGGAAGAGCGTCCGTTCACGATCGGCTTGGGGGCAGGCTCAGCGTGCACGACAGGCTTGGCGATCGTGTTCAATATTTTCTTAGGAACCAGGAAGAACTCGAAGAGATGGCTAACACGCGAGTTCTCGATGAGTTCATCTTCTGCAGGGATGCCAATAATTATCGGGTAGAGTCAAGGGAAAATCATCGCTCGTCGGTAAGGCAGCAGCAACTTCCTCCCTGGTGTCCGGAGGGATTGACCAGGACTCAGAAGAGAATACTGCAGCGCGAAAGGCGAGAAGAGTTGAGCAAGGGGGAGAGCTCTAGACAGTCTGGGGATCAGCAACGATCAGATCTTAAGGGGAGAAGTCCATCGGCAGATGTCAACATGGTATTTATGTTGCCGATGGAGTTCCTTGCACCATCCAGTGATGATGAGGTGGAGTTTTCCGACCAAATAGCTCAGTTGGCTCTAGATCCGATGACGACTATCTTCGAGAAGCCCGCCGATGACGAAAGGCAGCATCTCAAGGCCCTGTTTGTTAAAGGAAAAGTGGATGGTCAGCCAATGACCAAGATTCTGGTTGATGGTGGAGCCGCTATTAATATCATGCCATATGCAGTGTATCGGAAGCTTGGAAAAGGGGATCAGGATTTAACCAAGACCGATATGATGCTCAAAGATTTTGAAGGGAACGTGTCTCCGGTCAAGGGGGCGATATGTGCAGAGTTGACCATCGGCAGTAAAACCTTGCCGACGACCTTCTTTGTGATTAGTGGAAAGGGTGCTTACAACTTACTGTTGGGAAGAGATTGGATTCATGCTAATTGTTGCATCCCTTCTACAATGCACCAATGCTTGGTCCAGTGGGTAGGTGACAAGATTGAAATTGTCCCAGGAGATTCTTCTTATGTCATCGCATCGGTAGAGGCAGACACCTATGAAGGGACTAGGTGTATTTCAAGAGAAATTTGGGAAAAGGATTTTCTCAAGGTTGCCGATTACGAGATTCCACCGATCCAAGCAGTCGGTTCTGACGAAGGTTTCTAATGGATAGGTTCGCCGATGATGGAAAGTTAGGCCAGGGGTTCACATCGGCCGATGATCTAGTAGAAGTAGATATAGGTAGTGGTGATAAGCCTAGACCCACTTTTATTAGTGCTAAGTTAGATTCTGAGTGTAAGCAACAGTTAACTGATTTGTTAAAGGAGTATAAAGATTACTTTGCTTGGGATTATACTGAGATGCCTGGTTTGGACCGATCAATTGTCGAACATCGTTTACCTATCAAGTCTGGATTTTGGCCACATCAGCAGCCGGCTCGCCGATGCAATCCTAATATTCTTCCCGACATCAAGGCCGAAATAACCAAACTTATTGAAGCCAAATTTATTCGGCAGTGTCGGTATGCCGAATGGATTTCCAATGTTGTTCTGGTCTACAAGAAGAACGGGAAGCTTCGGGTCTGCATTGATTTCAGGAATCTCAATAAAGCTACACCGATGGATGGATACCCAATGCCAGTTGCCGATCTGCTAGTCGACGCTACGGCTGGGCATCGGATTATTAGCTTTATGGATGACAATGCAGGATACAATCAAATATTCATGGCTGAAGAGGATATTCCAAAGACCGCGTTCAGGTGCCCTGGTCATGTTGGATTGTTTGAATGGATAGTCATGACCTTTGGCTTAAAGAATGCTGGTGCTACTTATCAAAAGGCCATGAATTTCATATTTCATGAGTTCATCGGCAAGCTGGTGGAGATTTATATTGATGATGTGGTGGTTAAGTCTGGAGATTTCACAAAGCATCTTGCCGATTTGCGAAAGGTGTTGGAATGCACAAGGAAGCATGGTTTGAAAATGAACCCCAATAAGTGTGCATTTGGTGTATCGGCAGGACAGTTTCTTGGTTTCATGGTACACCAACGGGGGATTGAAATCAGTCGAAGATCTATTGATGCCATCAATAAGATAGTGGCCCCTACCAACAAGACCGAGCTCCAGTCTTTGATCGGCAAGGTAAATTTTATCAGAAGGTTTATATCTAATTTGTCTGGTAAAATTCGTGCTTTCAGTCCTCTTCTTAAGCTAAAGCCCGATCAAGAGTTTGTTTGGGGAGCTGAACAACAGTTGGCTCTGGATGAAATCAAGAATTATTTAGTGAATCCTCCTATTCTAATTCCACCTCAGCAAGGAAAGCCCTTCAGGTTGTATCTGTCTACCGGTGGGATGGTCATCGGTTCGGCTTTAATTCAAGAGTTTGAAGGGAAGAAGCGTGTAATTTATTATTTAAGCAGGAGGTTGATTGATGCTGAGACCAGATATTCGGCTATTGAGAAACTGTGCTTGTGCTTATATTTCTCTTGTATCAAGTTAAGGCACTACTTGCTATCGGCCGAGTGCACTGTTATTTGCAAGGATGATGTGGTCCGGTACATGCTGTCTATGTCGATTATGAGTGGCAGGATCGGTAAGTGGATTCTGGCATTGTCGGAGTTCGATCTGCGTTATGAATCGGCTAAAGCCATTAAGGGGCAGATTATGGCCGATTTGGTAACTCAACATTGCGGCACAGTGGAAGCCTTGGAAATTGTACCTTGGACGCTGTTCTTTGATGGATCTACATACGACCGGGGGGCAGGAATCGGTATAGTATTAATTTCCCCTCGGGGAAGGAAGTATGAGTTTTCCTTGCCGATTGTTGCCACGTCAACAAATAATCAGGCTGAGTATCAAGCTTTGATAAAAGGATTAGAATTGCTGAGGGAGGTTCATGCTGATGCTGTCGAAGTCTTCGGGGATTCTATGCTGGTTATAAATCAATTGGCTGGAAGCTATGAATGCCGAAGTGAAGTTCTCATAACTTATTACGAGCGGAGTATGCAATTGTTGAAGGAATTGAAGGATTTCTGATTAGAGTATATTCCTCGATTGCATAATGAAGAGGCCAATCGGTTGGCTCAGCATGCCTCGGGATATCAGCCTATGATTGATGCAATATTGGCAATTGGTGCCGATGATTGGAGAAAAGAGATCGTTGATTATTTGAAAGATCCATCTAAGAGAGTTGAAAGGCGAGTTCGGTTTCAAGCCACCAAGTATGTGCTCCTCGAAGATGAATTGTACTACCGAACTATTGATGGGATTCTTCTCCGATGCTTGGGTGATGATGAATCTAGAAGTTTGATGGGAGAAATCCATGAAGGGGTATGTGGAGCACATCAGTCGGCTTTCAAGATGAAGTGGATGATTAGGAGGAATGGATATTACTGGCCGACCATACTTGAGGATTGCTTTAAATATTTCAAGGGATGTCAAGGATGTCAAAAATTTGGCAATATTCAAAGAGCACCCGCATCGGCCATGAATCCTATTATCAAACCTTGGCCGTTCCGGGGATGGGCTATTGATTTGATCGGCCAAATTTATCCACCATCTAGCAAGGGGCATAAGTTTATTCTAGTTGCCACCGATTATTCACTAAATGGGTTGAAGCTATTCCTTTGAAGAAAGTTACATCGGCCAATATGATTGATTTTGTGAAGGAGTATATTATTTACCGATTTGGGATTCCTCAGACGATCACTACCGATCAGGGTACTATATTCACATCAGGGGAATTTGATGAATTTGCAATCGGTATGGGAATTAAGGTGTTAAACTCTTCTCCTTATTATGCTCAAGCTAACGGGCAGGCCGAGGCATCCAACAAGGGAATTATCAAGCTCATCAAACGAAAAATTGAGGAGAATCCTAAGCGATGGCACACATTGTTAAACGAAGCTTTATGGTCTTACCGAATGGCTTGTCATGGATCGACCAAGGTTTCGCCTTATCAGTTGGTGTATGGACATGATGCTGTGTTGCCTTGGGAAATTAAGGCTGGATCTAGGCGACTATCTTTTCAAGATCAGTTGGCTGCCGATGATTATGCTACTCTGATGACAGACGAGTTGGATGATCTAGCAGGGCATCGGCTGAGGGCTTTGATGAGTATAGAAGAGAATAAGAAAAGAATTGCCAGATGGTACAATAAGAAGGTAAAGGCTAAGGAATTTGCCGATGGAGACTTAGTATGGAAATTAATCTTACCGATCGGGACTAAAAGTTCAAAGTTTGGGAAGTGGTCTCCCAATTGGGAGAGCCCTTATCGGATAAGTCGATCGGCTCCTGGTAATGCCTACATTTTGGAAACTCTCGAAGGAGTCGAATTTCCCAGAGCATTAAATGGTAAATATTTAAAGAAATACTACCCCAGCATATGGGTTGATGCATGAACGTTTAAATGTCGATAACATTCCTATCGGCTGGATTGAGATGTATCTAAGGCCGGACTTAATGTTGCAAAAGATGCCGATAACAGTCCTATCGGTTAGACTAAACATCAAGAAAGCTGAAAAGCAGGAAAAGGCCGATGTGTTGCCGATGAGGAGTTCACATACTTAGCAGCGCTTGGATGGCTGATATAGCGCGCAGGCGGATCTGATTGGCTGCTTCTATTTCTTTGACGTCTTCATCAGCAGAGCCTTCTATCGGCTTCAACTTCTTCTTCAACTGCAATGCTTTGCAACCATGGGCGTTTCGTTCTTGTTCAAGGAGCTTGATGGTCTCTGGCAGTTGACTCTCTTCCTGTTGGGCTTGGGATAGGGCATCCTCCACCTGCTTGAGTTCTGCCAACAGGGCTTCTCGTTTTGCTGATAGGTCGGAGATCTTCTGCTTCAGTACGTTTCCTGAGGACTTCAAAGTGCCGATGTTCTTGTGCTTCTCATCGTCAAGAGCTTCTCTTTCATCATCTCCTCAGAAAGCCGGGTCTGAGCAGCTCTGTCGGCAAGGCGCCGGGCGGCCCTCTGGTACTGCAGCTGACGACTCTCCAGATGTGCGGCCTGGAAAAGGACTTCTTCGGCATCGGCAGGAATCTGGCCTCTGAGGGTCTTGAACAGAACCTTGGCCTGGTCGGAGTCATCGACCAGTTGAGCCGTGTCTTGATGAAGGAGAGCCGACAGTTCTTCCAGCTTAGCCCTAATCTCTGCCGATGCGATCCCAACTGCCCGGGAGGAACTTGCTTCCTCACCTTCGTCTTTAGAGATATCAATGGCAAAGGAGAATAGGCTATCGGGAGAATCCTGTTCCTGAAAAGGAAAACAAAGTGAGTCATTCTATGATCAGAGCATCGGCAAACAGTATTGATGGAGATTGGATGGCTTACTTGCTTCAAGGCTATCTCTCGCCTCTGACTGGAAGATGCCGATGGAACCATGGGTTGATCGGCCAGAGTTGCCGATGGAACTACGTCAGCTGAAAATTAACAGAAGGGGTTATAAGGCCAAAAAGGAATAAGTTTATTGGTAGTAATGTTATAAAAATGTGTTACCTTGAGGAGGGATGATGCTTGTCTAGATTGAAGAAACTACCGACGATATGATTGAACCTGCCGGATCGGTAGTTTGCTCGCCTACATCGGCTGATGTGTCTTCTGGCTGGAGTGCTTCTAATTGAGGTTCTTCTTGCTGGGGTTCTTCCGCTTGCGGTGCTTCTTGCGGTTGAGGGGGAGATGGTGCTTGCTGAGTCTCTGTTTCTGGGGGAGAAGGAGAAGATTCCACCGGAATGGGAGATACCGGAGGAGGAGGAGTTGCTACTTTTTGGCACTTGGTTTGTGCCCTGGTACTCTTGGCACCTTTTCTCTTCTGCTGGCTGGACTGGGGGGCATCGGCGCCTTTGCTTTTGGTTCTTGCCGATGCACTGGTTTGCTGTTACAGAAAAGAAGAATTTGTGAGTAGGAGTATAGCCGATGTAAAAGTAAGATCGGTATGAATGAAGAGGTTTAACAGTTACCTTAAAAGCCTGTGCTAGGGTAGAAGCAGCTACCGATGGTGATGTCTGAGTTCTCTTGGTGGTAACTTTCTTAAGGCGTATGCCTCGATGCACGATGGCGGCCAGAGTGGGAGCATTGTGGCCGATTGAAGAGATTTGACCTGGTGCAAACAGGTCAATCGGCTTGCCACTCCTGCTGACTGATGGAGGGGTGTTGTCAACCTGCAAGGCACATAAAGAGTAAGTTACCGATGGAAATAGAAATAAGAATTGAAACATCAGTTCAAGAATACTTACAGTGTCATCGGGAACTTCGTACTCGGGGTCGATCATGCCGCGATATGTGAGAGCCGATTTACAGAACATATGTTCCTTCCATTCTGCCCACCATTGTTTGTATGCCTGAGTAATGAAAGCGGCTAGAACCCACTCTGACAGGTCTACATCTGTATCGGCACTTGATGGCAGTTGAGCTACTCGAATCCATTCAAGAAGGCTAGTGATGGCTTCTCTGGGTTTTATCACATCGGCATAACAGAGTGCAATCGGCAGCTGGCCGAAAGCTAATTGACGAGCTAATGCCGATGGGTTGTAAAACTCGTTGGTCTGGATGGTGTTTTTGCCACTACCAAAGAAATTCACTGGTATGGCTCTGGGGTGATCAGTGCCATCTTCACTTCATGGTCCGTGTCAAGGGCATCATTGAACGGGTTGAAGACCAGAGGAAACATACTGTCTGGATCGTCATAAGCTAACCATGCTCGCTCATCTCTGGTTAAGCCTTCATACAAGGTCTGGAAGAATCGGCTAACCTGGTCTGCATTACCCCCTGAACCAGGGAGAACTATGACAGCTTCACCAAAATTCAGGGGAGGACGTGTTGCCGATTCTTCCTTATCCAGTTGATGGTTCTCGGCTATGTCCCTTGGAAAACGCTGTGCGAAAAGGTCAAACTCAAGGCGCTTGTGCAGATGGAGATTGAGCCACATGTTGATGAACCACCAGGGACCTCCTAAGTTGCCGATAGACTGGCCGAGTAAGAGTTTCCTAGTCACTTGGTGAAGGAGGTGGTAGGCTGCACCGAGCAGGTATCGGCCGAGAGGAAATCGGCCACCATTAGCCAGATTTTCTGCTGCTGCTAAGTAGACGGAGGTTGGTCCTGCCGATCGGCCGCAAAACACGAAATTATCTAACCACATGTTCAGGAAACAGGTCTGCTCTTTTATGTTGACAGGGCCTGTTCGGCTGTATTTTTGGATGTACCCTGACCAACCGCCGATAGCACGAGTTTCTACCTTGGCCTTGGGTTTGGTATCGAAGAAATGGGTGCTATCGGCAGAAGATATATCTAGGCCTGTAAGCATAGCCACATCGGCAAGTGTGGGAGAAGCAGGGTCGTGGCCGAAGACAAAAGCATTGAGCGTGTCTGACCAGAAATATGATGCAGCTATCAGCAGTGACTCATTCCTATGCATATCAGCAATGGACAACCTAATGCATTGGTCTAACTTTCTCTCACCCCACTGGACTTCATTTGAGTTGCTAACCCTCAAAAACCAATCTGTCCATCCTACAGTAGGGCTGGGCCAAGAACGGAAAGTATCATTCCACAAATCCAAAGAAAAGTTCTCGGCCCTAAAAGGAATCCTGTTTGTTTCTGCATTGATGAGATCGGTTGGATCTGGATCCCCTAACGGGCCAAGGCATTGGAGATGAGGTTGATCGGTGGAAATGACAATTTTGTTGGCCAAATCCTAATGATTTTGAAGGTAAAAAAAGGGGGGAAACAAAGAAAAAGAAATATATTCAGTAAGATGGATTGCAGATGAACAGGGGTGTGAGAAAAGGTATAGGAGATGGAATGAAGGGCTGACCTCAGGAACGATGAAGTTGACGGCCATCTTGCCACTGGGAGGATGATCGAGGGCTTCGGAGTTGGTGAAGAAGGGACTTCGTCGAAGATCTCAGGGACCTTGAATAGTGCCGCCGCTTGGAAAGTAAAGTTGGAGTTGTGGAATGATGTGATGGAGAAGGAGTACCCGAGAAGA
Organism: Sorghum bicolor; assembly: GCF_000003195.3. Classification (NCBI taxonomy): domain Eukaryota; kingdom Viridiplantae; phylum Streptophyta; class Magnoliopsida; order Poales; family Poaceae; genus Sorghum; species Sorghum bicolor. Next base: position 49,997,766 of record NC_012873.2, on the reverse strand, counting down.
AGCTATTTATAGAACAAAACGGGCAAGGGTAAAATGGACTTATCTCTTCGCCGTATCCGTGAAATCCGAGGGTACTCAGGTAGATTTGGTAACTGTTCGCACGGTAATTAAGGGACTGTGTAGGTGATTGGACAGGAAGCGGTCGTTATCCAGAGATATTTTACTGTGCGGGATCTCCTGGTCGGTCCATAGGCAGCGCCTTGTAACGGTCATATTGCCGATGGGCGAATAAAGTGGAGATAGCCGTTTGGGAAGATAAGGTATGGGCGTCCTGGTCAGTCCATCGGCAAGTCCCTGTAACGATAGTGTTGCCGATGCGTGACTAAAATGGAAATATCCGTTTAGGAAGCTGAGGATTTTGAGGAATCTGCGGAAGAATCAAATTAGAATTGCTCAGATTAAGGCTGTCGGTTACCAGATTGGGAGCATTAATTGTGGAAAGGCATCATTACTGCAGAGAATTTCGGAGCATTAAAGATTTTATACTCCGAAATTGGGGGGCATGTGTTGACACCGTTTTTGGGCACGTGTCCATGATTGGTAAAGTGTAGGTTGGCAAGATAAGACGGCAATGTTTTGTCTACAGGATGAGTTGCCGATAAGGAAGAATTGCCGATGAGGATGGTTGCCGATGGAGGAGTTACTAAACGTGACTAAGTCCATAGGTGTTGATGTTTCTGTGCAGATGGCTGCGACGAGGGAATCTGCTGATGATACGGAAGGGGAGTCTGGAAGTTGCCGATCGGCTAGTGGGGATGTTCTGGTTTGTTACGTGAGGATAGTTTTACGTTTTCCTTAGTTAAATATAGATCGTTTTGTATACGGATTCTGTTTAAATTTGGAATTCGAATTCTAGTCGTGTCTGGTTGTAGCTCTTTGAGCAGGGTATAAATGTAGACCCTAGGGCCTTGTAATGACATCTATCAATCAATCAAACACAAGTTTTTACTTATACTCCAAGCATCTACTTTTCGACGACTTCGTCATACTTTTTTTCCTTTTATTTACGAGTTCTTAGGAATTCGTCGACTTAAACTCGATGTGTTCTCAAGTTCCGCGTGAATACCTCTTGGCCGTGACATCCGGGCGCATCGCTGTTGTCAGGACCAAAGTATTCGAGTTACCACCTTTGCTGATAGTAAGGTCAAATTGGCTGGCACGCCTTAACGTTTGAACCGGGTATTAGCCCTTTGTGTTTGCAGATCAGCTTTTGCACGAACACTATCCCTATTAATTGATGTGCCAGCAAAGCAAAAATCTGATGTGGCAATCTAATTAATGAAGAAAGAGAAGAAAATCTGATGAAACCGTTTTTTATCGGAGAAACCACGTCGACTCGTGCACCGAGGCTTGAAGAAATCGCTACTTTCGCTTTGGGGAGAAACCAGTAGTGTCTATCCAAGTGGGGGCCATGAAGAGACTTTCTCCTCAGTGCTCACTGCCACGCCATGTGGTCGTCTCCAGACTGCTCACTGCCGCACTGCTCAGGCCACGCCGGCGTCTGCCCAAGCCGCATGGTCGTCGCCTGCTGCACCGCCCCAGCCGTGCGGCAGTAGCCCAGGCTGCGCTCGCTGCTGCACCGCCGGTCGTCGTCTAGGCGGCACTCGCTTCCGCGTCGCCGTCCGCGTTGGCCACTCCAGCAACACACCCGCCGGTCCTGTCTGTGTCGAGCTCCATGGGAAGGCCAGCAAGAGCTCAGTCCTACTGATGGGGCCAAGCTCATCGATGATCAGGGAGCGCGAGCTTGCCATGGCCAGTTGCCCAGCCCCTTGCCTCGTTGGCGTACAACGGCATCTCCTCTGGCTGCTTGTGCTTCTTCTGGAGGAAAAGAAAGATGTGCTAGGCTCGCAATGACCAAGATGGAGTTAGAGAAAGAATAAAAAAGAGAAACATTTATTATGGTTAGACATCACCATTGTGTGAAGTAGTTTCTATAGATGATTTCTCGCTGACGTAGCTAGCATGGAAAACGTGTATAGTTTGAAGCATTGGGACTGCCCTAATGCCGCATAGGCATAGCAGACCAACAACGGAGCAAGCAGGGCGTCTTGCTTTGCTGCTGCCTACTACTGGGACAAAGCTTTGTACAAGTTTACTACACTTTCAGAGATGAGGAAACAAATAGGCGACGCGTGTTTGGTTGAATGGTTCATCAAAGGAAAGTAGGAAACGAGCGCGCGCGAGGATGACGAGGAGGTTGAGGACTGATCGCCAATAATGTTGGTGGTTGTTGTTGCCCGGTGCCCGCGCCTGAGCTGTAGGATTGATCAGTCGGGTGGCGGCGAGGGCCAGAGGCAGCGCCAAACTTTCATTTTATATATGCGGGGTACACGTAGTACGTACTGTACTTAATTTAGAACATCATGTTGCATTGTACTGCCTTTCTTGTTTGGATGTTGTCTTTATAGTTGCAAACTTCAGTGCGTGCAAGCAGGGGCAACTGTTTTGCCGCCGTACGTCGTCATCACTATTGGATGTTGAAATAAACCGAGCAAGATCCTGTGGCCATGTAGCAGGTGGTGCACAGGGACTTGGAACCGGATCCTGTGGATATCGATATATGTTCTTATATTTTACTTTATCCACCTCAAAACTATCAATACATTAATCTGAATCCAAATCTCAGAACAAAAAACAATTTGTATTTATATCTGTATGTATTCTATATCCAATTTGTGTACATTCCTAACTAAAGATATACTCCCCCGGTCTCAAAATAAGGGTTATTTTCACTTCTCGTGGAGTCAACTACTTTTAACTTTGATCAAATATATATAAGAAAATATTAATATCTATAATATATAATTAGTATCATTAAATAGATCATCCAATTTATTTTCAAAAATAAACTTATTTTAGATATGCATGATATTTTTTTAAACTTAGTCAAACTTAAAAATATTTGACCGACACAAATGATATACTATTTTGCGATGGAGGGAGTAGGTGCCGTCTAGATCCACCGAATTCTAAAAATTTGGATAAAAATAATCACAATAGTTTTTATTATACTTTGGGATTCTAAAAATCTCTAGTTAAAATCTTTCTAAAATCTAGATCTCTTGGATAAGACATTAGAATTCTAGAATTTGTTTCTATCAAGATTCTCATAATCCAAAGTATTCAAACAGGGCCATAATAGTTGAGGATAAAAAGAGTAAAAGATCATACACATGCATCTGCGTAAGATCACGCCCTATAAAGAGCGCCATTCTTACTTTATGACAATTTAAACATTTGTAACTTTAACTAAATACATATAAAATTTTATTAATATTTATAGTGCATAATGAGTAGTACTACATGAATTACTAAATATATTTTATTAATAATTTTATTTGAGGATACAAATGTTGCTAATATTTTCTATAAATCTAGACAAATTTAAAAAAATTAAGCAACACAAACCTACGACACTCTTTTTTTGCTAGGAGGAAGTAGATATTTGCTTAGCCCCGTCTCGATCACTTGGTTAATTTTAAGAACTAAACTGTATATCATTTTAGCTTACTTATATGATGGTCTAATGAACTAATTGTTTTTTAAAAATCAAGTTAAACTTTATACAACAGTTTAGACCATCTATTCGAAGTGTCAAACTTAAATTTTAAAATGATATATAGAATCGAAACAAGGTCTTAGTGGGTGTTTGAGACTGCTCCACTTCAGTTTTTGCAGCTCTGCTCCATGAACTCCACCGTGGAGTAGCTCCACTGTGGAGTTTGTGGAGCAGGAGCTCTAGTTTGTCACGTAGCTCTGCTCCAGCTTCAGGAATGAGTTGTTTCCATACAAATGATCTATTATGCCCCTGATCGAAATTGCTCTTGATATTTTTTGACCAAAATAGAAATCAAATGATGGAGCATTAATATAGGTCATAATTAAAATACAAAGAATTAATAGGGGCGGCGCCCACGCGAAGAGACGAGGGGCGGCGCGCACAGGAAGAAATGAGGTCGCGGCGTCGGGGGAAAGCATTTATGAGAATTAATATGTGATTAATGAGTAGCAAGGTGGGTAATTACCTTACAACTCTATGTGGGAGTACCTAGAGTACCTCTTGAGGTACTCCAGGAAAAACATGAAGCTAGCCTCTATCTTCACCTTTTTTATGGAGTGGAGTTTGTGGAGCTAGAGCAAAAGCTAGAAAAAACAGAGCGGAGTAGTCCTAAACACCTATCTAAGGCCTTGTTTAGTTGCCAAAATGAAAAAAATTTGGTTACTGTAGCACTTTCGTTTGTTTGTGGTAAATATTGTCCCATTATAGACTAAGTAGGCTCAAAAGATTCATCTAGTGATTTACAGGCAAACTGTATAATTAGTTTTTATTTTTGACTATATTTAATGCTTCATGCATTTGCCGTAAGATTCGATGTGACAGGAAATCTTGAAAAAATTTTGGTTTTTGGGTGAACTAGGCCTTGTTTAGTTCCAAAAAATTTTACAAAATTTTTCAGATTCTGCGTCACATCGAATCTTTAGACGTATGCATTAAGTATTAAATATAGACAAAAATAAAAACTAATTACACAGTTTGGTCGGAATTGACGAGACGAATCTTTTGAGTCTAGTTAGTCTATGATTAGACAATATTTATCAAATACAAACAAAATTAGTATTATTCATATTTTGCAAAATATTTTGCAAGTACACAAGGCCGGAAGACCAAAACAAGCAAGCAATCAAGTAGGCCCGCCTATCGCTTCCTCGACAGTGAATTACTTTTTGCATCACGCACGCACATCATCACATGAGACAAGTTTTCTTTTTTGTCTAACCAAGAGGAGGAAGTTATTAATTGCTTTTCGTTTCTCAAATAAATAAATAAATAAATAAATAAAATAAACCGCTGTGGCGACCATGCCTTGTGAAAGTCGGAGCAGCTTGTCGAAACTTGCCAAATCAGAGCAGCAGCCGCTTTTGCTCTCGTCTCCCTCGTCTCTCCCGCGCGATTCCACTCTCATGGTCAACCGTGCGCAGGCATACATATGGGGGGACTGGGGAGGAGGGGTCTCCATGTTCCTCCTCCATTCGCGATTATATATTAAACAAAAAATTAAGCAGCAGCAGCAGCGGCGGCGGCGGCGGCGGCTATTAATCCTTCCAAGCTCCCTCCCTCGTAGCCCCAAGTGGCCAGCTAATTTTAGCCCACCGTCCGTAGTCGAGGCTCTCCAAGGCAACGGACACACAGAGGACCAGGAAGGAGAAGAAGGGGGCCGGCAGGCTGCAGCAACAAGAAGGGCGCTTTCCAAAATCCAAATCCACGGCTAGCTTTTACGCTTACGCAAAGATCAGAGGCCAGAGGGGGATTGATTGATCGGGGCAAGGGAGCGTCTGTTGCAAGGACGCACGCAGGAGATTGATTAGAGGGAGAAGAAACCACACAAGAGAGAGTGCTCAATCATATCGCCGGAGGGAGGAGATGAAGTCGCCGTTGCGGAGGCTCAGGGGCTTCGGCCACCACCACCCCAAGGAGCGGAGGGGCCACGAGCCGCCGCCGGCCAAGCTCGACGAGCTCGTCTGCGCCGCCCATGTTCGTACCTTTCATCCCCACTACCCTATTTGTTTTCCCCCCCCTACTATTGGAATTTCTTGGCGAATTTGGATTTTGGGAGGCGTCGTCCGCCTGTGAGATGTCGCGGTTTCCACGGCCTACTTTTTTTTTAGATTTTATTAGGTGGATTGTTTTGGATTTTTGATTGATGATTGGTTTGCTGGGAATGATCAAACTGTCTAGTTTTTTCGTCATTCAGCGCGACAGGACGGATGAGATCAATCAAACTTTTTTTATTTTATTTTTCGGTTAATTATATTATCGCCAAACACTAGCGGCTCATGTGTCATCACCATGCATGATGCATCCGCGACCCATTTGCATTATTCCTTCGAAAATTTACTTCTTCGTTGCAGGACAGACTATGTGGGGGCCTTAATTCTTTTCTATCTTGACCAGGAATAAATTATTTACAGTTTTAGGATCACTGGCTATCATTGGGACAACATTATCATGCCTAAATTTATAGTATTTCTCTTTAATTCAGCAAGTGTTATTATTATTTTTTCTTTGAAACGGAGTGTTATTAATTTTTTTTTCAAGTCAAAGTATCTTTTGGGTAAGGTAGTTGTTAGGTTCTAATCCATGTAAAAGACTTGAAACCTCCTTTGCGTGTCTGCTGGGGATCACCTTGGCGTTTTGGGGCTTGGTTCTTGCTGTTGCTGGTCAAAGTCTTCACGAGGAAACGTCCATCAGAGAAAGTTGCTATAAAAAATGCCAGCCATCCAACGTGATCTTGACCGGAGAGGACACGTTATCGATGGAGACGTGACGATATAGCCTCTCATGTTACTTGGATATTATCAACAAAGGGTCTTTCCGTCGTATGAAGGCTTGCTTTGCAACACGACGTATTCGTTCCAGATGCCGCGTAATCGACGCTAAGCTCTTTGGACTTCTGACCATAAGCTTCTGACCATAACGATGCAATATATAAGAAACTATTAAAGCGTACGTGTTTCTGAAGCAGACATTCTGATAGTACAATTTTTGCAGTAAATGTTAGGCTATGTTTTCAGCAACGCAAAGCATGGCAGAACATAAATATATAATTAATAACGGTGGAAAAGAAGCTTGAAATTTCTTGTTGGCGCAACAGCTGCAGCATTTTCCATGATGCAGGATTTCATCAAGTACTTGTTTAGTGACAAACTGACAATGGCGATGGCGTCACGTGCTTTGCTCACTCATATAGGATGGAGACTGATGTTTACCAAATCTTACATTCTGAACGTATCACTCTTAAGGGAATGGGATCATGTGCAGTTTGTTGCTAGCACACAGTTAAAATGTAAAAGGAGACCAAGAGGTGAACAATCATCCGCTTGTGGGTTGTGCGTTATTGACTCTGAAGTAGTGTTCTCAACTTCTCTGCAGGAGGTGGAAGACATGAGAAACTGCTATGATGGCTTGATTTCAGCTGCAGCCGCTACAACAAATAGTGTATATGGTACTGACAGTCTTACTTCAGATGTTAAATTATTTGCAATTACTCAGTTGTGTCCCATGTTTGTAACCGAGTGCTTGTTGGCCTATGCAGAGTTTTCTGAGGCTCTTGAGGAACTGGGTGGTTGCTTTCTCGCAAAAACTGCACTCAATGGTGATGATGATGATAGTGGTAAGCACATACAAATTTATTGCCTAAAACATATACTAAGCTGTCATGGAAGTTTACTGAATAAGACTAAAATTTTTTAGGCATTCCCGATATATATTCATATAAAACTACAGTACCAGATCTTTCTTTCTCTTATAAATATACTATAAGATGATGGTGCATTTCTAGGTGTACCCTTTGGCATCTTAGGACCAAAATGATCAAATCTTTATGTAGTTGATTTTATTATGTTTCATGTTCATGATACAACTTTGGTTTTTTGAGCTTAAAAATTTCAGTTGTGATCCCGTAAGCTAATTGGTGTTTGTCCATGGAGTTACTGCTCTCTATAGGCATTTACAATGTTTACAAGTGTACAACACCCTCCATCCTTTTTTCAATGACATTTTGGCATCCCTGTGTCAAAACTCTTCAAAATCTGGGAACAAATATTCTTGAAACCATTGTTTCATATTTTCCAAACTGTAGTTTGTAAAATGTATTAATGAGAAATTGTAAAAGGAAATTGTGTCCCGGGGGAATGAAAAGTAGTGCTATTTATTTTTTCTAAAAAAACTCTGGTATAATAATTTTCTCTTATCTGCAGGTAGAGTGCTGATGATGCTGGGAAAGGTCCAATTTGAATTACTAAAGTTTGTTGATACTTATGTAAGTTATCAGCTTTGGTATTATGTAACATGTTGAGTTTTGCATGAAATTCTTGAAATAGTTATAACATTTTTTTAGTTGTTACTAATGCATTAGAACATGTGAAACTGACATGCTTATACACTGGTTATCCAGCGCTCAAATATCATTTATACTATCACAACCCCATCAGAGTCTCTTCTCAAGGAGCTACAGACTGTAGAGGTTAGATCTATGAAATTTATCTTTGAATTTGTACGAAATTGTATTATGATTCAATATGCAGATATTAGCTGCTTGTTACCAAGTGTATATTAGATTTTAGAAGATTGTTGACCATGACTCCATTTGGAGGATATATTCCGTGATTAAGGGAGATAAAGCACTCAGCCCCTATATTGAAGAAGGATTTGCTCTGATAGCTATTGTATTTAAGACAAACTTGATAACAAAATACACAGGAACCAATAGTTCAATCCAAATCCCCCAATATGCCCTTTCAAAAAAAATATGCCCTTAATTTATTTTGTTTTTAGTCCTGTAAGATCCTGACATGCTATACATTTTGTTTTCTTTCATAACATTGCAGGAAATGAAGCAGCAATGCGACATGAAAAGGTTTAAATACAACTCAAATCAACCTTTTCTTTTCTAATCTATGATTGATACTTTGTTTTACCAATATTTTTTTTCCTTTCATCACAGAGAAGCATATGAAGCTATGAGGGCATCCTATACAGAAAAGGGAAGGTCAAGGCATTCCAAAGCTGAAACATACTCTGCAGAACAACTGCAAAGTGCTCTCGCTGAGTACCAAGAAGATGCAGCACTGTTCATATTTCGCTTAAAATCATTGAGGCAAGGGCAATTCCATAGCCTTTTAACGCAGGCTTCTCGACATCATGCTGCTCAGGTAGGCTAATTCTTCCTGCATAACGCTGTCAATTGGCCTAACGATTGGGTGAATACATAACCTAACTATCAGACTGTTCTTTGGACTGTAGTTAAGCTTTTTCAGGAGAGGGTTGAAGTGTCTTGAGGCACTCGAACCTCATGTAAAAGCAATAGCTGAGAAGCAGCACATTGACTACCAGTTTAGTGGTCTTGAGGATGATGCATCTGACAACGATGATTACAGCTCTGACCAGGATGATTGCAGTGATGATGGAGAGCTTAGTTTCGACTATGAAATAAATGACAAGGATCAAGATTTTCTTGCTTCAAGAGGTTCAATGGATGTAAGTTTTATGTTTCATATTTTGCTGTCCTCTTTATGCAACTAGCTGCCTCTCACCTAGATGTGACCATAGGTTAATGTTGTCCACACTTGGTCTCACGGCATAAATACCCTGTAATTAATAAGCATTAATTTGTAGCATATGAGGTCGCTTGCTTAGGGCACTCCCAATGCTAGAAACTACATATAGTTTCTATACCTATTAATTTTCATAAACACTACATATAGGGACCATGGTCCCAATGGATAATTTCTATAAAATATTTTTGACCCAATCATATTCATTCTCTCTCCGTTCTCAACCAATCACATCACATCATGTCTTGGTTTTTGTGTAGACATGGTTTCTAACTTAACCTGGTTGCTCTCTATCTTCAATAACTACCTTGCCACATCAGCAAAATGCTTAGGTGGCAGTACAATTAATGTTTATAGAAACTATGATGGTTTCTGCATTGGGAGTGCCTAAGCCTCCAGTTTCACAGTTTGCTGTCTGAGCTGATTAGCAGAACTAATATGGCCTCATTGGCCAGCACTGAGGTAGAGAGACTGCTGACTGCGTGATGATGCAATTTTAATCAATAATTGATTTATGAGCTCCAGCCTATTGATTTAGCTTCTATTTTATCATTTAGATTTTCTGCTTCATCAGAAATAAAAAGTAGGTCCATTGCATTATTTTTTCCTGATCTGTGTGGAGAAATTAATGCCAAGGATCTGCATTGTCTTTCTTTTTATGCACAGTTAGATAAAAGAGATGTGACGAATTCCCCGCAGCCAGTAAAAGAAAGCATGCAGGTATGATTCCACTTAGTGCATACAATACTAGAATTTCTTAATGCTTAACTAGTTATTCTATCTACACCAGCATATTTCTTATAATATCAATAATCATATTTCTGCCTTCTCATCTACAGGAAGAGGTCAAACAAACCAAGCGAAATGTTATGACTCCACGAGTGAAGCCAGAGTTTAATACACACTCAGCACCTATTCTGGCAGGCAATTTACCGGATCCAGCTGAGATATTTTGGCAAATGAAGCCATCTTCAGCCAAACATTCGTACAAACTTCCAATGCCAGTTGATGACAAGGATCCCAGATCAGTAGGTGCTCACCGTTCACATCATTCACAGCAGTTGGAAAGTAAACCTCGTGTCTCGGCGAATCCGTGGCATTCATCTCCACTGATGAAAGATTTTAGGCCAGGTGGCCATTTGAAAATGCCATCAAGTACGGAGAGGATATCAACGTTCTCCCAGTCGGTTTCTGATTACAAGAAGATGAAGAGGGAATCTTGGTCTGGTCCAATACCAAGCAGACCAGGGTTAAGCAAGCCATCTTCTCTGAACGATCATAGATCACCCATGGCACAACATCTTGTGATGCCAGGAAATTTGCAATGCCACTCCCAGCAGCTGTCATCTTTGTCCCCAAAAGTTTCCCCCAACATGTTGCCACATCCAACAAAATCACCAAAGATCAGTGAGCTGCATGAGCTGCCTAGGCCTCCAGCCAATGTGGAGTCCCTCAGGCCTTCTGGTTTGGTCGGTTACTCTGGTCCTCTGGTATCGAAGCGTCAGACTCAAATCCCTGCAGCAACAGCCCGTGTGTCGCCGATGGCATCACAAACCCCCTCACCACTTCCGCTACCACCTGCTACCCTCACTCGCAGCTACTCCATACCCTCAAATAGCCAGAGGATACCAATCATCACTGTGGACAGATTGTTGGAGGCTAGAAATAGCAGGGACGGCAGTGATATTTCTTCCCCGCCGCTTACTCCGCTGTCACTGACTGATCTGTCCCAGCAGCAAGGAACAAAAACAACTACAAGTCGCACAAGGATGAATGGTAAGTAATCATGGAAATATGATGTATTCCCATCGCCTTTTGTTTCTAACTGCCTTGCTTGATTAAATTTAGACTTCAGTTCCAATTCTTTTGCAATCTAGACCACGCAGAAGTTCTACCTGGGATTTTGTGTGATATTGGTTATCCATCATTGACAGCGGAGTTCTGAAAGCAGTGGTCCTTTTTTTAAAACAAAACAAGTGTGAAACTTTATTCTTTGAAAGTGAATGATCTGTTCTTTCTCTAAAAAAGTCAAAAAAATTTAACAAAAAAAATTGGAATATTAAGGGCAATTTGAAGTGATGCTAGTTTTGTTTTTAGAAAAAATGGTGTACTATTCGAATACTGCCTCACTTTGTTTGTAATAGGTGTATTAGGATTTGAAAAAGTCCAACTCATCAGTTTTGACCAACAATTAGGTAACTTATGTGCTTGCTTAATGTATTAGTTATATGGATAGATTCATATTTCAGATATCTTTTATTATGATGTTGATTTTGTAGCAATTAATCACAAAAGCCATATAAAGGCCTTTTTTTCAAATCTTAATATGCATGCTAAAAATGAGGTGAGGTAGTATTTAGGAAGTACTATGCTTTTTTGCGCAAATTTATTTAGCAAGTACTTCCTCTATTCCAAATTAGAAGTCGTTTATTTTTTTAGATACATATTTTTTTACTTTATATCTAGACATAATGGATATCTAGATGCATAACAAACTTGTTATGAATGACTTACAATTCGGAGAATGGAGGGAGTACTAGGCTTTTTGCGTAAATTTGAACATGATGGAATGGAAGGGGTACTAGACTTTTTGCGTAAATTTGAACATCTGCAGCATGCAGCTCGTTGAAGATGATCTATCTAACGATCTTCTATTTTCCTTGCAGGAGCCTTATGACACACACCAACCAAATCCATACTGATCTTAGTTGATTTTGTAAGTAGTGATGTATTGTAGGTTCATATTCATTATATTCTTTCATTCATTGTCTGTGTTGCAAAGGAAAAGGACGGAAAAAGTAATATATACTGGTTACATAATGCAAGAACATCGAACCTCCGGTTCAGTTTTCTGTGCTAGTGTCAGATGAAAGGGGCTGTTTCCTCAGTTCCGTTTTGTTTCGTTTTTGGATGAATTTTCCATTTCTTGACACTACATGATTTGGGTCCAGAATCCAGATCGTATGGGTGAAGAGAAATGAAAGTATGAAACCCTGTACAGAAGCATGATGCATGCTGGTAATGTAATGTTATCCTTACCATTCTGTCTCGACAAAAATATGACGCTCCTTCCCTCTTGAATGATAAAAAAAAAAACAAAAATGCCTTTACCACCTGTTTTGAGAAAGGCTGCTCTAATGTGGATGGACTTCAGCAACTCGCAGATTAACATATTCTGTCCACAAGATTAATGGACTTCCTTACACAACAAAGATTTAAAAGAAAACAAACGAGAAAAATGACAGCCTTCTCAAAGATTTCCAATGAATAGCCTAACAGTCACAAAACTTAGTAGAGATTACCAGAGTTAACACACGTTCATTCAGTCCTAGCAGAGTGGAGGGGAAACGAATAGTCAGACTCAAAACTCAACAGGTATAAGCTCATTTCCAGCCTAGTGATTGTCTAATCCCTGAGAAAATCAGACCAAGAGACCTTCCAATCATGGACACCCAGAAGTAGGATACTGCAGCGCTCACTTTGCTGATGGCAGCCCTTATGAAGGGCATGGCGATATCTGACAACTCTAAGAATAAGCTGAAGTAATACCTCCTGCAGTTAAACAGTACAATGTTATTTTTCTTAATTCAGGTATGATACAAATGGCAAAATCAATCCAGTCATCTCACTGTGAAGTTATCTGCAAATTTAGTCACATTGGGTGGTTTGGGCATTTCCAATCTCAGAAACCTTGGATGGGCTTTACGTGCAAGAGGCTCTGGTTACAGAAAATGGAGCCACCGTCCTTGGTCTGCATTGCCATACAGGTACCGGGGAAAACTTGGGTGCCAGCTAAATGCTGCTTCTTCCTATGGCTTTTAGCGCACAAGCGCTGCGGGACCTCAGATTGTCTTGCACGACGTGGACTGCCTCATCCTGAGAAGTGTCCACTTTGTGATCAAGCCAACAAAAGCATTGGTCATCTCCTAATTGCATGTGTATTTCTCAAGGCAATTCTGGTACTATATAACACTTCATTTGATGATTGGTGGGCAAAAGCAAGTGCAGCAACTATTGGTTTAACACATAAAGGTCTGAACTCCCTAATAGTTCTGGGAGCATGGATAATTTGGAATCATCAGTTCATCACAACAGCTGCATTTTCGATGGAGCAAATCCTAACATAGCTGAAACCTTGAAGTTGGCCGGCGATGAGCGTCTGCGGTGGACAATGGCAGGGGCTCGTGGGCCAAGCTGTTAGTTGATTTGTTGTAGGTGCAGGGTCACTTTTCTTTCTTACCAGTGCGAATGTATCATAAGAGTTAAGGTTGTGTATGTGTGTTGTACTATGGTTCTTTACCCCCTCTTTCATCTTAATATAATGAAGCGCAGCTCTCCTGCGTTTCTGAGAAAAAAAAAACAATACCTTTTAAAGTAACACAACACTGACTACAACATTAATCTAACTCGTTTTCTTTTCATTTTTTTTTCAAAAAGAAAAGGAAAGGGGAAAGTGTTCTGTGATTTTAACAATGTCAAGGTTAATGTTTCCTAGTTCCTTATAGGCCATCCAAAGCATGCTAAAAAGGTACTAGAAAATTAACCATCTATAAATCCAGGTAATATGTGCAAAATTTCAACAATTGTTTCAGGAAATAAATGGCATGGATTGGAAGGGGCTCAGGCATACCATCCAATCAAAGCTCTTAATTCCTTCGTCCTTCTTGCTGGAAGGGAAAATGGACTGATGTTAATATAATCAAGAGTAAGCACATTAGGCTTGCCAAATGCAATCCTCCACCAATTTGCCCTCTGAGCTTGATTGTCGTCTGTTTTTTCACATTTTTTGCTGCATAGAACATATAACTCGAACCTGTCTTCATACATTGAAACAACTGACTTGAAGTATTGGTGCAACCACCAATTAATTGCCACCTTCCAAAAGATAAGAGGGATAAGCATGGAATCAGGAAAACTTAATATGCATGAACATTTAAATATAACTACATCCTCAGGCAATCCAATTTAATGTGTATGCATTGTGCACCTAGACACATCACAATATGAACAGAATTCAAAGCGCACATGCTTATCTATATCCTTTCATGCCCACTTAAATATATTTCCATGGTGGTTACTGGTTATAGCTAACAAAACTTTCAGGTTGAAATAAAATGAGTAAAATTATATATGGGAGCACACCACAGTTTCGACTCAGTATTTCATCAACCTATGCTACAGTTGAATATGCTATTTCCGGACCAGGAGGTTTGGTTTAAATTAGATTTTTTTTTAAAAAAAAAAGTAAACCTAAAAGATATTCTTATTGATCTGAGGGGATTTGATCCCTGGCACATTTAATTAAGGAAAAAAACAATATGCCGACGAACTGAAAAAATACAATACTTACCTCATTGCGCAGCTTTTGAAGTTCTCTGGTTGACAGAGAACATAGAACTAAGCTGGAACTAACAACTTCAGTAGACATATCACCATCAACTGACATAAGCTCCAGATAAACACTAGCAATCACATCAGCTAAGGAAATAACAAGGTCCTCTAAAATTCTTTCTCCATGTTCAGCAAGAAATTTGACATCATAATAGCTGTCAGACCTGCCATCAGGAAGTGTCAGGATTCAGGATAAGGATGTCTTTATGTACCTCAGAAAAGGCAATTGCTCAGCAAAAGGAAAAAAAGAACCAAAACAGTCTAGACAATTGCCAGTATCAGTAGACAGAAGAGTATAATATTTTTAATAAGTCTACAAAAATAAGCAACCAAAATATATACAGTTCTTGAATATGATGCAGTTTTCACATCAAAAGAAACTGAATAAAACATTTGCTACAAGGATCAAGAAGGCCATTTAATACCTAGCAGAACCAAATCTTAGGAAAAAGAGCATATCCAAATAGAGTTCAGATTTCCCGAATCTGTTAAACCTCCTCAAGATCTTATTGTCCTCCTTTAGTTTACTGCTTATCACCTTCATAAGTTTCTGGAACATAAAAGGATATCAGTGATTTGAGCCATGTCCAAAAGGGAGGACGGACAACAGTTCAAAAGAGTAAGTCAGTAACATACTTCATTGATTTGTCCATTTTCCAAGGCCTGTTCTTCTTCAATCCATTTCACAAATGCTGGTTGAATCAAACCATCTATCAAGGTAGTTGATACTTGCAACCACCTGATTCCATCAACAAGTTCGGAACTTCCAAAGATATTTCTTACCTGAATGATATCGGATCAACGTAAACCAGCCACATATTCAATTATAACATGTTCAAAAGTCTATAAGAATGGTGTCAAATGTTACAACCAAAAAAAAAAAAAGAAAAGATACTGGTTACACTTTAGTATAGAATTCTAGTGATAAACTCAGACAAATGGACAGATAATATTATATAACATGCGCCAATAAAATTCAGAAAGGGGAGAGTTCTAATACCCCCCTTTTAGTTGAAAACAGCTTAAATACTAACTTGGAATAAACTAAGTGAGTATACATAGGCAATCCTAGTCAAACAACGAGTTATGGTGTGCCTCTTGCCTCCATTTCCAGAAGCTGGAATGTGATCAGAAGAAGCCGCAACCTGGGACCAGCATGAATGGCAAGCATACTCAAAGGATAGTTTTTCCTATCACTCGTGAGTTCATCCTCTCTGCTATCCAAACTGGCATCTTGAACATGTGCTTGTAAGGCTCTGGAAAGTTTAGTTCTCACTTCACTCCACGTATCACTGGGGTCAAACACAGCATTCCTTTCAGGCAAGAACTTTAGATCCCTAAATTTGTGAAAAGGAGTCGCATTAGCAGCCATTTTTTCTGCTATGCCACTAATCTGATATCTAGAAGTAATATAATTATGGAGCTAGTCTTACCTACCAGAATGAGAGGAGCTTGGGTCTGGAATGTGTTGAAAAACATTCTGATTTCTGACACGAGGAGATGTCTGCCCAGAGGGTACAACTCCGGCCAAATATGCAAAAACCATGCTGATAGTGAGAAGAGCTTCATCCGAAAACAGTATTAGATTTGGTGAGACCATGCTATCCGAATCCATGAGCGGCTGCAAACAATAACATTTAACTGAAGTTTCCACCCTGTGATCCCTTCCACGAAAACCAAAAGGAGTAAATGCAACACTAGTCCATTCTCTTGCTGCTCTGGGTTGGCATGGGAGGTGAATCTTGAGGGAGTAGTTCCTGCAAACAAAGAAAATGCAATGGAGTGCAACCCAACAACTCAAGATTATCTCAATGTAAGGATGAAAAAAAGAAATACCAACCTCTTTGGATCCACGATTGACATATTCCTTAGGGAGATCTTGCTGTTGGACCAGGTCCATCTCCCTTGATGCTGGCCTCTCAGTGTTGCCAAGGAACACTCGGCCATTAGACTAGAGCTCCTGACTAATGTTCAGCGCATCACAAAGGTGCGAAGGGAGAAAGAAGTAGTGTTTCCTGCATAAGAATTTCTGGTGAATTGAGAGGTCATTAGTGAATTTATAGAGAAAATGAAAAGACTGCGTGATCAGCCGAAACAGACAATTTCACACAAGATTCTTTGGTGTATGTTTCTCATGACAAAGTTGTAACATTTCAATCAAGAGCAAATGTGCAATTAGGCAGAATCTGACTAAATCCAATCCGATTTCTTTGCGTTGAGGTATACTGAGGACTACTTAACACAAGCAGGGAAGGGAGTCGGCACAATGTGCGTTGGTGGCAAGCAATCTGTAGTAGAAGCAAATGCATTTCTCTATATATACCTCAACCTTATGTGGCAGTAGAAAGCTGGAGCACCAAGGCCAGGCAGCCCCAGATCAGGGGCGGACCCCAGCCTCGAAACCCTAAGCCGGCCATGCCACAATCTGAGAGAGGAGAAGGAGGAGGACCCACCTTGCCGCTGTTGCTACCCAGCGGAACCGGAGCTCAAGCACACGAATCCGAGGACGAGGAGAGAGAGCGGATGACCTCCAACAGCAGCAAGTCAACAACGCAAGGGGAGCAGATAAGGTTTGGGGAACGTTGCCGTTGCATCTTCCGCCGCGCCTGGGGGCATCTGACGGACGACGGAGGCGCGCACGGAAGGCTTCTGCTTCTCCCGCGGAAAGGGGTGGTGGGCGTAGGGCCCCCAAGTCGGCGGTACCGCGCTACTAGAGAGAGAGAGGCAGCTACGGATTCAGATGTGTCTTTATTTGAGTTCGAATATTCAACATCCGATACTGTATTCGTATCCGAATACTTAAATCGAATATTTATGATGTCGACATCTAATCCTATCTTATCCGACATGATTGATATTATCCGTATTCGAATCTGAATCCAACTAAAAATATAAAAACAAATATGATATTAGTGACATTCGTTCGTATCCGATCCGTTTTCATCTCTAAGAGGCACAGATCTGTACGCCAACTCTACTGCCTCTGACAGGTCACCGGATGCTACTTCCCAGCGTCCGGTGGCACCGTCCGGTGCTCCGAAGAGTTTTACAAGCTCTCTGAGTTTAAGACCGGACGCTACCCGGTGCGTCCGGTGCTAGCGTCCGGTGCTCGGGGCAGGTTTACAACCTCCCTGGGTATGGGACCGGACGCTGCCTGGTGAGTCCGGTGCCGGCGTCTGGTGCCTAACCCTAGGCACCAAACCCTCCAACGGCTAAAGGACCTCACCGGACGCACTCACAGAGCGTCCGGTGCAGCGTCCGGTGTCTTCTTAGGCACCCTAACTTCGTCGAAACGCGATCGTTCCAAAACGAAGATGGTTCCTCTCGATCTAAGGACTATCTCTGAGCTGCCTAGTGCTATATTTACCAAGTGTGCACCACACCTATACCTAAAGTCTTGCCTAAGTCAAGCTACTAGATCAAAGCCCCTCTTAATAGTACGGTCAAAAGAAAACAAAGTTCTAAACTACTCTAAGTGCCCTTCTTCACCATATGGCACTTAGACCTAGATTAGTCTTGACGATGTCCATCCATCCTTTGAAAACTGAAATGATTTCCACTAAGTAGGCATGTACGTCCCTGTTCATCGAGTACCTATTACCATGACCTCACTAATGACTTTGCCTCTGCAAAACACGCGTTAGTCACAGTAATCAACATTGTCATTAATCACCGAAATCATTAGGGGCCTAGATGCTGTTTCAATCTTCCCTTTTTGGTGATTGATGACAATAACCTCGAGTATGAAAGAAAATGAGGTTTTCAAATGACTTGGTTTCTATAAGCATGAGTCAATCAGAATAAAAGGGATTAGGCATGCTTATATCAACCAAGTCTATCATCCTGCAACCAAATATGTGAGATGTATACAATAGGATATAAATACATATGGCTCATAGTACATCGGAGTAAAAACGTGAAAGCAAAGTAATATGAGCCAATCCACATGACATAAAGATATCACAGAAGGATAAGTCATGTCTCACAACCATAAAAATATCTCACAGAAGTATCTCACACAAATGCAATGCATAAACGTAAACATGATGCATGGAGTAGCACACAAAATAATCACGAACCCAAAGCCCTCTCTAGCTCTAGCTTCTCCTAACTCTCATACTCTTAACTCTCTCCCCCTTTGGCATCAAGCGCCAAAAACCTAAGACGAAGGAGGTGGAGGCGGAGCAGTGGAGCCCCTCGGCACGGCTTGAAACTGTGCTGCGTCGTCTGATCCATTGGAGGAAGTAGAGTGACCCTCTGAAGCTGCACGAGCTGGAGAAGTGGTCTGGGTCGGCTCTGTGGGCTCTGAAGCTGTCACGGGCTATGCTGGCTGCTCAAGTCCTGCTGACGAAGCTGGCACAGACTCTGTCGCTGTAGCTGACGTCTCTGGTACGGCAGAGAAAGGTGCAAGCTGCTCAGACGAAGCTACTGACGACAACAGGCGCTCTGTGGTGGTAACCGGGTCACCAGTCAGAGCACTGTAAGAGAAATTAATGTGTTGGCCTAGCGACGAATCCAACACAAGCTGTGATGCTGTCGCTGACTGAGGTGTAAAACCAGAGCGAAGAGGCGTGAATTGAGGCACGTGCTCAAAGCCGACGAACCAGATTCACTTGAGGGGACTATATAAGCAGACTCCCTGGCCCCTGGAGGAGGCACCCATTGATCCCTATTCATTATTCATAGACAGAGCAAAAGCTAGGGTTTGGAGATGAGAGCTCTCCTTTCATCTCTAAACTAGAGTAGATCTAGATAGTAGCGAGATGGAGAGCGAGGGAGGATTGGAGGAGAGGCCGGCCTCTCGGTTCTTCCTCCGGTTGTACTTCGCCATGATCAAGCTCTAATCAAGCTTGCTCATGGGATGACTCTGGTAATCTACTTCTAATTCATTATGCAATTACTAATCATGTATGTTCTGGTTCACAACTCTTTTGAGTACTTTTAATCTATAGGACCCTATAGGTTAGAGTTGTAGTTTAGGTGTAAGCGTGGTGCTTAGACCTAGATTACTTGTGGATATCCTCTGTCTAGCTAGATCGTGTGGTAGGCCGCGTAGGTGATAGTTACGTTGGTCCCCTGTAGTCCACCTCCTGTTAGCAGGACGGGTAGGGTTTATCGGCCTATGGATAAGCATCCTTTGTGGTGTATTCTTATCACGTGGTTCGTGCCAGACATAGACATACCCCTTTAAAGTAGAGAAACCCTAGTTATCCTCTCTATTCTCCTACCATCGCCCATATACTAGATTGCTCTACTCTATATTCCCCCATTATCATTTTACCTTTAATATTGTTCTTATTCAATTCTATCATATTTCCTATTTACACCTATCTATCTATCTTGGTTAAGTTAGAGCGTAGTTGGTTCTCCTGTTTTTCTATGGATACGATAAAACCTTTAACCGGGTAAAAGCTACAACGGTATCCGTGCGCTTGCGGATTTATCTGTGTGCGTATAAATACCATAGTACACTCTAGTGCCATGCTGGGGATGACAACCTAGTATTCAAGTGGTGTTAGCAAGTGTCAACAGCAGCTTGATCCCTGTCTCTCCTAGCCTGCTCCTCAGCTGCCCTCTGCTGATCGGCTCTCATCCCCTCTAAGATAGCAGAGCATTTTACCTGTATGCCATTACGAAAGATCAACCAAACCAGGAAGCCACTAAAAAGTTGTTTCGCACCGCTGTGCCCAACTTCATCTTCGACTATACCCGTGTGCCATTCCGTCCATTTTGAAGCCTAACGAGAGTTAAGTGGCCTGACAATAGACTTGAATGCCCCTGTCCAACTTCATCTTCGGTTATACCCGTGTGCCATTCTAGGAGTAGGTAGTACATCTTTGGCTATACCCGTGTGCCATTATATTATAGAAGTACGTAATACATCTTTAACGTGGACATGCGCGGTTGACATGGCAGATTCGGTAGCTCCAGTGTGGCTCGAAGTTTCAAACCAAATAGCTCTTCTTCTCAATTTTTTCTTAAAACACACAAAATCCATAATCAAAATGTTCTCAGGAGTCCACCATCTGATATGTCCGTTGAAACGAAGCGTAGAAGGCACGTTAGTTGAAACTGTTTTGTTATTTCTAGTATTGGTGTCGCTTGATTCGCAGGGACCTTCCGTCCATTTCAATTGATTATGATTAATAGAAGTGACTAACATGCACAATGGCAGGGCATTAGGACAAGCACAGATCGAAGCCAAGGAGCCCAAGCCAAGTTGCCAGTCACCGAGCGTGCAAGCTATAGCGGCAAGCAACATGAACGCCGATGCCGCAGCCACACATCATGGTGGTGCCCTACCCGGGCTCCGGTAACATCAACCCGGCGCTGCAGCTGGCCCTGCTTTTGTGCTACCACGGCATCTTCATCACCTTCGTCGTCACCGGGCACAACCTCCGCCGCGCCCAGGCCGCCGCCACCGAAGGCGCCGTGAGCAGTTGCGACGACGCGTTCCGGATCGAGACCATCCCAGACGGGCTGGTGTTCGCTGACCGTGACCAGCAGGACTACGACTTCAGCCAACGACGACAGGGCGTTCGCGGAGGAGCTGGCCGAGCTGTGGGCCACCACGGCGTGCGTTCCCGACGACGTGCTCGTGTGCCTGGTGGGCAACATGGTGACGGAGGAGGCGCTGCCCACGTACTAGAGCATGTTCAATCGCACCGACGGCGTCGGCGACGACACGGGCACCAGCGCCTTCCCCTGGGCGCGCTGGATTCGCGGTTGGACCGCCGAGGAGAACCGCATGCTGTCCAAGATCTGCGGCGTGGTCGCTGGCGATGAGAGGCGGCACGAGGCGGCGTACACCAAGGCGAGCTCCGAGCTGTTCGGCGTGGACCCAGACGGCATGGTGCGCGCGCTGGCCTACGTCATGCTCAGGAAGGTCACCATGCCGGGCCTGCTCATGTCGGACAGCCTGCCAGCACACACACAGTTACATACCCTTGCACGGTGTCCTCGTCCTCCTCCCTCTGCTGCACGGTGGCGCCAGCGTAGCCAAGCGGGGCGCGAAGACGAGCGGGCGGCTGGGCCTTCCAGAAGTTGAGCGTGGCGAAGGGCGGCGGTGGCGACGACGAGGCCGGCTGCCCAGCGCCGGCGCCAGGCCCAGCCGAGCAGGAGGCCGAAGAGGGCCGCCGCCCAGAGGGGCCCGCGAGGAGCGCCATCTCCCGGGTCGCCCCCCACGCCGTGGGCTGCTCCAGCACCCTCACCACCGCCGACAGCACCCTCTAGGCTATAGCTTGTAATGCACCAGGTGGGCCTCGAGCTGGACGCGAAGTATGAGGCCGGCGCGTCCAGGAGCGCCGCCACGGGCCGGCAGCTGGTGATGATCGGCGGGCTGCTGCTGCTACGCGGTCCCAGCCGCCGCGGCGCGTGAGGCAGCAGCTGCGGTGCTGGCGCTGGCGGTAGCGGAGGAGGCGCGAGCGCGGCGTGCGCCGGCGGGCCCAGGTCCCACCGAAACGGGTGCGCCACCGAGCATCAGCCTCGTCGAGGAGGTCGCGGAGCCACTCGATCCCACTCGCCCTCGCTCCTCTATCTCCCATGACTGGAAGGGCAAAAAGGACATTATACTACCCGGGGCCTACGTGTCAGACCCCTTAAACGGAAGAAAACAGACGGAATGAAGACAGAATGGCACATGGGTATAGCCGAAGATGAAGTTGGGCACAGCGGTGCGAAACAACTTTTTAGTGGCTTCCTTGTTTGGTTAATCTTTTATAATGGCATACAGGTAAAAGTCTCATAGCCGCAAGTAGGGCGGGGTCTATAGCACTCGAGGAACCTCCTGCCTCGTGGTCGTGTGGCCTCGGAGGAAGGTCTGGCACTAGGAGACGATAATCATCATCTGAGCTGTCTAAAGCGAAGTCAAACTCCTCCTCGGCCTCAGCGTCTACAAACGCCCCGATGGCGATATCCTGCTCCTCCTCAGTCTCTGTGACTGCTCCTGAACTGCGAGTGCCCCTAGGAGAAGGTGGTGGCACCTGGGCACGTGGTGCTCGAGGAGGTGGTGGAGCTCTAAGGTCATGATGCGCTCTCAGCATCTGCCGGGGATCATAGTGAGGGAACACTGTGCCAGAGTCTGTCAGCTCTCTCTAAAGGTGAGCTGGGAGAGGCTCTGGCCTAGCACGAAGTATAAGCAACGTGATCCAGTGTGCGTATGGCAGCTGACGATGACCCCTGAAGCTCTCTAAAATCGTGTCCTCAATCTTTGACACAATCAAATCCCATAAATCAAACGACATCTTTGAGATCAGGTGAGCTATCAACCACTGCTGAATCCTGGTGAAGCCATCTCTATAGCCTGTCCTAGGAAAGAGAGTCTTCCTCAACACGAAGTTAAGGATCCTAGCTGGGCATGTCAAATCACCCACTGTCCTGCTGGACCCCTCTCCAAAAGGTTGACGGAAACAGGGAGCCACGAAGTGAACTAGTGGTAGAGCACCACCGTGAGGTCGTCGAGGAGGCTCAAAGTCCCCGTAGCACAGCTGATGGACCCTGGTAGTCGAAGCGATCAAACCAAGCACCTCTCCAGCCCTCTGAGCTGTCACTCTGTAGTCAGTGCCTGCCAGTGCATAGTGAATGTAACTGTGGTCTGGAGAAACTCACACTGAGGCATAGAACTCTCGGACTCACTCCTCATAATAGGTGCCACGTAAAGCAAGTAACTCTAGGAGACCGGTCAGATAGGTGAAATACTATCTGATATCCGCACCGACCACGTTCTCAAGAACCTCAAGATCAAGCACTGCGTGCTCCCTGAACTGAGCCTCTGAGTGGACAAATGCCTCATATAAATCCTCCTGAACGACAGTGTAGAATCTGGCAATGGCTCTCGGATCCATGGTAGCTGGAAACCAAGTAGGAAAAGGAACGAAACGCAGCTCCTGGATCTCTCAAGCGGAGGCCTGGGTGTAATCCTTATGAATCCTCACTGGCGCTGGACGTGGAGCTGGAGTGCCACGTGCTGGAGTAGGGCGAGCAGTCGAGGTAGACTGGCCCTATGTACCAGTCCTAGGGATAGCCTAAGTACGAGTGCGAGTCGACCTCCTGAGGGGCTGCTCCTGCTGCTGTCCCTCTATCGAGCCCTCTGCCTGGGCCTCTATCTCTGTCTCGGTCTCGGGGTCCTCCTGAGGTGGCTCTCTGACTGCAATCCTGACACGCTGACCTCCTAGCATGATAGTGCCAGGTGGAGTCCCGTGTCGCTGCTCAACCTCAAGTACTGCACGCCTCTGCCGTGGCGTGAGATCGGCCCCAATCCTCAGGGCACCTGAGCGTCCACCCCTCTCTACTGCCTCAGCTGCTGCAGCAACTGCATCTGCCACCTCAGCCTCTCTGTCACTGGCCTTCAACTTCTTGGTGGCCATTTTCTTGCCTTTGCCCTTCTCTGCCGCTGACAGGCGACGGAGAGGATCACCTCCACCATCACCTCCTAGAGAACCACCAGAGCTAGCTGCCAGACCACTGATATTCTTGCAACGTGCCATTGCAAGAAAACTGCCTCTGAATGACTGCCGACAACTGAGCAACTGACAAACTGCCAAGAGAGACCAACGCGCTGCAAGAGATGGAATAGATAGGGTATATATAAGCAAACATAATAACTAGAGATGAGATAACCCTATAGATCGCAAGATTAGATAAAGAACGAGCACGGACGGCTTACGATCGGGCGACGAGATGCGTTCTGGATGACAGATCACAATCAAGAATCACTAGAGAACGCAAACCAACTTCACAAGGTGCTGTAAGGATAGAACGAATCAAATCGTCATAAAAAACAACAATTTAATTCATTCACACATTAAATCAAACACCTTGAGGGCAGGGGGCCAAGAACTCACCCCAAAACCTAACCACCTCGTAGGAAGGAAATCCCTGCGCGAGGAGAGGGAAGAGGAGAGGCCTGGGAGGAGATCTGGCCGCGGGGAAGATGTAGATCGTTGGGGAAAAGAAGATCTCAATGGCGGCGGTGAACTCGGCGACCAGGGCACGGGCGGAGAGTCGGGCTGCGGTCGCGGGGAAGAAAAGAAAACTGCCGAGCTAAACCCCTAGGGCGCGGGTTATATGGGCTGTTTGCGGGGTCACCGGACGCTCTTTATGTGGCACCGGACACGTCCGGTGACCACCGGTCTTAAACACAGAGCGTGTTTCAAATCGGCAGATCACCGGACGATGGCCACCGGACGCTGGCTTTAGCGTCCGGTACCCTAGGGCATGCCCGAGTGAGCACCGGACGCACCTCACCGGACGCTGCAGGGACACTGTTCCTGCGTCCGGTGAGTGCTGTCCAGCAGACTCACCGCACCGGACGCTCTGCAGGAGAGTCTGGTGTATCGTCCGGTGCACCTCTGAGTCCTTTTTCAACTTAGAACAACGTCCGACTTTTACCCAACCAAGTTCCAACTTCAAAGAGACTCAAATAAACACTAAGTGGAACTGATATGAGTGACCTCTCTCAAACTCTCAAATTTTCACAAATATTTAGCCTTAGGCTTAGTAGTTTTTATGAAAATAGTCAAGTGAAATCACCAAGGAGCATCGTATGGCCATAAAGCTAGGGGTTTAAATCATAATGAGCTTTGAATGCTCTATCTATGGATGAACACAGCGGATGCTCAAAGAATAACCAAAAAGATATGGGGTGAAATGCAATACTTGAAAGTAAACTAATGCTTGTCAAGTTTGATCCAAGGTTAAGCTTTTTCACACACACAAGGGGGTTATCTTAACCATGTTAGACAAGCCCTACACACAATAGTTTTTTTGTATTTTTTAGTTTTGGTATGCATGATATGCAAACAAAAGCTATTTACAAGGTCAACACACAACTTCATTTTTAGTGAAGTTAGATAAATCAAGCACATTGAGTTCATTTCTTAACATACAAAACCTAGCTTCATCTAGGGGTTTTGTGAAGATATCCGCCAATTGATTTTTCGTTCCCACATTCTCTAGAGATATGTCACCTTTAGCAACATGATCCCTAAGGAAGTGGTGGCGGATCTCAATGTGTTTTGTGCGGGTGTGTTGAACCGGGTTGTTAGCAAGTTTTACGGCACTTTCATTGTCACACAACAAGGGTACTTTGTCTAGTACTACTCCATAGTCTAGCAAAGTTTGTTTCATGTAAAGTATTTGTGCACAACAAGCACCGGCGGCAATGTATTCCACCTCGGCCGTTGACAAGGGAACACTATTTTATTTCTTTGACATCCAAGAGACAAGTGATCTACCTAGGAAGTGGCACCCTCCGGATGTGCTTTTTCTATCAATGCGACACCCGACATAATCCAAATCGGAATAGCCTACAAGTTGGAATCTTGCACCTTTGGGATACCACAAGCCTAGGTAAGGTGTGTATTTTAAGTACCTAAGAATTATCTTGACGACAATCAAGTGAGATTCCATAGGCATTGCTTGATATCTAGCACACATACACACACTAAACATGATATCGGGCCTAGATGTGGTGATAGAGTAGACTTCCTATCATGGAACGATAGAGAGTCTTGTCAATTGGGTTACCTCCCTCATCCAAGTCGAGATGCCCATTTGATGCCATGGGAGTCTTGATTGGCTTGCAATCCATCATCTTGAATCTCTTGAGAAGATCTTGAGTGTACTTCTCTTGAGAGATGAAGACCCCTTCCTTCATTTGCTTTACTTGAAATCCTAGGAAGAAGGATAGCTCGCCAATCATGGACATCTCAAACTCCTTGGACATCAAATCACCAAATTCCTTGCAAAAGTCTTCATTAGTAGAGCAAAAAATAATATCATCAATGTAAACTTGGCAAATGAAGATTTCCCCATTCATTTTCTTGGTGAAGAGTATTGTGTCAACTTTCCCAATCTTGAAGCCCTTCTCAATGATGAAGTCCCTAAGCCTCTCATACTAAGCTCTAGGAGCTTGCTTGAGACCATAGAGAGCCTTGGACAACCGGTAGACATGCTTGGGTTACCTAGGGTCTTCAAAACCGGGGGGTTGCTCAATATAGACAAGCTCATTAATATAACCATTCAAAAAGGCACTTTTCACATCCATTTGAAACAACTTGATATCATAACTAGATGCATATGCAAGTAGGATACGGATTGCTTCAAGTCTTGCTACTGGTGCAAAAGTTTCACCGAAGTCAAGACCTTCCACTTGTGGAAAGCCTTTTGCCACGAGCCTTGCCTTGTTGCGCACCACTTTGCCTTGATCATCCTTCTTGTTCCAAAAGACCCACTTTGTTCCAATCACTCTTGCATCTTTGGGTCGCTCTTCAAGTGTCCAAACTTGGTTGCGAGAGAAGTTGTTCAACTTCTCTTGCATGGCAATGATCCAATCCGCATCACGAAGAGCTTCCTCTACGGTCTTTGGTTCATCTTCAAGAGACGCAAAAGCATGATGTTCAATAAATAAAGCATGTCTAGAACGTGTAGTTACACCATGTGATAGACTCCCGATGATGAAATATTGGAAGTGATCTTGGAGGAGATGTGATGATCTTCTTGGCGCCACTTGAGGGGTTGCTTGGGGAGCATCAACATCTTGAGCTTGTGCCACCGCTTGCTCATGAGTGACTTGAGTGTCTTCATGAGCATCTCTCACATCCTTGTCTTCATCTTGTGGTACATGTGAGGTGGATGGTGGCTCAATGACTTGCACATCATCATCTCCTTTTGGCTTCATGTCTCCCACCGGCATGTTCTTCATGGCATCCCTCAATGGTTCACCACCTACATCATCAAGATTATCACTTGCTCCTTGGGAGCCATTAGTTTCATCAAATTCAACATCAAATGTTTCTTCAACCATGTTTGTGGCATGGTTAAAGACCCTATATGCCTTGGACTTTGATGAATAGCCAACCAAGTAGCCAATGTCACATCTTCTTTGGAACTTGCCCAAGTGTTGGCGCTTCTTGTAGATGTAGCATTTGCACCCAAATAATCTAAAGAATGAGACATCGGGCTTCTTTCCATTAAGCAACTCATATGGTGTCTTCTCTAGGAACTTGTGAGGAAAGAGCCAGTTTGATGCATAGCATGCGGTGTTGATTGCCTCGGCCCACATCTTCTCCGAAGTGTTGTACTCATCTAGCATTATTCTTGCTAAGGTGATCAATGTCCGGTTCTTTCTTTCTACAACCCCATTTTGTTGTGGTGTGTATGTTGAGGAGAACTCATGTTGATTCCAACTTCATCACAATATTCTTCAATGTTGGTGTTGTCAAACTCTTTGCCATTATCACTTCTAATCTTTTTGATCTTGACATCAAATTGATTTTGGGCATTCTTTGCAAACTTCTTGAATATTGATGCAACTTCGGCCTTGTCTTACAGGAAGAATGTCCAAGTGTACCGGGAGTAATCATCAACTATGACCAAGCAATATTTGTTGCCTCCAAGACTAGCATATGTGGTTGGTCCAAATAAATCCATGTGGAGTAGTTCAAGCACTCTTGAAGTAGAGAGATAGGCCTTGGTTGGATGGGTATTTGCAACTTGCTTGCCGGCTTGACATGCACTACAAAGCTTGTCCTTTTCAAAGGTCACATCCTTCAAGCCTCTAATCAATTCTTTCTTCATCAACTTCTTGAGTGTGCCCATTCCAACATGTGCTAACCTTCTTTGCCACAACCACCCAAGTGAGGTCTTGGTGAATAAGCAAGTCTTGACATCAACTTCATCAGATGAGAAATCAACTACATATAAGTTGTTGTGTCGGAAGCCTTTGAATACCATTTCATTGTCATCCTCCTTGGTCACTATTACTTCCTTCTTCTTGAATAAGCATTCAAAACCAAGATCACAAAGTTGTCCAACCGAGAGCAAATTGAAACTCAAAGATTGCACATAGAGCACATTGGTGATGGAGTTGTCATTTGATATAGCAACCTTTCCTAGACCCTTGACCTTGCCTTTTGAATTGTCACCAAATGTGATCTTCTCTTGGTTGTCAACATCTTCATCAAGTGAGGTGAACATCTAGGGATCTCCGGTCATATGTTGAGTGCAACCACTATCAATTACCCAATGTGATCCACCGGTCTTGTTCACCTACACACAAGAGATCAAGCTTGAGATTTAGGGACCCACATTTGCTTAGGGCCCTTGACCTTCTCTACTAGTTGTTTTGGCACCCAAATCTTCTTTGGCCTTTGCTTGTTGGGCGGCCCTATGAAGCTAACCTTGACCTTGCCACTCTTGTCTTTCCTTACAATGTAGTGAGCATTGAAGGCAAATGGTCTAGCATGCTTGGGCAAGGGTGGTGGTAGTGGTGCCTCATACTCATGAGCAAAATGTCCTTCTTGACCACATTCAAAGCATCTCTTTGGCTTTGGCTCGCTTGGTTGTTCATGAGTAGCTAGTGACTTGATGAGCTTTGTTTGATGAGCCTTGTAGCCAATCCCACTCTTGTCCATCTTCATGACGTTGTTCATGAAAAGCTCACTTTGAAGGTCCTTCCCTTTTGTGAACTTTGCTAACCCCTTGGTTAGATGTTCCTTCTCTTTCTTGAGCTTGCTATTCTCTTGAGTTAGCTTCGTGATGATTGGATCATTGTTGCTTGCTAACTCATCTAAGAAGAATGACTCATCTTCTTCTTGTTTGTCATACATCAAACCAAGCTTGAGATATTGATTCTCTTCTTTGAGTAACTTGTTCTCATATGCAAGCTTCTTGTCTTGATCAAGTGACTCAATCACAATTGTTTTGTGCTTGGCTTGCTCTTGCAACTCTTTCTTGAGCATGACAATTTCTTCCTTGAGCTTGATAGTGTCCTCATAGCTCTCGGCCACTACCACTTTCTTGCCCTTGCAATCAACACATTTGCTTGTGCTCTCCACAAGTAAGTCATCACAAGATGTGGCTACATCAAGCTTAACAACATGGTTAGTAGCAACATGTGTTTCATCAATTGCAAGTTCATAAGCTATCTCAAGGTTGTCATAGTTTGCTTTTAGAGTTGTTAGCTCTTCTTTCATTGCTCTATATCTAGTGATAAGCTCATCATGAACGCTCTCAAGTTTATCGTGTTTTTCTTTGAGCTCTTTTAAAGAGAGTTTGAGCTCCTTGAGCTTAGTGGTCATGATCTCATTTTGATCTCTAAGCTCATCACTAGATTTAAGCTTTATTAGAAGTGTTTCATTTTCAAGTTCAAGCTTTTCATTTTCACTTCTAGTCTTTCTTATGACCTTAGTGTACTTGTTTAGCAATTTTACAAGTTCATCATAAGAAGGTGATTCATATTCACTATCACTTTCACTACTCTCATCCTCACTTTGTACCTTCCGGTCACCCTTAGCCATGAGGCATAGGTGTGTAGCGGATGTAGATGGTGGTGAAGGTGATGGTGATGAAGCATCAATGGCAATGGCAGCAACCTTCTGTTGGGTATTTTAAACGCAAACAGAAAAATCCGCAAGCGCACGGATACCGATGTAGCTTTCACCTGGGAGTATTCCAGAGTATCGATTTTCCACAGAGAACGTGAGTGTACTAATTAAGATCCAAGATCGCCCAAGGATAACTATATGATTATTTTTGGTGGGAAGAGAGGAAGTTTCCTAAGAGTTCTCTAGTTGATCTAAGAATCAAGAATTACTTCAAGATTATCTATTTCGGGACATCAGAGCACTAACCACAGAAAGAGATGAGAAGGGGGCTAGGAAGGTCTGACTACGGTCCTACAAACACCGATCTGAACGTGGTGGAATACGTCGACCGTTAGGGCTGTCACTACCCTAGGGCTACCACAACAATCCGTAGGATTGGGTGCAATTCCAGGTAATTGCAAGACTAAACACCACGTCTAATCTATTAATTACTACTTTAGCGTTATAAAGACTAGAGCACTTGATGCAAGCAGGAATCCAATAAATAACTTGAATGTAAATAAAAGTAATTAAAGAACTCAGGAATTATGAATTGAAGAACTTGGAGAACGATGAAGAACGAACCAGTTGCAGCAAAAGTATAATGTTGAGGAAGATCCGACTCCTCCTCCTCCGCTCTCCTCTTCTCTCTCCCTATTTTCTAGATTACAACTAGAACTAACTAGAACTAGAACTAGAGGAACTAGAACTAGAACTAGATGAACTAGAACTAGAACTAGATGAACTAGAGGTAGAACTAGAAGAACTAGAGGGATTCTCTCTACTTGGATAAAGAATTGAAACCCTAGCTTTAATTCTGTAGAAGAGGTATGATCTCCAGGGGCCAGGGGGCCTTGATTATATAGTCTTTTCAGATGAATCTGGGCCATCGGATCAAACCGACATTAATCGCACGGTTTTTCTTGATCCTTTAGGTCGGTGGAGCACGATCCGCGAGTTTGGACGTGATTGGGGAGAACTCTAGGGCGGGCGCCCTCAGGACTTGGGCGGGCGCCCTGTCCCTGAGGCCTCTCGGCTTTCCGTTCGTTCCTGTGGCTTCTGGAGTCTTCTAGATGATAGAAAATTGCGCGGCATGTTAATATCTCTATATAATCCCTACATGTGGGCCTTTCTTCCATATTTCCTGATAACCCCCTACAAAAATAGACAAACACCAAAACTCGTGGAATTCTGTCAGATAAAACCCTAAGTCTAGGTGTTGGTTGCATTTGGATCCTTTTCCATGATTAGTTGATGGTTAAATGTGAGCATTAAGGACCGTCAACAAGCTCCCTCAAGCTTAACCTTTGCTCGTCCCTGAGCAAAGATGAACTCAAGAGTTTCTGTAGTGGTTTCATGCCTTAAAGTTACACATGCGTTCAAACAAGATCTCATCTCTAGGTTAGGGTAAACTGTTGTGATTTAAACTTACTCATATTACCTTCCACCATGGAGCTTGCAACCGTCACTTGTGTCTTGAGCAGTTAAAAGATAGAACGGTCTAGTCAAGCGCCATGTCTCTTATTCTTGATCAACTATAGCTCTGGAGTGTTTGCAGATTTTCAAATAAAACTCAGAGATTCCTTGTATGACTCTCTCTAATCTCTCTTTTGTGGTATTTCTGGATCCTTACCAAGGCAGTAAAGGTGTATGCCTTCTCTCTCATCCTACTCTAATAAGGCTTTTGATATCTCGAGCTCATAGGTGGGAGACAGCTAATACATACTTACAAGACATTTATTGCATAGTCAAACCATGGATCCAGAAGAACAAGTCAATAAGTCAAATCAAGATGTGCATGTGTGGCAAATGAATGGTGCATGGTAATGATGGTGATAACAATGGTGAAAGTCTAATTCTACTTGTGCTCTTTTGAGGGGATTCATACCTTTCTTGCTCTTTTGAAACTTTTTGAGGAGAATGAGATGCTCTATATTTTCTTTTTCTTTTCTCTCAGGTGGGTATCCTGTACCCCTAATTCTACTGTCGGACACTTGTCCATTTTTACCTCTCGTCTCACTTTTTCTTTTCTTTTGAGGTTCCGGGCACTTGCCCCTTTTTATTTCCTCGTATCTTTTTTTTCTCTCTTTTTTTAGAGCACTCATCTCCTGAAATAATATAGCAAGTGGTAGTAACCAAGATAACTTGAGCATTTATTTCACAAGGAAAAACAGAAATGTTTTTGGCTATTCTCTCTCGGGTTAGGAGTAGAATATTTTTAGGTGATTCTGGAGATGGAAATGGGTCGATATATGTGGATGCGTACTTCCGGAGTAGAAGCAGCATGTGTGAGTGAACGTGCAAGTGAGTCTTGATTTTAACCACATGACAAGCTCCTAAGGGTCTACACAGCTTGACCACACTCAATGCTCATAAGCAGTAAAAAGTAAATGTGTGGCTCAAAGTTTAGCAAGCATGTATATATGGCTGTGGTAGGAATTTAAACTCTCATCATACAGGAACTCATCATGCAATATTTTAAAGATTTTCAAAGATAAAATTCTCCAGAATTCTAGCATCTCTAGGAACAGATAAACAGCAGCTCAACCTTCCCATATCATATCGATTAACGACTTAGACTTTAGGTCAAGTACTCTCCCCACAAGTTTAGATTTAGAGCAAATCTTAATTAATAACAGTCATGCCTAAACTTGAGAGAGATTTCAATTTCGAGAACTAGTTATGGCAGAGCAACTATTCATGATTTCCATGTGAGAGCTTATCATGAGGGTTCATTGCAAACTTTATTTATTTATTTATTTAGCAAACTAAGCAAAGATATATATATATATATAAGCATAAAATCTTTATTTGGGTTTTTATGATTATGCATCTTTTTATTATTTGAGTAAAATATAAACATGAGTAGAACACTTAGCTGGATAAATGGGGGTGCTCTCCCCCAAGCTGGATTTTGACGCAATTTCTTCTGATGTAGCTAGCAGGTGGTGGAGGTGTATTTGAATGTCGGCAGCACCCTCACAACGATTAGGATGTCCTCCGTCTGCTAGTCTTCTTTGATCCTTGAATTCTGTGGAGCTCAAATAGACAACAAAGCTTTGTGGAACTGGTTAACTGTTAGCATAAAATCTCTTAGCCGTTATCATGTTGAGCTTCCTCAATAAATGTTATTCTCTATGGTAGGATCATAAATTTATTTTTATATTTTCATATTTATAGGACAGGAATATATATTTATTTTTTTATGCCACCACAGTGAATGTACTTATGGGTTTTATGCCATGAGCATACCCACATGGGGCTTACTATTTTTAATATTTTTATTTTCTTTTCAAGATGATATGAACTTGATTAACTAAGCAAACTATTTAAATAATTGAAAGGAAATGGATAACTACCAAGTTTACCTCTTGGCAAGGCATTCGGTGTTTTTAAGTCCTCCAAACGGGACTCTCTGTTTTCTCAGTCGTCCTAGGATTCGCTGGATGGCGTAGTCGGTGGTTCCGACGGCGCCTCCTCTTTGTGTATAATTATCTTCTCTCTCCACCCCTAACTCGGTGCTACAGTCTCCTCAGGACAGTTCTGTTCATGCTGTATGTCTTCAGACCTTACTACTTCTCCTTCGTAGTCTGCCCATCCATCCTTGATGATTTGCCTTCTCTGATTGCGGTTGCGTCGTCTTCTTTTTTGTCCTGACCTGCTTAGATTCTTCAATTATATAGTTAGGGTCAGTAAAATAGTGGCGTACCTTCTCAGAGGGGAAGTGCATGTGGACTTCTCCGGTTCCAATGTAGATAATTGTTTTAACGGTGCTGAAGAACAGTCTTCCAAGGATGATGGGTGGATTGTACTCGTCTTCTCCCATGTCAATAACCTTCAACCTTTCGGAATGTCTGATCTGCCATCTGGAGCTGAATCGTCCTTTTTGGTCTGAAACGGTGACTTAAGTCAACGATCTTGACTTCCTTGAACTGCAGTGACCATCTTTGCTGACTCGGTCCATATTTGCTTGTTTCTGTTCCTCCTGTTGGTCCCCTTCCTTGGTTCATGTCAGGAATGCTCTGAGATTTGTGTAGTCCTGTTCTTGAAGGAAAATGTCTCCTCCCTTCCCTTTATGTAGAAACTAATCTTGGCAGCACTAGCGTAGATGATAGCTCCCGAGGTGTTCAGGAATGGCCTTCCTAGGATGATGGGTGCCCTCTCATCAGTACCAGTCTCTATCACCACGAAGTCTGCTAGGGCATACAAGGTACCAACTCGGACGCAGAGGATCTTCAATATTCCCTTTGGGAAACTTAGTGTCCAATCTGCAAGCCTGAGCATAATGTTGACGCCGGAGCCAAAGTCACAGAGTGCTTCTAGGAAGTTCACCATGCCGATGGAGATCGGGATGACGGGGCGTCCTGGATCGCCTCTCTTGATTTTGTTGAGGACGGTTGTAGTAGTAGTAGTTGTTGTTATTGGTGTAGTTTACGTCCTCAAGCATCTCAGGGCAGTGATTGCCTGAGTGTCTAGTATCTCCAGTGTGTTTGTGCTCTAGGTTCTTCACTTGGTGGAGTCTAGGAGTTGGAAAACTCCTCCATGTTTTACTCGAAGTGTATCCTGCTCATAGAGACAAGGCAAAGATCAAGTGCATGGGCTCTGTTGGTGGAAAAACACCAACAGAACCAAAAGTGTATTTGTTCTTCTCTAACCTTAAGCATAGTGAGCAAGACAAAGTTGATGGATAATAAGATCATGAGTGTAACATTTAAAATATTTGTCAGATCAGATCGCTCAACCTAATGGAAAGATAATCTATATATATTTATGTTGCTTTTTATATATATCTTCCAAAGATTGAGTGTGCAACATTTTAGCTCATATGATTAGGAGTGTGGGCTCACAAAGGTAGAAGGACTAAACATATTGAATCGACTGGGTTGGTTATCTATAGTTATAAATCATACATGTTTGTCTCTTTTATTCATGTGGACACCAGAACCAAGGAGAAGCTTATAAAAGTGATAGTCAAGTACCTTAAGATGTTACCCTACTTGAAGAGTGATGGTACAATATCACCTTGTGGAAGCTTTCCTTTCTTAGCGGTTGTGCATCGTGTTTGTGGCACCCTCCATGGATCATCTCTTGTGAGCTATGCTTTCCTTGTGTAAATCGTTAAAATTCATGTGTCTCTCTCTTTGTCTCCAATGTGAGTTTATCTCAGGACTTCCCAGGTCGATATTGAAAGTTTTCCTGCAGGAGTTAGTCCAACAAAATATCTCATATCTACTATAGCATACTATCGGCTCAAAAATCAACCTAGACACCATGTCTAATTTGATTTAGGAGGGCATTTTAACCTAAGCATCATGCTTAATTTAAACTCCCTTGAAAGTAAGATCATCATCCCTAAACTAAGCACCATGATTAATTAAGAGATAAATGAAACTACTCCAAACCTAGACATATACTAAAGCAAATAAAGGTAGCATGAGAGCATTTATAGAGATCTACTCAAGTGGAGATGAAGTAGTGTGATTAGTATTTAACACATTGAGCATGTCTCAAAGGTAGGGACAACCAACATAGCAACATGTCAAAGGCTGTTTTTATTAAAGTACTCCCCCAAGCTTGAATTTTGCAAAATTCAAGTTTGGATGAATTTAATTCAATGTTGTATGATGATTGGTTGGACATACCTTGTACTTGTCATTCATCCGATCTTCTTGCTCCAATCCTGGAAAGGTTAGTGACAAGAATACCCGAAGGAATATTTTTACAATTATCCTTATATGCTCAACACACAAGGTAATGTTGCAAATAATTAAAAGCTCATGTTACGATCTGATCAGTGCTTATTTTAGGACACTAAGCTTGTCCTTGGGAAACCATCAATTTATGTCGGCGAAGTGGTTTCCCCTCCAACGCTGACCTATATCAAGATCAACTCAACGAGATTTGCAATATTTAGTATAGACATATGCATCGACAACCGCCCTTTTTAAGTTTTTATAAATAGAAAGGATGAGGGGGTTGGAGATCTCGAATGTGGTGATGTTGGAGAAACCAATGGATTGGGAAGATGTTGCATATGAGCATGGAGCAAATGAAGTGGCTATGAAATAAATTCCATGCTCATTGATGCTTAGAGTGAAATCCATGTGGTATAGTGAAAATGATAAGGTGAGTGTGATAAAAAAAGAAAAGAAAAAGGATACACGGACGACTTGGTTCGAAAGTAGCACAGCTACCGTTCCCCGTCAACGGCGCCAGAAAGCTTGTTGGGTATTTTAAACGCAAACAGAAAAATCCGCAAGCGCACGGATACCGATGTAGCTTTCACCCGAGAGTATTCCAGAGTATCGATTTTCCACAGAGAACGTGAGTGTACTAATTAAGATCCAAGATCGCCCAAGGATAACTATATGATTATTTTTGGTGGGAAGAGAGGAAGTTTCCTGAGAGTTCTCTAGTTGATCTAAGAATCAAGAATTACTTCAAGATTATCTATTTCGGGACATCAGAGCATTAACCACAGAAAGAGATGAGAAGGGGGCTAGGAAGGTCTGACTATGGTCCTACAAACACCGATCCGAACGTGGTGGAATACGTCGACCGTTAGGGCTGTCACTATCCTAGGGCTACCACAACAATCCGTAGGATTGGGTGCAATTCCAGGCAATTGCAAGACTAAACACCACATCTAATCTATTAATTACTACTCTAGCGTTATAAAGACTAGAGCACTTGATGCAAGCGGGAATCCACTAAATATCTTGAATATAAATAAAAGTAATTAAAGAACTCAGGAATTATGAATTGAAGAACTTGGAGAATGATGAAGAACGAACCAGTTGCAGCAAAAGTATAATGTTGAGGAAGATCCGACAGATCTGGCTCCTCCTCCTCCGCTCTCCTATTCTCTCTCCCTATTTTCTAGAT
The DNA here is from genome assembly GCF_000003195.3 of Sorghum bicolor. Lineage (NCBI taxonomy): Eukaryota > Viridiplantae > Streptophyta > Magnoliopsida > Poales > Poaceae > Sorghum > Sorghum bicolor. The sequence continues at coordinate 49,961,011 of NC_012873.2, read as the reverse complement.
TACAACTAGAACTAACTAGAACTAGAACTAGAGGAACTAGAACTAGAACTAGATGAACTAGAACTAGAACTAGATGAACTAGAGGTAGAACTAGAAGAACTAGAGGGATCCTCTCTACTTGGATAAAGAATTGAAACCCTAGCTTTGATTCTGTAGAAGAGGTATTATCTCCAGGGGCTAGGGGGCCTTGATTATATAGTCTTTTCAGATGAATCTGGGCCGTCGGATCAAACCGACATTAATCGCACGGTTTTCCTTGATCCTTTAGGTCGGTGAAGCACGATCCGCGAGTTTGGACGTGATTGGGCAGAACTCTAGGGCGGGCGCCCTCAGGACTTGGGCAGGCACCCTGTTCCTGAGGCCTCTCAGCTTCCCGTTCGTTCCCGTGGCTTCTGGAGTCTTCTAGATGATAGAAAATTGCGCGGCACGTTAATATCTCTATGTAATCCCGACATGTGGGCCTTTCTTCCATATTTCCTGATAACCCCCTGCAGAAATAGACAAACACCAAAACTCGTGGAATTCTGTCAGATAAAACCCTAAGTCTAGGTGTTAGTTGCATTAGGATCCTTTTCCATGATTAGTTGATGGTTAAATGTGAGCATTAAGGACCGTCAACACCTTCTCATCATCACTTTCATTGCCGGAGGAGTCACCACTTGAGCTCTCAATGTCGGTGAGCCAATCACCAACAATGTAGGCCTTGCCATTCTTCTTCTTGTGGTACTCCTTCTTCTTGCCACCTTTCTTCTTATGTTGCTTTTTGTCATTCTTCTCATCATCACTTGAGTCATCATGCTCTTTGTTCTTCTTCTTGTACTTGTCCTTTTTGGGCTTTGGACATTGGTGAGCAAGATGACCAAGATCACCACAATTGTAGCAATCCATCTCAGAGATGGGCTTTCTCTTGCTACTTGTGAAGAACTTCTTCTTCTTGGAGTCAAAGTTGACTCCATTCTTGTTGAGCTTCTTCAACATCTTGGTGGTTCTTCTCACCAAGAGGGCAATGGATGCATCATCATCACTTGAAGTTGATGACTCAACTTCAATCTTCTTGGCTTTGCCCTTGTGAGAAGCTTTGAGGGCCAAGTCCTTATTCTCCTTCTTGGTCGATGAGGAGCCATCTTGGGGGTTCATGTGCATATACATCTCATGAGCATTGATCTTTCCCAATATGGCCGTTGGTGTAGCGGTGGAGAGATCGCCTTGATGAAGCACGGTTACTATGTGCCTATATTTCTCAATGGGAAGCACACATAGTATCTTCCTTGCGACATCCGCCGCACTCATTTGAGCGAGAATACATTTCATTAGCATTTTCTTTAGGAAGCATTTCAAAAGTATTTAGCTTCTTCATCACAAGGTGATAGCGTTCCTCGCGTTCACTCTTTGATCCCTCATGGAGCGCACAAAGTTCCTTCCATAGAGCATGGGCGGTTTTGTGGTTCCGAACGCGGTTGAACACCTCTTTGCAATGGCCTCTAAAGATGTGGTTTTTGGCCTTCGCATTCCACTTTTCGTTTTCTTGTTCTTGTGGACTAAGAACGGCGTCTTTTGCTAGAGGGGGAAACCCTTCGGTCGCGGCTTTTAGGCACTTTGAGTCACATGCCTCAAGGTATGACTCCATCCGTATCAATACGGAAAGTCATCCCCATCGAACATGGGTGGCGGTCCATCCCCGTTAGACATCTTTCTCTAGGCGGTGAAGCCTAAATAATGAGCACGAGGCTCTGATACCAATTGAAAGGATTAAGATGCCCAAGAGGGGGGGTGAATTGGGCTTCTCTAAAAATTTAAGCAACCTATAAGCTCCAATTCAACTCCTTGTGCCTAGTGTGGCTAGGGAGCTACCGGATAAAAGTTTTACAACCTAGTTCCAATCCTATTCTAGCATGGCAATTCTAGGAATGTAAAAACACAAAGTAAATGCTTGAAAGTAAAGGAGTAGTGGAAGAAAGTGCTCGGCGATGTTTTGCCGAGGTATCGAAGAGTCGCCACTCTCCACTAGTCCTCGTTGGAGCACCCGCGCAAGGGTCTTGCGCCCCCTTGGTCCGCGCAAGGACCAAATGCTCTCTACGGGCTGATTCTTCGACACTCTGTCACGGTGAATCGCCCAAAACCACTCACAAGCTTGACACGAGCCACCCACAAGAACTCTAGGCGGTCTTCGTGCCTCCAATCACCACCGAACCATCTAGGTGATGGCGATCACCAAGAGTAACAAGCAAAGAACTCTCACTTGACCCAAACAAGGCACTAGAGAGTGGTGGATGCACACTTGACTCTTGGAATTCAACTAGAGAAGGATTCTCACAAGAAATCACTCAAATCTCAATCCTCTCTAGTCTCTTGCTACTCTCTTGCTCCACAACAAGTTTCTCAGATGTTCAAATGGGCAAGAGAGCTCTCATGGACGAGGCGGAGGAGTATAAATACACCCCACGAAGTCCAAGGGTCAGCCAACCATTTTCCACTGAAAACGGGGTCACCGGACGTTGTTGATGTTGCACCGGACGCTCTGCACCGAGCGTCCGGTGACACTTCAACGGCTAACTGTACTGCCTCTGACAGGTCACCGGACGCTACTTCCCAGCGTCCGGTGGCACCGTCCGGTCCGAGGAGTTTTACAAGCTCCCTGAGTTTAAGACCGGACGCTACCCGGTGCGTCCGGTGCTAGCGTCCAGTGCTCGGGGTAGGTTTACAACCTCCCTAGGTATGGGACCGGACGCTGCCCGGTGAGTCCAGTGCCAGCGTCCGGTGCCTAACCCTAGGCACCAAACCCTCCAACGGCTAAAGGACCTCACCGGACGCACTCACAGAGCGTCCGGTGCAACGTCCGGTGCCTTTTTAGGCACCCTAACTTCGTCGAAACACGATCGTTCCAAAACGAAGATGGTTCCTCTCGATCTAAGGACTATCTCTGAGCTGCCTAGTGCTAGATTTACCAAGTGTGTACCACACCTAAACCTAAAGCCTTGCCTATGTCAAGCTACTAGATCAAAGCCCCTCTTAATAGTACGGTCAAAGGAAAACAGAGTCCTAAACTACTCTAAGTGCCCTTCTTCACCATATGGCACTTAGACCTAGTCTATCTTGACGATGTCCATCCATCCTTTGAAAATCGAAATAATTTCCACTATTAAGTAGGCATGTACATCCCTGTTCATCGAGTACCTATTACCATGATCTCACTAATGACTTTGCCTCTGCAAAACACACGTTAGTCACAGTAATCAACATTGTCATTAATCACCGAAATCATTAGGGGCCTAGATGCTCGTTCAGTTTATATATAAGTTTGCCAAGCGCTTAGCTTTCTTCGCGAGGGAGTTAAGTGGTAGATCACATGTAGGCATGGTGCTTAGATGCTATTTACCTACAAATGTATCCTATTAGTCAGGTCGTGTGGTAGTTTGTGAAAGTAACAACTTTGCTGAGTCTTATATAGTCCACTCCCCATTGATAGGACAGGTAGAATCTAAGTTACGTAGGAAGTCTTGCTATGTTCTGGCTTTCTTCAGTAATATTCCTTATACATAGATGAAGAGTCTTATGCTATATATGATTGTGTGTTTGCTAGAGTAGATGAATAGCTTAGTAGATTAGAACCTATCTAGAATTTTTATCTCATGAACTAATCAGATGTCAACCTACCTTTATGATGAGTAGTCTATCTCTAATCTCTACGTGATTTATTCCCTATGCTTTATAATTTATTATCTTTTTTATCCCTTATGGCTTATCCCCTGCCAATGTAAGTGACTGTGTGATTGATTTCTCATAAGTAGTCGTATTTTGCGAATCTGTCTTGAGTTTAAGTCCTTAGTTCTTTCCCTTGAGCTAAATATAAATTAAGGATACCTGGAATATTTCTCGGTGAAGTGCTATCATGGTATTTTATCTGTATGCTTGCGGATGCCATATTTATCTAAGAGGAGCAATTCTATACCAAACACTTCTGGCGCCATGCTAGGGATGACAACTTAGTGGAAGTGGCGTTAGAAGTGTCAACACCAGGCAAGAATCCAAGAAGAAAAAAGAGCTAAGATCATTGAAGGTCCAAAATCCCAAAACCAAAGGAGGATCAAGACATAATATTACATGACACATGGTTCACTAGTACATGACACCAAGTGAGAAAATATTACAGTACATAATATTACATGACACATGGTTATTTCACTATTACAGAAACTACTCATCATCGCTATCTACCTCAACAGGTGTAGCTTCTTCTTCACTCCAGTACTCCATCAGTGTGTCATCCTCTTCTTCATCACACTCTTTAGCTTCACTATTAGTATTTAGTTGATTTTTTTATTAAGTAGAGCAACCTCAGTAGCATGAACAACAAGGACATCCTCATCATCTTGGTTTAAAGGTGTGCCACATACTTCTGGTCTCCTGCTGCAATTTTTTCAATGGAATGATGGTGCTTCCCAATGTCCACAACACATGTCTGCTCTTGATAGGGTGTAGCAGTGGAAATGACACCATCTATTTTAGACACATTATACAAATTACGATGCTTAAACATTTGGACAATCCGCCAATTCTTTCTATACTTATTATCCGGTAAATAGAAAACTTGTGTCGCTTGACTTGCCAAAATAAAATAATCCTTGTACCGCAAGTTGCCAATGTTGATACTCTTGTATAACTCATCATCCTTCAATGATGTATGCTTATCATCCAATTTGTACCAATCACATGTAAAAAACAACTGGTCGTGGTGTACCATCATCCTTGCTGGTGTATGGTATCTCAATAATCTCTTTAAGTGTACCATAATAATCAATTGTCTCTGATTTATATGTACCTCTATAGGCTAAACCAGAGTTTTGTGTCTTCTTGTTTTTGTCAAGCTTGGCAGTGTTGAACCGAACACCATTGACAACACAAGTGGAGTATGATCTTACTCTAGTGTCAGGGCCACAAGCTAAGGCAAATAAATCATCATCTACCACCTCTCTTACATTCAACCTCCAGATCTGCAAAGTTGAATATAATATCTTAGCGTCTAATTATAATTAACTAAAACATGACAAAAATAATAGGATACTATTCAGACACTAACATGATTCCTGAACCAATTTGCAAAACCATTCTTAGCCATTCTATAAAGGTATGCAGCAACCACCCCTAAAGCTGTTAATTCATCTTGAAACATTATGTAACTCCAAAAAATTCAGTAAGTGACTAATCTAAAAATATGAATGTAATATACAGATAGAAATTTCAAAACATACTTTATGCATATCTCAGCCTGATCACAATTGTTGAGAATACACCACACCAGCTCATCAATTTCCTTGGAGTAAAAAAGTCACATGCACCTATAATATTAACACCATGCCCAAAAACATCAATGATATATGATGATTGATCTGAAAATCAAATATTTCTTGGAAGCCGATTAAACCTTGTCTCTAAATCTTCCATATATCTAGAGCAAAATGTGAGGGCTTCATATGCCACATAAGCCTCTACAATTGAGCCTTATGGACGTGCCTTGTTCCTAACAGACTTCTTTAGAGTATACAAGCGGCATTCAATTGGGTACATCCAACCAAATTGCATAGATCCCTGAAGGATGGCCTCATTAGGCAAATGGACAACATGGTGAACCATCACATCAAAAAAAAGCAGGAGGGAAGATTTTCTCAAACTTGCACAATACGATAGGTATTTCTATATTCATTCGAGCCAACAAATCTTTGTTCAATCTTTGACTACACAATTTTCTAAAAAATTTGCCAAACTCAGCAATTGTTTGATAAATATCATTGCCCAAGAAACCTCTTAGCCTAGCAAGCAAAACCCTTTGCAACAGAATGTGATAATCATGAGTTTTAGACCTTGCCATTTGATTGCATTAGCAGTTAAGCATATTTGTATATTAGAAGCATACCTGTCTAGAAACTTGGCATCCTTCAAGAAATTTAGAAATTCATTCTTCTTTGGACAACGTATATCGAGCTTTAGGCATGTCATATGAATCTCCACTATGTTGTAATTGGAACTCCTTTCTAATTTTCAGGTCAGCAAGATCTAACCTTGCATTAACTATGTCTTTTGACTTTCCTTTTATGTCTAGAATGGTACCAAGTAGATTTACACATACATTTTTTAATGTGCATGACATCAAGATTGTGTCTAAGCTTTAGAGATGGCCAATATGGTAAGTCCCACAAGCAAACCCTTCTACCCCAAATTGGCACATGATTCCTAGAATGCTTCCTTTTCTATCCAACTCTAACATATTTAACCTTTTCTAATTCTTGTAGTAGCTCTTGTCTGGTGAAAGTACCTGGCTTTGCGCTGGTATCATGGAGAGAGTCAAAATCGCCTTGCGCAGATGATGACCTCTAGGAAGAAAATGACAGTGCCCAATATAGCATAGCTTTTTCCTTATGGCATAGGATAGAGGATTTTTGTCATAATATAGACAAGCAAAGTACCCACTTGTGGTATGCCCGGATAGAGTACTTAGTGTTGGATAGTGATGAATGAACCACAATACTACAACATGAAGCTTAAATCCTTCCTGGTGATAGCATCAATAGTATTCACACTAGACCATAGCTTAAGTAAATCTTCTACAAGAGGCTGCAAGAAAACATCTAAGGCCTTCCCTAGTGAACGAGGTCCGGGAATCAACAATGCCATCATGAAATTAGATTCTTGCATGCACAACCAAGGTGGTAAGTTGTATGGAATCACAAAAACAGGCCACATGCTATAAAATGAACTCATGTTGCTAAAAGAGTTAAAACCATCTGTGGGAAGTTCAAGTCTTAGGTTTCGTGCATCTTCAGCAAAATCAGGCCAACACTTGTCAAAATCTTCCCATACCTTTCCATCAGCAGGATATGTCATTTCCTTCTCATTGAGTTTTCTCTTCAACTTATGCCATTGTACTTCCTCAGATGATTTATTTGAAACAAACAACCTTTGTAGCCTAGGTATCAATGGAAAATGCCACAATACCTTTGCAAGAACCTTCTTCTTCTCAGGATCTTTCCATCTAGAGGCTTCACAGACTGGACAATTATTCTTCCCTACATTTCTTTCCTAAGTAGCACACAATTGTTCGGGCACACATGAATTGATGTATAACCAATTCCTAATTCACAAGGCATTTTCTTTGCTTCATCATATGATTTTGGAATAGTTTCGAACTATGGGAAAGCTTCTGATGATATCTTCAAAAAATACTAAAAATGCTGAGTTAGCAACCCTATAGTATGACTTCACATAGAGCAGCTTGATCACAAATGACAACCTTGAAAAATTGGTGCAACTAGGATATAGGTCACACTTAGCCTCTTTAGTCAAATGTTTGAAATGTGATGCAGTGGCTTTGGATGGGTTTCCATCTTCATGTCCATCATCATTTACATGTTCAGAGCCGATGAGGTCCCTTAACATCCCATCAATCCACCATCATTAGTGTCCTTAGTTACCAATGAATTAGCATTCCATCATGATGTATTGGTTCCCCCAAAACATGAACCTCGATGGGCTCTCCATGGTTTATCCACCTTGTATATGTAGTGGACATGCCTTTCATTAGTAGGTGCCTCTCCACTTCATCTTGGGGCAAAGTGTGACGGTTCATACACTCTCTACATGAACACAAAAATTGTTCAGCCTCAGTGAACCTTTCTCTGATGGAGTTCACAAAAGACATGATACCAAAAATATACTCAGTCGTAAAGAGCACATCATGCACCCAACATCTATCCATCTACAAAAAATATGCAAAACACATCTCAGCTCCATTAGAACTACCACATCGACTTACAAAGAACACATGTGAATTTAATTGTGGATTAAATTTGAGGTACATATCTTTTGTAAGGTAGACCTATTCTATTTGGTAAAGTAAAACATCTAGATCTCTCAAATTCTCATAGTTTTACCTATAGTGGCAATGGGATTACCTGTAACATAAGCATTGTATATCATAGTCAGTACAATCAACCAATTATTTAGAAGTGACCATTCAACTATCATATAGAGTGACATAGGATACCTACAGACTATAGTGGCCATCGATACATGAATAATAAATAAAATGGCAGAGTATGAACGCTTGTAACCAATATCAGACATCCTAATTTAGTTTAATCAATCACATACAGTAGCAGGTATTCATTGTAGAAAACAAGGGAATCACAGGTGATATTTTTTCAGAATTCAAACTTCATACTAATCCAAATCGAGTGGGCTGCAGGTGAAGCCTTCACGAAGCAGTGCAGTCCACAGATCGACCTTCCTTCAGTGGCCGCTTGTTGAGGCCAACACCGTTGCTACCACGACCATGCCTATACCGTTGCCATCGCCTCCAACTATGCCGGCTCCAACTCTACCTCTAACACCACCGCCAACACCTACAACCACGTCGTTGCCGCCAGATCCTCCTACTAGCCACCACCTACGCCACCACCATGGTCTCTATGTTGACACACTATGCGGATAGGAGCAGCAGTGTTGACGACTCTATTCTATTTCGACGCAATAACTATCATGCGGATTAGGTCTGGGCGTTCGGTCTGACCGAACCGAACCGATCGGTTCCTCGGTTATTTTGAAAGTTCGGTCATCACAAAACAAGGACCGATCGGTTAGTTAAAAAAATAAAGACCGAGCAATTTCGGTCTCGGTTAGTTCGGTTCGGTCTCTGTCACGACCGAACTAACCGGACTAGCACATTTGTATCAAATTTCAGCAGCATGTTTGCACAAAATAATACAAATATCTTGGTTCTCCTTATTCAAATACTAACTATAGTAGCATCTCACAACTCACAAGTCACAAACTCACAATGACACAACAAAAACAACACACAATCAAGTCTTTTAAAAGATAAAAAAATAGTTTAGGACTCCCAACAGAGAATTTCGGTTAGTTCGGTTAGTTCGGTTAACCGACACCTATACCCGAACTAACCGTATAAAGTTCGGTTAGTTGGAAGCCGGGACCGAATTTATGACCGAAAAGTTCGGTCTCGGTTAGTTCGGTCTCGGTCTCGGTTAGTTCGGTTCGGTCTTCGGTCTTCGGTTAATTACGCCCAGAGTGAATGCGGATAGGCGCAGACGCTATGTGAACAAGTCAGTCCTTAATCTCAATGTGATGTAGTTACTATAAATAGATAGAAGATACACATTATTCAACAACACAGTAGTAACCTAGTGGTAAGCACCTCTTAGTGGAGTCAAAAAGGTCCTAGTTTCAATTCCTAGATCCACTACAAATTAGAGGACAAGCAGGTGGGTCCTATCTTTCCTAATTTTTTTTATATATTATACCTACCCATGGAGGATCCACATGGACGTCCATGTCAACTCCATGTTGGACGCTCATCTGTGACCAAACCAAGCCATCTATCATGGATTTACAACTCAGTTCCCATACTACTCTATGATGTCCAACTATGACAAAAATAAAACTAGCCATCATAGTTGTATGACCCAAAGAATGAACCGTCATAGATAGTAGAATTCTATGACATTTCTGAGAACGTCACCACAAAATAGTCATGGAAAGCACCATTTCTTGCAGTAGTGATCATCCGATTATGTGAGTGAGCGATTCTAGTGCGATTGCATCGTGAGGTTGCATCGAGTGGCACTAGGTGTTTGTGTTGAAAGTCGGTGGTGCTTGTTACTCTTGGAGGTTGCCACCTCCTAGATGGCTTGGTGGCTTGTGACTCTGTCGAAGCATGCAAGGAGATTGTGTAGTGCTCTAGAGAAGAGATTATGAGGGAAATTGTGCTCGCGCCATGGGGATTGTGAAGAGAAACTCTAGTGGAGCGTGTCATTGAGCTACCACACTTGCGGTAGGTTCTTGCGGTGCCCTATGTGAGGGCTCGGTTTGTGGGAATACCAATTAGTCACCGAACCACGAAGTGTTGGTCGTCACAATGGAGAAAAATAAAAGTAGCCATCATAGTTGTATCACCCAAAGAATGAACCATCACAAATAGTAGAATTCTATGACCATTTCTGAGAACATCACCACAAAACTACCATGGAAAGCACCATTTTTTGTAGTAGTGATCATCTGATTGTACAAGTGAGTGATTCTAGTGTGATTGCATCGTGAGGTTGCATAGAGTGGCACTAGATGTTTGTGTTGCAAACCGGTTGTTGATATTTGGTAACGCAATCAGGGAATGATCCGCAATCGCACGGATATCGGTGAGCGTTTCACCCGGGAGGTTTTCCAGAGTTATCGTATTTATATTTTTACCACTGGGAGAAAGGGTGCATCTGACTAACCAAATCTATTGCTACTACCCCTTTAGGCTACAAAGAATGTTTCTCGATGTGAGTGATGTATAGAGAAGACTGCAACCGTAGTCTCGTTCTAACCTTGGTAAGGATGATCTACTGTTCTATTGGGGAGGCTCACAGAATCGAGACAACACAAAGGATGTTCGACCCGCACCTATAAACCTACCCGTTCTGCTAACAAGATATAGGATACAAAGGTAACTCGGAAATGTCACGTTCCTCGCTACTACCACGGTCCAGCTAGTCAGGGGATATCTATGAGTACCCTAGCCTAAACACCACGTTTACGCTAGCAAGTGATTACTCTAATACTCAACCGGAAGAGGATTAAAGTAAACTCATAAACCAAAGAACAATAAAACAAGAACTTACTAGTATTAGAAGTCGAATTACTAAAGAATCTTAGAAGCAAGCCTCGGGTTAGAAGACTTGATCCCGTAGGTACAACTCGGAGTAGACACCGACAGGCCGGCCTTCCTCCGATCTACACCTCCACTCTATCTCTCTCAATCTAGTAGAAACTAGAAGATCTATTTCTACTTTACATTGGTTGCTAATCCTAAAAAGAAATATTATTTAGAGAAGAGGTTTTCCTTCGAGGGCACCCCTCAATCTCTATGATAATTTCTTGTCTTCTCCAGGGGCCAGGGGGATCTCCTTATATAGTCCTCCTCTATGCATTTTTGGGTCGGTAGGCGAGGTGGTACTACATTATCTTTGATCTATTAGGTCGGTGGAACGTCGTGTGCGAAGAGAGTCCCGAAAGGCTTCCAGAGGTGGGCGGGCGCCCAGGTCCTCAGGGCGGGCGCCCTGGGCCTGGCCCCTTTCGGCCTCTGCTTTCTTCCCATGGCTTCTGGAGTCTTCTAGATGGTAGAAAATTGCGCGGTGCGTTGATATCTCTATGTAATCCCGATATGTGGGCCTTTCTTCCTTATTTCCTGATAACCCCCTGCAGAAATAGACAAACACCAAAACTCGTGGAATTCTGTCAGATCAAACCCTAATTCTAGGTGTTGGTTGCATTTGGATCCTTTTCTTTATTTATTTGATGATTATATTTGGTACTTAAGGACTGTCAACAACTCCCCCAAGCTTACCTCTTGCTCATCCCTGAGCAAGGATGAACTCAAGAGTTTCTGCAGTGGTTTCATTTCTTAAAAGTACACACGCATTCATGCAAGATCTCATCTCTGAGTTAGAATAAACTGTTAAGACTTAAAACTTACTCATTTTACCTTTCACCATGGGGCTTGTAACCGTCACTTGTGTCTTGAGCAGTTAAAAGATAGAACGGTCAAGTCAAGCGCCATGTCTCTTATTCTTGATCAGCTATAGCTCTGGGGTTTTTGCAGATTTTCAAATAAAACTCAGAGATTCCTTATATAATTCTCTCAGATCTCTCTTTTGTGGTATTTCTGGATCCTTACCAAGGCAGTAATGGTATATGCCTTCTCTCAAAGTATGTGGTATTTTTGGTATGAGGCATAGTGATATTGCCTTCTCTCTCACCCTACTCTAATAAGGTTTTGATATCTGGAGCTCATAGGTGGGAGACAGATAATACATACTTACAAGACATTTATTGCATAGTCAAACCATGGATCTAGAGAAACAAGTCAATAAGTCAAATCAAGATGTGCATGTGTGGCGAATGAATGGTGTATGGTGATGATGATGATAATAATGGTGAAAGTCTAATTCTACTTTTGCTCTTTTAAGGGGATACATACCTTTCTTGCACTTTGAAGCTTTTTGGGGAGAATGAGATGCTCTATATTTTCTTTTTCTTTCCTCTCAGGTGGGTATCTTGTACCCCTAATTCTACTGTCGGACACTTGTCCATTTTTACCTCTCGTCTCACTTTTTCTTTTTCTTCGAGGTTCCGGGCACTTGCCCCTTTTTATTTCCTCGTATTAATATTTTTTTCTTTTTTTTAGAGCACTCATCTCCTGAAATAATGTAGCAAGTGGTAGTAACCAAAATAACTGGAGCATTTATTTCACAGGGAATAACAGGGATAGGAAAATGTTTTTGGCTATTCTCTCCCGGATTAGGAGTAGAATAATTTTGGGTGAATCTGGAGATGGAAATGAGTGGATATATGTGGATGGTACTTCCGGAGTAGAAGTAGCATGTATGAGTGAACGTGCAAGTGAATCTTGATTTTAACCACATGACAAGCTCCTAAGGGTCTACACAGCTTGACCACACTCAATGCTCATAAGCAGTAAAAAGTAAATATGTGGCTCAAAGTCTAGCAAGCATGTATATATGGCTGTGGTAGGAATTTAAACTCTCATCATATAGGAACTCATCATGTGTTATTTTAAAGATTTTTTAAAGATAAAATTCTCCAGAATTCTAGCATCTCTAGGAACAGATAAACAGCAGCTCAACCTTCCCATATCATATCCGTTAACGACTTAGACTTTAGATCAAGTACTCTTCCCACAAGTTCAGGTTTAGAGCAAATCTTACTTCATAACAGTCATGTCTAAACTTGAGAGAGATTTCAATTTTAAGAACTAGTCATGGCAGAGCAACTATTCATCATTTCCATGTGAGAGTTTATCATGAGGGTTCATAGCAAACTTTATTTATTTATTTATTTAGCAAACTAAGCAAAAATATATAAAAGCACAAAATCTTTATTTGGGTTTTCATGATTATGCATCTTTTATTATTTGAGTAAAGTATAAACGCGAGTAGAAACACTTAGCTGGATAAATGGGGGTGCTCTCCCCCAAGCTGGATTTTGACGTAATTTCTTCTGATGTAGCTAGCAGGTGGCAGAGGTGTATTTGAAAGTCAGTAGCATTCTGACAGCGATTAGAATGTCCTCCGTCTGCTAGTCTTCTTGATTCTTAAATTTTGTGGAGCTCAAATAGACAACAAAGCTTTGTGGAACTGGTTAAGTGTTAGCATAAATATCTAGCCTTTATCATGTTGAGCCTCCTCAATAAATATTACTTATTTAGCAGGATCATGCACTTATTATTTTTATATTTTTATTGTAAGATGAAAACTTATTTATTTTATTTTTATGCCACCACAGTGAATGTACTTATGGGTTTTATGCCATGAACATACTCATATGGGGCTTACTATATTTTCTTTTCAAGATAGCATGAACCTGATTAACTAAGCAAACTATTGAATGGAAAAGGATAACTACCAAGTTTACCTATTGGCAAGGCGTTCGATGTTTTTAAGTCCTCGGAACGGGACTCTCCGTTTTCTCAGTCGTCCTGGGATTCGTTGGATGGCGTAGTCGGCGATTTCGGCGGTGCCTCCTCTTCGTGTGTAACTATCATCTCTCTCCACACCTGACTCGGTGCTACGGTCTCCTCAGGACAGTTCTATTAAAGCTGTATGTCTTCAGACCTTATCACTTCTCCTTCATAGTCTACCCATTCGTCCTTGATGATTTGCCTCCTCTGGTTTCGGTTGCGTCGCCTTCTTCTTGTCTTGACCTGCTTAGAGTCTTCAACTAAATAGTTAGGGTCAGTAAAATAGCGGCCCACCTTCTCAGAGAGGAAGTGCATGTGGACTTCTCTGGTTCCAATATAGATGGTAGCCTTGATAGTGTTTGAGGAACGGTCTTCCAAGGATGGTAGGTGGATTATACTCGTCTTCTACCATGTCAATGACTCGAAAATCATCTGGAGCTGAATATATTGGTTGTAGGGGCATAGTTCCATGCAGGAGCTGATAAGTGACTGCGGCCATTATGTTGTCGTCAGATCCGGTGTTGTAGAGTGTCTTCTAAAAAGGGTATCTGTTGATTGTGCACTCAATGCTTGGAACATCAGGGTCGTACTTCTTGATCAAGAAAGGTGACTCGAGTCGACGATCTTGACCTCCTTGAGCTGCAGTGACCATCTCAGCTGACTCGGTCCACATTTGCTGTTCTTGTTCCTCCTGTTGGTCCTCTTTCTTGGTTTATGTCAGGATTGCTCTGAAGTTTGTGCAGTCTTGTTCCTGAAGGAAAATCTCCTTCTTCCCCTTGATGTAGAGACTGATCTTGGCAGCATTAGCGTAGATGACAGCTCTGGTGTTTAGGAATGGCCTCCCTAAGATGATGGGTGCCCTCTCCTTAGTACCAGTTGTTGACGGTCCTTAAGTATCAAATTTAATTATCAAATAAACAAAGAAAAGGATCCAAATGAAATCAACATCTAGACTTAGGGGTTTATCTGACAGAATTCCACGAGTTTTGGTGTTTGTCTATTTCTGCAGGGGGTTATCAGGAAATAAGGAAGAAAGGCCCACATGTCGGGATTACATAGAGATATCAACCCACCGCGCAATTTTCTACCATCTAGAAGACTCCAGAAACCACGGGAAGGAAGCGGAGCCCGAACGGGGCTAGGCCCAGGGCGCCCGCCCTGAGGACCTGGGCGCCCGCCCACCTCTGGACTCCGTTCCGGACTCTCTTCGCACACGATGTTCCACCGACCTATTGGATCCAGAATAACATAGTACCACCTCGCCTATCGACCCAAAAACGCATAGAAGGGGAGGACTATATAAGGAGACCCCCTCTGGCCCCTGGAGGAGACAAGAAATTATCATAGAGATTGAGGGGTGCCCTCGAAGGAAAACCTCTTCTCTAAATAATATTTCTTTTAGGCTTAGCAACCAATGTAAAGTAGAAATAGATCTTCTAGTTACTACTAGATTGAGAGAGATAGAGTGGAGGTGTGGATCGGAGGAAGGCCGGCCTATCGGTGTCTACTCCGAGTTGTACCTACGGGATCAAGTCTCCTAACCCGAGGCTTGCTTCTAAGATTCTTCACTAATTCGACTTCTAATACTAGTAAGTTCTTGTATTATTGTTCTTTGGTTTATGAGTTTACTTTAATCCTCTTCCAGTTGAGTATTAGAGTAATCACTTGTTAGCGTAAACGTGGTGTTTAGGCTAGGGTACTCATAGATATCCCCTGACTAGCTGGACCGTGGTAGTAGCGAGGAACGTGACATTTCCGAGTTACCTTTGTAGATCACATCTCGTTAGCAGGACGGGTAGGTTTATAGGTGCGGGTCGAACATCCTTTGTGTTGTCTAGATTCCGTGAGCCTCCCCAATAGAACAGTAGATCATCCTTACCAAGGTTAGAACGAGACTACGGTTGCAGTCTTCTCTATACATCACTCACATCGAGAGACATTCTTTGTAGCCTAAAGGGGTAGTAGCAATAGATTTAGTTAGTCAGATGCACCCTTTCTCCCAGTGGTAAAAATATAAATACGATACTCTGGAAAATCTCCCGGGTGAAATGCTCACCGATATCCGTGCGCTTGCGGATCATTTTCTAATTGCGTTACCAAATATCAACAAGCATTTCTGGCACCGTTGCCGGGGAGAAAGACGGTTTGCTGAGATAACTTTGAGTCTTGCTATTATCTTGTATTATACTTTTATACTTTTATTCTTTTATCTTTTTATTTTTATGGATAACTCAAATTCCATACCTATTATTAAATTCTTTGCACCTTCGGAGACCAGCCATAGACCATGGGAGTCAACACGTCCTGCCCCTAATTATGATCTGTGTCCGGAGTTGATTGCAATATGTCAAAACCAACCCTTTTCTATAGCTGAGGTCATATCTTTTAATCAAAAAGATAATGCACTTTTAGCTACACCTAGGGAATCTATTAATCTTTCTATAAATTCTGGTTTAGACCTAGCCCTACAAGACCATGTTTTTCCTAGATATTTTCACATTGGTCTTAATCATATAACCTTTGGTAGAGTCCTTCTTTCTTTATCTATTAGTAAAGGAAGGTATGTCTTCATTTGTGGACATCCTTCTTGTACTAGTCTTCATAAAAAATTCCTAGAGATAGAGAAGGAATCATCTCCCAGACAAGGAAAGGAAGTTTCAATAGCCAATTTCCAAACACTTCAATCCCATGATTCAGCTATCAAACCCTTCCTTGAGCTTAATAAATACTACTATGCTCTTTCTCTTAAACCTCCCGATAATCCTATGAATCTCTCTAGACATCCCATGCATAAGAAGGAGGATCGAGAAGAGCAACATCAATGGCTAGAGGGCATTAAAAATCCATGTGCTATCACCATTGAATGGATAGATAAAACAAACTTGAGAGACAATCCTAGAGGAATTTTTAGCATTCATGAAGAATCATCCTTGGAGTTTGAGAATGAGAGAAACAACAGTGAGCATGGAAGTTATTTCATAAATACCTTACCCAGTCCTTGCTCATATAAAACATCTCTCCAATCAATCGGTCTCTCCATCATCACCACATTTGAGATCTCCAACCCCCTCTTCTTTTCTATTTATAAAAACTTTAAAAGGGCGGTTGTCGATGCATATGTCTATAATAAATATTGTAGATCTCGATATAGGTAGGTGTTGGAGGGGAAACCACTTCACCAACATAACTTGATGGTTTCCCAAGGATAAGCTTAGCAAGCACTTATCAGATCGTAACATGAACTTCTAATTATTTACAACATTGCCTTGTGTATTGAGCATATTGAGATAATTGTAGAAATATTCCTTCGGGTATTCTTGCCACTAACCTTTCTAGGATTGGAGCAAGAAGATCGGATGAATGACAAGCACAAGGTATGTCCAACCAATCATCATGCAACATTGAATTAAATTTATCCAATCTTGAATTTTGCAAAATTCAAGCTTGGGGGAGTACTTCACATAAAAACATCATTTGCCATGTTGCTATGTTGGTTGTCCTTACCTTTGAGACATGCTCAATTTGTTAAATACTAATTACACTACTTCACCTCCACTTGAGTAGATCGCTATAAATGCTCTCATGCTACCTTTATTTGCTTTAGTATATGTCTAGGTTTGGAGTAGTTTCATTTATCTCTTAAATCAAGCATGGTGCTTAGTTTAGGAATGATGATCTTACTTCCAAAGGATTTTTAAATTAAGCATGGTGCTTAGGTTAAAATGCCCTCCTAAATCAAATTAGACATGGTGTCTAGGTTGATTTTTGAGCCGATAGTATGCTATAGTAGATATGGGATATTTTGTTGGACTAACCCCTGCAGGAAAACTTTCAATATCAACCTGGGAAGTCCTGAGATACAAACTCATTGGAGATAAAGGAGACACATGAAGTTTAACAATTTGCACAAGAAGGACATAGCTCATTCATCATAAAGAGATGATCCATGGAGGGTGCCACAAACACGATGCACAACCGCTAAGAAAGGAAAGCTTCCACAAGGTGATACTGTACCGTCACTCTTCAAGTAAGGTAACATTTTAAGGTACTTGACTATCACTTTTATAAGCTTCTCCTTGGTTCCAGCGTTCACATAAAATAAAGAGACAAACATGTATGATTTGTAGCTCCAAATTAATCAACCCAATTAATTCAACATGTTTAGTCCTTTAATCTTTGTTCTTAGTACTACCTTCGTGATCCCACACTCTTAATCATATAAGCTAAAGTATTGCACATTCAATCTTTGGAAGATATAAACAAAACATAAATATAGATAGATTATCTTTCCATTAGGTTGAGTCATCTGATCTAACAAATGTTTTAAATGCTACACTCATGATCCATCAACTTTGTCTTGCTCACTATGCTTAAGGTTAGAGAAGAACAAATACACTTTTGGTTCTGTTGGTGTTTTCCACCAACAGGGCCCATGCACTTGATCTCTGCCTTGTCTCTATGAGCAGGACACATTTTGAGAAACGTGAAGGCGTTTGACAACTCACAGATTCCATCAAGTGAAGAACCGGGATCTACGAGCACAAACACAATGAAGATCAGACACTTAGTTTCCCAAAGGAATATTGAAGAACCTCTGTGTCCGAGTTGGTACCTTGTACACTCCAGCAAACTTCATGGTGATAGAGACTGGCACTGAGGAGAGGGCACCCATCATCTTAGGGAGGCCATTCCTAAACACCAGAAGTGTCATCTACGCTAATGCTGCCAAGATTAGTCTCTACATCAAGGGGAAGAAGGAGACTTTCCTTCAAGAACAAGACTACACAAGCTTCAGAGCAATCTTGACATGAACCAAGGAAGAGGACCAACAGGAGGAACAGGAACAAGTAAATGTGGACCGAGTCAGCTAAGATGGTCACTGCAGCTCAAGGAGGTCAAGATCGTCGACTCAAGTCACCTTTCTTGATCAAGAAGGACGACCCTGGTGTTCCAAGAATCGAATGCACAATCAATAGATACTCTTTTCAGAAGACACTCTACGACACCGGATCTGACGTCAACATAATGGCCGCAGTCACTTATCAGCTCCTGCATGGAACCATGCTCCTACAACCAAGATACATTCAGCTTCAGACAATTTTCAGGTCATTGACATGGGAGAAGACGAGTATGATCCATCCACCATCCTTGGAAGACCGTTCCTCAGCACTATCAAAGCCATTATCTATATTGGAACCGGAGAAGTCCACATGCACTTCCCCTCTGAGAAGGTACGCCACTACTTTAATGATTCTAACTATATAGTTGAAGATTCTAAGCAGGACAGGACAAGAAGAAGACAACGCAACCGCAACCAGAGGAGGCAAATCATCAAGGACGGATGGGTAGACTATGAAGGAGAAGTGATAAGGACTGAAGACATACAACTTGAACAGAACTGTCCTGAGGAGACCGTAGCACCGAGTCAGGTGTGTAAAGAGAACATAGTTATACACAAAGAGGAGGCGCCACCGGAATCACCGACTACGCCACCTAGCTAATCCCAGGACGACTGAAAACACAAGGAGTCCCATTCGGAGGACTTAAAAACACCGAACGCCTTGCCAAGAGGTAAACTTGGTAGTTATCCTTTCCCTTTCAATTATTTCAAATAGTTTACTTAGTTAATCATGTTTGTATTATCCTAAAAAGAAAATAAAAATGTGAAAAACAGTAAGCCCCATGTGAGTAGACGAGTGGCATAAAACCCATAAGTACATTCACTGTGGTGGCATAAAAATAAAATAAATATTTTTCTACTTTATAAAAACAAAAATATAAAAACAGGGAGTAATAATTATTAAGGAGTCTCAAGATAATAAAGGCTAGATATTTATGCTAACACTTAATCAGTTCCACAAGCTTTGTTGTCTATTTGAGCTCCACAGAATTTAAGAATCAAGAAGACTAGCAGACGGAGGACATTCTAATCGCTGTCAAAATACTGCTGACTTTCAAACACACCTCTGCCACCTGCTAGCTACATCAAGAGAAATTACGTCAAAATTCAGCTTGGGGGAGAGGACCCCCATTTATCTCGATAAGTATTTCTATCTATCTTTATACTTATACTATATTAGAATATAAATACACATAACTATGAAAAACCAAATAAAGATTTTATGCTTATATATATTTTGCTTAGTATGTTTAATAAATAAATAAAGTGGCTATGATAATCTGTATCTAATAAAACTTAAGCATGGATATGATGAATAGTTGCTCTGCCTAATTTGCAAATTTGAAGTTCTCTCTCAAGTTTAGATATAACTGTTATAATTCAAGGCTTGCTCTAGACCTAAACTTGTGGGATGAAAACTTGAGCTGAAGTCTAAGTTGTTAACGGATACGATATGGGAAGGTTGAGCTGCTGTTTATCTGTTCCTAGAGATGCTAGAATTCTGGAGAATTTTATCTTTGAAAATCTTTAAAATGTTGCATGATGAGTTCCTGTATGATGAGAGTTTAAATTCCTACCACAGCCATATATACATGCTTGCTAGACCTTGAGCCACACATTTACTATTTACTGCTTATGAGCATTGAGTGTGGTCAAGCTGTGTAGACCCTTAGGAGCTTGTCATGTGGTTAAAATCAAGATTCACTTGCACGATTACTCATACATGCTACTTCTACTCCGGAAGTGCCATCCACATATATCCACTCATTTCTATCTCCTGTTTTACCCAAAATTATTCTACTCCTAATCCGGGAGAGAATAGCCAAAAACATTTTCCTATCCCTGTTATTCCCTGTGAAATAAATGCTCCAGTTATTTTGGTTACTACCACTTGCTACATTATTTCAGGAGATGAGTGCTCTAGAAAAAAAAAGGGAAAAAAAAGAAGAAGAAAAAAAATAAATAATATACGAGGAAATAAAAAGGGGCAAGTGCCCGGAACCTCGAAGAAAAGAAAAAGTGAGACGAGAGGTAAAAATGGACAAGTGTCCGACAGTAGAATTAGGGGTACAAGATACCCACCTGAGAGGTAAGAAAAAGAAAATATAGAGCATCTCATTCTCCCCAAAAAGCTTCTAAGTGCAAGAAAGGTATGTATCCCCTTAAAAGAGCAAAAGTAGAATTAGACTTTCACCATCGTTATCACCATCATCACCATACATCATTCATTCGCCACACATGCACATCTTGATTTGGCTTATTGATTTGTTTCTTTGGATCCATGGTTTGACTATACAATACATGTCTTGTAAGTATGTATACTTTATCTCCCACCTATGAGCTCCAGATATTAAAGCCTTATTAGAGTAGGGTGAGAGAGAAGACAATGTCACTATGCTTCATACCACAAATACTACATATCTTGAGAGAAGGCATATACCATCACTGCCTTGGTAAGGATCCAAAAATACCACAAAAGAGAGACCTGAGAGAATCATACAAGGAATCTTTGAGTTTTATTTGAAAATTTGCAAAAAACCCCAGAGCTATAGCTGATCAAGAATAAGAGACATGACACTTGGCTAGACTGTTCTATCTTTTAACCACTCAAGACAGAAGTGACGGTTACAAGTCCTATGGTGTAGGTAAAGTAAGTAAGTTTTAAGTTTTAACAGTTTATTCTAACTTAGAGATGAGATCTTGCTTAAATGCGTGTGTACTTCTAAGAAATGAAACCACTGCAGAAACTCTTGAGTTCATCCTTGCTCAGGGACGAGCAAGAGGTAAGCTTGGGGGAGTTTGTTGACGGTCCTTAAGTATCAAATTTAATTATCAAATAAACAAAGAAAAGGATCCAAATGAAATCAACATCTAGACTTAGGGGTTTATCTGACAGAATTCCACGAGTTTTGGTGTTTGTCTATTTCTGCAGGGGGTTATCAGGAAATAAGGAAGAAAGGCCCACATGTCGGGATTACATAGAGATATCAACCCACCGCGCAATTTTCTACCATCTAGAAGACTCCAGAAGCCACGGGAAGGAAGCGGAGCCCGAACGGGGCCAGGCCCAGGGCGCCCGCCCTGAGGACCTGGGTGCCCGCCCACCTCTGGACTCCGTTCCGGACTCTCTTCTCACACGATGTTCCACCGACCTATTGGATCCAGAATAACATAGTACCACCTCGCCTATCGACCCAAAAACGCATAGAAGGGGAGGACTATATAAGGAGACCCCCTCTGGCCCCTGGAGGAGACAAGAAATTATCATAGAGATTGAGGGGTGCCCTCGAAGGAAAACCTCTTCTCTAAATAATATTTCTTTTAGGCTTAGCAACCAATGTAAAGTAGAAATAGATCTTCTAGTTTCTACTAGATTGAGAGAGATAGAGTGGAGGTGTGGATCGGCGGAAGGCCGGCCTATCGGTGTCTACTCCGAGTTGTACCTACGGGATCAAGTCTCCTAACCCGAGGCTTGCTTCTAAGATTCTTCAGTAATTCGACTTCTAATACTAGTAAGTTCTTGTTTTATTGTTCTTTGGTTTATGAGTTTACTTTAATCCTCTTCCGGTTGAGTATTAGAGTAATCACTTGTTAGCGTAAACGTGGTGTTTAGGCTAGGGTACTCATAGATATCCCCTGACTAGCTGGACCGTGGTAGTAGCGAGGAACGTGACATTTCCGAGTTACCTTTGTAGATCACATCTCGTTAGCAGGACGGGTAGGTTTATAGGTGCGGGTCGAACATCCTTTGTGTTGTCTAGATTCCGTGAGCCTCCCCAATAGAACAGTAGATCATCCTTACCAAGGTTAGAACGAGACTACGGTTGCAGTCTTCTCTATACATCACTCACATCGAGAGACATTCTTTGTAGCCTAAAGGGGTAGTAGCAATAGATTTGGTTAGTCAGATGCACCCTTTCTCCCAGTGGTAAAAATATAAATACGATACTCTGGAAAATCTCCCGGGTGAAATGCTCACCGATATCCGTGCGCTTGCGGATCATTTTCTAATTGGGTTACCAAATATCAACACCAGTCTCTATCACCACGAAGTTTGCTGGAGCGTACAAGGTACCAACTCGGACACAGAGGTTCTTCAATATTTCCTTTGGGAAACTAAGTGTCTGATCTCCATTGTCTTTGTGCTCGTAGATCCCGGTTCTTCACTTGGTGGAATCTGGGAGTTGTAAAACTCCTCCATGTTTTGCTTGAAGTGTACCTGTTCATAGAGACAAGGCATAGATCAAGTGCATGGGCCCTGTTGGTGGAAAACACCAACAGAACCAAAAGTGTATTTGTTCTTCTCTAACCTTAAGCATAGTGAGCAAGACAAAGTTGATGGATCATGAGTGTAGCATTTAAAACATTTGTTAGATCAGATGGCTCAACCTAATGGAAAGATAATCTATCTATATTTATGTTTTGTTTATATCTTCCAAAGATTGAATGTGCAACATTTTAGCTTATATGATTAGGAGTGTGGGATCACGAAGGTAGTACTAAGAACAAAGATTAAAGGACTAAACATGTTGAATTAATTGAGTTGGTTAATCTGGAGTTATAAATTATACATGTTTGTCTCTTTATTTATGTGAATGCTAGAACCAAGGAGAAGCTTATAAAAGCGATAGTCAAGTACCTTAAGGTGCTACCTTACTCGAAGAGTGACGGTACAGTATCACCTTGTGGAAGCTTTCCTTTCTTAGCGGTTGTGCATCGTGTTTGTGGCACCCTCCATGAATCATCTCTTATGAGCTACGTCTTTCTTGTGCAAATTGTTAAACTTCATGTGTCACTTTCTTCATCTCCAATGCGAGTTTATCTCAGGACTTCCCAGGTTGATATTGAATGTTTTCCTACAGGGGTTAGTCCAACAAAATATCCCATATCTACTATAGCATACTGTCGGCTCAAAAATCAACCTAGACACCATGTCTAATTTGATTTAGAAGGGCATTTTAACCTAAGCACCATGCTTAATTTAAAATCCCTTAGAAGTAAGATCATCATTCCTAAACTAAGCACCATGCTTAATTAAGAGATAAATAAAACTATTCCAAACCTAGACATATACTAAAGCAAATAAAGGCAGCATGAGAGCATTTATAGAGATCTACTTAAGTGGAGATGAAGTAGTGTAATTAGTATTTAACAAATTGAGCATGTCTCAAAGGTAAGGACAACCAACGTAGCAACATGGCAAAAGATGTTTTTATGTAAAGTACTCCCCCAAGCTTGAATTAGACAAAATTCAAGTTTGGATGAATTTAATTCAATGTTGCATGATGATTGGTGGGACATACCTTGTGCTTGTCATTCATCCGATCTTCTTGCTCCAACCCTAGAAAGGTTAGTGGTAAGAATACCCGAAGGAATATTTCTACAATTATCTTTATATGCTCAATACACAAGGCAATGTTGCAAATAATTAGAAGTGCTTGTTTTAGGACACTAAGCTTGTCCTTGGGAAACCATCAATTAACTCAACGAGATCTACAATATTTATTATAGACATATGCATCGACAACCGCCCTTTTAAAGTTTTTATAAATAGAAAGGAAGAGGGGGTTGGAGATCTCAAATGTGGTAATGTTGGAGAGACCAATTGATTGGGGAGATGTTTTATATGAGCAAGGACTTGGTGAGGTATTTATGAAATAACTTCCATGCTCACTGTTGTTTCTCTCATTCTCAAACTCCAAGGATGATTCTTCATGAATATTTAAAATTCCTCTAGGATTGTCTCTTAAGTTTGTTTTATCTATCCATTCAATGGTGATAGCACATGGATTTTTAATGCCCTCTAGCCATTGATGTTGCTCCTCTCGATCCTCCTTGTGGTCTTGGTGACTCTTATGCATGGGATGTCTAGATAGATTTATAGGATTATCGGGAGGTTCAAGAGAAAGAGCATAGTAGAAATTATTAAGCTCAAGGATGGGTTGGATAGCCGAATCATGGGATTGGAATGTTTGGAAATCGGCTATTGAAACTTCCTCTCCTTGTATGGGAGATGATTCCTTCTCTATCTCTAAGATTTTTCTATGAAGACTAGTACAAGAAGGATGTCCACGAATGAAGACATACCTTCCTTTACTAATAGATAAAGAAAGAAGGACTCTACCAAAGGTTATATGATTAAGACCAATGTGAAAATATTTAGGAAAAACATGGTCTTGTAGGGCTAGGTCTAAACCAGAATTTATAGAAAGATTAAAAGATTCCCTAGGTGTAGCTAAAAGTGCATTATCTTCTTGATTAAAAGATAGGACCTCGGCTATAGAAAAGGGTTGGTTTTGACCTATTGCAATCAACTCCGGACACAGATCATAATTAGGGGCAGGACGTGTTGACTCCCATGGTCTATGGCTGGTCTCCGAAGGTGCAAAGAATTTAATAATAGGTATGGAATTTGAGTTATCCATAAAGATAAAAATAAAAA
Source organism: Sorghum bicolor (assembly GCF_000003195.3). Taxonomy (NCBI): domain Eukaryota; kingdom Viridiplantae; phylum Streptophyta; class Magnoliopsida; order Poales; family Poaceae; genus Sorghum; species Sorghum bicolor. The sequence continues at coordinate 49,936,138 of NC_012873.2, read as the reverse complement.
GATAAAAGAATAAAAGTATAAAAGTATAATACAAGATAATAGCAAGATTCAAAGTTATCTCAGCAAACCGTCTTTCTCCCTGGCAACGGCGCCAGAAATGCTTGTTGATATTTGGTAACGCAATCAGGGAATGATCCGCAAGCACACGGATATCGGTGAGCATTTCACCCGGGAGGTTTTCCAGAGTTATCGTATTTATATTTTTACCACTGGGAGAAAGGGTGCATCTGACTAACCAAATCTATTGCTACTACCCCTTTAGGCTACAAAGAATGTTTCTCGATGTGAGTGATGTATAGAGAACACTGCAACCGTAGTCTCGTTCTAACCTTGGTAAGGATGATCTACTGTTCTATTGGGGAGGCTCACGGAATCTAGACAACACAAAGGATGTTCGACCCGCACCTATAAACCTACCCGTCCTGCTAACAAGATATGGGATACAAAGGTAACTCAGAAATGTCACGTTCCTTGCTACTACCATGGTCCAGCTAGTCAGGGGATATCTATGAGTACCCTAGCCTAAACACCACGTTTACGCTAGCAAGTGATTACTCTAATACTCAACCGGAAGAGGATTAAAGTAAACTCATAAACCAAAGAACAATAAAACAAGAACTTACTAGTATTAGAAGTCGAATTACTGAAGAATCTTAGAAGCAAGCCTCGGGTTAGAAGACTTGATCCCGTAGGTACAACTCGGAGTAGACACCGACAGGCCGGCCTTCCTCCGATCTACACCTCCACTCTATCTCTCTCAATCTAGTAGAAACTAGAAGATCTATTTCTACTTTACATTGGTTGCTAAGCCTAAAAAGAAATATTATTTCGAGAAGAGGTTTTCCTTCGAGGGCACCCCTCAATCTCTATGATAATTTCTTGTCTTCTCCAGGGGCCAGGGGGTCTCCTTATATAGTCCTCCTCCTCTATGCGTTTTTGGGTCGGTAGGCGAGGTGGTACTACATTATCTTTGATCTATTAGGTCGGTGGAACGTCGTGTGCGAAGAGAGTCCCGAAAGGCTTCCAGAGGTGGGCGGGCGCCCTGGTCCTCAGGGCGGGCGCCCTGGGCCTGGCCCCTTTCGGCCTCTGCTTTCTTCCCGTGGCTTCTGGAGTCTTCTAGATGGTAGAAAATTGCGCGGTGCGTTGATATCTCTATGTAATCCCGACATGTGGGCCTTTCTTCCTTATTTCCTGATAACCCCCTGCAGAAATAGACAAACACCAAAACTCGTGGAATTCTGTCAGATCAAACCCTAATTCTAGGTGTTGGTTGCATTTGGATCCTTTTCTTTATTTATTTGATGATTATATTTGGTACTTAAGGACCGTCAACACCGGTGTTGCTTGTTACTCTTGGAGGTAGCCACCTCCTAGATGGCTTAGTGGCTTGTGACTCTGTCGAAGCATGTAAGGACATTGTGCAGTGCTCTAGAGAAGAGATTATGAGGGGCATTATGCTTGTGCCACGGGGATTGCGAAGAGCAACTCTAGTTGAGCGTGTTATTGAGCTACCACACTTGTGGTAGGTTCTTGTGGTGCCCTACGTGAGGGCTCGGTTTGTGGGAATACCGATTAGCCACCAAACCACAAAGTGTTGGTCGACACAATGGGGAAAAAATAAAAACTAGCCAGCATAGTTGTATCACCCAAAGAATGAACTGTTACAAATAGTAGAATTCTATGACAATTTCTGAGAATGTCACCACAAAACCGTCATGGAAAGCACCATTTCTTATAGTAGTGATCATCTGATTGTGTGAGTGAGTGATTCTAGTGCGATTGCATCGTAAGGTTGCATCGAGTGGCACTAGATGTTCATGTTGCAAGCTGGTGGTGCTTGTTACACTTGGGGGTTGCCACCTTCTAGACAGCTTGGTGGCTTGTGACTCTGTCTAAGCACGAAAGAAGATTGTGCAGTGCTCCGGAGAAGAGATTGTTAGGGGCATTATGCTCGCCCTACGGGGATCACAAATAGCAACTCTAGTTGATCATGTCATTAAGCTACCACACTTGCGGTAGGTTCTTGTGGTGTCCTATGTGAGGGCTCGGTTTGTGGGAATACTGATTAGCCGCCGAACCACGAAATGTTGGTCGACACAATGAGGACGTAGCTTGGTGGCAACCAAGTGAACCTCGGGAGAAAATCATCGTGTCAACATTGTTCTTCCTATTAGTTTGCAAGTCCCTAAAACAAGTTTGTATTTACATTCATATACTTGTGATTGTGTAGTTGCTCTTGTAATTAGTCAGCTTGTGTAGCTTGCTAGTTACCTTCTTGCTTGTATAGTTAGAAGTAGTTTTATTACATGGCTAGTTTGGTTTGTGTAACCTTGTTAGTCATATTGCTTAGTTTGTGTAGCTAAGTAAGTTGTGCTCTTTAATTTGGCTTTAGTTGCCTTTGTTATTGAGCTTTGCTAGTGAGCTTAAGAGCTTTGTGTTTTTGCTTACTACTCCCTCCGTCCTTGAAAGCTGCTATTCCTAGAGCCAAAATTTGTCCACTAAAAGATGAATTTGTAGAGTACTCCGTCCACCACCCGGTTTAATATCTCCTCGTGTTCCCCCATCTAATTATTACGGAGTACTACTCCTTGACCGTGCCTTCTCTCCTCTCTCTCATCTGGACCACTGTTGACGGTCCTTAATGCTCACATTTAACCGTCAACTAATCATGGAAAAGGACCTATATGCAACCAACACCCAAAATTAGGGTTTCATCTGACAGAATTCTACGAGTTTTGGTGTTTGTCTATTTCTGTAGGGGGTTATTAGGAAATACGGAGGAAAGGCCCACACGTCGGGTTTACATAGAGATATTAACGTGTCGCGCAATTTTCTTTCATCTAGAAGACTCCAGAAGCCACAGGAACGAACGGGAGGCCGAGCGGGCCCGGGGGCAGGGCGCTCGCCCTCCTCTGCTGGCCAATCAGCATGAGTCTCGCGGATTATGCTCCACCGACCTAAAGGATCAAGGATAACCGTTCAATCAATGTCGGTTTGATCCGACGGCCCAGATTCACCTAAGGGGACTATATAAGCAGACCCCCACCAGCCCCTGGAGGCATACCTCTTCTACAGAATCAAAGCTAGGGTTTCAATTCTTCATCCAAGTAGAGAGGATCCCTCTAGTTCATCTAGTTCTAGTTCTAGTTCTAGTTCCTCTAGTTCTAGTTCTAGTTAGTTCTAGTTGTAATCTAGAAAATAGGGAGAGAGAAGAGGAGAGCGGAGGAGGAGGAGCCGGATCTGTCGGATCTTCCTCAACATTTTACTTTTGCAGCAACTGGTTCGTTCTTCATCGTTCACCAGGTTCTTCAATTCATAATTCCTGAGTTCTTTAATTACTTTTATTTACATTCAAGTTATTTATTGGATTCCCGCTTGCATCAAGTGCTCTAGTCTTTGCAACGCTAGAGTAGTAATTAATAGATTAGACGTGGTGTTTAGTCTTGCAATTACCTGGAATTGCACCCAATCCTACGGATTGTTGTGGTAGCCCTAGGGTAGTGACAGTCCTAACGGTCGACGTATTCCACCTCGTTCGGATCGGTGTTTGTAGGACCGTAGTCAGAGCTTCCTAGCCCCCTTCTCATCTCTTTCTGTGGTTAGTGTTCTGATGTCTCAAAATAAATAATCTTTGAAGTAATTCTTGATTCTTAGATCAACTAGAGAACTCTCAGGAAACTTCCTCTCTTCCCACCAAAAAATAATTATATAGTTATCCTTGGGCGATCTTGAATCTTAATTAGTACACTCACGTTCCCTGTGGAAAATCGATACTCTGGAATACTCTTAGGTGAAAGCTACATCGGTATCCGTGCGCTTGCGGATTTTTCTGTTTACGTTTAAAATACCCAACAATCTTTAATTTGGCTTTAGTTGCCTTTGTTATTGAGCTTTGCTAGTGAGCTTAAGAGCTTCGTGTTTTTGCTTACTACTCCCTCCGTCCTTGAAAGCTGCTATTCCTAGAGCCAAAATTTGTCCACTAAAAGATGAATTTGTAGAGTACTCCATCCACCACCCGGTTTAATATCTCCTCGTGTTCCCCCATCTAATTATTACGGAGTACTACTCCTTGACCATGCCTTCTCTCCTCTCTCTCACCTGGACCACGCATCCCCCTCCCATCGCAGGTTAACAGCCGCTGGATGAGTAAATGAGAGTAAGGTCAATAATAGAGCCAAGTACTTAGCTATAAGCTAAGTGATTAGAGCCAAGTTATACAATAAGTTGTCTCATACTTGTCTCTAAAACACATTCTCTTTCCTACTTCTTCTCACAACACTTAATATTTGGATCCACTATTACCTATGCATTCGTACCCAGCTTGGTGCTTACATAAGAGCCAAGCTATCATCTCTCTCCTCTCTTCTCTCCTCCACATCAGCATTAGCTTGGCTATAAGCCCATTATTGTACCTACTCTGATTGCCAGCACGTAGCCCGAAGCAGGTTAACAGCGCATGGCCCCAAGCAGAAAATCAACGATTCATGTGCACTTAATGAGGGGTAGTATAGTCTTTTGGCAGTTCCACTAATCTATCGGAATTTTGTTAGGAATAGCAACTTTCAGGGACAGAGGGAGTATGTGTGTAGGAGCTCCTCCGGTTTGTAAAATACTAGTGACATAAGTTTGTGTGACCTTACTCTTAGAATTGGTTAGGTAGGCTCTTGCTAAGGAAACACTTTGTTTACTTGTTTAGGATCTTTTACAATGTGCTAGAGAACTTAGATAGAGCGGTGTAGTCTTGTCTAGACTAATAGTTTTATTTCCGCACTTGTTTCGGTTAGTCAGCATGATACGTTTTAGAAAGGACTATTCATCTTCTCTCTAGTCCGCCATCTCGACCGTTCACCCGGTTCAGCATAGCTCTGCTTCACTAGTGGAATAACTTTTTGGCTTTGCTCCATAAGCAGCTCCGCTGGTGGTAGATAAAACTATTTTGGTAAAATATTTGGCAAAACAAATCTTTATGATATATAAAAAAATAAAATGACCACAATACTTTTATCTTTTCTTCTTCTCTTTTACTTTTTACCTTATCTTCTTACTCACATCCTCTGTTTGTTCTCCTGGCCCCTCTACTCTTTTCTTTTTCCACATCTCTTCTGACGCCTTGTGCTCTCGTGCTTTGGGCCTCGACGCCCCCGCACTAGGATGCCTCGAATGTGACTACAGCCATGTTGGGGCCCACCTGAGCAACAGGAAGCTGAAAGAAATTGGTATTTTCAGCTCTATTCAACTCACACCCTCTCCTCATGTGAGAGCAGATTTTCAAAGAATCTATTTATGATTTTTTTTGAAAAAAACCCTCGTTTAACAACAACAAAAAACAGCTCTTGATAAAGTTGCTGAAGGTGTGCAACGGGGCCTGATGCAAACACTGTGTATCGTAAAACCCTACTCGGCCACTATTGTATATCGCACATGACTACACTTTTCGGATTGCCACTTGCCATGCCATGAAGTTCGTTGTATCATCATTTAGCTAGGGCCCATTGACTCATCATGCAATTTTTTTAATAAAGGCTAATCATGCAATTAATCTTTACAAAAAGAGACGTTTCAGAGCATCTTTTAGTTGAAGAGATGCGGCCGTTGCAACATCGAAACTGAACAAAGTCTTTTCTTTGCGGTTGCACACTTGTCATCATCTCAGCACATATAAGATACTCCAATTCTAAATTATAGTTCAGTTTATTTTTTTTCTCTCTAAGTCAAACCTTTCTAATTTTGATCAAGTTTGTAGAAAATACATCAATATATAGATCATTAAATTAGCTTTATTGAATTATCCATAAACCTTTTTTGTGACTTAAATTATCCACAAACTATGTTTTTATTATTTGAACTTGAAGATGTTCTAAAACCTTAGTTAAAATTGGAGATCATTAACAGAAAGACAAATTGAACTATAATTTGGAAAGGGGAGGATCAGAGAAGGAAAGTCAAATACCCTGCTTTTGCTGCATGAAGACAAGATCAGTTAAACAAATCTATCAGATCAGCTAGATTCCCATTTCAGCGACATTTGATTTTCACATGCACTGGTGGAATATAAGCACGATCGGTCACTTGCACCGATATACAGATGGAAAGTTGCTAGGCAGTGTAGCATAAATATCATGCATGTCAATTGGGACCGAGAATGTCAAAAGGACCGGCAAAATGTCAAAAGGAACTAAGGATTTGAAAAATGCCGAACAAGTGGATGGTCAGAAACCACGATCGAATTTGAATGATAGAGCTAATTGTAATAGACATGTTATGGTAGGTCAGATACTCTGGTAGGGTCCTAATGCAGGTTACTTGGATGCACTAAAGCTGAAGCTCTGCTGTTAATTTGCATCAGGTAAATTTTATATATTTTCTCTCTTATAAATTTATATACCCTACCACTTTTATAATATTGTTTCTCTTTTGTAAATTTGCATGACGAACCATTTCTTACTGTTTGTTCTTTTCTACGCCGTTCTATCTTTAGGTTGGCAAATGAATACGCCAGAAAGATTGGAAGTTAAGATAGAGAGTTGTTGGAGACCAATTATTTTGATCTTGCCAAAATGTTCAAGATTGGGAGTGGTTTTTGGAAACTCTTGGTGATGCTCTAATTGCGCGGATATATATGCATGTGTATTCATTAGCTATTCTAAGGTGGAAGAATGTGGGAAAGAATTAAGAATAGGACAAGGTTCTGATGCAAATATACAAGAAAGAAAGTGTGATTTAGAAATAGTCTGGAATTTCTAATGTAAAATTTTCTTTTATATTTTGAGAGAATTCCCTATGAGCTACCGTAAAAGATCACAATTCCTTGCGAGTCACTAAAAAAGTTCAACGGACTTCAGCGTTACTACTCTAAAATTTTTTGCCCTCCAGGCCACTGCCGTTAGGTTAGGCTCTAACGGTGGGTGTGAAAAGTCAAAAATACCCTTAGATGTAAATATGTTATTAATTTGTTGAGGATCTTAATGACTTTAAATGGAAAAACTCAAAACTAAAAAGTTATAGATCTCGTCATGATCTATAATTTTCATATAAAAATTATTTCCATTCAATATCGCAAAAAAGATATATTTTTTCTAAGATATATATTGACCATATCAAAACATATCTTTTTTGCAATATTAAATAAAATAATTTTTATATGAAAATCGAGATCTACAACTTTCTAGTTTTGAGTTTTTTCATTTGAAGTCGTTAAGATGCTAAAAAATTTAATAGTATATTTACACCTAAGGATATTTTTGACTTTTCACACCCGCGGTTTGACACCATTAGAGTCTAATCTAATGGCAGTGGCCTGGAGGGCAAAAAAAATTGTAGTAGTGGCGCCCAAGTTTGTTGCACTTTTTCAGTCTCACAAGGAATCATGATCTTTTATAGCAGGGAATTCTCTCTGATCGAAATTTTGAAAACCTTCGGAGGAACCAACAAATATGTTCCCACCTTTTTTTAGTCACTTGGAAAACTCATTGATTTAACAATTTCTTTTTTGGATCTATTAGAGATTGATGCTCTTACCTATCCCTGCCGGTTCTAGAAGAGTGATGCTATTTCCACAAATCATAAACAAAAAAGAATAAAAAACTTCAGCCCACCACAAACTGCAAACGGTAGAGAGAGTAGCATTATAGCGAAATCCAAGAGCATCTCCAACAGTTATGCAATTGGACTTTGCATTTCTTGAAATTTGCTAAAAACTTTAAAAATTGCTCTCCAACAGTTTTGCATTTGACTTATGCATTTTGGCAAACTTGGCATTTGATGGACCAAACTTGGCATTTTTGCATAGGCACAATGGCTTGGCAATTTTGATATCCCGAGAATCTTGGACTCCTTGTCATACCCGTACTTCCTACGTCGCGGTAGTTTCCCGCGAAATGACTCCTCCCCGTGCGCGACTATTTTCTTTTCCCCGCGCGCCGCCTCCTTTTTTCTGCGTGTCGCCTTCTTTTTTCTTGCGACCTGGATGCCGCGGTGCACCCTGGGACTGTTGCCTCGATCGGATCTCGACGACCTAGACCAAGCGGCGACGTGGACCAAGCGGCGACGCATGAGAGAATTGGCGGCGACGGGCGCCGCGCGACGCGTGAGAAAATTTCCCGCGAAGATGAAAGATTCCCGGACAAAAATAGTTGGGTCCACTATTTTGGGATATGTCAAGTCAAAAATGCCAAACACTTGGAGATGAACTTATTTTTCCTTTGGCAAAACGTTTAGGGACTTGGCAAACTCCAACAAATGGCAAATTCTAATTGTGGAGATGAGAGAGTCAGAGAATAGATTCTGATGGTACAAGAGAAGTTTATACAAGTGTCAAAAAAGTTTGAGGGGAGGGGCCAAACACGTACTCGTCAAACATTATGGTACAACTTGATTATTCCCTGCATATATACATGCATCTCCTTATCTTTTTTGAAACTTGCATCCCCTTTTCTGCGAGCTTTTTAACCCTATAAATACTTGAAGAACAGAGTGCATGCAAACACACAGGGTACAAATTCAGATCGGAGAGGAGAGCCTTGCATGAGGACCAGAGCTGATTCGTGCAGTAGCCAAGGATGACTTGCCTAGCTATATGCCTGAGAGCCTGTCTCTTGGTGGTAAATTTGTATGTGCTGAGCATATAGGCATGTCTTCCTTGGCTACTCGGAGCGGCTCTAGTCATCCATGGAAGGCCTCGGTCTTCCTTGTTGAAAAGATCATCAACCTACTATTTCATACATAAATATACGGTAGAATCTAGCTGGCTCTTCCGACCAATATTTAGCATCCATCACTGTCCACGGAATTTATTGTCATGGTCTGGTTTGGATATTTAGCAAGGTTTGTGGCATCTTATTGTTTAATTCTACTCTCTGCGTATAGGATTTAAAAGTCGTTTAGGACAGCGATATGATCTCCAAAACACAATTTTGACCTCTTATTTTTATAAAAATATTTAGGAAAATGATATATGTATATTTTTATGAAACTATTTTCAAGACAAATCTATTCGTATAATTTTCACATTTCCAAACTCAATAATTTAAAAGTTATTGATGATTTATATTCTCAATGTTTGACCCAAACCTTATCTAAAACGACTTTTAAATCCTATATAGAGGGAGTAGTTAAATATTTAAAGTTTGATCTCCATTATGCTTTTATGCAGCAACATGTTTATGTGTGTTCTTTTCTTTCATGTATAAACTCACCAGATCTACTATGTGCTAGAGCTAGATTTTTTATTAGAGTGTACTCCCTCTGTCATGTAACATAGTGTATTCTAGAAATTTGAAGATAAATTAAGAGAATATAAAAGACGTATGTATCTTTATTTTATTTTCTAATTAGACATTGTCATTAATGTGATTAATGGTGATTGATTGATAAATAGAAAGTATTTAATGTGAAATTGGATTTTGTCATCTAGAATACATTATGTTTGAAAACAAATTTTGAATACCAAAATATATTGTATTATATGACGGAGGAAGTATGTTTTAACATACGGGGCATGTGCATGAGCTCCTGGTTCGCAGTTTGCACGTACGGAGGAACGAGCATTGGCAAGCTCCGTGCATCCTGTTGTGCCGTTTTTTTAACACAAATGCTCTCACGTGATTTAACAAATGTACATGATTAATTTGCTTGTTTTCTATACAGTTAGGGCATGTTTACAACATAGGAATTTCACAGGAATTACGCAGAAATTTCAAAAGAATCAGTTTAATTACATAGGAAAAACGTAGGGATAGAAAAATTTTCCTGCGTTGATGCGTTCCAAACAGGCGCTTAGGATTTTTCATCTGATTTCATACATTTTCACCAAAGTTTAGTCAAATTAATCCAAAATAAAAATTTACCATTTTCTCCAATAATCACAGGACCATTTGCACTAAAAAAATCTACCAAGGAACGAGCATTGGCAAGCTCCGTGCATCCTGTTGCGCCGTTTTTTTTAACACAAATGCTCTAACGTGATTTAACAAATGTACTCCCTTCATCCCAAATTATAAGTCATTTTAAGAATATTGAAGAGTCAAACCATCTTAAGTTTGACCAAATTTATATGATAAGATAATAATATTTATGATGTTAACTTAGTATCATTATATTGTTTATTAATTATATTTTTATATTATATATATTTGATGTTATAAACCTTTGTAATTCTCTCTATAATTTTGGTCAAAATTGAGATACTTTAACTCTCCAACATTCTTAGAATGACTTACAATCTGGGATGGAGAAAGTACATGATTTGCTGGTTTTCTATACGGGTGTGTTTGGTTTGTTTCTAATACTAGTCTGGCTAGTAAAACTAAGTCAGGCTAGCTTAAGCTTGGCTTGAGCAAGCCAAGGTGAACTTGTTTGGTTGCATATACTATCTAAGCCTGGCTAGCAATTGGGTGTGTTTGGTTGGCCGGTTTGTTTTGCATAGACTCACCTCTTCTTTAAGCTGGTAAGTTCACCTCTCTCTCAGACATACTATCGAACAGGTGGAGAGCGATGTACCATGTACTAGCCCCGCTCCTCCTTCGTCCTTGCCATGGACGGAGGCTCCACCTCCACCTTCCCTACCGGCGCTGGCTCCACCTCCACCTTCCCTACCGGCACCGGCACCGGCTCCACCTCCACCTTCCCTACCGGCGCCTCCATCTCCACCTCCACCTTCCCTACCGACGCCGACGCCACCACCTCCTCCACCCAGTCGCCCCTCTTTCCACCCCGACGGCGGGGGGCAGCGCCAGCGTGTGGCCGGGTGGCGAGGGAAGGTGCAGAGGAGGCGCCGTGGTGTAGATCTCGATCCGCCGGGCGCCACCTGGTGTCGATCTCCTCATCCACTGGGAAGGTGCGGAGGAGGCGCCGTGGAGTAGCCGTTGTTGGAGTGCGGGAGGCGGAAGAGGAGAAGTAGCCATTGGTGTGCGTGAAGGCTGGGTCCGGCACAGAGGACGACAGTGAGTGGAGGTCGCCCCAGTAGGGACGGTGGTAGCCGCCCATGAGCGCCGTCGGTGGCGGATAGTGCGCGCGGTGGGGCTTCGGCCGGCGGGGGCTCCAACGGTGGTGTGTCGGAGAGTGGTGGCCGGCGGGGGCTTCGGCCGGTAGAATGGTGGCCGACGGGAGTGGTGGTCTTCATCACCGCAAGCTCAACCGCGGGCACCGGAGGTCACCCGAACGAGTACAGAGTGCTGGCCAGAGCCTGGCTCAGTTGGAAAGCCGATTTGGGCTTTCAAAGCTGGCTATCTCAGTACGGCTGGCCCAGCTTGGCCATGCCTCAAGCCCTCTTCACCCAACCAAACACCCAATTTTTGACCCAACTGAGCTATGGCCACATGTGGAATGCAACCAAACACACTCTACAAGAGCAAGTGGAAGATGATACTTGCCTTGGCGGGTGACTTCTCCAAGCTTGTCTTGAAAACGTGTCGGCTTAGGTAGTATCTTTTATGCCATTTTACCATCTTGATCTTCTTTGAGTTTGGTTTGGCAGGTTTGTTTTGCCTTGGAGGTGCAGGATTGACTTGAACGCCATGACTGAGGGAGGTTTTCTGAATGTTGAAGGTGTTGTTCGTGTCTATTTATATGTGGCTTTTTAACGTATTTAGCATGACAATAGGTATTGCCCTATTTAGGCTAGTCTCAATGTATATTTCATGAGAGTGTCATGCACATTAAATAGTGTGTCACATAAGCAAAATTGCTGACTTGCCAGTGTCATTAAATGAAGGAGTTTCTCACACGAGAGAGAAGTTTCATCTCCATGAAACTCATATGGCTCGGTTACCTAGTTTTAGTTTACAGTCTTGGTAACTGTGCCATGAAACTATGCATTGAGACTGATCTTATTTGGCTGATAAGCCACGACAGAAAGTATTGTTCGTTGATTTGTTGTGAGAGAAAAATACTATGACTGGCAGATTCGACTTATAAGTTCAAGCGAACAGGGCCAATTCGTATCATTATATCACCCAGTCTACGGTATTATGTTTTAGGCACTTTGACTTAGTGACAATAAAAAAGTGATATGTCACAAAACAAAATGTCATACAACTAGTACAATTTTATCTAATGACGATATTTGCTACGTTACACAGGCATTTTTTGTGTCACAACATCTAATCTACAATTGTTTATTTCTAATCTCAATTTAATAGGTTTGTGATGTAAAGAGGATACGTAGATAAGAAAAGTGGAGAGATGAAAATTAATAGATATATACGTCTATAGCTGTTGTGTATTCGATTTTGTTTTTGGCTTGACGTCTTTTTCTGCCTTTTTGTTCTACATGAATTTTTGGAGGTCGACTACGAGGAGCCCCAGAAACAGAACACGCTTGCCCCCAAGATCAGAACATAGAACATGTTGCGCAGGATCTAGAACCTATGGAGCACAGATACACAGTTTCTGTATTTTTGTTGTCACATAAAAATAAGATACAGATGCAGTGATTTCTTGGTAACCTTGGTCTACTTTCATTCTAAATAAGATGCATATGCATTGAAACACTTGACTATTTGGAATTGACATTTAAGGATCTGAAATTTGAGGAAACTCCGAAAGCTCTCTGACTTGACTACTTTTGATGATGTTTTTATTTATGATATAGCTCCAAATTTTTTGTATTTGTCATTGAATTATTATGGCCGTGTGAGAGTGTATGGTCATAAATTACTACCGGTAGCCGTGCACTTGTTCGAATTGTTATGATTAATTAGTTTCAACTTGATATTGCAGACCGCAGATCTTCCGCCGGTACTTTTCTTGCACTCCTAGCAGCTGGATGCAACCGGCCAGGCCCAGCTAGATTTTTTTTTGTTAATCTACGGTGCTAAGCATTTGTCCATTAAGTCGTATTTTCATTTTCATGCTTTATGTAGAGCAATATAAGTGTGTGAAGTCGCTGGTGGAATGAATGTAAACATATAGTATATTATTGATTTGATAATGTATATGTTGCTGAATTGATGGGCTATAATATGTGTTGTATGGGCCTTCATATGTGTGAATGGGTAGGCGGCTGTACTTGTCAATGTTATTTGGGCTGTCGGCTGTACAAGTGGGCTTTGCCCAATTAATAAAGTATCGTAAATGATAAGAAAAAAAGTCTACATCACCCCCTTAACTATGGGGTGGTGTCTACTTTACCTCTCGAACTATAAAACAGTCTAATTTACTCCCTGAACTATCGAAAACCGTTCAAATCACCTCCGGTGGTTTTTTTATGGCGGTTTTGCTACAGTAACTGTGGTTTTGACAGTATGAAATATTTACTATAGCTCAAGCATAGAATAATTAGTCCACCATAAAATTTCACCACAATTGGACCACATAAGCTGCAGCTATGAATTATTCCAATTAATTAGAGATAAAATTTGATTTTTCTAACTAATTTAAAGCTACAGAAAAGATTTATATTAAAGTATAGCATATTATATATTCATTGCGTAGATCTACTCATGTGGAGTGTAACAAAATTAGATTTTCTATTTTATGATTTTTCAAAGATTATATGAAAACAAACAGGAAAAAAGAAAAAGTCAAAACCACGGTACTGTAGCAAACCCGCCATCAAAAACCGTCTGGGGGGTGATTTGAACGGTTTTGGATAGTTCAGGGAGTAAATTAGACTGTTTCATAGTTCGGGGGTAAAGTAGACACCACCCCATAGTTCAGGGGGTGATGTAGACTTTTTCCAAATGATAATAGACCAAAACTAATAATAAAATTGGTGCATGATAATAGGTCTGGCCAAAAAAAATTAAAAATGAGCTTGGCCCAAAAAAGCTATAAAATGAGTTGGGCCCAATTAAAGCCTGTCTATTGCATGGGCTTTTAACACGCCATATTTTAATTTCGTGATTTTTTTGACCAACCAACTCAACGCCACATCATCTCCCTACATGTCATGGTTCAAGGACTAGTGACAAAAATCAAATGTCATTACTTGTGACACAATGTATAAACGTCATATAACAAATTTGTGACGGTGGCTTTTTGATGTCGCCAACTAGATGTCATAAATCTTAAATTGTGACATAAATTTCATATATTATGACATAATAGAATGTCAAAAAGTCACACATTTCTTGTAGTGAAGGTCATTATAGCATCTCTAACAGTTTGCTAAATGAGGTTGTCATCCTTCAAAATTTGGCAAAATAAGAAAATTTGCTCTGCAACAGTTTGTCAAATGAGGTTGGTATTTTTAGCAGGTTGCTATCAAGGGCTTCCGCGCGCCTATCTTTACACGTGCGTATCCTACTCCGTATCGCATCCCGCGTGGCGCCGCCTTCCTTCCCACGCGCGCGTGGAAAGATCCGCAGCACCATCCCACGCGAGGCAACCTGGCCGCCATATATCTCGATCAGTCCGCGCGATGATCTGTTCATGGCCGCATCCTTCCTCGTCGTGTGAAGAGGAAACCTCTGCTCGAGATTGGTTCCACGTCGTCGATCCTCCTCGCGTGTCCTGGCGTGAAGGCCATTGTTCCTCCTCGCGTCAAGGAACCTCCGCACGAAGGCTGTCCGCGCGAAGTTCGTCGCCGCCGTCGTGACCAGGTTGGTGGAGAAGATGGCCAGCTTGAAAGAAGAGACCACAGAGGAGGTGATGGGCGTCGTGATGGACCTGCGACAGCGCCGCCGTAGCTTCATGTATGTGCAGCGCGAGGAACACCACGAAGCGATGGAAACAACCCTGTACGTACCTGTCAACAACCTTGTGTGGTGGGCCTTTTTTTATTTTGGCAAGTTAAAAATAGGGAACTATTGGAGAGAGCCTTTTTTTAACTTATCATATGTTTTTAGCAATTTGATAAAACACAATATTTACCAAGCAATTTTTGGCAAACTGTTGGAGATGCTCTTATGGAGATGTTTGGTTGCTAGCTATAGTCTACCACAACTAACTTTAGGCAAGTGTGGCAAGCCATAAAAAGTGTGGCTAGCAAATTGGTTGTCACACTTTTCCATGCCTAAAGAAATCTTGTCATACTTTTTAACTCTATGACATATGGAGCTCAATGAATCATGTCTAAACTTAGTTGTCAACCAAACACTTGCCAACTTGGTAAAACTTGTTTAAGATAAAGTGTAGCAAATTGTGGCTAGCAACCAAACAGCCCCTATATTATCCTTGTGGAAAGATCATTGGACAACACATACTCGAAGGATTGTATAGATATTTTGAAATGAGGGGTGTTGGTATCTTGATAGTTAATGGTTCTATCTACGGTAAAGAAAAGTTGACCTCAAAAAATTATATTAGTTAGCGTAGATCCAATAAGACATGTTTTAAATTTCTTCTTTTAATTGTTTACCATATTCTACCAAAATTTCATGACAAGGCCAAGATAAATTGCATAAAAATAATAAGGGACTTTGAAGTATGCTCATAGCGGATCCCTGAAGGATTTAATCTCTCCTTTGTATGATGTGCAATATTATTAACATGTACTATATGCCTTGATTTATCTCTTGATATGAATTAACTTAAGACTTACCCACTTAATTTTGATTTATTTTGCAAGGGTTAGTCCATATATACTACCAATGTATATAGAAGTACTACTTATCGGTTCAATGATCAAACTAGACATGTGTCTAATTTGATTAAGGAATGTTGTTAACCTAAGCACCACACTTAATTTTAAAAAAGCCTATGAAAGTATGATCATTACACACCAACCTTAAACTAAACACCATGTTTAAAGTAAAGGGTCTATGAACAGACCCAAACCGAAGCATACTAAAATAGAAAGAGGAAGCATGAAAGCATAATCAAGAGTTACTCACATGGAGATAAAAAGAGAAAGAAAGTGGTGAAACAAGGGGTTGTACTTATTTTTGTTATTTTTTATATGGAAAAGGATGTGAAAATATAAATGATTGCACCTAAACAAACTTGTAGTGGTCTTGGAACAACAATTACGAGGGATATGCATGAACCTCAAGGTTTATCCTTTTCTTGTAGAACAAACAGACTAGACTGAATGGCATAACCAGACATCTAGGTTTGTCAGTCTCGTATAACATACATGTACTATGGAATTGGACTAAGAACATTGATAGGTAGGTAATAACAAAGAGTTTTCCATCTATATAGACTAGATACACTGTCGGAATACAACTTAGAGTTTATGAGCCACCCAAAGAAAACGCTAGAGATGTAATGATTCAAGAAAAAATTAACTGGTAAGAGCGAATGCAAAAATGTTAAGCATAGCTATATATCTGGAGTGCATGACTTAACAAGTTGAGGATGTCAAATTTTAATTTTAAGTTTATGGACCAAAGTGGCATATAGCTATAATTTCAAGGGTCACCACTGTATTTAACTTAAAATAAATTTAGCAGAAATATTCTACTTGAGATAAATATGAACTTAGCAAATAGAAAAATCTAAATGAAGTGGACAACCACATAAATCTATCTAGCATGAACTAACCAAAGCACATCGTATTTGAGGTACAAAAGGAATACTATTCGAATATATGAGTTTATCCCGAATGGATAATTTTTAATTATTTGAATAAATCTCAAAGATCCTTTTTTAATTATTCTAATAAATTTCATAGGTCTATTTATGTGTATATGAAGGAAATGGAGGAACTTTAGTCACCTACTAGTGAAATTGGACATTCTCATACTAAAATATGGTCACTATGTCTAGTATGGGGGGAGAGAAAGTGACTCCACATGCTCGCTCGCCGGCCCGCCTCAACGTACGGGCACAAGGGTAGGAGTTGTGTGAATGGTTCACCTAAAATTCAATCTATGACCTTGGAGAAGCACGACCATCTTTTGAAGTCTTTTTTTGTTGATCGTGACACGAGATCGTGTGAGACTTCTCTGTATAAATGACTTATCGGTCACCACAAAAACACATATATTCCAGTTAGGGGTTTCCATCTTTTGATTGTTGTGCCATCATATTAGTTTCTCCTTCACCTATGCTACTTTTTAGATTGATAATATTATTAGGTTCAATTAGTATGTTTGAGTTTTACATGTTACTCCCTCTATTCTAAATTATAAAGTTATAATAAGGAGTTCTAACTTTTTAATATATAATTTTTATTACACACATAGATATATAATAAATGTTGGCCCTGTTCGCTCGAGCTTATCTTCCGAATCTGCTAGACATTCAATAAATTTTTTTTCTTACAATAATTCAGCGAATAGTACTTTTAACCATATCTTTTCAGCCAAATAAAGAAAAATTATGATTTTATAATTTATAATGGAGAGAGTAATATCTATATTTATAATGAAAATTGCTTAAGCTACTGCGTGCCTAACTGCCTATGCAATCAAACAGCCACTGCGGTCTGACCGTCTGCCTGTTCTTCCAATTCCACCGCTGCTAACCGGGCCCTAGGCCCTCGCCCAACCCCATCCCCCAAACCCGACTGGCGACAGCCGCTGCCGCCCTAGGCCCTACTCCAGGTACCCCGGTCTTCTTCGGGCCCTTCGCCGGCGACGAGCACCACCAGGTACGCCCACTCCTTTGCCTTCCCTTTGAGCACCAAACCTTGGATTCGGATCTTGTCTAACTACAAGTATATACATGTATTATGCGCA
This sequence comes from Sorghum bicolor, assembly GCF_000003195.3. Taxonomy (NCBI): domain Eukaryota; kingdom Viridiplantae; phylum Streptophyta; class Magnoliopsida; order Poales; family Poaceae; genus Sorghum; species Sorghum bicolor. Next base: position 49,918,574 of record NC_012873.2, on the reverse strand, counting down.
CTAACTTCAATTGTTTTGCAAAACATATATCGGGTCATGTGTACATCCATGTGGCCATGTCCTCTACTGGGTCCGCCCCTGCTTGCCACATTTGCTACCATCTGGGTTCTTAGAAACAGTTGGATACTATAGCTTCGATGGAGATATGTTCTTGCTAGCTATTCTGTGGAGATTCAGTTAGTGCACATTCTCATATGGCGGAGTACATTGCAAGAAATTCCACATAATCTTAGAGAATATTGACAGATGACCAATTTTTTAAAATATGGCTTTGCATTTAAAGACATTATTAAGAAACTCTTAAAGTTGAATTTGGACTAGATGTGCACTTATTTAGTTAATTTATCAATACTTGTTTGGCAGATGTACATTCCCCTTTACCCTTTTGTTTCATTCTTTCAGGTATTCCAGTTGGTCTTATGGAGAACAATGATGCAGACAAGAAAGAGACTGATGAATCCACTCCGCAGCGTCGCTGTAAAGTCAGAAAGTCCTTAGTTGTATATCATGTTGATGCATGAGTTGATGATGTCTGCTGCTTACCTTTTCTTTTCATTCTTTTTATTGCAGCCTAAAGTTAAATTTGCACCCAAAGTTCTTCCTAAGAAAATGCCAAAAATCATCCCTAAAAGGTAAATCAATCTATTATTTATTGTCGTCATATGTTCTCAAGTCAAGAACTGACATTTAGGTTAGTACGTTATATGTGGAATGAAAGTTATGGTGTGTTCTTTAGGGAACCACATGAGGAGAACAAGGTTTTGACAATTGATAAGAAAGTGATGACTGGAATTGGTAGCTTCCAGGTACTTAAATGTCTAGTTTTTTTTTCCATATATATGTTTTGCTTTGGTAGCACATACATACAATTCCTAGTTTCACATGGCAGATAACTGATAACCCCAGAAGTGGAGCTAAGGCTGAGAAACAAGGTGATTATATTTCAATCCTGTGTTCATTATAACAATCTTCTTAACCTAGTAAGTTTGATCTCATACTCAATATGCCTATATCCTGTGGGAATTAAGTTGATTAGCTCATCATTCAACGTGAGCTGCTGCCAGAATGAACTTCCTTAAATTCGAAAAGCACAACCTAGTTTTATCAGTTGTAGCATAGGATGCTACTTGACAACTTGTGTCACAACATAATGCCTCAATGCTTGCACCTTGACACAGGAACCCCTGTCAGGTTTCATTTGGACGAGCAGACCCTTCAGTTCCAAGGACTTTCCCCACTCCAAGAAGCACTTCAACAGGCATTAGTTTCATTTTTAATTTCACCTTCACTTCATACTCACAAATTAGTTTCATGTGTCTGGCAAATTAGCAAAGAAAGTTATACTTTGTCATTAGTATAATCTTTGACATATATGATATACCTTTACTATATCTACTTTTATTCTTAAGTACTGTGCAATTGTTAACTGAAAAGATAGTTATAGAGTTTGTTCCATGTGTATTCACTATTTAGGTTCAACTGCTGTAAAAATTACTCAAGGAGCATGACGAACCATGGGTACGTATGTACATTAAAAACACAAACATGGACATTCTTTTGTCATTGATTTGATATATGTTAGTAATTTCTGCAGGATTACAATAAATGTACCAATTATCCTGTTACTCTACCACTGAGATGGCCCAACTCTGGAGATACAGGTTCTCTTGTTCCTGTTTCTTACTTTCTTCTGTGTTTGGCAGCGTTATGCTCACTAGGTCACACTGTCTGGTACTCATTAGCTTCCCACTACATGTATGACAGAGTCTTGACGAAGAGGAATTCAGCCGTTCTTTGAGCAAAGCCCAAGATGGTGAACTGACCGCAGCTGAAGAACTTGGACTGATGGTATGTATACCATATTGCATGGTTCCAACACCGTAAAATCAGTTTGTTGTGTTTCAAATAAAATCAAAACACTCATGTTAATCGGACTGCCCTGATTTCGTATTCTGTCTTGTACATACAACTTTCTGTCTTAGCTTTTATCTTAACTTAATTTTTTATTTTCTTACGCTGACAGGAAAGGGTGGATATGCCACATTTGCTCTTCTTCCAGTTTCCTACTTCTCTTCCTTTACCAAGGGAAACTGACCCAGCTGCTGAAACAGAGACAAACACCATTGTGAATGGGAATGTGAAATCCATGGGGAACTATAGGAAGAGGATGCTTGACTCAGGCAATGCCTGTAATCTGAAAGAGCTGTCAGGTGGTCTCATGGGAAAGATACTCATATACAAGAGTGGTAAAGTGAAGATGAAGCTCGGTGATGTGCTCTTTGATGTAAGTAATCGGTAACTTCTGCAAGGTACATTTTCTTTCTTTCATGATCCTGCTGTACTCAAAATTGACAAATTGTACAGGTTGCTGCTGGCTCCAATTGCATGTTTGTTCAAGAGGTTGTACCGATTGATACTCGTATACTTTTTGCTGTAGCATTGGGGAGCTTGGAAAACGTGCAGTTGTAACACCTGATATCGACTATTTGTCAGGTTCTATTGAGAAGATGTAGCCTGTGGTTAGGCATAAGTGGGTATATAGTTTGGTTGGTTGGGGGCTCCTTCTGGTATTACAGAGCGATATTGCTAGGTTCAATCCGGAGTACTTCAGACAGAGTTGGTCATTGTTATTGCTACTGTTTTGCAGTGAGCACTATGAAGTTGCAAATCTGCAACAGGAAAGCTAACGAAATCAATACTGATTTCAGATGTCCAAACACTTGACTGATGTCAGGAGTTAACGGGCAGCTACCGGAACAGGCAGGCTAGTGCATGCTGTTTTGGTTCATTTCATGAACGAAGGGAAACATGGTTGATGGAAATTGCTGCGCATAAAGACGGGCGATATTCTCGCGATTTCATGTGGAAGGGCACAGGGATGTATACAGGCTGCTTAAACCATGCATGTCATTTGACCCCTAAAGCCTTGTTTTTGAAAAGATTGCTCGAAAATGTAAAGTTGGTATTAGCTACTACCCTAGTAGCATAACGGTAGTGCATGCATTAGAGCAAATTCAAGAGATTAGCTAAAAAAACTTATCAAATTTATTGATTCAGGTATTCTCTAAATTAAGTCTTAAATAGAAAAGCTAAATTAGTCCAACACACTATGTAAAAATTGACTCCATATTCATACCTACCACCAAGACTTTGCGAATCCATCGCATTGAGGATGTCGAATCAACTACACCTTCAGCAATCAGCACTGCTTAGAACTCAAGCATCAACAATAAACCAAATTTTAGTGAAACGAACAGAGAAAAAAATTGTTAATAAAAGGATTAAAAAGTTGATTTCAATATTAACTGTATAGTATCTATATGTATTCTTAGATTAATTGTTAATCAAAAATTAAAAAGTTTGAATCTTGAGTTGCACGTGCCTTAAAAAGGGGAAGAACAAAGAATAGATGGACTAATAACGAAAAGAAAAGTGGCTAGACCACTCCACTTGTTGATTTGTACTCGGCCGATTTCCGCAAATATCTTCAGTTGAGACTTGAGATCCTGCTGGCATACGTTCCACGCTTCCTCAGTCAAACAACGTTACTGCAATTTTGGTCTTGTTTAGTTCCCAAAAAAAATTTCAAAATTTTTTAGATTTTTCGTCACATCGAATCTTGCAGCACATGCATAAAGCATTAAATATAAATATAAATAAAAACTAATTATACAGTTTACCTATAATTTGTGAGATAAATCTTTTGAGTCTAGTTAGTTCATGATTGAACAATATTTGTCAAATACAAACGAAAGTGTTACAGTGACCATTTTAAAAAAAATTTGGAACTAAACAAGGCCATGTACAAGCAACGCCTTTGCCACATGGATACCGCAGACAAACCAAAGCTCAAGCGTAATGGGCAGTAGCGAATCAGTGCTTCTGGTTCAAAGTTCTGATTCTTCGGTGCTTGACCACAAAGGCACGTAGCCACTACTCAGAGTGCCTTTTAAGACTTTAGATGATCCACAATAAACTCTACGAGAACCAAGGGTAAAAAAGGAAAAAAAAATCAGCTGACACGGCCATGCTCACTGGAATACCAAAAGTTCAGAACAAAAATTTCGGCTCATGCAGCACCGTTTCCTAACGGGGGAATTTTACATACTTGGCAGTTAAATCATAAAGACTCACTAGCGACGCATAACGAATGTGAAATCCCAACAGTGTTAACTATGATCATGACTGTGGTTTCTTGGCAAACCGCTGCAAGGCTTTTGGGAGTTCGACCTCTTCGCCTATCCGCTGCTTCTTGTCAGGACGTCCATTGATCTCCTCGGATTGCTCCAGGAAGGGCCTCTTGGCTTTGAAAACATCTTCCTCTTTCTTCTTGGCCCGCTTGCTGGGTTTGCTCCTACCCTTGGTCTTCTTCTTGCGCTCAATGTTCTTGGCAGCTTCAATGGCATCATCCATCTCTTCCTCAATCTCTTTCTTGGTCTTCTTCTCTTTCTTCTTTGGAGCTCTTACAGTGGCTATCATGTTTGGGTTGAGCATGATAGTCTCCGGCGGGAGTTTATCAAGGAGAGCATGTACCTCCTTCTCACGTTTCTGCTTGGTAGTTTCCATGGGGTTGTCAACAAAGGTATCAAAGTTCGGCTCACCAGAACCTGGAACAAGTATGGAAGAAAAGCCCATCGAGTGCCCAATTCCCAGAATATCTTCATAGGGGCGGAACAAAACCTTCCCAACCTGATAGCCCTTCAATATTCTGTGCTTCATGTAAAGCTTATAATCATGCCCACCAAAATCCCTGTATATCTCTACCTGAGATCCATTGCTGCAGGCCAACAGCCCCTTCTGGCTAAAATCCAAGGACTGAGCACGCTGTGGGTAAGAGCGCACAACCTCATACTTCCTCAGGTCCCAGATCTTTATCTTCCTGTCAACACCTGCTGTTGCCATAAGATGGCCGCCCCTGTCAAATGCAACAGCAGTCACTGGGCCATGATGGCACAGCATAGTAACAAGGGGTTTCACACTGGTTGGTTTCCACATGGTAACTTTGCCACCAGCATGCCCAAGACCAATGACAGCATTGTAAGGATTGGCCCGCATAACATCGGTACGCCCCAGACCTGTCCTGTAATTTGCAACCATTTCACCAGTGCTCACATCTTGGTAGTGGAGCTGCCCAAAGCTGTTTATCGATGCCAAGAGGAATTGTTTAGACAGAAATTGGAGTTTCAATGCTTTTCCATGTTCCTGCCAACATAGAAGCAATCAGACTCACAAAAGGAAACATCTTTACAGAGTTTAGAATGATACCACATCTATCATCGATGCAATGAGGACAGGCTGAGACCGATAAACATCTCTAAAAATCTATGTTGCTAAACTGTTGCCATGCTCATCAGCGCACAGTATTATATTCCAAAGAAATTCCTAATAAGTTCATTTGGAGGCCCAGTGGGATTTAAAAGGAAAATAAAAAAGATACTGAATTGATCAAGTGACAGATGATCTCCTGGATGCAAGGCATTTGATGACTGAACTGTGAAGTATGTGCTCATTTATTGTCTACCGTAGGCAAACTTTTATTTTCAGTATTGTGGAAAATTAGCCAATGGAACTGTAAGTTATGTGTTCTTGGAAAATACCAATGTTATATTGAGACTCAGTCACATGTAGCTGAGATCCACTTTCAGTTTGACATATAGTGCAGTTTTCATGAATGCAAATAAGACAAATATGATTATATTATCGAATATTTTCTTCTATAATTTTCCTATAAGCATGTGAAAACAAACTTGAACAGTAATATCGTCACAGAAATATCACTACTCTTATATTCACCAAAAGATATTTCCATCATGCTTACCTTCAGACAATGAATTTCTGTACCATGTCGATTATATATGTAGGGGTACCTGTTTGAAAAATATTTCATGAGTAACTATGAAATGTTAATAGTAGACAGGAAACAGAAACCAACAGCCATATTCAACTTCCTAGAACAATAAAGCACCAGCTACAACCATATACAATTTTGCTTGATCTAACCTAGTACAAACATTTCAAATTCTAGAATAATTCAATGGCTTAGTAAAGCAATGACGAACAGTTCCAGACAAGCAATTCAGATCAGTCAGAGCAGCCCAGGCCTCAAATGGCAATTCTCATCTGTTTCTACCTCACATCATCAAGATTCAGATTATGAAGTTCAAAAAGAAAAATCAGATTATGTACTCAATGGGCTGCCAGAAATAGGCTTATTGCTCACAAAAATGAAGGTTGCTGAAATAATGACTTCAGGATATTTCTGAGGAATATACATCAACCATTTCGAAATAATTTTATGACCTAGTTGATCAATAGGTTTCACAACAATTTGGTATATGTTCTCATTTGGGACCCTGAACAGCGATTTCTGTGAATTTTAATACTCCTTTATTTCATATTTTCAGGCCAACAGTTAATACTTAATACATGTTATAAATATTTTATAAGCAATGATGACATAGTACACAGTTCCAGCAAAGTAAAAAAAAAAATTACTTTTTTTGAGCGACTGCATACAACTGCTCATTGTGTAAGAATGTCACATCGCGAACAGTTTCCCTCACCTAAAGAAATAAAATCAGATCAGATAAATGTATTATCCATGAAGCGCATGAAAAGAAATAAGAGATGCTAATTGCGATTACTCATTATTAAAACTGTGAAAGTGGCCAAAAATGGATGGTGCTGGCAATATTTCAACAGAAATTGAAAGATACATCAGCATTAGTGCAGGACCATCGAACATTGATCAAAATAATGGAGTTCATCTTAGTAAACATGGATCATAAACACAATGGAAAGGACAGGAATAGTCTCCTACTGTTCTAAGAAACTGACAAGCCTGGACTAGGCCTGGACTATAATAATCAAACTTGGTTCACGTGTAGCTGCCACCATTCAAAGCATATGAAATGGGGAAAAAAATAATCAGTGTAGAACTTGCACCTTGATAGCTGTTTAAAGTTGCCCACGTAATATTTTAAAAGTGTTCATGCAAACCCTAACAGACATGATCGAATGTGTGGCAAAGGGGAGGTTGACCAATATATGACTCAGCCTCCATATATGCCCATTCGTAAACCCCCCCCCCCCCCCCCCTTCCTGGAGGTTAAACGGAATTAAGTGTTTTTTTCTTTTTTTTCTGGGGTGCTTGAGTGCATCTCTAATTTAGCCCATCCTTAATAACAATAGACCCATGAGTGGCCCAAGCCCATTAAAGACCCTACACCCAAACCGCATGCCCTCCCATCCTATTCTCCTCATGTCTATCGAAAGCACACATCGCCCTCCGGTGCTGCACTTCTTTCCTCTTTTCTCGTCCCAGCGCCACACGCTTGCACCGAACTGCCAGCTGCAATTTGCATACCATAAGGTCTTGCATCACAGGCCTCGGGTGGCCAGGCCTTGTGATAGCATGAGTCAGTGGGGGCTTGGGGTTGTGCTGTGTTGTGCCGGCAGCGACACAAGAAGCTCAAACTCGAGTTTCCTCTCACAGTCAGTAGCAACGCAAGAAGATGTGATGACGACGCCTGCAGCGCAAGAACTTTGCACAGGAGATTTTCCCCCTTTGATAACCTTAGCCGCAAACCCCTTCCCTAATCTACCTCACTGCACTTTCATGCTACCACGTTTCTTTTTTCGAGCTCACCCACCTGCCCACCCATGCCCATGCCAGCCTGGCTCGCTCCCGATTTTCCTGGCTTCTATGCCACTTACCTGCTAGGCTGCATTTAATCAGACACCTGTGGCCTAGGTGATGCACCAGGGTTCAGCCTTGCGCTTAAGCATACCTGCCTAAGTGAGTGTTTAATTGCGCTTTTTCTGAACACTGTGTGCAAGTTAGGCCAGCAAGTCTGATTTTGGCATGTAGAGGATGGCAAAAAGAAGTTCCAACAAATTTGAGTAACTTTCAAGATCCTCGCTCTGGTTGCAACCATCTCACAAGTTCTTACGTATATACCTTTTTTTGTGTGTGATTACACAGTACAATGCAAATGTTCTAATGTATATGCCTAATTGCCTATATGGTGCAATTTACTCCAATACATCTTCCTCGCCATTCTTCATTGAGGATAGCATAAAATAGCCATTTCTAGCATAATTTTATCTTTCACTCCTACTACTCATTGTTCTTCTCTAGCATATGGTTCCTCTATACTTAAAGAAAACAACACCAGTGTAGCAGAATTAGGAAACTTTTCCCATAAATAATTTTATTTTAATGAATAATTGTAGACCTGGGTGCTACTTCTATGAAATTGCAAAACTAGCAGCCTGCTGGCAGTGCAGAGGCAAATAGGCCGCCTATCGGCTCTCCAATTGCCGATAGGCCTGTGTGGCAGCCAACTGTGGTCATTCAAGTCAGCATGTTGGCCAGGAGCAGACTCCTATCGACAATCCATGGGCCGACAGACAGCCTGGAGCAGACTCCTATCAACAATCCATGTGCCAATAGCTCCCATTGGCTCTCTAGTTGCCGACATGTAATGCAAATTCATTTTCCCTTTACTTCTTTCTCTTATAGATCCAAAATAAAGAACCTCGGGACCTCCAAAAATCATGCAACTTTCCCATAGATACTAAAAATCAAGTGATCCACTTTCCAAGGATCTGGCATCATAACATTTGTAGTTTTGAAATTAAAATTCTTCCCAAAATGCTGCATGCATTCATTTTCCCTTTTTTAATTATGACTTCTCTTATAGATCCAAAATAAAGGAGGGGGACCTCCAAAATGCATGTAAGTTTCCAAATAGATGCTAAAAATCAAGCATGATCCATTTTGCTAAGAGCTGGCATCATAACATTTGTAGTTTTGAAATTAGAATCTCTTCCCAAAATCCTATATTTCAGTTTTTTGGTTAAAATGTTTGGCTCTAAAATGGTATCCAAAAAAATACAAGAAAAATCATCCAAATCCATGGTTTAAAAATTAGTATTGCCATATAATTTCACAGTATATGTGTGTTCAGGTGAAATCCAAAGTTCCTTAACAAAACAAATGCTCAAAATTAGATGGTAGATACTAAATTAAATAACAAAGTTCCATAACAAAGCATGTATGCAAAAAAAACATGACAAAATACTAATTTTTAAACCATGATAAATTATTTTCCAATTTTTTGCAAGCCATTTTAGGGCCAGACAACTTAACCAAAAACTCAAATATAACATTCTGAGAATAATTTAATTTAAAATATACAAAAGCTATGATACCAGATCTAAGCAAAACGGACTTTTCTTGTTTTTGTTATCCAATTAAAAATTACATGATTTTTAGAGGTGCCAAGGTTTTATGTTTTGAATTGACAAAAGAAAATAAAGAAAGAGATCTAATCAGCAACTAGGATGCTGATAAGTCCTATTGGCAATTGTAGGGCCGACAAGTCCTACACCAGGCCGTTAGCTGACATGTAGTCTTCTTATCGGCAATTAGAAGGCCAATATGCATGTATCGACCTGTGAAGGGCCGATAACTCACCTGTTGGCTGCCCAAGCCGACAGGCTACTAGATCTACAATTTTTAGAATTTACCATCTACTAGTTTTGCAATTTTCTATTGAAATAATATTATTTAAAAAAAAGTAGAATTAGAACCTGGCATAAACAAGGGTAAACCCATGTGGACGGAAATACTTCAATAGTAAAAGAACTTACCTCAAACTCCTTGATAAGATCCATATGCAACATATCCATCATTGCAAGATGGCCTTTTCGTCCGCCTACTAGCATGTAGCGGCCATTTGGTGTGTATCCTATATTATAAGGACCGAGCACTGCACAATACAAGGGTCAGTCAGACCCCATAGTACCCAGTGATCACATATTCAGAAAAGTTAATAGTGAGGTAGACTAACAAAGTTGAATGTGAAAATTTTCTGGATCAAACAAAATTGGCACTGGACATGAATGTGGGATTCGGTACAGTATCATGTATGAAACTATAAATATCAGCAAAAAGGGCCTTTTTTAGATATTTTTTACTCTAATAAAGGATCATATAGAATCAACAAGGTTGTTATTATCAAACAGTTAACGGTTGGTTTTGGTAAGAGCGACAGATAAGTTATGTTGACAGAAATTCTAACACTAACATTGACTAACAGATTTACCAGGTAAGATCATATCAAATGGTTTTCTTGAACTCAAAAGATCCACTTCCGTCAATATATCCCTTTGTGAAAATCTATATGTCTTCTCCAAATGATCAGGCTCTAAAATACCTCCATCATTCGGCATAAGCCACTGCAAAATGGAGTAACGGAAATCAGACAAGGACATATCTTTGAAATTAATAACAATTTTTTTAACTCAAACAGGCAGGAGAGCTGTCTGTTATTTCATTAAAGAGGAAATTAACAGCAGCTAGTTCAAGAGTATAACCATCAAGAACAAAGGTCATGAGAAAAGTGAGTCAAACTAAGAAATCTAATAGATAAACATATTTAAGCTATGCAAGGTAGCCCCTCATACTGTCTTCAAAAAGGTAGGCATGCCCTTTCACAAACAGCTACTTCCTCTTATCACAAATAACGTCCATCTAGGTTTGTCTTTAAGTCAAACTTTTTTTATTTTCAACTATCAATATCTAAAATATTTATTTAGATATATAGGACTAGATTGGCATTACTAGATTTATTATGAATACTACTTTCATAATGATACCTCTATTTAAGATAATATCTTTTATAATATTGCTAATCAAAGTGTTATATTAGAGACCACGTCAATGTCCAAGTTCTGCTCAGAGGAAGAATTAGGAGCTCATCTAATCTAAGATAACAAAGCTCTGCTCCAAAGCATCTAAGCAAGCATGTTTCAACTCAGCAATAGTACTTTTATAGCAAGCCAATATGCATAAAAAATTTACATACAGATCTTCCTGAGGCTCTGTCCTTTTTGACAGTAATAATGTTATAGCGACTCATATAATGCTTCAAATGCTAACCCTCTATGTGCAAATACTCAGCTCATCCAAACTGGATTCCCTTGAAGTCAAAACAGCTAAACAGCTATTGCGTGGTACAAACATACATAAACAATAACCAATCACAAGTTTTTAATATCAGATTCTCTTGTTTCATCCACCTAATGTTCACAACTACACCTAAGATTTCTAGTGAGACACCAACTTGCATATTTTGCGATCCAAATCCACAACAATGCAATGAAAAGAGAGCTGACCTTTTCGGCCTTTGCAGCAGCTTTTGCAGATTGGCCATATAGCTTTTCTTTTACACTGAGCTGCCCTTTCAACTTCTTGTCCCCCAGCGCCTACAAAGCCATTCCACACCAAACTAGTCAATGTGCAGTTTCAAGAGAAAATGACAGTAGCATAGCTGGCTAGCATAAAGTATAGAAGTAGAATGATTAACACTTGCAACTTGTTTGCAAGAGCACAATAATGGATTACCTTCAAGTCAGCACCCTGACCCCGCGAATACTTGGCCACCTTCACCTCCAGCTCGTGCTGAGCTTCCTGCTGGATGATAAAGAGGACCATGAGATAACCGCATGAACCGTGAGCAAAAACAAGCAAATCTCTTAGAAAACTTTTTTAAAAAATGAAGAAAATCGAGCAGCAAAATTACCTTCTCGGCATCCACCCGCGCCGGCGCCATGACGAAGCCGCACCACAGAGACGGCGGAAGGCCGGCAGTGGGGCGGAGCGAATACGCCCAGTGAGGCAAGGGCCGAAGGAAACGAATTGGGGGGAGGGGGTGGACTGTCTCACAGGAGGTGCCCGGTGGAAACGGGGTCGACCCGACGAGTCCCAAGCGACGGCCGACGGTGTCGAGGGAGCCGCCAAGCGCGGCAGGTTTCCCTCTCTCTTGCCGTTGCCGTGGCAGGGCGGCGGGCGGCGGGCGGCGGCTTTGTGTGGTTTCGACCTAACGGGCTGCCGGGCTGAGTGTGCGCTTGGTTGGTGCTTTGCATTCTACAGCCCAACAAGAGGAAAGGACTCGTTTTTTAATTTTTTAATAACATTTTTATTACTTGATATTTAAAATGTAAGCTAAAATACTCCCTCCGTCGTTAATTAATGTTTTACCTCCGTCCTTAAATAATTTTTAGGGTTTAAAATTTATCCCAAAATAAAAAACATTCTATACATGGAACACTGTCTCCTAATACGAAAACCAATCAGGGAGCGTATCTTGTGGAAACCACAATCTTTATGAAAACCAATGCAAACCACAGCAAAAAAGTCATCTAAATTCACCAATAAAAATCACACGCGTAGATAATGTGATGATACATAACCTTGTAAAATATCTTGTCCAAAATCGAATTCGTTTATGAGATATAAAAATAATAATTTTCTAACAAATCTTGTGGACAGCTTTTCTAGCTTGAAATTTGTTATTTTTATATCTCACAAATGAATTCGAATTTGAAAAGATATTTTATAAGATTGTGTATAATTATATCATCTATATTTGTGATTTTTTGGTGAATTTGGACAACTTTTTTGCCATCGTTTACACAGATTTTCACGAAAATTGTGGTTTCCCCTAGATATGTTCCCAACTCACCATGGATGCATGTAAACAATAATTGCCAAATCTAAAAGATATCTTTCGGTACATACACCTTGTACCATCGTCCTTAATTTGTATAAAATTTTCAAAACTTATTTATTGTGGAAGGGATGGAGTGTTTTTTCATATCTCAATGGTTTGACAGCAAAGGAGTCAGATTTTTTCAAAGTTCCGCTAGGCGCTCGCCTAGGTGCGACTAGGCACAACTAGTCGCGAATCGGAGGCTCCCCGCCTCGCCTATGGGGGTAGGCGGAACCTAGGCGGCGGCGGCGCCGGTGGGGGTGGAGAGCATCCGGCCGAACTTCGGACGTGCACAGACGGCGGCGAGGCCGCGGGCGCGAGGAGGAGACAGTCGCCGGCGGGGAGGAGCAGCGCGGGCGACGACGTGCGCGGAGAGAGGGAGCAGCGGGAGAGGGCGGCGGCGGGCAGAGTCGCGACTCGCGATGTGGCTTGCGGGCAGACGGGGTCAAGGGGGCAATGCGGGATGAGAGAGTTGGGCTAAAGTGGGCCATTAAATGGGCCTTCTATTCTTTCTCCCTTCCATTACTACTACTTATCTATTGTTTTTTCTTTTTCTTTTAAATGTTTATACATGTATTAGTCACCGTCTAGCAAAACGCCTAGGAACGCCTAGGCGCGATTACTCCCGACTAGGCGCTAGGTGGAGGGTCAGCGCCTAGATTCCGCCTAGCGCCTAGCTGATCTTTGGATTTTTTATTTTATTATAAATAAATATTTCTTAGTTACTAATATCTAAAAATATTATGACATAGGTGCAATAAGCTACCGTTTGGTACAACTTCTTGACCGGCTTCAAAAGTTGTTTTGAGCCGGTCCCTTATGTAAAATGGGGTAAAAAAATGGTTTTACTCATGGATCTCTTGAAAACCTGCTCTCACATGAGTTTGGGATGAGATGGATATAAAAATAATGGTTTCACCTACACCCGATCCATGCTAATGGTCCTACTGTGTCATGATGTGAGGTTTGCCCCTAGCCTAGGAGGGCTTGTGGTCATCGGAGGCACGGCCTTAGGCCAGTCTCAGTGGGGGTTTCATCAGAATGTCATGTACATTTATTAGAGCGCCATGTCAGCAAAACTGTACTTTTTGCATGAAACGAAGAGGAGAGAGAAGGAAGTAGTTTCACCATGGTGAAACTCTGTTGGCGTTGTTTCCCACGCGGTGAAACAGGATGAAATCCCCACTGAGGACTAAATCGTTTCACCATCTTGCATGTGATCCAATCATTTTGCAGTAATTAAATGTTTTGCCCAGTCTAGGAAACATCAAGGTGAAACTCATGCATTGTGGAGGTTGTTTCATTGTTTGTTTCATTGATGCTCTGTCAGCAGATTTGTTTTGGAAACAGTGCATTGAAATAGACCATTGAGACTGGCCTTAGAGCATGTATAGTAAGGCTGATTCAGCCGGCGAGAAGGAACACCACGTCAGAACAAGCTCACGTGGAGGAGGGAGAAAATAAGAGAGAGAAGAAAGCCGCCGTTTATCTCTTCGCCGGGCTGAACGCATTGATCGAGGACAAAACGTCGGCATGCAGCCCATAGCAGGGGGAAGAGCTGGCGCTGTGCTGCCCCTCCCAAATCTCGTGTGCACACATGTACTAGGCAATAAATGTTTATATGCTAATGCAGTCAACTCATGAGTTACTCTATAATACTAGCTGGCTATATGTTACGAGCTTTATATGACATGTCACCTGTTACAGCCTTCAGCTGGCTAAATTATTAACCTTGCTCTTATCAGGACGTGGCCTCTAGGAGGGAGGGCACGATCACCAAGGAGGGGCATACAACTGTGAGCCACGACGTCAAGGAGGAATTTTTTTTTTATTTTTAGCCCATTTTTAAAACAAATTTCAATTTTAGCCGGTTTGCAAAGATTTTTCAAATCTAGGCCGTTTGGCCCCGCCACCATGCATGGCGGGGCAAAATCACTGCACCCCGCCATGCATGGTGGCGGGGTTGATGTGCCACGTGGCGCCTGGGTGGGCGGAGCCTGCTGACGTGGACCCCGCCACACGCCATGGCGGGGTACAGGGACCCCGCCACCGATCATGGCGGGTTGCAACCCCGCCGCGCATCATGGCGGGGTGCACCCTGCAGTGATAAGGCCGCGGTCTCTGTTTCAAACGCGTCCTCCCCCACACCCCGCCGCGCACGCACCCGCCGCCGCCGCGCACCTCGCCCTGCGCCCGCGCCGCCACCGCCCCAGCCCCCGCGCCCCGGCCCCAGCCCCGCTCCCGCCGCCGCGGCGCGCACCCCGCCCCGCGCCCCCGTGCCCGCAGGCCGCGTCCGCGCCCCGCCCCTTGCCAGCCCGCCGCGGCCGCGGACGTGGCCGCGCCGAGCCGCGCCTGGACGCCCCGCCGGCCGCGGGCTGGTACGGGGGTCCCCCTCGGCTGCCTTGGAGGCCGCCCGGCTCCGTGCCCCATCTCTCCGTTGAGGCCTCCGGTGAAGGTATTTTTTTAAATTAAACTATTATTATTAGCTATTTATTATTATTATTTAACAATTATTATTAGTTTTTTTAATAGTTTAACTTTTTTAGTTATTTAATATTATTAGAGTTATTAATTTAGGGTTTAGGTTAGTTAGTTATGTAGTAATTACTTAGTAAGTTAGTTAGTTAGTTGATAATTTAGGTTAGTATAGTTGATAATTTAGGTTAGTATAGTTGATAAAGTTGATAATTTAGGTTAGTATAGTTGATAATTTAGTTATTTATTATTTGGGTTAAGGGTTTAGTTTGTTAGTTATTACTTAGTAAGTACTTAGTTAGTTATTTAAAATTTAGTATATTTGATGATCGGATGTTAAATCGTTTTGTAGATGGATTACGGTGTAAGAGTTTTTTACGGAGGAAGTGTTAGGAGAGAGGATTGTCAGTTTGAGGATATGTCTGAGGATTTGGAATGGTTTGATGGTCCCCCTAGTTTTAGTGATCTATGTGAGCGTTTGAGTTTGAAGTTTGGCGATTCTTTCACACTAAAGGGTAGGTTTGATGTTGGAAAGAATAGGGCACACTATGTGATGATGGAGTTGTGCAACCAAGCTGAGTGGTCCCGATACAATAAGGTCATCCAAGGTTCGAATGTAGGCATGGCTGAGTTGGTGTTGGAGACTGTTGAGAATGAGGAGCCGTCCTTCGACGACGGTGGTGATTGTGGTGTGCAGGTCCAACAAACTATGGAGAGTATGGACTTGGATGGTAATTGGACGCAGGAGCGGGTTCAATCTCCTCCAGTTGGTCAAATAAGAAATGATTTTGATGTAGACGAGTTTGAACAAGAGGAGAATGAGGCGGCAGAGGATGAAATGATTGGTGATGATGTTTGCTCTGATTCTGAGGAATCAGAAAATGAGGAAGTAGGTTCACCTGGCATGTGTGCATCGGTTCGTGGCATGCCCTCAGGAGTTCCGCTTGAGGTACTTCATGCAACGCACACTCACGGCAATTTAGCCACAGGGTATCCAGTTGATGGAGAGGAATACGAAGGATGGGGTCGGGTTCGAGTGGCGGAACCTTACGTTGCACCACCCTCTTATACATCGGCAGAGCTTACACAGCTGAGGGAGGCTGGCTTGCCCTTTACCGGTGTTCCAAATTATATGGATGTCAGCATGTCGCATATGGCGGTTTGTGACACGGGTTTGCAGATTTGTAAGGAATCATTGTACAACCATGAAAATTTAATACTCAGGAAGGGAATGCTTTTCAATACGATGTCTGAGATGAAGTTGTTCCTTCAGGACTATGCTGTGTATCATCATAGGCCGTACACGGTTCGGCATTCCGACAAGGAGGTAAAATTTCAAATAGTATGCAAGGCAGGGTTCCCGTGCACGTGGAAGTTGAATGCACGGAAACGGTCGAGTGATGGGAAGTGGAAGGTAACTTCAGTGGAGCAGCCGCACAGATGCCAGACTAACAAGGGCAAACGGTACCATCCCCAGTTGACGGCTCGGTACCTTGCTCGCCGTATATTGGGTCTTGTAGATGCGGACAACGACGTATCGGTGTCTTTCTTGCAGGAGACCATAGCCACTTTTGTTGGGTATGAGGTAACATATGGAAAGGCCTGGCGGGCAAAGCAAATTGCCCTGGCAATTCGGTGGGGTAGTTGGGAGGAAGCCTATAACAGGGTTCCACGCATTTTGTGTGCAATGCAACACTTCAACCCTGGCATGAGATGGTTCATATACACAGGAGGGTTTTATCTTTAGAACCCGTTGAGGCATATTCTGTACCGTGTGTTCTGGTATTTTGATCAGTGTAAGCGTGCATTTCAGTATTGCCGGCCAGTTGTTCTAGTTGACGGCACATTCCTCACCGGCAAATATAGAGGTACATTGATGATGGCTGCTGCTGTAGACCCTGAGAATCAAATTGTGCCACTGGCTTTTGCTTTGGCAGAGGGGGAGAACAATGATTCGTGGTCATGGTTCATGCGTCTGCTCCGTCTTCACGTCCTTGGTCCTTCTCGCACCATTTGTTTGATATCGGACCGTCACATTGGAATTCTTAATGCTGCCGGTGAACACATTGATGGGCACCCACCCCTAGTGCATCGTTGGTGCATGAGGCATTTTGCCGCTAATTTCTGGCGCCGTCAACGGAAGAAGGAGGTGGCAGACAAGTTAAAGGAACTTTGTAATAAACGTACGGAACACCAGTTTAAGGAGACAATGGCGGAACTACAGAAGATGATGAACCGAGCGGGCAAGGAATGGTTAGATCAGCAGATGGAAAATAAAGCGAAGTGGGCATTAGCATATGATGAGGGTGGGATTCGGTATGGCATAATGACAACAAACTCCTCTGAGTCTTTCAATCGTGTGTTCAAAGGCGTTCGATCTCTACCAGTGTCCGGTATTGTTGAGTTCTCTTTTAAGAAGTGCAATGAATATTTTGTTACGCGGTATGGCCTAGCCCTGAGGAATGAAGAGGAGCTTGGAAGATGGGGGAAGGCTGCACACGAATATTTGCAGGAGGCTGAGGAGTTGTCCAAGCAACAGGTTGGTGAGCCCTATGGACGAGAAAGACTTGTTTTTAGCGTACGAGCTAGAGGGGGCACAAACCTTGGCGGCGAACGATTTGGTGGGCGAACGTACCGTGTGGATCTCGAAAAAGTAGAATGCAGTTGCAACGTACCTCAGATCATGCATGCCCCTTGCTCACACATGATTACGTCTTGTCGGCTTAGAGGTTTTGACCATACAGTTGAACCATACATGTCACCCTTGTATCTCCGTGCCAACACCCTAAATGTTTGGGAGAAGAGTTTCGAGCCGTACCTTGACGAGTCGCAGTGGCCTCCATATTATGGTGAGGACTACGTGCCTTATCCGGATCTAAGAAAGGTAGGGAAGGGAAGGAGGAAGAAGAAGCGACTGAAAGGCGATATGGACAATATGAAAGGTTATGGCGATGACATGTATGGTGGCGGTGACTTCAACGAAGAACGTGCGCAGAACCTATGCAGCATTTGCAAGAAACCTGGTCATAACGCTAGATTTCATAGGAGGGGTAGACAAGAGGTTGTTTATTAATCTTTGTGCTTATCAAAATTCTTAGTAATCATGCATTTATGTTATTTGTCTTCAAATTTACTTGCTTTGTCTTATTACTAATGTTAATAATTGTACTAATGTTGTTTATTTCATTTTTGAAACAGGCGGGCTACGATGGCGGCGCGGGCACCTCATCCCCGCTTTAGCCTCATTGAGGCGGACTACGACAAGGACCACCGGGCCAAGGCCTTGTCGGAGCAGCAGAGGCCGTTGTGTGTGCTTCGTGGTCGCACGCACCACGTACACAGCTGGAACGAGCGATACGCGCCGTACATTCGTCGTGCAGGCTTTCTTGAGATCGTCCGGGTCTACAACAGTGGACTTCCCACTCTAGACCCTGCAGTTCTTACTGCTTTTGTTGACAGGTAACATAGCATTTTACATTACTTTAATTTGTTTGTTAAATATGTGCCCTCAAATAATTGATATACACAACATTATAACGATGCAGGTGGAGACCAGAGACGCACACCTTCCACACACCTTGTGGAGAAATGACTATCACATTGCAGGATGTGAAGATGATATTGTGTTTGAGTTTGTCTGGTCATCCGGTGACTGGGGTCGTCGATGAGTCTACTTGGCTAGACTTGGTACAGGAGTTTTGTGGCAGGCGGCCATCAGATGCTGAAGTTAAAGGCACCAAGTAAGTTCATATTTGAGTCCCATTGAAATTACTAATACAACCATTTTAGATACATCTATATTTATACAATATTGGTTTACTGGTAATTGCAGGAAGACCTCAGGAGTCTCGACGTCTTGGATTACGCAGAACTTTGGTGCAGGACCACCACCTGATGCTCCAGATCATGAGGTGGAGATGTATGCAAAGGTGTGGTTGTGGCACTTCTTGGGGGGTTTCTTGTTCCCTGATTCCTCAGGAGACAGCATCAGCTGGATTTTCCTGAGGATCCTTATGCAGCCACTGGACAACATTGCCGGCTACAGTTGGGGTACCGCGGTGCTTGCATGGACATACCGTCAGCTTTGCCAGGCCTGTCGTCGCCAGTCTTCGAATGGAAACCTAGGTGGCTGCTCATATCTACTTCAGGTTTGGATTTGGGAGCGTTTTCCAGTTGGAAGGCCCACTAAACCTCCGGGTTTGCCTGTAAGTGCATTTGCTATTTCGATTTGTTCATAACACTTAAGGCATTTGTGACATTATGTTTGTGTTAATTGCAGGTATGGGTGCATGAAGATGTTGGACCCACCGCCCTTTTCCTCTGGACAGATGCTAAGGTAGTCAGGGGCGAAGCAGACAGGAGGTACAGGCAGTACACTGACGAGCTAGACATGTTGACACACAACTACGTAAGTTCAATTCACTTTTAGTACTAAATGCACTATTAATGCGTTTTATTTTGAAATACTAAAAATAAGTTTACAAATTTTGCAGGTCACATGGTCACCGTGGTCTCGGTGGGAGCTAGAGGGGTACCTTAGTCCATGCTGCGAGGAGGAGGATAGCGATTGGCTTTACGATGGCCCACTCATCTTCTTCCACGTGGTCGAGATGCACTACCCTTGCAGGGTTTACAGACAGTTCGGGAGGCTGCAGGGGATTCCACCGCTGTATTCCACAAACGCTGAGCTGCATAGGTATGATGGCACTTTGTTTGTTTCCATAAACTGGCTCGTTGCTAATGCAATATATTTTTGCAGGATTGATCGTAGGTTCCGGTCCACGCAAAAGGATTGGGCGGTCAGGCACGATGCACATTTGCAGACTTGGTATCACAGGCAGGTTCCCCTCGTCAACTCACTACCACCGCACGACCCGGCCAGATGGATGGAGTACCTACAGTGGCTGCACCGGAGTACGAGGACTCATATCATGGTCCCGTACACCAACACCCCTGCAGATGAGGGTGGTGAGGATGACATCACCGATGCGTTCGACGAGGCGCAAAGGGTTGACAAACAGGTTCTTAGGGCCCCCTTAAATAGATATGTGGTAAGTACCTTGGACTTTCATGTATTATTTGATGTTTATGGCACAACAGTTGTCCAAATGATCGAGTTAATGTTGTGTGTGATGTTGTAGTCACAACAGTTGTCTAACTACTCCGAGGAAGCTAGTAGGCAACTGTTCCGGAGTAGAGACGACAAGAGCAACCCTCTTCGCAGCTTTGTGAAGGTACTTTCGATAAAAAAATTCATTATTACAAAGCAATTACAACTGAATAATGCATGTTGTCATTTTAACCTGCAGAAAATCAAAAAGGGCTGCAAGAAGTTAGCGGCTAAGCTGAGCTGTGCAGACACGACATATGCGCCTCCGTTGCACCCCATGTTGTCTAGGAGCCAGACGGCCTCGATGTCCACCAGAGCTACTTCGGCTAGGGCCGCTTCCTCCTCTGTACGTACTCCGCAGTACACAGGGAAGGGTCCAGCGGACGTGGACGATGACGACGAGGCCCTTCAGTACTCCACGACTAGTGGCGACGACGACGACGACGAGTTACAGTGGGAGTTCACCGGTCACGAGGAGATGGGTACCTCACAGCTAGGCGGTGCTCCTATTGGTACACAGGGGGTGGAGTACACATAGGAGGAGTACACACAGGGGGTGGAGTACACACAGGGGGTGGAGTACACACAGGGGGTGGAGTACACACAGGAGGAGTACACACACGTCGAGCACCAGGTGCCTATGCTGTGCTTTTACTTTTCTATATTTGCATGATTCAAAAATTAAAATTGCTCATTAGGGTGCTTGTTTGCAGGGTACTTCGTCCACACAGGAGATGGAGCGTGTCCATAGGCGGCAGCGCGAGAGGCAGCGGCGAGACCGCACGGACGTGGGGTGGACAAGCAACGTGGTGCCTACCAATCCTAGGAGGCGACGGAAGCCGCGAAACCGCTACATCCCTGGCGATGATTAGATTATACATGTTTAGCAGTTGGGACTTGTCATGTAGTACCTGTGACATATTGTTATTTCCAGCACGTTGGTAACTGACATATTTCTAGATATTTGATGTACCTTTTTTAAGCATTAGTGAGAATTATTTAAGTTGTTCGTTCTAAAGTATCTTTGGTATTTACGTAAAAATCTCAGTCTTGCCAAACCAGCTGCGAACCAGGACAATCGGTTAACAAAAACCGAACAAAGACACTGCAGCAAAGGTTCTGGCCAATTTCTGGCTACCCCGCCATGGCTGGGGGCGGGTTAGGGGTACCCCGCCATGGGGCATGGCGGGGTACCCCTAACCCGCCCCCAGCCATGGCAGGGTAGCCAGAAATTGGCCAGAACCCCATGTACCTTTCATGGCACTAATCAAAGTGACTTCCTCTATTGCTTTTTAAATATTACACAAAAAAATAGCACCTAAACACGCAAGAAACAAAACTTTTAATTGTTATATTAGTTAAACATATTAGAAAATCTTTTTAAATTGTTATGTTAGTTAAAA
Organism: Sorghum bicolor; assembly: GCF_000003195.3. Lineage (NCBI taxonomy): Eukaryota > Viridiplantae > Streptophyta > Magnoliopsida > Poales > Poaceae > Sorghum > Sorghum bicolor. The sequence continues at coordinate 49,897,026 of NC_012873.2, read as the reverse complement.
CATTCTGACAGCTGTGGACTTTGGCGAGGAGCGATCAAATTGAAATACGTCGGAGTACAAATTATTACATGACAAGTTTCATAGTACAAAAGTCTCATCCCTAAGCCACTCACATACATTACCACATCAATCAAACTGCGTGCACCACTGCGTAAGCAACTCGTCCTCGGACTCCCAATCGTCCACTACAGCCTCCTTACCCATGCTCGCCTCCGCTGCCTTGGCCTCACTAGCCTGTCTCTCGTAGTAAGCTGCCTCCGCCTCTTCTGCCGCCTGAGAGTATAACTGTCCCTCTTCCTCGGTCATGTCTGTTGGCCACCATGAGTCGTAGACCGATGTCTTCTGGTTGTGGTATGCAGCCTCACCCTCCTCTGAGGCACCGACAGGCATCGGCCCTGACGCCTCACCCTCCTCTGAAAGACGAAGTAGGTCGCCTATCCTTCCCATTTCATAGTCATGCTCCTCCTGAGGGTACCCCAATTCCTCGGCAAGACGAATGAGGTCGCCTATCCTTCCGGTGTCGTCGTCTTCCTCCGCCTCGGCCTCCTCTTTGACCACAATCGGACGGCTAGCAGTGCCACCAACTGCACCGTCCCGCCCTAATATCATATTCTCCGCGTACTTAGCACGGCCCACATCTGCTTGCCAGTTTCCGGTGCATCCAATCTCTGTAAGTACAAAATTTAAAGAATTAATAACATATTCATTTCAGAGAAACAAACAGTTTCACTTTCAAAAATTAAATGACTCACTAGCACATAATGAGGCAATAGTATCGTTCAAGCATTGCATCTCAACTCGCTCAGCCTCCTCCGCAGCCTTCCTTGCATGCTCTTCAGCCTTGCTTGCACGGTACTCCTCTATCTCCTTTTCCCTCTCCTCGGACCACTTCTTCCATGCAATACTCGCAGGGTTACGAACACGCAACTCCTGGGCGAATGCAAGCATTTTCTTCTTATGGTCCTTCACAAAATCAGTGACGTAGTTTGCAGGATAACCTCTCGTCTTGCGAACTGCTACTCTTGCCTTATATTCATCTTTGAACTTAAACACATCATCAGATGATTCCCATTTGCATTTCTGAGTGCTCTGTTACGGGAAATATATGAATACAAAGTTAGCGTACAAAAACAAATATATGAGTATAGTAGTACTAAATGTGCACAGTCCTAGCAAACCTCATCATAGTCGATCATGTGGCCACAGAAGTGGCCAATCCCAAGACCTGAAGGAACTAGGCCGTAGCTAGCTTCAACACCACATTTGCACATCACGGGAGGCGCAATAGACCTCCGCTTCTTCTTCCACTGTAGAACCTCCTCCTGCTTCTCAGGCTCTGGCCAATGGCTCTTTGGACCATAGATCCACTCCTTGAAACGGCACTTTCGAAAACCACGATCCTACAAAAAGAACACATTAGAACACACATATACCAACTGAAATTTTAAGATTGAATCAAAACTTACTTCACGCCGCAGAGGACAAACAAACTCTAGTTCATTCCGTGGATTTATCACGGCTTGTTCTCCGCAATGACACTTCGGAGGATCCTCGAGCCGCCGTGCAGAGGCGACGGCCTTCTCTTCCTCCGTCATAGGAGGAGGGTTAGGGGGGGCGGAACCCAGCGAGTAAACAACTCACGTTTGCAATGATCAAACTTGTCCGGCCCGTCGATCCATTGGAAGAAAAAGCACCGGAAGTAGGGCTACAAAAGAGTTTCAATTGTCTCATTGGGAATAAAAACATAAAAAACCAATAAGAAAAATAAAGGGCACAGTGACTTACGCTATAACTATAACAAGTATAGAAGCAACGTGCCGCAGTATCCGGATGTCTCGACTGGCTCACGTGTGCCGGATGTCTACAATCACAGTTAGGAATAGGTTCCTCGGGAGGCACGGGGGCATCCTTGCAAGACACATCGGGGTACAACTCTCTAGGACGACCATTTTTTCGCCAAATCGACTCACGATACGAGTCCTCCATCTAAATACGCGAAAATAATTCAACACAAATCACATAACTAAACAAAGTAACGTAACAAGAGACTTACTAAACATATTAAAATAAACAATTGAAGTTATTTAAACTATGAAAACGTAAAGGTTGTAAGAAATTTACCTTCTCCAAACGAGGGGTGGCCGGAAAAACAACCGTGGAGAACGACGAGGTGGGGAATACGCAGCGGAGAGGGACGCCGAGGCGGGGCAATGGGGGTGAAGGACGACGCGGAGGGGCACCGGAGAAGAGCGGAGCTTGGGTGTGAGAGAGGGAGAGAAAGAGAGACCCTCGGGCTGAGTGAGGGAGAGAAATGAGAGAAAGATGGCCGTTCGGCCGGCTAAGTAGGGCGCGGGCATACCCCGCCATGATCCACGGCGGGGTACCCCTACCCCGCCATGATCCACGGCGGGGTCCACGTCAGCCCACTTTAGCCACGAGTGCCATGCAAATGCCACGTGGCAGGGTGTACCCCGCCACCATGCATGGCGGGGTCCAGTGATTTTGCCCCGCCATGCATGGTGGCGGGGCCAAACGGCCTAGATTTGAAATTTTTTTCAAAAACGTGTCAAAATTGAAATTTGTTTTAAAAATGGGCTAAAAATAAAAAAAAAATTCTCAAGGAGCACGCACGGGGCACTTGCGATGGGGAGGCCACTTGAACAAGCTCGAGTACAATCGGTGGCATATCAAGTGGATGAGATGGGCACCTCTAATCCACTGTCAAATAAATTAGGAAAGTGAGTTAAGACGGTAACAAAATATGTTGGGTATAAAGTGTGAGCTTCCTGTACACTTTGCAAATTGTGCTCTACTTGCGTGAGATAAAACTTGGTTCATGGCGGTATGTATTTCATGCATTGCGCTAGTGGAGTGCACAAAGTAGGGATTAGCGTGGTGAATTGGCCTTAATCTAGTCAGTCAAGAGAATGACACTTGGTTTAGTTGGATTAACCTGGACAGGTCCTTGCAAAATGATACGTGATGCTACATTGTTTCTGTTTAATTGGCTATTATCCTATTTAAATGCCCATTTTGCCGGTTTAAGTAGTCACTTAAATAACATCTAAATGGCAAAGTGACCCATTGTTTAGCGTTTAGGATAATATCAGGCATATGAGTGGTTGTTGGTTAAAAGTGAACTACACAGCAAATATATACCAACAATAAAAGATGAAAAACTTCACTTTGAAATCCTGAATCTGTACCGTTTTTCATCGCATGCTTCGCAACAAGCACAAGTTTAATCTTGTACCGTTTTTCATCGCATCCTTCTCAATATGCATAAGTTTAATCTGACAATGCCAAGCCATGCACTGGAAAAATTATAGAGTGTAGGAATAAGAATAACTCAATTCTAGATGAGCCTTTAAGGAATAAGGGTTCAAGAAATAAGTCAACTCCTTTGATTCCTCATGTGAAAATGAGGTGATGATGGATCAACTCATTCTAATTCACAAACTAAAAAAAGAGTGAAAAGATGATAGACCAACTCATTTCTCAAACCAAAAAACATCATATTAGAGCATCTCCAAGGGTTCCCACTAAAGCCTCCTAATCTAGGATTTTTTGCAAGAATAGAAAAAACCCCATCTCCAAGAGGTCCCAATACTATCTCCTAATCTTTTGGCACTTGGAAAAAATCACACAATGAGCGCAAAGATGTGTGGTCCTTATCGGTCTCCCAATCTACAGTGGAAGGACAAAAAAATAGTAGCAAAAGGTTCCTGATGCAAATGTCCAAGACAGAAAAATATATAAAAATGGTTGGGATAATTTAGAAATAGTATTATGATTCCCGATGTAAAATTGTCTTCTATATTTTAGGAGTGAGTTATTGGAGAAAAAATATAAAAGTGGCTAGGATAATTTAGAAATAGTATTAGAATTCATGATTTAAAATTGTCTTCTATACCTTAGGAGTGAATTTATTAAAAATGTTAGAGATGGTCATATTTTTTCTCCCAATTTTTTTTGGTGTTGAAAAACACATTTTTAGAATAAATTATTAGGTACTGTTGGAGAAGCTCTTAGAGCATCACCAAGAGTTCCCCATATTTTGTTCCTCAAAATATGATATTTACCAACTCCTAAATTATTATTAGTAGGAAGAAAAAAGAGAGGAAAAAGTCATCTTCAAAAGTTTTCTATTTTTTTATCTTGAAAGCTTTTTTTACACTTTTTTCTACGATTTGGTCTTATATTTTTGCGTCAGGAACCCTGTATTTTTCTCCTTTTATTTTTCCACCTCCTTCTACTTCTTCTGTAGAAAAATGGGAAAGAGATATGAGAGACTCTTAGAGATGATTTTTTCTTTTTCCTGAAAAATATGGATGAGGAAGAAATATAGGGCACTCTTAGAGATGCTCTTACTCCCCACTCTTGGAGATGCTCTTACTGCTCGTACCAATTCCCAACACATTATGGATTATTTTTTTTTTGAAAGCATGTATCTGTATTTCTAGATAAAGAAAACATACAAGTACGGGTACAAATACAGAGACATACTATAAGGATGCATGAGCAACTGTGCTAGCCAAACTACGCAAAGGACCCCGAGAAAAGAAAAAATTACAATCCAGTCCCCAGATCCCTTGCAAACCGACGAAGTCCGGAATCGCCATCGCCGTCGCCGATCACCGCCAACGGAGAAGACGCCCGGAGCCACCATGAGCTGGAGAAGGCCCATCGCCCTCTGGCTTTTAAAGGAGTCGAAGAACACACCCATCTCAGAAGATGGGATGATGCCTACGGCGGTCGCACATCGACCGGGGTCACGCCCCACCCCGTCCAGCTCCTGGGTCTGCCATCGCCGTCTACGAAAAGCTCCGCCAAGGGGAAATCGATGCAGATCCATCCGGCCATCAACCACATCACCCAACAGCCGCACCACATCCTTGAGCAAAAGGACCAGCAACAACATCACCTGAGTAGGAAGATGCGTCGCCGGCCATGGACTCCAGAATAGGGGATGCCTCGCCATTGACGCCAAGAGCAGACACCAAAGGGGCGAGGAAGAGACCAGAGGAATTTATTCCCCTGCGACCCCGTTGCCACCGCCTCGCCGGCGCCACCAGGAAGACGCAGCCGCGAAGAAGAAAACTTCCCCCGACAAACTCTAACTCCACCGTCAACAGTTAACGGCGAGCACAACCTAGACCTAGGGAGACATCTACGAAACCTAACTACACCCGAGCAGCGATTCCCCGACCCTCCTCCATCTCCAGCACCTACGCGGTCGCCGAAGAGGAGAAGGGGCGGTGGAATCGCCACCAGGAAAACGCGTCGCCTCCTTGTCACCTGTAGCAAGGGGAAAGGAGCGAAGAGTCGAGAAGAGTCACGTGGATTCAACACATTATGGATTAACTCAAACAGTTCCTTGCACTCAAGACTCTTTATTGGGTCTTGTCATCAGAATATTTGGGCCAGGCCTCACAACACCCTCCTCCCTCGGGCAATGCAAACTAGTGTAATCATGGAAACCATTTATAAAATTATATTTAGAAGTTTTCAAAATTTAAAACTATGCAGCCAATAGTGCATATTCAAACTCGTTTTATAAAAATTAATATGAAAATAACAAATTTCATTTGCATATGCACTAAAGTCCGTGCATATGCAAATGAAATTTATTACGTGCATATACAAATAAAATTTGTTATTTTCATATAAATTTTTATAGAACGAGTTTGAATCTCAATTTCTGTGGCAATGTACATCTATAAATGCACTATTGGTGTGCATAATTTTAAATCTTTTGAAAACTTTTAAGTATAATTTTAATTGGGTTTTTATGGATTGCACCGAAGATGTGGTTTGCACTGAATATTTTGCCAGCATTATCAAATCCCCATTCCTATCACCAAAAGTAAAACTGGGACCAGGACAAACAAATACCCTGCACAAGGGCTTCTTTTCTTGTATACATGCATATCACTAGATCAGTAATACATTAGATGATTCATCCATGATAGACATCCTGGAAGTCTAGGCATTATTGGACAAGCTCAGGAATTAGCCTCAGCAAGAACGAGATCTCGCGCTGCGAGAAATTCGGTGTTGTGGCTCCTCTAGCTGCCTGGTTGCTCAAGTTGTCCACTTCCAGGTCAGGCTCGGGCAGGGCAATGAGCTCCGAGACTGCGTCGGTGATCTCCGGCACCAGGTCGACGATCACCCCATTCACTCCCATGAGGTGCTGCATGTACACCGCCTCCGGCACATTACTGCGACAAGGATATACAGATGACAACTATGACTATGAGCATCTAAAATTCAGGTAATGCAAACAAGGCAATGCTACAAATTCCATCTATTTTCGTGAACCACTTACTTCAATGTTCCATAGGTTAGCAGGGAGAGGTTAGCCTCTTTGATCTTTGGTACAGCAGCAGGGTGCCTGAATATCCCGCGGGCTTCTGAAACTATTCCTTGCATGCCACTCGCGAGGCAAAGCTTGACGGCCTCCTCCAACGAGTTCCTTCTCACGTCGGTGTATAGCTCTGTCCCTCCGTTTGTCAGGAAGTAGACCTGATACAAGAGCATGAAAGGGAAGTGCTGTTCATAAAACATGAAAAAACAAATGCTATGATGTTTCACGCATGCTTGCACTGTGCATGTTCAGTTTACTTACAGGATATGTGCCTTGCAATTTACGCATGAGCTGTGCAGCATCGGGCTGAAAACTAGAGAAAAGTATAGGCCTATCCTTGGCATGCTCAAAAATCACCTGGAAACTCGAATGTACCACGCAGTTAGATAGGAACCTCTCAATAAACTTTTGAAAGAAGTATGTAGGATTTATACCTTGAGGATGGCCTGGAGGATGCGAGTGAGCTCTTCCTCCTGGTATTCAAGACTGTCATCAAATTTCAGCTCAACGTTGAAGCCCAATCTTGTATTGACCTTCTCGAACGCTTCTTCAAGTGTGCAAAGAGCATCCTCCGATTGCACATTCCAGTTCACCATCCTACCATCCTTCAGCCTGCGAAGCAGGGGCTTCCCAACCTTCATTCAGGAGCAAAGAAAAACAACATCATCAGATGGTACTGGCTAATGATTACTGTCAATCTCATAAGTAAGCAACATGGTGACTCGCCGTACCTTCCCCTGCTCATTCTGGGGCCCATACTGGAGGAAGTCTTCCAGATGAATATCGGTCACACGCTTCTGTGAAATTTTACCCTGAAAAAAAAAGGTCAAAATGAAAAGATTTAGCCTCTGTATCAGTACCGGTATAAACTAAAGTTCCGTGGTTTAACACGTTAATGAAGTAGTAGTACGTATGCACTTACATCTTCTTGGGTGAAGATGAAGTTGTCATGGAAGATGATTGGGCATCCATCTTTAGTGACCTGCAAAATTGGTATTCACGGTTCTCTTCTCAGCATCTTTGCATTGCACACCGAATTATTGAAGAGACGAAGAGTAGGAGTAGGAGGAGGAGAAGCAAAAGTAGACAAATCAGTATGTTTCTTGCAACACATTCAGTATAATCTATGTACTCGTGTTTTGAGCAAACTACCAGAGGGAACATTCATCACTAAGTATTACTGCGACAAGGATATACAGACGGAGTATTAATTAGATTAAAACTCTGAAAACACACTTTTGAACCGACTTGTTTGGAGTGTCTACGACACCAAATCAGACGTGATCTTTGGACACCAAATGAGACGTAGAGCTGTCCGGTGGATGGTCTCTGCTCTCAAGCAATTGGCATCGATTATTAAAGTTATCGTGGAATTGTTTAAAGCAAACGGGACCAATTCATGCGGCACCGGCAAAGGAAGTCACGGTGGAAACCACTAGCGAAGTCGAAGTCGTGTTTTTGCTGCGGTATATAGTAGACGAAGTGGTTTATAATTCTTCTAAACTTTAAGGACAAAAGTTGTGTAAGGCTGTGTGTAGTTACTCGTCCAAAAAATTTTCATCTATCCTATCGAATCTTTGGACACGTGCATGGAACATTAAATGTTGATAAAAAAATAAACTAATTACACAGTTTGGTTGAAAATCGCGAGACGAATTTTTTAAACCTAGTTACTCCATAATTAGCCTTAAGTGCTACAGTAACCCACATGTGCTGATGATAGATTAATTATACTTAATAGATTTGCTATGTAATTTGTTTTTTTATTAGCTTGTAAAAACCCGCCTTAAGCAGGATAATGTCCCGTACGCAGCAGGTATATATATTAGTAATAAAATGACGACTCGCGAAATCCAGTCTCAATGCATAGTTCGTGTCACAGTTACCGGAACTCTAAACTAGGTAACCGAGCCATAAGAGTTTTATGAGGATAAAACTTTCATGGAGATAAAACTTCTCTCTCCTCTGATGAAATTCCTTCATTTAATGATCCTACCAAGTCAGCAATTATATTTATATATGACACCCTATTTAAATGTGTACGAGATAGACTAATACGTCACGACCCGGTCTGGACGTCTGGTGCGGCGGCGCACAACAAACCGGGGCGGGGCTGCGCTGGTCTGGGCACGTTGTTTTGCAAAGTTGACACGACACTGTCCGCAGCCTCCGGCAGCGCTGACGATGGGGTGGCAGCCACTGCCAGATCGGGACGCGACGCGGCACATGGAGCAAGCGAGTGGAGGCGACCACCGCCTGGGGCACGGCACGTGACACCGGCCTGCCCAGTCACGTGACAGATATCGCAACCGCACGCCACCCGTGTCCCCACTTCCGCCGGTGGATCTGCCGTCCCCGTCAAACAAGCTCAGATGCTCGCCTCGGTAACCGCGACCCTAATTAAGGCTTTGTTTAGGCCTTGTTTAGTTCACCCTGAAAACCAAAAAGTTTTCAAGATTTCCCGTCACATCGAATCTTGTGGCACATGCATGAAACATTAAATATAGACAAAAACAAAAACTAATTACACAGTTTAGCTGTAAATTACGAGACAAATCTTTTGATCCTAGTTAGTCTATGATTGGATAATATTTGTCACAAACAAACGAAACTGCTACAGTACCAAAAATTTTTCACTTTTCGGAACTAAACGAGGCCTTAGTTCACCTAAAAACCAAAATCTTTTCAAAAGTCTCCATCGCATCAAATCTTACAGCACATGTATAAAGTATTAAATATAGATAAAAATATAAATTAATTGTATAGTTTACCTGTAAATTACGAGATGAATCTTTTAAGCTTAGTTACTCTATAATTAGATAATATTTGTCAAATAGAAACGAAAGTGCTACGGTTCCAAACTAAACAACAATACCTAAGGCAGTAACGGGAAGAAGGCGATTAAGCGCTTTTCTCTCTCTCTTTTTTCTCCCCGTGTTTTATTCTTCTTCTTCGGCTTTATTTAGATGTGAAAAAATTTTAAATTTCGTTACTGCAGCACTTTCGTTTATTTATGATAAATATTTTTCAATCATAGAAAAAGATTCGTCTCGTGATTTATAGTCAAATTGTATGATTAATTTTTATTTTTATCTATATTTAATGTTTAATGTATGTGCCGCAAAATTCAATACGACGAAAAATCTTAAAAACTTTTTAAATTTCAGAATAAACTAAACAAGGCCCAAGGCCTAGTTGGGAAGGAAAGTACTGCTACTCGACGTTACTGAGGTAGGTTTGGTAGGTTGTGCAATGAATGGAATGAGTACCTGGACGTCGAACTCGACGTAGTCGACGGGGAAGCGCGCGGCGTCGTTGAAGGACCGGACCGTGTTCTCGCGCACCTCCTGCATCCGCGGGTCCGCCGACGCCAGCGCGTTCATCCCCTTGCCGCGGTGCCCGATCACCGAGAACCGCCCGCCGCCGCCGCCGCCGCCGCCGCCGCTCTTCACCATCGTCGCCACCGACGCCGTGCCCGCCTCCACCACCAGGCCTGGGGCCACCACGTCCAGCGTGGGCACGTCGGCGACGCGCGCGGCTTTGAGCAGGGCCATTGTTGTGTTTACTGAGGATGTTTACTTCTACCGATCGGTTGGCGAAGCGAAGATGGGCGAGGCGTTGGATGAACTGGGTGGGTGGAATCGAAATTGAATTGGGTTGGCGAGGCCGCGACGGGGAAGGGAAGCGGAAGGTGGCATTATATAAGGCAAGGCACGCAGCCGAGGCCGATGTCGGGTTGGGTGGAAATCGAAGCGGACGCGGAATGGCGGGAATATTCCGGGGTGCCATCTTCGTCCTTGGGTTTATCCTCCAGGATATTCGGATGGGGTCATCAGGTTCCGTTCCGGACAGGTTTCCGTTTCCCTGTCCTCCCCTCTTTCCCAAACCAGACCCCCTACTCAAGTTTTTTCCTCCTCTTCCGTCCCAGAGGAATTAATACTAAGGCCCTGTTTTACACACCTAAAAACCAAAAAATTTTCAAGATTTCTCGTCGAATCTTGCGGCACATGTATTAAACATTAAATATAAACGAAAACAAAAACTAATTACATAGTTTAGGTGTAAATTACGAGACAAATCTTTTGATCATAGTTAATCCATGATTAGATAATATTTGTCACAAACAAACGAAAGTGCTACAGTAATAAAATCTAAAAAAATTTCACATCTAAACAAGGCCTAACTCTTTTTTTTACGCAAATCTTCCGTATAACGCAAAACTGATACACACGTACGTTAGGTCCGTACGTACACATACATAAATATATAATAACTTATATTTTTTAGGTTGTTTGTAGTTGTTATATAGTAGATCCATAGTCATAGGATGTATTTTTGATCTTTGTAATTGCTTTTAAATCAGTCTTAATGGTATTTCATCATAGTTTTATGGTCATTAAATATGCTAATATGATATTATATTAATGAGCAGAGAGATGATAAGAGTTTTATAGGATAGAGAGAGTTGCATGGGGATAAAACTCTTCTACATTGTTTCCAAAATATGGATATGTTAAAAACTGGGTCATAAAACTCTCACTAAGAATGTCTTTATATCCTGTTTGGAATGGATTCTAAAATCCGAATTTTGAATAAAAAACAATATTTGTTGTTTATTGAATTTTGTTTCTATGCCTTAGGCCTAATTTAGTTTCCCCTAAAAACCATTTTTTTCAAGATTTCCCGTCATATCGAATCTTGCACATATACATGAAGCATTAAATATAGGTAAAAGAATAACCAATTATACAGTTTGCTTGTAATTTGCGAGACGTAATTTTTGAGACTAGTTAGTCTATGATTGGACAATAATTGCCAAATAAAAATGAAAGTGCTACGGTATCTAAAAACTTTTCACCTCCTCAAGTAAACAAGGCCAAGGCCAGTCTCAATGGGGTTCAAATACAGTTTCATGGGCATTAAATATGCTGATGTAGCACCATATTAATGAAGAGAAATATAAGAGTTTCATATGAGTGGAGAGAGTTTCATGAGGATAAAACTCTTCTGTACATTTTTCAAAATATGGATATATTGGAAACTGGATCATAAAATTTTACTGTTTACTTGTCTGAAAAGTCATGGCTGAAAATACTGTTTACTAATTTATTGTGAGGTTAACAGAAAAGTACAACTTTTAAGATAAGCGAACAAAATCTAAAATAATTTTTGTCATCCGTTTCAAGAGAGATCCTTGAAGTTGCCTGCAGTCGAGGCCTTGTTTAGTTTCCAAATTTTTTTAAGATTTCTCATCACATAGAATTTTTGGACACATATATGAAGTATTAAATATAGATAAAAGAAATAACTAGTTGCATAGTTTGGCTGTAATTTACAAGATAAATCTTTTGAGCTTAGTTAGAGCAACTCCAACAGATATGCTATCAATGTTATCTAGGCTATTTTACATTTTTAAAGCAACAATTAAAAGTCCAACATGTTTGGTATCTGGTTTGCTAAAATAGTAAGTTTGCTATCCCTAAACTTTCGTTTGTCATATATAGCATGTCGTCCTTACTAGCTATCCACAATGGTATTGTGGAGCTCTATACTTTGAGTAAGTTTTTATTTTACACAATAGCTAAATCTTACAGTTTAGAATATAATTTTACCTAGTCTTTTGGAGATGCTCTTTGTCCATGTCTGGACAATAATTGTCAAATACAAACAAAAGTGTTACAGTAGACAAAGACAAATTTTTTCTCCAACTAAGTATTTTGGATCTCTGAAGTTGTTTCATGTCTTCTTCAGGTCTAAATGAGCGTTTATCCGACCTTAGGGGCCATATGACAAATAGGACCCACATGTCAGTATTGTTCGGCTGATATTGATTTATTTTGAGAAAAAAACATTATTCTGCGGCTGATACGCTCAAGCGAACAGAGCCTAAGTTTGAACCTTAAAAATTATATACTTTTCGTATGACCTTGGATGAAGATGATTTTTTATATGAAAATTACAGTCATCAATGACATCTACAACTTTCTAGTTTGAGGTCTTTTTTTCATTTGAGATATAAAGTTTTGGCAAGATATTAATCACGTACCAAGCCTGTTGCCTTAGAAAAATCATGTCTTTTTTTATGGTGTCAGATGAAGATATTTTGTATATGATTTGTATATAAAAATTGTAGCTCTCTATGAGATCTATAAATTCATAATTGTGAATTTTGTGATTTGAGATCAATAGAGTGGTTAAAAATAATATAAATTTTCAATAGCATATTAATTGCATATAAAAGTTTGTTGCCTTAAAAAATCATATCTTTTTGCACGGTGCCGTGTAAATTTAATGTTTATATGAATTTGTCGCACTTAGTAAGACTATAACTTCTAGTTTTGTGTTTGTCTATTTAAAGTTCTTTATATTTCTTTGAAAAGGATAAAAATCAAGAGCTCGTGGTCCCACTAGAAATATATGATTTGTCTAAGGCGACAAACCATGATATGCGATTAATACACTGCTGAAATTTTGTATTACCTTTTATTATCTTAACGATCCCAAATGACAAAATTCGAAACTATAAACTTATAAGGCATCCCAACTTATAAATCTCATGAAGAGCTATAATTTTCATATACAAAGTATTTATATATGACACTATACAAACTAGAAGGTTGAGCCTTATGGTTGACAACTCATCTATCATGTCCATGTAAGCATTGATTCGACATGCCACGTTAACTAGTGGGTTGGATGCCCGTTTGGATTTGGATGAGACCTGAATCAATTTCAGTGATTCAAAAGAAGCATTTTGGAACTTCGAGGACATGACACATGCAAACAACTTCAAAGATCTATATTAAGGCCTTGTTTAGTTCACCCAAAAAATCAAAAAGTTTTTAAGATTTCCTGTCACATCGAATCTTGCAGCACATGCATGAAGCACTAAATATAGACGAAAACAAAAACTAATTACACAGTTTGTCTGTAAATTGCGAGACGAATCTTTTGATCCTAGTTAGTTTATAATTAGACAATATTTACCACAAACAAACGAAGTGCTACAGTAGCGAAATCCAAAAAAATTCGCATCTAAATAAGGCCTAAATTTTACTCATATTTACACACACGCGTATACTCCTTCCCTATAACTGTACGCGCACACGCACCCTTAGTACACTGGATTCTTTTTTTCACGATCTGGAATATATAGTCCGTTCTTTTGTTAAGAGTAAAGTGCAGCAGGAGAAACCATTGCGTTGGGACATAAGCACACACACACAAACATAGCTAGGAGCTTCGGCGCCGTCAAATGCGCGCGGTGGGGACAAGCAGAGTGCATCAAAGAAGCCTTCAAGAAGGACATGACGTACTCAGACGCCAACTCTGTTGTGAGGATCACCCAACAGAACTTTTATCTCCAAATTAACTTGCCCCAACAGCTACAAATTGAGCATATGCCGACACTTCCAAGAAGGTGGTGACGCTAGTACACCACCGTCGTCGGCCCAAGGCACGAAGCCTGGTGGGATTTTCACCTTGTTCATCGTCAGTCCCAGCTGCCGCCGAAGGGCAGTAGGCCGGCCCAGCCAAGAGTCGGCCACCAATCCGCCAGATCAAGCCCCAAGAGGGCAGATCCAACCACCGGAGAAGCTAGAGTAGGGCCACCACCGCCTAGGCAGCCACTTGGCCCAGCATCCGGTGTAGGCCAACCCTGCCACAACCCAGTGCCAGGGCATGGGGGCTAGCCAACGAAGCACTAGATTCAGCCCTAGGGGTAGATCCGGTCGCTCGCCGCTGCATCTGAGGGGAGGGGTGGACGACCACCGCTGTGCCACCGATCACCAGCCTGCCAGCCAGAGAAGGCTGCCCTGGCCCTAGCCCAACGCTAGAGGAGGAGGACTAGCCACCTGCGTGCTAGATCTGGCCCCAGGGGGTGGATCCGGTCGGTCGTCGTCACACCAGGGAGCATGGGGACGATCGCCACCGCCCAGCTGGAGACCGCCATGGCAACTAGAGTAGGCTGCCCGGCCACCTTCGTGCTAGATTGTCACACCCTGGCTTTTAAAATAAGACCAGAGTCGTTATATGTGTGCCCAGGAAGTCCACACATACAACAAAGAATAGAAATATCAAAAACAATGTTATATATATAGCGGAAAACATATTTATAATAACACTTACAAACATCAGAGTACGCGGAAACAGTAGCTAAAACTTCTCAGGCTCCATTCTTCTCAGAGACGGTTGACTGGGGGCTCCGTACGCCAAGCACTTCTGATAAGCCTCTAGAAAACTCCATAGCATCTATGTCCTTCTTCTGAGCAGCACTTTACTACACACTGGGGTGTGGGGGAAATAGCAAGGGTGAGTTCATGTCGAACTCAACAAGTACAGGCGGGAAGTATAATGACATGCAAGGCTTAATCAAAGGAAAAGCTGACACTGTTTAACTGCAAGTGAGCTTTTAAGTTGGTAAACTTTTATTACAATTCTTTTATTAAAACAACCTATTACTAAACATGAGTAAAGCATCCCAACCCTTATTTAGATGAAGGTTAATTAGCAATATTATTAGTCATCATTATAATTACTATTATTATTAAGATCACCGAGGTAGCAACCTCGGATAGTAACTCGGGGTAGCAACCCCATTAATATCATGGGATAACAATCCCAATTAAGAACATAGGATAGCAATCCTACCAACACGGAATAGCCATTCCGCCAAAGCACGAGGTAGCAACCTCAACCAAATTTCGCCTCCAAGTATCCAGTGAATCCAATTTGCTCATCAAGTGAGGGTCTGGGCCGCTCGTGACCGTGAGCACGGCTGATATATCAGTTTTACACTCTGCAGAGGTGTGCACGTTCACTCCAAGTCGTGATTCCCATTTGCCCGGGGTCGCGACTCCCCAAAACACTTCCAAGGTGAGCAGGCAGGGTTTCACTACGAGACCTTTCACAGAGTCCAACTAATAGGATGCCACTCGTAAGTTTTTGCCGGGGCGCGCGGCAGCCGTGCCCATAGCAATGGGACCCCGAACTGACCGACCTCTTAATATGAATACCCAAGCTACATTCCTTACGCCTACCCGGAAAGTAACACCCTACCAGTGGAGGTCCTGCTAATTAGTCAAGCCAGAGCCCATATAGCTTGGAGCTGCACTGTAAGTCCCAGGGGGCCGCTCCCTGACTAAGTCCTTACGGAGAGCAGAGACGGGTACGCCCGGCAAACCGGACCACCAACAGTACCCGCTCCCCCTTTCCTCAACCAAAACACGATGCTCGCAAGCACCGCAACATCTCCATCACCGAAGTGACCATTGTTCACCATTTAATCATTAATCATCATTGAAGAATTTATTAAGCAAGATCATTATTTTTATTATTATATAGATTAGATGAGTAGAGCAACTAAGCATATCTACTGTTCACTATACTACCCATGTATAACCCAGGCATACAAGGAATATAGTAGGAGGCTAGTCAAGTCCTTATGGTTTGCAGTATTAAGACACATGCAATGGAAAGTAAATATATTTAAAGTTCATAGGTACAATATGATCAAAGGGTGTCTGCACTTGCCTTAATTCCCAGTGTTTAACTGCTCAGAAATCTTTGACTTCCTTCTTCTGATCTCCAACTTCTGCTTCGACTGTCGGTCCTCAGCTCCTGGTCTTCACTATTGACGAACCACGCTTCTTCTACTCGTAGCAACCAAGCAACACAAACAGACAAACAAACAATCATGACTAAGAACAAGCATCAATTAAAAGAAAAGCTTAGAAAGAGCGCACTAAACGACACGACTTATTGCTACGATCGTGACAACGCAAGAACGATTGAGAACGGAGCTATCGTTAAACGGACACAACTTTCGAGGTTCGTAGTGTAACGGAGAAGACGACTATACGCTGGTCGTATTTTTATGAAAATAGGTGATGGATTATTCAAAGAAATATCTCGAAAGTTGAGTTGACCAAATTATAAAGAATTATAAAGGTGAGGGTTAAATGTTAGTCATATTCTATTCATAATTAATTATATATCACTGAAGCCAATCAAACATTTATAGTTTTAAAAAAAATAGAATATATGAAAGCAACTAATCGAGTGATCATGTTTAAACTAATCAAGTTATAATTAATAAAGAATCATTAAGGTTGATATTAATAACATGGGCATTTATTTATTTACAAAAGATCAAAATTATAAACATAATTTACTTTTAAATCAAAAAGACTCTGGACAAATATTACTAAATTATTTATGTGCTTCATGTTTAAATAAACAAATTATAATCAAGAAGTATTTAAGTTCACATTTGATTATAAAGATACCGAAGTGTAAATCCTAAATTGTTTTTAAATTACTTAAATAGTAATGCATTCAGAATATTAATCAGATTAATTATACTCATAAACATGAGACAATAAATATAGCACTGCTAATATGTATATTACATCGACATAGTCACAATGCAACGAGAACCGAATTACAACCCTAGATTGTTTCAAATTTAAAAGCTATTAATCAAATTATATTTAAATCAATAAATTTAGAAATAATTTACATGATAAATATTTATACTATTGCGTAGAGCGCGGCGATATGAAACTAACGCGACAAGAATGGGCCCAATCGGAGTTAAAACGTGGATTTTATGGCCAAAACTAGGTCAGTGGCAAAACTGTGAATAGGTGGAACTATTTTTCATATTTTAAATAATTAAAACTGATTTTTAAAAGTATTTTGACTGTAGGCACTATTTCCCTAAAGCGCAGGGGCTAAAACAGAAAAGTCAAGGGCTTTAAATTAAATACTTTTGAACTGAGTGGAGTGCGGGTTAATTACCGAAAAACACAGGGGCTTTTTGCAAAACGGCCATGGCCAGCGTGGGTGGCCGG
The DNA here is from genome assembly GCF_000003195.3 of Sorghum bicolor. Lineage (NCBI taxonomy): Eukaryota > Viridiplantae > Streptophyta > Magnoliopsida > Poales > Poaceae > Sorghum > Sorghum bicolor. The sequence continues at coordinate 49,879,806 of NC_012873.2, read as the reverse complement.
CTTGGCTGGCCACGTGGCGCTGCGGGACTGGCCGGTCCACGGCCCGCGCCTGTGGACCGGGGCGGGGGTGCGGGTCCACCGGTCCACGGTGGACCGGGGCCGGTGCGCGGTGGCGGAGGACGGCCGGCCGCGGCGGCGCTCCATGGCCGCGCGTCTGCGGCTCGCCGTGACGGCGCTGCGGTGCATGGGAGGCCGTGCCAAGGGCACCGGCGTGATGCGCACGCCGAGGCGAACGCGATGCACCTACAAGCCAAGCGAGAGAGACCGAGGAGGACGGGCCGCGCGGTGGGGCGGCTCGACGGCGGCCGAAGAACTCCGGCGATGCCGTTCACGCGAAAGGAAGGGATAGAGAGAGCGGGAGAAGTTCCGGTGAGTTCCTCACCTCGATACGAAGCTCGGGGATCGGTTTTCGTCGTCGGGGATGGGGTCGGGGAGGAGATCACCGACGGCGGGTGGAGCTCGGGCGGTGGCAATGGTGGCGGCGCTGCTAGGGTTCTAGGGTGGCCCGCGGCGGTGCCCTAGGGTTCAAGGGGGGGGGGGCGGGGTGCAGCCGAGGGCCTTTATAGGCCACGGCCATCCTCGGTTCGCGTGCTCAGGAAGATCGGGCGGCGGCGGCAGCTCCCGCGCGATGCGGAGGGAGGTTGGGGACGCAGCTGACGTGCGGGCCCCACCTGTAAGCGACTCGGGGCGCAGCTGGCAAGCGGGGTCCGCCTGGCAGCGGCACGGGCGGGGGTGCGGGCCGCGCTGCTTGCTGGGCCGGCGCAGCTGGGCCGCGAGGCTGCAGGAGGCGTGCGCGTGGTGGGGGTGTTGGGCCGTGGGGAGAGGGAGGCGGCCCAAGAGAGAAAGCTCTTCTTCTCTTTTTTTTTTGTAAAACAGAAATCCTAAATTCTTTTGTCAAACAATTTTCAAACTATATTTCAAAAGGAATTATCTTGGAATTTGTTTTCTTTCCTATTTTTGAAATCTAAATATATTTTAGCCTAAACAAATTTCTAAATTATTTTCCAACTTGATTCTTTTGAATTAGTTTTCAAATAGGACTTTTGGAGCTTTAATTTTCTGAAAACCAAAAGGACCTAAACGTGGCCTCGCTGGAAATTTTGTAATTCTTTTTTTTACACAAGCCAAACAAAGCTAGGGCACAAAGCACACAATAACAAAACAAAACACCCTTCACTTAATTTTATAAGAGTTTTAAAATTCCACATTTTTCTCCTTTTATAATAACAACAATGAATAAAATCTTGGAATATTTTACAAAAATTTTTAAATCCTTAATTAATTTAGTGTTTTCTAATAACAATCCAAAATTAAAAATTTTGGAGTGTTATAGATCTACCCCACTTAACATAAATCTCGCCCCGAGATTTGAAGAAACTAGAGAGAAAGATAAAGTAGATCATCAAAGTTGTTTCGAGACCTTCAAGACATGATCAAAGGATTAAATATAGACATAAAGGGTAAAGAGTATGGTAAAGATTGATGACAAGGAAAGATAAATGTATGAGATAAGAATTGATCTTTGAATCCGTGCAAGCGCGAGAAGCCAATATTAAGAGGAGATGATACATAGGAGATAGATGTAATAGTGCTCACATTCCTTGATTCTGGATATGTATCAGATAGTAGATGAAAGCATTAGCAAAAGTTGATAAAGACTTAGATTTTTTTTAAGTCTTCACGCTTAATCATTTGTATTCGTATGAGAGGTAAGATCCAAGGTCACAGGTTGACAAAAAAAAATTATAAGGGTTCATCGCAAGAATGATAAAGATTCTTATATAGTTCCCCATATCTTTCTGATTAGAGATTTTCGAGAGTGATGATCGTAGCGGACGCTACCCCACTTAAACCAAGTGTTAGCTTATCTTCCAAAATCCTGTATAAGGACACTCATCTTGTCGATAGATAATCTTCAAAGTTTTCCTTTGGAGGTTACTAGTTCGACAACACGCTGCACAGCTGGAGATTCCGAGGAACAGGGAGAGAATCAACACAATGGTTGGAAAGGATAGATTAAGATTATCCTAATTTCCTTGGTGATGGTGTGCGACTACGCCAAAAGATGAAGAGTGTATTCAGGATAAAGCTCTCAGGCACCACCCGGAAAAGCAATCCAAGGCGTGTGGTGAAATTGACCATTAATGGTATGGTTTTACATCTGACCTTCAGGTTCTGCATTTTGTCACGTGATAGTCCAGCATATATTCCACGGTGAAAAAGAAGTCTTATCTTAGGACCTCGGTTTCCTATTGCCTTGCTTTGATAGGTCAACAGGTATGACATTTTCTAGGTCACTCGGTGCTTCTTTGGGTCACCATAGATGGATCCTAAGGTGACTTGACCTACTACTGGCAGTGTCGAGAGAATGTTGCAAGAGAGAACTACACAAAGGGTGTCGACTCACTTTGCAAGGAATGTTTAAGATCACTTCACGGGTAAGCACTACCACTCGATGTTGGGACAGCACTAGGTGCTTCGCCCAAGGTTCCATCACTTACCATAAATAGGCTGAACATCTGGTCAAACAACTCATTACTCATACTAGGAGATTTAAGAATGATAAGGTCCAATGAACAAGACATCTCATTTTACAAAGAAGATTACAAGTGACTTGAATACAAAATCTTTATAAGCTAATAGACACAACTGACTTCAGATTTCATATACCACCATTGACTAGCTCAAATCTATCTAGGTCCCTTAATATAACTTGCTTCACATCAGATGTTGAGAATATATCACCTCTGTATAAGGTCCACACTTCTTTCAAACTGCCTCGTTGTCGGTACAATCCTTCCATTAGTCCTTTAATCCTTCGGGTGAGGTTGAATACCTTCATACACAAACCTATCTCCTGATGGGGTGGTTAATGATACTGAGTGTTGGGTACAGTCAATCTTTCCATGACAAGCGGTTAACCATCCTCTTCCAAGAACGACATCAATCTCCATTGATTCCAAAACTACAAGATTCACCTCAAAATTTACACCTTTTATGTCAAGCCTAACGTTTGGGCACATGTGTGTTGCTTTCATCTTCCCTCTTGGTGATTTTACTAGTATGGGTTTCTTCATTTCCAACATAAGCATCTTATGATCAGCAACACATTCATTTGAGATGAAAGAATGTGAAGAACTTGAGTCGAACAAAATAGTGGCAGGAGTTGAGTTGACTACAATCGATCCAAACACCACATTTTGTGCTTCGCGAGCAGTACATAGATCCATATGGTTCAATCTACCATTAACGTAGTCACGAACAGGGTACTTCTTTAGACAATGCTTCTTGTGATGTCCCTCTTCGTGACACTGGTAACAAACATTGCTAACAGTTTTAACATAGGTGCTATCCTGACGTTGAGCTCCTTGAATTGATGTGCCAGGAGTAACTAAAGTGCTACTAACTGGTTGGTTCTGAGGGTCCACCTTCAATGGAGTCTCTTCACTTATTCGCTTCTTAGCTTGATTACTTTTTCGAGGATGAAGTTCTGTGTAGGTGATGGTCCATCCATCTAGGCATATCTCTGGCATAGCAAGTGTAGCTGAAGGGGCATCTAACTCTTCAAGATATGAATGTGTCTGATGCGAGTTTGGGACTAAAGGTAGCTGCGATGTAAAACTCAAATTTGGCTCACTTAATAGTGGCTCTAGGGAGATTGCCTTCCTTTTCTTGTTCCATTCAGTTTGTTGATCCTGGGGTACTTCTATCTTTCCTTCGCTTGACTTATTTTGAAGACAGGGTAAACCATAATGTCTACAGCAATTACACGGCTCTTGAATCCCAAGTGCCTCATTAATACCATCTTTCTTAGCTTTCATGTTCTTCCAGGCTTCTATGACTTGTCGCTTCATTGCTTCTTCCTGAGTTTCAGTCATGTTCTTTTCTAAATATAACTGAGAATCTTTTGGTGGTCCCACTCCACTTAGTACTTGATCTTGCATAGACAAGGGCTTCTCCTGGTTTACTAGGGACAAGGGTAGCATAGTTGGGTCTTCCTGACATTTGGTGTAAGCATCTTCAATGTCGCCTTGGAGAAGTAAAGATTGTAGTATCCAAAGCTTCTGGAGTCTAGCCATATGATCAGCTGCCATCTCTAGGATTTGGGATTGCCAAGCTATCATCTCTTCACTGCTCAATTGTGTTGCAGAAGTCATTGGTTGACTCTGATCACTGGTATTCTTTCCATTGATGTCACCTCTTGGATCAATCATCTGACATTAGGCAATAGTAGAATGAGCTAGAGTAATATAGGCAAAGAGCATGATATGAAGTGAGAGAAAATAGGTGGAGAGGATCAAGATTGACAATAGATGGATAGGATAAGAGAGATCACTACCCCACTTAACAGAGATCGAGCTAATCCCAAACGATTTTCTTCGAGACCTCCTTCAAACACTAGAACAGAGACAACACACAAAACATCAAACCAAACAAAACAAGCACGCAACACATCAACGACACTACACGTGCTTCTTCAACAGTGGTGGTCATCCTAAAAAGGTAAGTTCGAGATGATGAAGGGCCATCGAATTTTGGAATAAAATAAGTTTTGAAAACTTAAGTAAAACAACTAAACAAAAGCCAAGGAGATTAATAGAAATAGCTCAAAGGAAGCTATTCAAGGAGGGGATACAACATGACAAGGATGAAGAAATAGTCAGAATCAAATAGTCAAGAGATGAGAAAATAGTTTTATATTAAAATAAGCTTTAGAAATCGACCAGTGCTATCTAGGCATACGTCCTACAGTCGACATTGCTCTGATACCATTCCTGTCACACCCTGGCTTTTAAAATAAGACCAGAGTCGTCATATGTGTGCCCAGGAAGTCCACACATACAACAAAGAATAGAAATATCAAAAACAATGTTATATATATAGCAGAAAACATATTTATAATAACACTTACAAACATCAGAGTACGCGGAAACAGTAGCTAAAACTTCTCAGGCTCCATTCTTCTCAGGGACGGTTGACTGGGGGCTCCGTACGCCAAGCACTTCTGATAAGCCTCTAGAAAACTCCATAGCATCTATGTCCTTCTTCTGAGCAGCACTTTACTACACACTGGGGTGTGGGGGAAATAGCAAGGGTGAGTTCATGTCGAACTCAACAAGTACAGGCGGGAAGTATAATGACATGCAAGGCTTAATCAAAGGAAAAGCTGACACTGTTTAACTGCAAGTGAGCTTTTAAGTTGGTAAACTTTTATTACAATTCTTTTATTAAAACAACCTATTACTAAACATGAGTAAAGCATCCCAACCCTTATTTAGATGAAGGTTAATTAGCAATATTATTAGTCATCATTATAATTACTATTATTATTAAGATCATCGAGGTAGCAACCTCGAATAGTAACTCGGGGTAGCAACCCCATTAATATCATGGGATAACAATCCCAATTAAGAACATAGGATAGCAATCCTACCAACACGGAATAGCCATTCCGCCAAAGCACGAGGTAGCAACCTCAACCAAATTTCGCCTCCAAGTATCCAGTGAATCCAATTTGCTCATCAAGTGAGGGTCTGGGCCGCTCGTGACCGTGAGCACGGCTGATATATCAGTTTTACACTCTGCAGAGGTGTGCACGTTCACTCCAAGTCGTGATTCCCATTTGCCCGGGGTCGCGACTCCCCAAAACACTTTCAAGGTGAGCAGGCAGGGTTTCACTACGAGACCTTTCACAGGGTCCAACTAATAGGATGCCACTCGTAAGTTTTTGCCGGGGCGCGCGGCAGCCGTGCCCATAGCAATGGGACCCCGAACTGACCGACCTCTTAATATGAATACCCAAGCTACATTCCTTACGCCTACCCGGAAAGTAACACCCTACCAGTGGAGGTCCTGCTAATTAGTCAAGCCAGAGCCCATATAGCTTGGAGCTGCACTGTAAGTCCCAGGGGGCCGCTCCCTGACTAAGTCCTTACGGAGAGCAGAGACGGGTACGCCCGGCAAACCGGACCACCAACAGTACCCGCTCCCCCTTTCCTCAACCAAAACACGATGCTCGCAAGCACCGCAACATCTCCATCACCGAAGTGACCATTGTTCACCATTTAATCATTAATCATCATTGAAGAATTTATTAAGCAAGATCATTATTTTTATTATTATATAGATTAGATGAGTAGAGCAACTAAGCATATCTACTGTTCGCTATACTACCCATGTATAACCCAGGCATACAAGGAATATAGTAGGAGGCTAGTCAAGTCCTTATGGTTTGCAGTATTAAGACACATGCAATGGAAAGTAAATATATTTAAAGTTCATAGGTACAATATGATCAAAGGGTGTCTGCACTTGCCTTAATTCCCAGTGTTTAACTGCTCAGAAATCTTTGACTTCCTTCTTCTGATCTCCAACTTCTGCTTCGACTGTCGGTCCTCAGCTCCTGGTCTTCACTATTGACGAACCACGCTTCTTCTACTCGTAGCAACCAAGCAACACAAACAGACAAACAAACAATCATGACTAAGAACAAGCATCAATCAAAAGAAAAGCTTAGAAAGAGCGCACTAAACGACACGACTTATTGCTACGATCGTGACAACGCAAGAACGATTGAGAACGGAGCTATCGTTAAACAGACACAACTTTCGAGGTTCGTAGTGTAACGGAGAAGACGACTATACGCTGGTCGTATTTTTATGAAAATAGGTGATGGATTATTCAAAGAAATATCTCGAAAGTTGAGTTGACCAAATTATAAAGAATTATAAAGGTGAGGGTTAAATGTTAGTCATATTCTATTCATAATTAATTATATATCACTGAAGCCAATCAAACATTTATAGTTTTAAAAAAAATAGAATATATGAAAGCAACTAATCGAGTGATCATGTTTAAACTAATCAAGTTATAATTAATAAAGAATCATTAAGGTTGATATTAATAACATGGGCATTTATTTATTTACAAAAGATCAAAATTATAAACATAATTTACTTTTAAATCAAAAAGACTCTGGACAAATATTACTAAATTATTTATGTGCTTCATGTTTAAATAAACAAATTATAATCAAGAAGTATTTAAGTTCACATTTGATTATAAAGATACCGAAGTGTAAATCCTAAATTGTTTTTAAATTACTTAAATAGTAATGCATTCAGAATATTAATCAGATTAATTATACTCATAAACATGAGACAATAAATATAGCACTGCTAATATGTATATTACATCGACATAGTCACAATGCAACGAGAACCGAATTACAACCCTAGATTGTTTCAAATTTAAAAGCTATTAATCAAATTATATTTAAATCAATAAATTTAGAAATAATTTACATGATAAATATTTATACTATTGCGTAGAGCGCGGCGATATGAAACTAACGCGACAAGAATGGGCCCAATCGGAGTTAAAACGTGGATTTTATGGCCAAAACTAGGTCAGTGGCAAAACTGTGAATAGGTGGAACTATTTTTCATATTTTAAATAATTAAAACTGATTTTTAAAAGTATTTTGACTGTAGGCACTATTTCCCTAAAGCGCAGGGGCTAAAACAGAAAAGTCAAGGGCTTTAAATTAAATACTTTTGAACTGAGTGGAGTGCGGGTTAATTACCGAAAAACACAGGGGCTTTTTGCAAAACGGCCATGGCCAGCGTGGGTGGCCGGCTTGACTGGCCACGTGGCGCTGCGGGACTGGCCGGTCCACGGCCCGCGCCTGTGGACCGGGGCGGGGGTGCGGGTCCACCGGTCCACGGTGGACCGGGGCCGGTGCGCGGTGGCGGAGGACGGCCGGCCGCGGCGGCGCTCCATGGCCGCGCGTCTGCGGCTCGCCGTGACGGCGCTGCGGTGCATGGGAGGCCGTGCCAAGGGCACCGGCGTGATGCGCACGCCGAGGCGAACGCGATGCACCTACAAGCCAAGCGAGAGAGAGACCGAGGAGGACGGGCCGCGCGGTGGGGCGGCTCGACGGCGGCCGAAGAACTCCGGCGATGCCGTTCACGCGAAAGGAAGGGATAGAGAGAGCGGGAGAAGTTCCGGTGAGTTCCTCACCTCGATACGAAGCTCGGGGATCGGTTTTCGTCGTCGGGGATGGGGTCGGGGAGGAGATCACCGACGGCGGGTGGAGCTCGGGCGGTGGCAATGGTGGCGGCGCTGCTAGGGTTCTAGGGTGGCCCGCAGCGGTGCCCTAGGGTTCAAGGGGCGGCGTGGTGCAGCCGAGGGCCTTTATAGGCCACGGCCATCCTCGGTTCGCGTGCTCAGGAAGATCGGGCGGCGGCGGCAGCTCCCGCGCGATGCGGAGGGAGGTTGGGGACGCAGCTGACGTGCGGGCCCCACCTGTAAGCGACTCGGGGCGCAGCTGGCAAGCGGGGTCCGCCTGGCAGCGGCACGGGCGGGGGTGCGGGCCACGCTGCTTGCTGGGCCGGCGCAGCTGGGCCGCGAGGCTGCAGGAGGCGTGCGCGTGGTGGGGGTGTTGGGCCGTGGGGAGAGGGAGGCGGCCCAAGAGAGAAAGCTCTTCTTCTCTTTTTTTTTTGTAAAACAGAAATCCTAAATTCTTTTGTCAAACAATTTTCAAACTATATTTCAAAAGGAATTATCTTGGAATTTGTTTTCTTTCCTATTTTTGAAATCTAAATATATTTTAGCCTAAACAAATTTCTAAATTATTTTCCAACTTGATTCTTTTGAATTAGTTTTCAAATAGGACTTTTGGAGCTTTAATTTTCTGAAAACCAAAAGGACCTAAACGTGGCCTCGCTGGAAATTTTGTAATTCTTTTTTTTACACAAGCCAAACAAAGCTAGGGCACAAAGCACACAATAACAAAACAAAACACCCTTCACTTAATTTTATAAGAGTTTTAAAATTCCACATTTTTCTCCTTTTATAATAACAACAATGAATAAAATCTTGGAATATTTTACAAAAATTTTTAAATCCTTAATTAATTTAGTGTTTTCTAATAACAATCCAAAATTAAAAATTTTGGAGTGTTATATAGATCCGGCCCTAGGGGCATGGATCCGACCAGCCGCCGCCACACCGGGGAGGGTAGGGACGACCACCGCCGCCCAGCTAGAGACCGCCACGACAACTAGAGTAGGCTGCCCCAACCACCTGCGCGCTAGATCCGGTCCTAGGTGGATGGATTCGGTCAGCCACCGTCGTTCCAAGCCAGAGAAGGAGAGGGTGGAGTGGGAAGATGAAAGGAGCAAGGTGAGGAAGAGGGGTGCAAATGGGGCACCATTTTTGGGCCCACCGCTGTCCTCCACTGCTGCGCGCGAGAAGGCAATGACAGTGGTTGGAGAGGAGACCGGGAGGGAGAGGGGTAGGCCAGCGGTGTGGTTGCCCCTGAGTCGCCCCGCTGAGGACACTCGGGGGAAGGAGAACCTATGGTACACCAAATTCCATATTCATAGTCGGGTCAAAACCTCCATCTCACGGATTTGGCTCCGACAGTGGACAATTGACACTGATAAGGACACCCTTAACACTGTCTAGCCGAAACAGATAATAGTAAGTAATAAAAAACAAAAAAAATATGTGTTTTCTAGTCCTAGGATTCATACTCAAGACCTTAGTGTTATGGTCCTCTGTGTGCGCTTACCGGCTAAGCTACACGACACATGTGACTATATATTGGATGATGTTCTTTTAACTACATATATAATTTTAAATCTTGTAATATATATTTGACACTCCAAATGGTCACAAATGAAAAAATTGTTAACAACGAAGTTGTAGATCTCGTTGACTACTATAACTTTGATGTTGACTTCATCTCCATTTGATATTGTTAATCATCTTAAATCTAATCTGAGAAATTATTGGATATTTAGACTTGTAAACCATCTTATTATCTAAAAAAAATACTTGTGAACCATCTCAAATCAAAATACTGTCAACTGCAAAGTTTTAGATTTCTTTAAACTCTATAATTTTGATGTAAAGATTTCTTAATCCGATATCATATAAAAAGTTATGTTTTTTTTGCAAAATGGCTATAACTGTCATTTTCATGGTCACAAACCGATCATTGTCGGTTCATGGCTTTAATCGATAGTGATAGTACCAATAATGTACTTATCACTATCTACTCGACCATAATAGGTGGTGGTCCGATAGTGATTACATGTTCTAACATACTGTCTACCTATCCTAACTAACTGAGCTACGCCTAATTTATATCGTTATCTTCTTTTATTACATTAAAAGAAATACTTACATATGATTTATATTGACGGGATCTTGGATGCCATTGGGGACCTCTACATGTTTATCCTTAACGAAGTAATACACAGGACAGACCGATTCCACGACTGGACGTCAGTGCTGTCGCATCTAGCATGTTGCAGGAGTCTTCATGAGGAAACTCTTAAATTTAGGTCGTTCATAATATGCATATATTGTCTTATTAATATTTAGTGTGATGTTTCGATTCATTGTATATATACATTGATGACGACATGTATCAAACGGTTATAGAAATAAATAAATACTGGAGTACAAACAGATATAGAAATAACAACATATGTTAGCAAATATATACATTGATGACGACATATATTATCAAGCCAAAAAAGTTGTCCGATTTGTTAGAAATTTATTATTTTTATATCTCACAAACAAATTTGAGTTTTGACAAGATATTTTATAAGGTTGTGTATCATCATATCATCTCCATGTGTGATTTTTTTTGTGAATCTAGACAACTTTTTTGTCGTGGTTTGCACGAGTTTTCACAAAGGTTGTGGTTTGTACTAGATACGTTTCCATCTACTAATCCGCAATTCCCGCAGCAACACGCGGAGTATGCTCCTAGTTTCTAAAGATGGATTATTTCTAGAAACACATAAATAGAGGCAGTTGGTGCAGCTGTCTCTAAAAACTGGTTTCAGTCGCCTCCAAGAGTAAATCTAAGAACATATTTATATCCTTATTGATAGGAATAGAGATTTCGATGAAAAAAAACTATTCTCCAACGACTTAATTTTTGTAGAGAGGACGCCAAAAGCTTTGCTGCTATTTATATTAGACAATGAAAAAGAAAAATAAGTGTCAACCCAGTTCTTTATGTGGAAACCGAACCAAAAAAAACCACGCAACTAAGGAGAGTAGGCCACTCATCCTGTATAACTTGGTACTCCAATCGGACTAGTAACAATTTCACACTACTACATGCTCTGGTGAACTTCACCGAGCCAACTTGGTGAAGACGACCCAACTAGCAACTCAACCTGGTCAAAAAATGACCCAACTAGCAACCCCACCACTAAATCAACTTAGGACACCACAACTAGCAGAAACAACTAACTCCAACAACCAACCTAAAACGTTGATATCAAGCACCACTAACAAAGTCACCTGAAACACCACCATGGCCAGACAACCGGAATAGAGCAGCGAAACAGAGCTAGAAAAGCCTCACGACACCTTCATGAAGGAAACAACGCCAAAGTTGCCAACGTTGCAAGCCCACAAAGGAAGGCTTTCACCCGCAATCCTAGCTCGACATGAGAAGAGGTGTAAGAAGGACGCCTCCAAGGAGGAAGCGATGTCCACGAATATCGTGGTCCAGGCATTTGCCATGATCTCTCACACCCACCCATCGCCACCCGCCATTGGCCACCGTGAAGGAGACAATCATAGAGGAAGACGTCGACAATGAACATGGGCATCCCCCGACACCGACAACACCACGGGTACTACGAGCGTCCGCGCACCCCCACCCCTCACGTGGATCTAGCCACCTGCCACCATAGCCCGACGGAGCTAGCAACATATATTTGGCCAATCCCGCGTAGATCTGGTCATGATATTGTTAGCGGAAGCGAGCGGGTGCCCACCGTGGCTTACACCAGCAGAAACTCCCATCACGCAGGTCCGACCAAAAGCAGCCACTCTAAGCTAATCTGCCAAGCAGAACTTCAAGACCAGCGTTGGACACAAAGTCCGCATATCCTATCGCCGTTAACCTGAAAGTCCAGGAAAGCCGACGACGAACACCACCCATAGCTAGCACCGAGGAGAGGAGAGAGACATCAAGGGGAAGGGAGGGGAAGAGGGAAAGAGCCTCGCTCCCGCCATCCTTGCAACCATTCGACCTTTTGGCAGCGCGCTCGAGCGGCAACGAAGCATGAGGAGGGGTAAGGATGGAGCTTTGGTGGGGGCATCAGGTTCTGCCTGAGCCGCCCATAGGGAGCGACGCGGGGGGGGGGGGGGGGGGCGAAGGAAAATACCTTTGAAAATGGTCCCTAGTAGTTTAATTAAATCTTGAAATATTATCATTCTCTATTTTAGATTTTTGCTAGTAAAAAATGAGAGTGAGACTAGCTCCTTAGAGTGCATACAAGATATATAGAAGTTGTTTGAGGGTGAGAAGTAATAGGGAACGATTTTTATGAAAATGACTCTCAAAATGATAGTTTAAAGTGAGTTAAGAAAAACTGTGAAGGACATTTTTAAAAAAGTAAATGGAGGAGGTAGTAATACCGGAGATATTTAGGAAGAGACCCTTATTACTTCCATTCCGTGAAGTGACTCGGATGCTCAAAGTAAGTTGTCTCTAAAGAGTCATCTCTATCTCGTTGCCTAGTGGAATCGATTCCAGTGCACCCCAATGTCCCAATCGCATAAATACAACATACTATTCCCAGTAGTGTACTAGCATAAGACAAATTAACTTTGTGGGATCACAATCAGTCAAGGAAGATCTCTACGTGTGACCATCTGAAACCCGAAGAGCGTCATGAGCACCGTTCGACCATCCATTTCCCATTGCACTTTCCAGCTCCTGTTTGGAATAAACCATAGTGTCCCGTGCACATAGCAGCTGTTGGAGTCTAGAGACTCCTCTGCTCTGTTGCTTCATGTATGTACGTAACTGATGAGCTTTATTCTCGCGATTGTTAGAGGAGACAAGAAGAATTAACTGATGCTCTATCTGCGGTAGTACAGACCGATTCCAACACCGGCATCCAGTTCCATTCCATATGCGTACGAGGCCGACCGCCCAGCCTCTCGTAGGTTCGTACGTACGCGTCACTGATTGCAGGCAGTTGGTTGTGTGTCATCAGCGTCACGTTTGTTTTTCGCATTTTGTCAGCTCGTTCGGAAGGATATATACGACTCCTTTGCAGAAAAGAATACTATTCCTGTTTTCAGGGGATAAAATAATTTTAGATTTGATCTTGCATAGTAAACGTATTTATATATATAATTATTAAAACCATTTTTCTGAGTTAAATTTTAAATCTTTGATTTGATTCGAATTTAGAATTATACTATTTTTTACGATAGAAGACGTACAAAGGATTCGCTTCCAGAGACGTATACAAGATTTATGAGCTCAATTCACGTAAAAAGGGCTTATGGGCCTCGATTGAATCACATTAACCGTAGACATACATTTTCGTATGCTCAGTCTTTTTATTTCCTTTGAAAAGAGACTACTCGTGTAAAAGAAAACCCTCATTCATGTCAAAAGGGAAAAACCTTATATAGGCATGCTTAGTTGCTGCTTTAGAAACATTATGTCTGAAAAAGCAGATTAGTGGCATGACTAAACAGATATGGAAAAAATGCGTCACTAGTAATGCGCTTCTGATGAGAAAAACGGTGGCATATAGCCAAAATGCATCTGAGGTGAGTCATCAGTGACGCATATAGCCAAAACATGTCTCTTATGATGCCATCAGTGACACGGTTTAGCTATACATGTCACTAAGGACACATTAGAAATGACACATTAGAATAACAAAGAAAAAAGAAACATCTCTACCAGGGTCCTATATACATCATATAATTACATCAAACAAGTTGCATCCATTTCAAGAATTAAATCCATTACAAAATTTAGATACAATTTATATAAGGAAATATCTGCTCAAAGAGCTACCCGACCTAGAAGATTTCTAACAATACATGAGCATTAACTAAACTGAGTATAAGGGTTGTTCTTGAGATTGTGCAAAAACAATTATAAAATGAAGTACAAAATATGAATGCCACCTAACACTAATATGAATGAAGCTCATAGATAAATGACATAATAGCTAAGTGAAGGAAAGTTCCAAGCCACTGTAGCAGCGATGTAGTGGAGGTGGACGCTAAGGACGACATGACAGCAGTGGCCTCAATGACATGTCATGCGTCTTTGGCTGCCTCCGCCCACTTCCTGCTCCTAGGATGCCCAAACCATGGATCTCGTGGCCCTATGTTGTGGGGCAAAGAGAGGAGCATTAGGGATCTACACAACTACAAATTGTTTTGGAAGGTGTTTTGAAATGGGCGTCGAAGGCGGTTGGGCTAGTGGCCCGGCCTCGAACCGAGGCCGGTCTGCCGACCCAACAACTGTCTCGGTTAATGTGTATTAATCGAGTACGTCATCGTAATATGACCACCTCAGTTAAAAGATTAACCGAGGTGGTTGGCCAACCGCTTCGGTATCAGTAAATGCCATGATTACCCGTGACCTTTAGTCTGAGGCGGTTGGCATGTCTGCCTCTATTAAGTTGTTTTGCCCACCTTTATTAAAAAATTGTAGTAGTGCTATTGGGGCCTAGGCTGCTCGAGGGGGTGATTCCCCTAGGCCGCTTACCACCAGTAGCCGAGGATGGACCGCGAGATCTAGATGCTAGGGGAGGAGGGAAGAGATGAAGGGAGAGACATGGGGTGAGGTAGAAGATAAAGAGAGATTGGGAAGGAGGCACCAGATGTGAGGACACATTTAAACAAAGTTTTTTTTTGTACGAATCAAATGGTGACAAGGATTACTCTCTAGACACGTCACTAATATAAAAAAACCATATCAATGACTCGTCTGGTGAAATTTGTCACTGATAATAGCACCTGTTACTAGTGACATGTTTAGTTGCGAAGAGTCTCTATATTTCTGTATATCTGAGACTCATCTTGGTGAAACATGTCACTGATAACAACCCCTATTATATGTGACACATCTAGATGGTAAAAGTCTCTAATAACTTATCATTAGTGATGTGTTTTGTTTCTTGGTCATGGGCGACAACTATTCTATGACACATTCCGTTTACCCACACCACTAATATACATTAGTGAGTTTCAATTCATAATCATTAATTAAGGTGTCTCCTTTATATTGTTTGGCATAGTGAAAACCAAGATGGTATTGAAGAAACAAGAGTGGTACAAACAAAGCACTATAAAAAGGAGGTCATATAAACCGGCTATATCATGGTTCATATATAAATACATGATTTGCGACACCCATTCACTTTGTAGCTTTCCAAAACAAGTCATTTTGCAAAATTGAACTGGTAAATTTCTCCAAAGAGCCTTGTGCAGTCCATCAAGAGGTAAAATCAGGTAAAAATTTTTATACTTGGGGTTTTGATGGTGTACAAAAATTTAATTTTATATGGTTGGTGGTGCCACTTGATATATTTTGATGGAAGGAAATAAGGGTACAAATGGTAGAAAAAATAACTGTGCATCTAAGCCGTTTTTGATTTGGTTGCGCTGTTACGGGGCGACTTGGATTATATATGACGCTGGAGTTGATGCTATGGCATGGCAAGTCACAACATGAAGAAAAGGCGAAGGCAAGTTGCTGTAAGGGCATTTCCTTTTGCGATGAATTATTAGATACATGTTGTTGCTTGATGTTGTTGATGTGGTGGTACCAATAATGAATTTTCTAATCTAACTAGGATAGGTACGTTTGCTTGAGACCCTGATGAGCGTATGTATATATGCTACTGAATGTTGTGGAAAAATTATGTGCAATCAACGTGATAACCAAAATAAGCTTGAGTGGGAGACAACTTGCATTAGGAAAATCTTATTGGATGTTTCATAAGAGTTTTATGGTATTAAATAAGTTGACATGATATAATAAAAATGAAAAGAAAGATGATAAAAGTTTTATAAGATGATACGGGTTTTATGAGAATGAAACATGTCTATACTGTTTTCAACACAATTGTCTTGGAAACTGGGATATGAAACTCCTACTAAGGTGGTTAGGGTTTCATGTCCCTGTTTCCGAGACTCACAAGTGTTCGAGATAGAGTAGACAAGTTTCATCTGCTAATGAAATTTTTATCATCTCTCTTTTCATTTAAGCTATAATATGTTAGCTCATTTAATGTTCATGAAACTATCATTAAACTCCAGAAATTGATCTTAGGGCTTGGGTAAGGCTAGTCTCAATGCATGTTTTATGAGAGTGTCATGCACATTAAATAAGGTGTCACATAAGCAAAATTGCTGATTTGGCAGGGTCATTAAATGAAGGAGTTTCATCAGATGAGAGAGGAGTTTTATCCCCATGAAACTCATATGGCTCGGTTACCTAGTTTATAGTCTTGGTAACTGTGTCATGAAACTATGCATTGAGACTAGCCTAAAAAGGATAGTAGAGGAAAGTACTTTCTAAATTAGCTAGTTGTCCTCCATATCAAGAATCGAACTTAGAACCTATCGCTCAACACTAATGCCCTATACCACTACATCACATAATCATTTGTGTATTATATATAATACGCTATTTTTTTATATCAATATTTCATAATCTTATATTGGGTATTTTAGCTACTAAATGAAATAAAGTGAAAAACGTTTAACTACAAAGTTTTAAATCTTATCGAGTACTACAACTTTAGTATATGATGTATTGCCATCAGAAATAGTTTTAAAAAATTCAAAAATTGAGCCTTAAAATATGTGAATTTCAAACACATATTTGAGACTCTAGATAACTTTAAATCAAAAAATTGTCAATATCAAACATGTAGATCAGATGAACCACTAGAATTTTGATATTAACTATGTGAAAATTGGAGATCATTTAGGAATTCAAAATTTTAAATTTCAAAATCTATAACCTTTAAACACATGTTTGAGACTCTAAAGTCTAAACATATTCAAATTAAAAAAATTTCAACTACAAAGTTGTAGATTCTATCGAGAACTATAACTTTTGTATATACCATGTCAACATCTGAGATTGCTTGATAATTATAAATTTTATATTTCAAAATCTACACACTTCAAATAATATTTTTTGGACCCTAAACAGTTTCAATTCTTAAACTTTTCAACTACAAATTTGTAGATTACGTTGAGAGCTACAATTTTGATATAAAGTTTGTCTTCATTCAAATTCATATGAAAAAAGTTATAAATTATTTTTTTGTTGTAACCATTAACCGAGACGGATATTTTAACATAATGACTTATTAGCCGTGGCGGGTATTGTAAGGTACCATTACGGTTACCTTACAATGCCCGCTACCGTTAATTATTAAGCGTGGAGGTTGCCCAGTGGGCTAGCTGGCTTTAGCCGGCCATGAATAACCGTGGCGGGCAAAAGTTTCGTCTGCCTCGAAACTCTTATATGAAACGCTGCGCAAAATAAAATGTGTATTAGTGATAAATTGAATCAATAATTAGGATTGATATGATAAATTAAATTACTAACCAGTTAAAGCTAGCTAGAAGATATTCAAGCGCTAAAGTGAGACTAGCTATTCCTAGTCAACACGCGCAAAACGTGTATATTCCTGGAAATAGGTAGCTCTAGCTTTGCAAACAAGGACCAAGCTAGCTGGGAGAAATGACCAGAACGACGGCTACCAAAACCGGAGAATGTGAGCAGCCCATCACCAAACGTTACGACTCGGCACACTTGCAGGTGCTGTTTCCAATAACTCCAATTGGCCTTTGATTCACCAACTACTAACTACTAATTTAGAATTAGTTCCGCGGTTACCAAGTCTAATTGAGCGCGCATCGAATTCCATGATTGACCCGCCGACGATCACGCAGTCTTTTCTGGATTGTTTTAATAAGTAAAAGAAAACATGATGATGATCTCTGCATTATTGCTGGCGTGGGGCAATCAGATCAGAGTCTGATCGAGCAGCAAGTGGATCGGAGTCACATGCATGTGATGGCATTATGCTGGAGAGGCTTCCCCCGGTAGAGAGGTAGAGCGCGATGCAAGCTAAGGAAGCACAGGTCAGGCTGAGGTGCACTCCTTATCCTCCTGCGTGCGCTTTTGTTTTGTTTAGCCTCTCTGGGCTCTGATTCTGCACTGACTCAGCAGCCACGAATAATGGAAGATTTGTAGATATTTTTCGGCCGTACGTGTAGCTAGCTAGGCTGTTTTAATTCTCCTGCGCTGTGCCTTGTCTGTGTGATGACTGATGATGATGTGGCTGTATCACCCATAGGGATCGGAGGGCCGGCCTCTCGTGGTTGAGGCGCCTGGCCTTGTCAAGGGAGATACGAGGAAATAATACAGCGCTGACCAGATGTGCTGGTGCTTCTCTAAAAGAGAAGTCAGTGGAAGCACGCAATGATGCACATAACTTGTGCAGCAACTTTTTTCATAGCTGAGTACATCATATTACAAACACTTGGAATATTATTTGTACCCACACTTAGTATAGCTCTAGATGATCACACAGGCAAAAACCTAATTCTCCATGTCGTCATGCCTAGAAAGTTGTTGACGGCATAATTTCGCCCTCATTTTTATCAGTCACCACGGAGAGACCAAATCCACGCTACCTCTTCGTTGTCACTGGAAAGGAGGAGCTGGAAGAGGAGTTGTTTTATGTTACAACTTGTGCAGCGTTGTTGTTGCTACTGCTCGTATTGGCACATTTGTATGGTGGCAGCTCCAAGATAGACTGGTGCACCTATTTTTTTAAAAAATTTGAAATAAATATACAGACAATTATATAATTATAATCTTCATCTATAATGTACACAACCCTAGAGAAAAATTGCAATTCAATACGCTAAACTTATAGAAGTTTACCCCTTTTATGATCCACACAATACCCTAAAGATGTTGGTGAGGTTTATAGACTGATGCTTTACAAAACAAAGTGATACACACAAGAACAAAAACATATGGCAAACGATATTAAGACTGGGCAACCTGATTTCTATGAGTTTGCATATCACTAGATTTCCTATAGGAAACTGACATAGCCGATCAGAACTTTCTATTGTCAACCCTACTCCCTAGACTATGTGAGGAGGCTTGGGGTGCCCTGATGGGCATTGGGTTCGTAGCCATTGGACCCATTGTGGGGGTATAAACCCCTATACCCTTACGGCTAGACTTCGGCCAGGAAGCTTGGCCCATTACGAGACGAGTTCAAAGGCCTGATCCGACAGCTCGGAGTTTCGCGCAAGGAAACAAGACGTGGAGATCAAGCAGGATTCTAGTCGGTTAGAATAGGAATTGATATCGAACTATCTATGGCAATTGTAACCGACTAGGATTAGTTTCCAGATCTGTAACCCTGCCCTCCAGACTATATAAGGAGGGGCAAGGGACCCCCCTAGGATATACGATTCTCTCAACACAATCCAATACAACCAGACGCAGGATGTAGGTATTACGCCAACTCGGCGGCCGAACCTGGATAAAAAGCTTGTCCGTGTCTTGCGTCACCATCGAGTTCGTAGTTTGCGCACCGTCTACCGATAAACTACTACCGTGGGTATACCCCAAGGTAGACTGCCGACCAGCTTTCGTCGACAGTGGCGCGCCAGGTAGGGGGTGTGCGTGCAACTTTTCCGGCGAACAAGATGGTCACGATCCCAGCTTCCGCGACCGTGCCCGAAGGCCTCACGTTCACCGTCGGCCAGATCACGTGGACGACGTGCAGCGGCGGCTTCGCGACCACGGTTTCGAAAGAGACCCAGATCCAATCTGAGACCACGCTGTCTCCGACCACGCGCACGACGGCACCAAGCGCCCGACCACCGTTCCCACTCTACAAGGGAAAGGAGATCGACTGCTCGGACCTTCTCCAAGCGCTTGATCGCGCTGACTCCAAGCTACTCGAAGTTTCCCAACTAATAGATGGAGTTCTGCGTCGGCCCGACCAAGCTGCTCCAGCGGATTTTTTCAAATCTCGCCGGCCAACTCGTGTCGCCACACACGAACGGCTGGGAACGTCTCTGACGATAACCTCAACCCCCTCAGGACGATCCGTCGAGCTCAAGAAGGAAGGCTATCCTTGCGGCCTGAACAGTTCGGCCTCTGTTTACTCACAGCACATCCAGTCCGCTTTCAGCAAGGCGGGTTGGTTGCCGACAAGGAACAATCGTCACCACGTCAACATGGTGACCATCCGAGAAATACGGGACGGCCAGGTTTCCAGCACCAACTCAAGCACCGGCTCCGTCCCCACCGAGGTTATAAACACCGAAGATGAGGACTACGACCTGGATTTTCCTTCACCCCCTCCGGGTTTCGATCGATTCCCGATATTCCCCCCCCCCCCGCCGAGGGGATATTGTGTTCAATGTCAGCGCCGACGAACCCGACGTTGATGGAGAAACGGATGACCAGAGGCAACTCCGCGAACAGCGTAACACCGATCGCGCCCGACGACGTGCGGACGAGCAACAACAAATGCCACCGAATAATCTCAACGATGCTTTTGACATGGTCGGGGACCAGCCAGTCTACAAAACGCCAAGCGCCAACGTGGCTGTCGCCATGGCTAACCTAGATCGGCTTCCTGATACCCCCGAATGCCAGGGAGTTCGGACCAGCATCCGAGCACACCTAATCGCCGCAATGGGACAGACAGCCACTCTTCTCAAGAGAGTCCAGGACGTCTCTTATACGGGAGCCGCCTCCGACCAGACTAATCGTAGCCGGGCCTCACCCAGCAGGCGCCACCGTAGCCGCTCCCCCGACAACCGTCGAGGGGACTCACGGCGCGACGATGGTGGTCGGGACGCCGATGGCCGCCGCCAGCAGAACCGCGCACGCGGCCAAGAAGAAGATCAACACAGGGATCTCCGCCACAACATCCCTCCCAAAGATGCCCGGGACCGCATCAACAGGCGCGCCGCAGAGAGAGCAGTCCACGAAAACCTGCGCCGCATCGAGTACGATGCAACGCACGGTCCTCCGGGCCTAAGACAGTTCTCCTCACACCTCCGCCAGGTCGTGTGGCCCCGCAATTTCAAGCTCGAAAAACTTAAAAAATACGACGGCAAGGAAAATCCAGAGAACTGGATCACCCTCTATGAAATCGCCGTCCGATCAGCGGCAGGGGATGAGCACGTCATGGCCAACTACTTCCCCGTAGTCCTCGACCAGGCTGGTCATCAGTGGCTTCTCGGCTTGCCCGAGGACTCCTTCGACTCTTGGGAAGAGCTGCGCCAGGCTTTCATCGACAACTTCATCACCACATGCGAGCAGCCTGGAAACAAGTATGACCTTGAAAGGATAAGGGACAGGAGGAACGAACCTCTGCGCGATTACATCCGGCGATTCTCGGATATGCGCCTCAAAATCCCAAAGATTTCTCATGACGAGGCCATCTCAGCCTTCATCAAGGGCCTGCGATTCCACGAAGCGCTGAGGAATAAGCTGTTGCGTAAACGTCCAACAACGGTAGCGGAGCTCCTCGCCACGGCTAAAAATTACGCCGATGCCGACGACGCAGAAAAACTAATCCGAGACGATGCGAGAGGTCCCGACCAGCCTCTCCGGCGAGATGACGGTCGTGGTCGCTACGACAGCAGAAATCACCGCCGCTCCGACAACCGCGATCACCGAGAAGGTTGGGACCGGCGGCGCGACGACTTCAGAGGAAAACGCCCCCGCGACTACGACCACGAAGTAAATACGGTCAAACGTCCCAATGGACGACGGGACTACCAAGAAGACTACAACAAAACGTTGAAGGGACCATGCCAACTACACCCAAAGTCCAATCATA
This sequence comes from Sorghum bicolor, assembly GCF_000003195.3. Classification (NCBI taxonomy): domain Eukaryota; kingdom Viridiplantae; phylum Streptophyta; class Magnoliopsida; order Poales; family Poaceae; genus Sorghum; species Sorghum bicolor. The sequence continues at coordinate 49,858,090 of NC_012873.2, read as the reverse complement.
CCATGGAAGAGTGCCGCGTCCTCAAAAGTATCTATACACGGCGGGCCGCCCAAGACGACTCCGCCAAGAAAAATAACAAGCGCGACGGGCACGACCACGAAGATGAGGATGAGGACCAAGATAGGGACCCCCGACACCAATACGTCAGCCCCACTGACGTGGTCCACTCCATTTTCGGAGGCAAGGTCTCCACTGAGTCCAAGCGAGAAAGAAAGCTGTTAAAGAGAGCCTGCCTCAACATAGACAGCACGGACGGGCTGATCGCAGATCCGAAATTTCCCACGTGGTCCCACAGGGAGATCTCGTTCAGCAGGAAGGACCAGTGGGCTGCTATCCCAGAGCCGGGTCGTTTCCCACTGATTCTTGACCCCTGCATCAACAGCATCAGATTCGAGCGCGTGCTCGTGGACAGGGGAAGCTCCATCGACATCCTCTTCCGCAACAGCCTGCCCGCCCTCAAGATATCACCGGCACAACTAAAACCTTACGACGCCCAATTCTGGGGGGTTTTGCCAGGTCAAAGTTCGGTGCCCCTCGGACAGATAACATTGCCTGTCCAATTCGGCACACCCGATCACTTCCGGACAGAGTTCATCAACTTCGTAGTCGTGGATTTCGACGGGACTTATCACGCTATACTGGGTCGCCCATCGCTGACAAAGTTCATGGCAGTCCCGCACTACTCATACCTAGTCCTTAAGATGCCCACGGAGAAGGGTGTCCTAACCGTCAGAGGCAACGTCTACACTGCGTACACCTGCGAAGAAGAAAGCTTCAAGATCACCGAGGCAATCGACCTCTCAATCCGCATGGCGGAAACAGCAAACCAAGCTGCACAGCTGCCTCCCGACCAGCTCCGATTACCTGAGCAGGAGACAGCCAGAAAGAACTCGAAATCCAAGGAGTACAAAGAAGTGCAGCTGGTCGAAGGCAACCCCGAGAAGACAGCCCTCATCGGGGCTAACCTGGATCCAAAATAGGAAGACGCGCTCGTCAGGTTTCTAAGGGACAACGTGAGCGTTTTCGCATGGAAACCCGCAGACATGCCCGGTGTCCCACGAAACCTGATCGAGCACTCCTTAAATGTCTCGAAGACCGCAAGACCAATCAAGCAAAAACTGCGACGGTTCGCTCGTGACAAAAAGGAGGCTATTAGGACAGAAATAACACGGCTTCTAGCAGCCGGATTCATAAAAGAAGTGTATCACCCCGATTGGCTCGCCAATCCGGTTCTTGTACGCAAAAAGAATAATGAATGGAGAATGTGCGTTGATTACACCGATCTCAACAAACACTGTCCTAAAGATCCTTTTGGTCTTCCTCGCATCGACGAGGTGGTCGACTCAACGGCCGGATGCGAACTCCTCTCCTTTCTAGATTGCTACTCTGGTTATCACCAGATCTCGCTAAAGGAAGAAGATCAGATCAAAACATCCTTCATCACACCCTTCGGCGCATACTGCTACACTACCATGTCTTTCGGACTTAAAAACGCCGGGGCCACTTATCAAAGGGCCATCCAGCAATGCCTCCACGACGAGATTCGCGATGACCTCGTCGAGGCCTACGTGGACGACGTGGTCGTAAAAACAAGGGACGCGAGCACCCTAATCGACAACTTAGACCGAACCTTCAAGGCACTCAATAGGTACAAGTGGAAGCTCAACCCCAAGAAATGCATTTTCGGCGTTCCTTCCGGTCTACTGCTCGGCAACGTCGTCAGTCGCGACGGCATACGACCAAACCCTTCAAAAGTCAAAGCCGTACTCGACATGCGACCACCGAAGAACGTCAAGGATATTCAGAAGCTAACCGGATGCATGGCCGCCCTCAGTCGTTTCATCTCAAGGCTGGGAGAAAAAGGCCTCCCTTTCTTCAAACTATTGAAAGCGTCAGAAAAATTTTCTTGGACAGAGGAAGCCGACGCTGCGTTCACTCAGCTTAAGACCTTCCTCACTTCACCACCTGTCCTCACAGCTCCTCAGCCCAATGAAGACCTACTCCTTTACATTGCTGCAACCGAAAGGGTTGTTTCCACGGCAATAGTGGTCGAGCGAGATGAACCAGGTCACGTCTTCAAGGTCCAGAGACTCGTTTACTTCATAAGCGAAGTCTTAAACGAGTCCAAGGCCAGGTACCCACAAATACAGAAGCTTATATACGCCATCCTGATAACGTCAAGAAAGCTGAAGCACTACTTCGACGGCCATCGAGTCCTGGTGACAACCAGCTTCCCTCTCGGGGACATCCTGTGCAATAAAGACGCCAATGGCAGAATCGTGAAATGGGCAATGGAATTATGTCCATTTTCCCTGGAGTTCCAGAGTCGCACCACTGTCAAGTCTCAAGCCCTGGTCGATTTCATTGCCGAATGGACGGATCTCAACGAGCCTTCCGTTCCCGATGTCTCAGACCACTGGTCAATGTTCTTTGACGGGTCCTTGAACATCAACGGTGCAGGCGCTGGGATATTGTTCGTATCACCCAACAAGGACAAACTCCGTTACGTCCTTCGGATCCTTTTTCCGGCGTCAAACAACGTCGCCGAATACGAAGCATGCTTGCATGGCATACGACTAGCCGTTGAACTGGGGGTCAAGCGCCTCTATGTCTATGGCGACTCCGCTTTGGTCATCAACCAGCTCAACAAGGAGTGGGACACAACCCACGAGAAGATGGATCTCTACTGCAAAGAAATTCGCAAATGGGAAACTAACTTCTATGGCATAGAGTACATCCACGTGGTCCGGGATAAGAACCAAGCAGCAGATACGTTGTCAAAGTTAGGCTCATCTCGGGCCCAAATCCCGCGGGGTATTTTCGTCCAGGACATCCATGAGCCGAGCGTAAGCTCCCCCCTGGTCGACAAGCAACCCACCGAGGCAATGCTCATAGATGACGCCACTCCGACAACCGGTGGGCGTGACTGGCGTACCCCGTTCATCAAATACATATCAGACGGGACAGGCTTTCAGGACAAAACAGAGAACGAGCGCCTCATCCGACGATCAAAGAACTACATCCTGGTCGACGGAAAACTCATGCGGAAAAACACAAGCTCCGAAGTACTGCTCAAGTGCATACCCCAAGATGATGGTATCAAGCTCTTGGAGGACATACACGCTGGATCCTGCGGCAATCACGCCGCATCTAGAACGCTGGTCGGAAAGGCTTTCCGAGCAGGTTTTTATTGGCCAACCGCGGTCGGCGACGCAGAAAAACTGGTTCGGCATTGCGAAGGATGTCAGTTTTTTGCTAAGAGGACCCACGTACCTGCCCATGAAATTCAAACCATCCCGTCGTCTTGGCCCTTTGCTTGCTGGGGGCTTGACATGATCGGACCATTTAAACCAGCCCCGGGCAATTTCAAGTTTGTCTTCGTGTTAATCGACAAGTTCTCCAAGTGGATTGAATACATGCCCCTGGTCAAGGCAACCTCCGAGAAGGCTGTGGAGTTCCTCAATCAAATCATACACAGATTCGGCATCCCGAACAGCATAATCACCGACCTGGGCACTCAGTTTACTGGCACCACTTTTTGGGATTTCTGCGATGACAGAGGCATAGTCATAAAATATGTGTCAGTGGCACATCCACGTGCCAACGGTCAAGTCGAACGTGCTAACGGAATGATCGTTGACGCCCTAAAGAAAAGGTTGTACACCGAAAACGACAGAGCACCCGGTCGATGGATGAAAGAATTGCCGGCAGTGGTCTGGGGCCTCCGAACTCAGACCAGTCGAAACACAGGGGTGTCTCCCTACTTCATGGTGTACGGTGCAGAGGCGGTCCTGCCGTCTGACATACACTTCGGATCTCCTAGAATCGAGCACTTCGACCAGGCGACCGCCGACAACGCCAGAGAACTCGAAATCAATTGTATGGAGGAAAAGCGTTTAGTGTCATGTCTCCGAACAGCAAAATATCTCGCGGCAGTCAGGCGATACTACAACAGGAATGTCAAGGACCGTTCCTTCATGGTCGGCGATCTGGTGCTTCGATGGAAAACAAGCCAGGAGGGAATGCACAAGCTATCCACTCCCTGGGAAGGACCCTTCGTGGTGACCGAGGTCACACGACCTACGTCCTACAGATTGGCATACCCAGACGGAACACGAGTGCCTAACTCTTGGCACATCGACAAACTGCGACGTTTCTATCCATAAAGTTTTAATGACTTTCTTTTGTAAGTATCTTATAATTTTTGATAATGAAATTCTCTATTTTTTGCCTATACCTTGTCACACACAGCACTCGGCAAAATTCCTGCAATGGATGCTCTTAGCGACAACCAAGACAAATACGGTGACACGTCACTCAGATATTCTTACAGCGCTCAAAACAACAGTCATGACAAAAAGCAAACTTTATTACAAACTTTACATACAAAGTTTACAATAAATACCCTGACGGGCAGACACTAGTCTATTCCTACAGACTACTTTATTGGCCTAGCTGCTCGGGCTGATCACCCGCCTGGCCCTGCTGCCCGGACGAAGGGGTCGGGGCCACCGGCGCCTGGCTGGTCGAGACCGCAGGCGTCGACCGCCCATCTCCCGCAACGGACGCGCCCGACAACTCCCTGGCCGACCTATCTGAACTCGGCTGGTCTGGAGGAGTGGCCGTTCCGCACAGATTGATGTCGCCGATCACTGTCGACGACAAGTCCAGCAGACTACCCCGAAGCTCGTCCGCTTCCTGTGGGCCGACTTCCTTCGGGTACCCCTTCTCCAGCCTGCTCAAGTCGACCAGGGGGTAGTGGGCGGGCACCATGCTGAGGACGTGCGCGCCGGCAAACTACCCGGCGTCCTTCACAAACTGCTGGAGCCAGTCCCACGCCCGTTGCGCCTTCTCGACCGGGGTCAACTGCGGCGCGCGGGGCTGGCTCTCCGGGAGCTCGGGACTGATCAGGTCTAGGACCGGAGACACTCCTTTCCAGATCCTGCAACAGTTGACCTTCCAGGAGTCCCGGTCCTTGATCAGATCATCCAGGTGCTTTTTGGCGTTCACCTTGAGCACTGCAAACGAAACGAAGCGTTATTTTCGGCATACCAAACAAACAAAGGGGCAGGCAGCAACCAACAAGGCGGCACCCATTACCAGATAGCTCCCGGTCTTTTCGACCCAATTCCTCTCCTGCTCGCCGCCCGGACTCCAGCGCACCGGCGAGCTGTTGGCTGAGCTGCTCCTTCTCTTGTCGGAGGCACGCCACCTCCTCCTCCAAGTCTGCGTGAATCATAAACTGGTCAGCAAAGCAAACTATACTAGTACGCAAAGCTGCTCGGAGCGTGTGACTAACCTTCTTGCAGCCGGTACTGGTCGGCCAAACGACGAGTAAGGTCGAGACGACGCTCCTTTTCGGCACTCATCTCGGCCACCTTCTCCCCGACCTCCGACCGCAACCGGTCTACCTCCGCGGCAAGGGCCTTGTTCTCGGCCATGACGCCTTCTATCTGGTCAAAGCACCGTTTCCGGTACTTCGCCGTTTTCATTGCGCCCTACAAAGCAAGCATATAACGACCATGCAAGACAAGGCATAGAATGTACAGCAGTACAAAAAGCCGCTTACCTTGACTTCGTCGACGAGGCGCTTGGCCGCGCGCTCCACCCTGGCGGCCTCTTCGGTCTCGGCGAGCTCCTCATGCCCGATAAAGTGATCCCCGCGTTGGCGCCACACATACACGTGTTGGCGGCCATCACGGGGACGACCCTCCATCTCTTCCACCTCATCATCGGAGGCCGCCCGGGTTTCCTCCTCCTGTGCTGCGTCACCCCCGGTGGTGGTCCCAGATATTACTGGCCCTTGGACCAGACCTGGGGAGCCCGCAGCCGAAGAGGCTCCTGCTCGGGGCAGCGTGGGGACTTCACTCCCCCCGGCAGGAGGAGCAGTCGGAGATCTTCCCTTCTCTGAGGAGTCAGTTGGGGGAGCCTCTCCAGCCCTGGTCGGGCTGCTTGTCGTAGTCGGTGCCGCGCTCGGGAGCCCCTCGGTGCTCCCAGGCGCGACTGCAGCTGTTGGCTGCTCTGTGGTCTGGGGGGCCGCATCCCCAGAACCGCGGGCAGGCTCGCCCGTTCCCTGGCTGGCAGTTTGGCCGGGGTCGACATCCGATGCCGCACTACAGGAACAAAAGTTAAATTTCAAAAAAAAAAGAGGAGTCCAAAATACGTAAGTCGAACACTTACAGGTCTGACCGACGGTGGGTCGCGGTGAACCTCCTCCTCGCCCGGCCGGTCAGCACCTGTGCCCCCATCTCGACAGCTTGCGGGGCAGCGGCGCCGCTGGCCACTCGATCAGTGGTGACCGGCGCATTATCTGGGCGGCTCCGAGGCCGTCGGACCAACGACGGCGCAGCCTCCTCGTCGTCGTCGTCGTCGACGATCCGCACGAGCCGACGACGCTTCGGTGCTTGGCTGCTCTCCGCCGGTAGATCTGCCGGCAGCTCCGGTGTCAGTAAGGGATCTGCCGGCAATGGCCTTTTCCCCGCTACCCTCTCCTCGGAGGTCGGGACGGGGCGGGCTTGGTCTTCCTCACTGCTGGTGTAATGAGTACACCGAACAGCGTCCTCCTCTGGCGGGACCTCTCCCGCAAGATTTTCCATCCCCGGTGCCAGTGATACATACACTGTGCACCGGTCGACATCGCCGATCTGCAAAAGCAACAGAGATGAGTCAACTGCAGACGATATACGAATGCTAAAATAGAATCTGTTACATACCTTTGGTGCTGGTCGTCCTAACTTGAAGGCTTGCACCCGATCACTGCCACGGATGAAGCCCCCATCCGCGAAGTTAAACAGCTCGTTCAACAGCTGTTGTACCTCCGCTTTCTCCAAGATCTCCGGCCGCATCCTGGTCGGGTCCGCGCTTCCGGCATACTCGTACGCCGAGTGCACCCTCTTCTGGCAGGGCATCACCCGGCGGCAAATGAAGTTGCCGACCACGCCAAGCCCGTCCAGGCGCGACCAGTCGATCAGCTTCATGAGATCCGCCACTGGACCGTCAAACTCCGGGCGTTCGGTCCAGCTCGTCCTCTTCTCAGGAATGTATCCCACGTCGCAGAACGTGGAACTGCCCGGTTCCTCCCTGATGTAGAACCACTTCCTGTACCATTCGGTCAAGGAAGTGTTCCATGGGCAGTGCAGGTAGCGATTCTTCATTCCATCACGAAGGTTGAGGTATACTCCACCTGCAACCTTGGAGCCTCCAACTGCTCCCTTCTTCCTCAAGCAGAAAAGATACCGAAAAAGATCGAAGTGCGGCTCTATGCCAACATAGGCCTCGCACAGGTGGATGAAGGTGGAAATGAGGAGAATTGAGTTCGGGTGTAGATTGCAAATCCCGATCTCATAGTACAAAAGAAGACCTTGAAGAAAAGGATGAACAGGAACACCAAAGCCTCTCTTAATGAAATCTTCAAATACGACGATCTCACCGGCGCGAGGGTCGGGGTAGCTCTCCCCCTCCGGTGCCCTCCAGCCGCCGAGCTCCGCACCGTGCAGAAGCCCCATATCGACGAGGTCACCAAGAGATTTCGTGGTGCTGCGAGACTTTTTCCACTCCTTGGCCATCAGTTCGGCCCTCTTCCTGGAGTCGCTCTTCGCCATTAGAGGTGCAAATGTGGGCTTGAGTTAGGAAGATGCAGGCGATTGGAGGAGATGAGAGCGGAAGGTTTGAAGGCAATGGCAGGGTAAGCAGTACAGGCGGAACTATCAGGCTCTTATAGCCCGCAACTTCACCTCTCCCACTTCCCGTATTCTCGGGAAGTGGGCGGGCCATGCGGCGGATGCGGCGTTTCGGTTTACAATGATTATGGACAATTAATGCGGCAGATTTTTCGTACCAATTGATGGTTTCCTTTTCTCAAACCATGCAAAGGGCGGCTGCACAGTTGCCAGGCGCAACTTTTCATGCATCCGTCTGACACCTCGTCAGGAGGCCTCGTCACGTCAACTTTAACTGGAAAGATCTTTTCAAAAATAAGAAGACACATACGCCAGTGAGTCAACAATCCGGGGACTGCACCGACCACCGAGCACTCGACGCTCGGGGACTGGTCGCCCAGTCTATCAGCTCGGAACTTCAAGGACTGCATCGACCACCGAGCACTCGACGCTCGGGGACTGGTCGCCCAGTCTATCAGCTCAAAGCTTTAAAGCATGCACCGACCACCGAGCACTCGACGCTCGGGGACTGGTCGTACGGTATAGCAACATATAATCCAAAGGAGTACACTTAGTGCTTGGGGACTGGTCGATTGGTCTCTTCAATTGCAGACGAGCATGACATGCTCGGGGACTGGTAAATTCACTTTAGACCTTGCTACAAGGTTCATACTTCGCCTTCCAGCAAGCTCGGGGACTACATCGGTACGATGCATCTAGCGATGCATCTCAGTCTCAAAACTACTTTGGGGAATTTTCTTTTGACCCTGGCACCACGTGCCTACGTCACCTACTACCAGGCTCGGGGACTAAGTGGGCACACTTCACCTAGCGGTGAATTTGCTTGCTTTTTTGATGTTTCTACCTTTCAAAAAGGTAAAGTGGGCACACTTCACCAGGAAAGAAATTTTTTTTAAGAGCACCATGCATTCTTCGAACAACCTGCTTCTTCGATGTCAATGTTGATCAACTGTCTTTCGAGTTGGTCAAAGAACCGTTGCAACTGTTTGGGCGACTTTCCCACTTATTGAAGACGCCAAGTCTCACTGATCGAAGAAACTCAAGACGGCGTGTTGCATCACAATACATGGTGCTCGGGGACTAGCTGTGGGGGTATAAACCCCTATACCCTTACGGCTAGACTTCGGCCAGGAAGCTTGGCCCATTACGAGACGAGTTCAAAGGCCTGATCCGACAGCTCGGAGTTTCGCGCAAGGAAACAAGACGTGGAGATCAAGCAGGATTCTAGTCGGTTAGAATAGGAATTGATATCGAACTATCTATGGCAATTGTAACCGACTAGGATTAGTTTCCAGATCTGTAACCCTGCCCTCCAGACTATATAAGGAGGGGCAAGGGACCCCCCTAGGATATACGATTCTCTCAACACAATCCAATACAACCAGACGCAGGATGTAGGTATTACGCCAACTCGGCGGCCGAACCTGGATAAAAAGCTTGTCCGTGTCTTGCGTCACCATCGAGTTCGTAGTTTGCGCACCGTCTACCGATAAACTACTACCATGGGTATACCCCAAGGTAGACTGCCGACCAGCTTTCGTCGACACCCATGAACATTGCCACCTCTACACCCAACGCACAAGCACTGCAATGAAGCTCTATTGCACTAGATGTAGGGTACTAGTAAAAGTCCATGTTCCATGTGTGTTACCCTTCTATACTATGTGTGATATGAAGATCACTAGTCGGAGGGTAAAAACGTCGACAAATGGCATTCTAGGCAGGGGGACTTCGCATGTAGATCCATCTGAACAAATTAGATGGACCATGGGTTTCTTCGACAATAACATTGACGCCTTCGCTCTAGGCACCAAAATCACCTTCCGCAACCTGGACTTCGTTGCTAACAAGCTTGGCAATCTGCATCTCTGTAATCTTGATGGCCTAGTCCAGTAGGAAGAAGAGAGCCCTCATCTACACTGCCTATAGGTGGTGCTCACTAATGCAAAAATATTCTATACTTGGAGCAATAACATTTCTCGGCATGAGAGGTAAAACAATCCATTCTATCTTAATTAACAAAGTTCCACCAAGTTTAATTACATATTTGATCTCAAGAATATAGTGAAAGAAAATGGAGACCATTAGGCCTACAGGGAGATTGACTGACCCTACCTAACTCAGGTAACTTGCCCATGTGTCCTCAATCATGGTCACATGAAAGAGAACACAAAGACCATCAACCCACGCCACTGGATCAAGGTTTAGTCACTTCAAGTAGATGAGATGGGTTGTCACATGGATCAGAGGGCCTACTATCTTGCAAAGCAGCACAAGTTGACACCAACACACCTTCCACGTGACTGTGCACATCATTGATCATCTACACATGGAAGATTAGGTGATTAAGAGGAAAAAGGAGGTCAGGTGATCGAGTTTAGAGGAATCCAAGGTGCTCACTACATGGTTAACATCCAAACCGCCATCATGAACGCATCCAAGCCATGCATTCCTCAAGTCGGTGGAATGGGGTTGGGCAAGCCATCCCCTAGGTCGGCCAACCTTGCCCCATAGCTCAATTGCCTCAATTTCACCTACAAGTACCCCATAACTTTGTACTTCACTATGAAATAGCTAGATTGTTGCCAATTCTCAAGAAAGCAAGAAGAAGTAGGAGATCAAGAGCTATAATTCTATTGACACTTAGCTTAGTAGTAGAAGTTAGAGTTGAGTCGAGCTTGTTCCATAGTTGTCTTTGGAGTTCGAGTATAGCTCTTATATATTTACCTTTTATAATAAGACTTCAAGTTATCAATTAAGTTATCTTCTTTACTTTGAGAAATTTCCTTTTACCGCTACTTTTTGCTCTAGTTGTCAAAGTCTAGTTTAGACTAAATTAATAAAGCTGCAATGTAGTTCTTATTAGTTTAACTTAGCTTTAGCATGGAGTGAGACCTCAAAATCTATATTTTGGGATGTGACTAGAAAACACTAAATAAGGTAAATCAGTTTTAAATATTTTCATAGATCTTCCAAGATTTGTTTAGTTGTTAATTCAAAGAATAAAAATATGGTTTAGAAATTTACAAGTTAATTAAAACATATTTTTTGCATTCACACCGTTGCATTATTTACTTTTGTATTCCTAGTTCCAGTGTGCTTATAAGTCGTTTTAATACTTTTTCTAAATTTTCTACCAATGAGAAAAATTTGTTATTCAGAGTTTTCAGGTTTGAGTAAAAAAAAGGAAAACAGAGTTTTTCTTCAGTTCTTTGCAGCCTGGCAAATTCAAGCCTGCTCGCTGTTTATCCTGCGCTTGGCCCGTTTTGTTTCTTTTTCCCCTTTCCTTACTTCCCTGAGCTTCCTTGTCTTGAGCCAACCTGCCCTTTCGGGCCTCCGTTGCGGGTTGGGCCGCCGCCGGCCCCGCTCCATGATCGTGGCCCTCTTCCTCTGCATTCCCTTCTGTCAGTCAGCCCATGTGCGCTCACCTTGGCCCATCTAGCGGCAGCCTTGTGGCCACCTTTCTCTTGCTTGCTGCTCGTCATTCCCACTGTCAGCTCCGCTCTTTCTTCCGCAAGTAACAGCAGCGGCAGGCGCCAGTAGGATGACTAAGCCCGATCCACCCAATATGTATGCGGACAGAATATTAATATTAATATTAACAAATATGTATGCGGACACAATATTAACAAGTTCATTTGATATATCAAAATTAGAAGTTGTGGCAGAACCTCCTGAATTAAGTGGCCCACATGCACACATCATTGTCCCAAAGACTTCTGATCGACGTGCACGAGTTCCAAATGACTCAAGAAGTCTGTCGGGTGTCCTCGGGAAACCCGAATCATCCACGTAACATTCTTTTCAGGAATTCCCTCATCAAGCATCACAGTATTACAACATTTCATAGATAAGAGAAATCAGAGTAAAAGCGGAAAGGTTACATAACATAGATTGAAACTTAAGTTCATAGTTTACAAACCATAAGTATTTGATACATAAAAGCTTCGGAACTTTATATTACATAAACCATAGATCACACAACAAATTTACTTGCCCAAAGTCACACATCAGATTCCTCATCATCACTCTCCTCCACAAGAGTAAAGTAACCATGACCATCAAAAGGATTATCAAGAGGTTCACCTGCAACATGGGTTAATAAAACCCTGAGTACAAAAGTACTCAACAAGACTTAACCGACTATAAAAGAGGTGAAGACTCAGGTATGCAGGCTATGGGGATTCAAGGTAAAGCTTTAACAAGATCAAAGCATTTCTTTTTGCATAAAAGCTTACTAAGAGTAAAACCTACTTTCAAGTTTTAACTCAAGATTATCACTTATAACTAGCCACTATCATTGTCAAACTTTCATAAGCAAATAATCTCTTTCTTATACCAAAGATTCACTTATTACTACGATGATGGTACGAGGATTGAGGCTCCATATCCGAGGAAACACGGCGATTCGAATCGATTAAACCCAGCTGGGGATTCAGTACCACACGACATATGTAGAACTTAATCTTGCATATGTCAACCTTTTCTATAGATCCTCCCATACAAGAACGGGTCTAGCGTCACCCGAGAGTACAGTACACCACCATCCTACAGCCAATCTAGATGTTTCCCGGTCATCTCAGATCCGTAAGGTGGGTACACGCTACTCTCGCCATCTCTCCACTCCCAGTACGCGGTTAGCCGTTCTCAAGTATCGGAATAGCTATAGGTAAGGCTTACCGCCGCATGTGGGCTGTACTCAAAGGTCTCAATCACAACAGGCCAATCAACGGTACGGTCCTTAATCGACTCAGTTGGAGACACTACTTTAAGACTCCATTCTTAAAGCAAGTCCACCGACCGGTCTCAAGTTTAAACATTATTAACCATAAAAGTATTCCACAACGACCCTTCAAACGTTCTCATTTGAAAACTTATCTAATAAGCAGGGCTAAGCATACTAAGCATTTTCATAAAGCAGGTATCAAGGTTAATATGGAAATCATCAAGGTAGATAATGCAGCAAATAGGATTCACTCAACTCCTATTCACCTAATGCATCATATTAACTCAAGTGATATAAATAACTTTATGAAAATACAAGGATAGGGTTTAATGTCCGGGGCTTGCCTTGACCGGAAGGGACGTTCGACAACTCAGCAAAACCCGAAGGATCCACAAACTCGGAAGCAACCCACTGAGGATCAGATTCTTCCGGAGCGTATTCTATACGTAAAAGTGCATATGCATGATTAATGAGATGCTCATGACATGATAAAGACAGGTTACATGTTCTTGGATGATAACAACAAACATAACTACCTCGAGTACAACTTACCTTCACGGTATAGAAACAACTAACTTAGCTATTAAAGCATAGATTACTACTAAGCAAATTTTATCATCTTCATTAAGCAAGGTTGTGAAGCTATCATACAAAAAAGATCATTTATATGAAATAAACCATAACCAGGGGGCATTTCATGCTAAGTAACCACTGGTTGCCAATCAATCCAAAACATCACACAAAGCCTAAGGGAATAATTATTTCTATTTCTTTTATAAATATTTTAAATAGCTTTATTAAGAAATAGATCATACTTAATCAAACAGAGCTGAAATTATTCCTGAAGCTAGATAACAGTAACACAAGTTCACATATTAAATTTCATGATTTTTGGATATACCCATAAATTATTAAAATTCATGGAAGATTTATTTATTATTAAATAGAGGCAATTTTTACATACATGCAAACTACCAGAAAATATAACCAAATATTTTTCATGTGTTCTACTCATTTTAAGGAAGCTATACAAAAAATTTCACTATTTTTGGATCACTACACAATTTAATACATAATTTCAAATATCAAGCAAAAACTGCAAAAAAGAAAAAGAAAAAGACACTGCGCAGTGGACGGACCGGAAGCTGGGCCGCAGGCCGGCCCATTCCAACTCGGCCCGCGCGAACACTGCGCGCGCCTCCCTTTCTCTCAGCGTGGTCACTGACAGGTAGACCCCACCTGTCAGTTCCATCCCCTACACGCGCGGCGGCTCGGCCGCGACTCCGGCCACCGCGGGCGAGGGTTTCAGCCGGAGTGCGTGTGCGCATCGGCTTCACCTCAACTCCGCGACTCCATTGGTACCACTCGCGGATGCTCTACCTCATTGCTACTACCTCGGCCACGATAAGAGCGGGCGGCCGCCATGGCCGACTGTCGGCCGGCCACTAGGGCCCGGTAGAGAACAAATGAAAGGAACAGAGAGGTTCGGGGTGGGTGGAGGAGCACGGTGCTCACGTTGTGGGACTCGGGAAGGTAGCCGAAGCTTGGGACGACGGAGGCGGTGCCGTTGGCGGATGATCCGAGCTCGGTGAGATTGTTCCGACGATCCTGCTCGCGCCCAAAGGAAAATAGAGAGAGCATGAGTTGCAGGACAACAAGGCGAAACTCCGACGCCCCTCACCTTGACTCAAAACCTTACGGAATGGTCTGGCCACGACGAAGTGCCCACGGCGGCGCTCTGTCACCGGTGGGGAGAAAGACGACGAACGCCGCGGCTCTGGTGCGATAGAGATAGGAAAGATGGGTTCGGAAGGTGCGCAAGGAAGTAACCACTTTATGTCCTCGGTGAATTTGGATGAGGATCACTGGTTACGACGAATTTCGGAGATGGACGAGTCGCTGCCCGTCGGTGCTTCGGTGGCCAAACGACGTCGGTGAGCGCGAAAGAAGAAGACACGTCGCGCTCCACTTCGCCAGCAGGTGCTTCACCTTGCCACGGACGCGGACACGCGCTAGGACGGGGTGAAACGGCGGTTCACGCGTTGGCAAACGCCGATCGACGCTCGGCGGTACACCGCCATGAACAGGGGCTGGAACTTATCCCCCTCCTTCCCCAAAAGCCATTTCTGTCCTTTAGCGAAAAACAACCAAAATTTGAACAGAAGTCAAATTTCTGTCAAAATAAAAGTTGTACAAAATTTTGTGAGCTATAAAACATCTTTAAGGACCAAAGACAGGTTTGAAATGGAAAGGGATGAATTTGAGCCAAACAGTTGGAAATTCAAAACTCAAATTGGGAAAAATTCAAATTTTGAATTGGGGCAGATTAGAAATTCCAAAATTACTTTTGATTTTCCAAAACAACTTGAAAAACTTCCAACATTAAAGTTGTTCAACTTTTCAAGCCCTACAACTCTCATGTGGACCATTTTTCAAAATTCCAAACAGATTTTGAATTGGGGATTTAAGTTTGAAAAGGGGACACTTTCTGGAAATCTGTATTTTTAAAATTACTTTGGATTTTGTACTGAATCTTCAAAAACTCAAAACACCAAAGTTGTACATCTTGACAAGATCTACAACTTTGCTTTTGAACTCATCCTCAAATTTTGCTTAGTTTTTAAATTGCACAAAAAGGGGTAAAAACTAGGATTTTGAAAACTAGGGTTCCCCCCTAAGCTTTTCGGAAAAACTTTCACCCATGGTTTTTAAACTCCAAAACAAGCATCCATACATAAATTAAACACACTTTAAATTCCTAAACACATTCATCCAAAATAAACTTATTTTAAATTAATGCATCAGGGTTTACTTAACAAATAAACTATGCAATGCTCATGATGACATGTCATGTTTTAGTTCACTTAACACGAGAGTATTACAGAAGTATAGCTATATTGCACAATATTAGCAAATGTCTTTTCATATAATAGATATTATAATAAACAGCTAAAAAATATGACCAGTGGTTTTAAGTTGACAATGGCCCAAAAAATATATAACAAATAAAGTGTTCAAATTTTACTGTATTTACGTGCATATACATCTAAAGCTTAGATGATGGTAACAATCATTAAATGTAAAAGAATAGCCTACCTGGTATTTACAGAAATGAGAAATCATTTCAAAGGTAGAATGAAGAGTATAACGCTCAGGTACAAAAACCAGTCAATACCACACACATGTTTTATATATATCCTTGTTAATATTAAAATTAATATTATTAGTCATTATTTTATTTTTTTTAATGTTAAAATATTATATCAATGATCTTAACTGAATTAGCACAATTAGTCATATGAAATTAATGTCATTAGTTATAAAAAATAAATTTTAACTTATATATAATTAATATTATTTGTTATTACTTTTAAATAGTTTTAAAGCCACATTTTAGTGATAGTAAAAAATCAGTAAGTCATTAGTCATACAAATAATTTTTAGATGGTTTCTTGAGAATTGTAAAAAGAACAAGTAGTCTTGTGTATCTAGAGTCGGATAAACAGAAGCATCAGAAAACGGATTCAAATACATCCATTTAGTATTTACAATGAATGCACCTAAATAAATCCATAACTACTTAATTTAATCTATAACTAAGTTATACATGATCCAATAAGCATGAAAATTTTACTCCAGTTTAAGCATGCAATATTTATCCCACCATAAAAACTTTACCATAATTGGACCATAAAAACTACAACTATGAAATAATTACAGAAAAAGCATAGATCTAAAGCTATAAAAAATTTATGAAAACATATCATATTATATATTCACTGTGTAAATCTACTCATATGGAGTCCAACAAAATTAGATTTTCTATTTTACGATTTTTCTATGATTTACTATGATTTTTAAAAATTCAACCAAAATAAATTTAAAAAAAAGACAAAGACAAAACCATATTTAAAAACCACTTATAACCAGTCTGAGAGGTAAAACGAATAATTTTATAAATTTAAGTATATGATTTGTCTAACTTTAGAGTTTATAGGAAGTAAAAGTAAACTCTCGCAAAAGTTAAAGGAAGCAAATGTAAATTTAACACCATGATGGGCTGAGTCGCTCTAGTCAATTTACTTTCCGGCCCACCTGAGATTGGACGAGCAAGACTACTCATTCACTTTTGCCATTTCCATTTAAAAAATCTGCATCTACCTTGCTTAGCCCGAAGTAAATATGTCGTATGTGTAGTAAAACTCAGGGCAGAATGATAAAAAAAACAAAGACAAATTAAAATCTCCGAAGAAGAGCACATGCTCCAGCAGCTGTTAGCAGGCGGAGATCAAATTTTGGACGATATGTATGCGGACACAATATTAACAGAGTTTTTCTTCAGTTCTATGCAGACTGGCAAACTCAAGCCTGCTTGCTGTTTATCCTGGGCTTGGCCCGTTTGTTTTTTTTTTTCCTTTCCTTCCTTCCCTGAGCTTCCTTGTCTTGGGCCAGCCTGGCTTTTCCGGCCTCCCTTACGGGTTGGGCCGTCGCCCAATGACCGGCTTGCCGCCGGCCCCGCTCCATGATCGTGGCCGTCTTCCTCTGCATCCTTGGCCCAGCTAGCAGCAGCCGGCTCTTGCCTCTCTGGCTGCTCGTCATCCTCTTGGGCTCTCCGCTGTTCTTCCGCAAGCAACAGCAGCCGCCGCAGGCACCAGTAAGCCCCCATCCGCCCCTCTCTGACCTCTATGCTAATTTTTTACAGTAGCGTTACTCGAAGAAAAAGGTTCACTTTAGATCCCTCAATTTTTATGAAAGTCTGATTTTCATCCTTAAACTCTAAAATTGGACAAAATACATCCCTTAATTTTTAAAACCGTGCACATTACATCCCTCACCTGGTTTTGAAAGTGATTTTGTCTTTTTCTTTTTATTTATTTCAGCTTTTTGCGAAAAATCATAAAAATAGAAAACTCAATTTTTTTGACTTTTGATGAGTATATCTACACATTGAATATATAATATATTATGTTTTAGTACAAATGTGATTTATGCTTTTCAGTAATTAATTAGACTAATTATAGCTACAGTTTCTATGGTCCAATTGTGATGAAATTTATATTGTGGGCTAATTATTCTATGCTTGAGTTGTAATAAAAATTTTATACTCATTGGATCATGTATTACTTAGTTATAGATTTATTTAGGTTTATGCTTGTTTTAATCTTAATAAATCTATAACTAAGTTATACATGATCTAATGAGTATATAATTTTTATCATAATTTAAACATATAATAATTAACCCAGCATAAAAAATTCACCATAATTGAACCATACAAACTATAGCTATGAATTATTCTAATTAATTATAGAAAAACACATATCTTAAGCTACAACAAAAATTTTGTACTAAAGCATACCATATTATATGTTCACCGTGTAGATCTACTTATCTGGAGTCCAACAAAATAATATTTACTATTTTATAATTTTATATAATTTACTATAATTTTATATAATTTACTATAATTTTATAAATATTCAGCCAAAATAAATAAAAATAAAAATTAGACAAAATTGTCTTCAAAACCGCTCATAACCATATCAGGGACGTAATATGTATGGTTTCAAAAGTTGAGAGATGTATTTTATCCGGTTTTGAAATTCAGAGATGAAAAACAGACTTTCACAGGAGCTAAAGTGGACTTCTTCACTACTCGGAATTACTTTGAGAACCTTGTTCAAGCTTTGAAGCTGTGTTGGAGGATGTCCGTTCTACTGCCCAGGCGGCTGCTACGTCAAGCACACTGCCACCAGCTCCAAGAAAAGAGGAACTCAAATCCAAGAAGCAGCAGCACAATAATATTCTAATGCGAAAGCAGCTTTAGTTCTAAATATAAGTCATATTATTCCAATACAAAACCATGTCCTAAAAATGGTGCTAAAACTGTATTCTAAAAATGAACGAGGATTATACTCTCTCCGTCCCAAATTATAAGTCATTCCAAGAATCTTGGAGAGTCAAAGTTTTTAACCAAATGAATAGCAAAATAATAATATTTTTGGTACCAACCAAGTATCATTAGATTCTTTTGTTAGTTATATTTTCATAGTGTACCTGTTAGACATAAATCTTCATATTTCTCTCTATATTTTTTTGTCAAACTTGAAAATATTTTGACTCTCTAAGATTCTTAGAATGACTTATAATTTGGAACGGAGAGAGTATTATGTAATATTTTTAGTTCATTTGATATATCAATTAGGCCTTGTTCAGTTGGCAAAAAAATTGGATTTTGGGTACTGTAGCATTTTTGTTTATATTTGGTAATTATTGTCTAATCATGGACTAACTAGGCTCAAAAGATTTGTCTTGCAAATTACAGATAAACTGTGTGATTAGTTTTTATTTTCGTCTATATTTAATACTTCATGCATATGCCGCAAGATTCGATGTAACGGAGAATCTTAAATTTTTTTTAGAAATAAACAAGGCCTTGGATGTATAGCTCTATGGCACAATATGTATGCAGACACAATATTAACAAATGTCTTTTCATATAACAGATGTTATAATAAACAACTACCTATTCGCTTGGCTGAAAAGGCACGCTGAAAGTACATTCACTGATTTATTGTGAGAGAAAAATACTGCTAAATGACTGAAGCTCAAGCAAACAGGAAAATATAAAACAAATAAAGTGTTCAAATTTTACTATACTTATGTACATATACGTCTAAAGCTTAGATGATGGTAACAACCATTAAATGTAAAAAGAATAGCCTACCTGGTAACTGGTATTTATAGAAATGAGAAATCATTTCAAAAGGTACAATGAAGAGTATAACCCTCGGTACCAAAACTAGACAATACCACACACGTGTTTTATATACCCTTGTTAATATTAAAATTAATATTATTAGTCATTATTTTAAAATAGTTTTAATGATAAACATTATATCAATGGTCATCTTAACTGAATTTGCACAATTGGTCATAAGAACTTAGTGTCATTAGTTATATAAAAATGATAAAATTTAATATTTATATATAATTGATATTATTTGTCATTACTTTAAATAGTTTTAAAGCCGCAATTAGTAAGATTACAATATCAGTAAGTCATTAATCAAACGAATAATTTTTAGATGGTTTCATCTAGTATTATATCCTTCACGAATAAAGAAAAAGCAGTCCTATGTATCTAGAGTGAGAGAAAGGAAAACATCAAAAACTGATTCAAATACATCTATTTAGTATCTACAATGAATGCATCTAAATAAATCTATAACTACTTAAATAAATCTATAACTAAGTTATATATGACCCAATGAGTATTAAAATTTTACTCCAGTTTAAGCATACAATAATTAGTCCACTATAAACCTTCACCACAATTAGATCATGGAGATTGCAACTATAAATTAATTACAGAAAAGCATAAATCTAAAGCTATAGAAAAAAGTATATTAAAATATATTATATTATATATTCACTGTGCAGATTTACTCATGTGGAGTCCAACAAAATTAGATTTTCTATTTTATGATTTTTCTATAATTTACTATGATTTTCAAAGATTCAACCAAAATAAATAAAAAATAAAAAGACAAAACGCATTTGAAAACCGCATTTGAGAGGTAAAATGAATAATTTTAAAAGTTTAAGAGTATAATTTATCCGAGCAAAAGTAAACTCTCGCAAAAATTGAAGGAGCTAAGGGCACTCCCTTTGCTTGAGCTTTTTCTTCCTTGCTCATGTTGTGCTTCTCATTGCCTTGCCTCTTGAAAGTTGCTTGAGCCTTCTTCTCAAGCTTGGTATGACACCTCAAGGCAAAGTGTCCATCATCCTTGCTCATCATTTTGGCATCTTGGATTTGCATTGGATGCCTTGCTCTTCCACCCCTTCTTATTTTCTTCTTCATCATCATCAAGTCATCACAATCATGGTTGATCTTGACTTGATCTTGGGGTGTCTTCTTTTGCTCAACTTGTGGCTTTGGTTGAGGCTTCACTTGTTGCTTCACCAATTGCTTGGTTGGGCACATTGAGGTGAGATGACCCCAAGTGCGGCACTTGAAGCATTTGACATGCTTAAGCCTCTCTTCTTCTTTCATCTTCTTGAGCTTCTTAATATTTGGGCAACCATTTGCAAGATGTCCCGCTTCATGGCACCGATAGCACATGGTATGAGAAAGCTTCTTTTGATGGAGCTTCTTTATCCTCTTTTCTTGCTTTCTCTCACCCTTTGTCATCTTCTTCTTGAAGCCAAGGCCACACTTATCACCATAGTTTCTTTGAGTCTTCAATATGTGCTCAAAGGTGACTTTTGAGTAGTAGCACCTCTCCAACTTGTTGCTCAAAATCTTCACTTGTTCATTAAGCTCATTGTTATCCTTCAAAAGGTTAGTCTCACAGGACATAGAAGTAGAACAAGCATCTATATGTGAAGAACATGGCATAGATAATAAATCATCGCAAGAGGTGGATACATGCTTCTTGCCTACATCACAAGGGTTAGTAACAATATGTGATTGATCATTTGACCCAAGTGATGTGCTCTCACTAGTTTTAATTTCTTTATTACAAAGCTTCTTAGTGAGAAAAGCATGATCTTGTACCAAGTTATCATGAGCAACACAAAGTTCCTCATGAGCCAATTTTATCTCCTCATGTGAACAAGTAGTAACATAAAGTAGATGCTTTTGTTGTTCACATGTGATCTTTAGAAATGAGTTTTCATTTTCCAATTTACTTGTTTTAGCTTTCTCATTTTCTAAAGACATGGTCATGCTAGCAAGTCTACTAACAAGCTCATCATATAAGACAACATGATTAACCACATTAGCATTATATACCTTGGTGTCACCTTGTGACATGAAGCTATGTGGTGTAGTGGATGGGCTTATAGTAGCGTCATAGTCATGGCTTGAGCATGAACCATCATCTTCACCATCAAGTGTGCATGAAGTAGTATCATCATTTGCCTCACTTGTGGCATCATCATCAATCTTGTCAAGTGAGCTTGTGGTAGATACATCATCATCATCACTTGACCATGAGGTGGAGCAATCTTCCACAATTACCAAATTGTGGTCATGCTCAACATCCTCATGTACCTTCTCCTTGGGCTCATCATCAACATCATCATTGTTGAAGTCTATCCCATATTTCTTATTGAGATAACTCCAAATCTCATGGGCGGTCTTCATGTTGATGATCTATCCAAATATGCAATCATCCAAAGATCTATACATGATGTTAGTAGCTTGGATGTCAAGATCTAGGCATTTCTCTTGTGCTTGAGTTAGACTATCTTCATCCAACACATGAGAAAAGCCCACATCTACCATCCACCACATTTGAGGAGAAATAAACTTAAAATTGCATTGCATCCAATTTCTCCACTGTGCAAAGTGTGTGCCATCAAAAATGTGTGGATACTCAACATCTAGCCCATAAGTCGCCATCCTCTCGGGTCGGTGAAGACCACAAATGAGAGACCTCGGCTCCGATACCAATTGAAGGGTCGAGATGGCGGACTAGAGGGGCGGTGAATAGTCCTTTCTAAGAATTATCGCACCGGCTAACCGAAACAAATGCGGAATTAAATCTATCGGCCTAACCAAGACTACACCCCTCTATCTAAGTTCTCTAGCACCTTGTAAAAGATCTTAAACAAGAAAACAAGGTGCTACCTTAGCAAGAGCTCACTTAACCAATTCTAGAAGCAAGGTCACACAAACCTATGCAACTAGTACTTTGCAAACCGGGGGCGCTCCTACACAAACTAGTGAGGCAAAGCGCACGAAGCCTAAGCTCACTAGCAAGCTCAATAACAAGGCAACTAATGCCAAATTAGAGAGCGCAACTTACTTAGCTACACAAACTAAGCAATGTGACTAACAAGGTTACGCAAACCGAATTAGCCACGCAAGGGAACTACTTCTAGCTACACAAGCAAGAAGGTAACTAGCAAGCTACACAATCTTAACTAATTACAAAAGCAACTACACAAGCACAAGTATATAAAGAATGTAAATACAAGCTTGTGTAAGGCGAATGAAAACCACCGAGAAGAGTAGACAATGTTGACATGGTGATTTTTATCGAGGTTCACTTGGTTGCCACCAAGCTACGTCCTCGTTGTGGCTATACACCCACTTGATGGATCACGAGCTAATTGGCAATCCAAAGCCAAACCCTCAGCGGGTGCCGCACATCCACTCTCAAGATGGGGATCCTCCAAGCCACAAGCAATCCACTAGAGTTGCTCTTTGCGATCCCCACGGGGTGAGCACCGTACCCCTCACAAATCCTCCTCCGGAGCACCGCACAATCTTCTTGCTGCTTCAAACGAAGTCACAATCCACCAAACCGTCTAGGTGATGGCAATCACCAAGAGTAACAAGAAATCCCCAATCACAAAGATTTCCTAGTGCCACCAAATGCAAATCCCGAATGCACACACTAGGCTCTCACTCCCTCACTCAAAATAGCACCAAGCATGACAGGGAGAGGAAGGGGAAATGGTGGATCTTCAACCTCTCATCCACACCCACAAAGGGCTCTCAATCTCTCCAAAAAATCTTAGCTCAAATCAATGGGAGAGATAGAGGAGAGGAGGAACCCTAACTTCCTTGCGCTCTAAATGGGGAGAGAGAAGAGTAGGAAGAAGAAAATGGCTCCCTCAACTGCTCAGCTCGCGCTCCCAACGGTATTTATAGAGTACCACCGGAAGTTCCGGTGCCTGGGATCGGAACTTCCGGTCCGACCAGATCTGATCGTTGGAGCCTCGGTCCAAGCAGATCTGACCGTTGTAGCCTAGCAGATCTGACCGTTGTGAGAGACTCGGACCCATCAGAAGTTCCACCGGAACTTCCGGTCAGAGACCGGAAGTGAATCCGGACACGCGAGGCCATGCACAAAGGCTTCTATGCAGTCTTCCATTCATGGATCGGAACTTCCGGTTATGAACCGGAACTTCTGGTCAAGGACCGGAACTTCCAGTCAGACACCGGAAGTGTTTTCTCAAACGCGAGCGCACCTCTCACAGCCCAACCGGAACTTCCTGTCAGGCTGACCGGAACTTCCGGTCAGGCACCGGAAGTACCACTTCCGGTCCTGCATTCTCAGCACCATCTCAAAACTTGTTAGGATGCTAACTTTTAGCTCCGAACTCCGAATTCGATGATCTTGGACATTTTGGAAAGCTTACTCAGAGGGCTACACAATCCATATGGATACTTGATCCAAGTCTCAATCCAAGAGCCATCCTAATGTCCGAAGAACACCGAAACACCTCTCTCTCTCTTCACCAAGTTGATCAAAATCAACTCCAACACCTTTTCCTTTGCAAATGTGCCAACACCACCAAGTGTACGCCACCATGTGCATGTGTGTTAGCATTTCACAAACATTTTTAAAGGCTTTCTCATGCAACTCACCACGTCACTAAGCGCTAGGTATATGCAAATGAGACTCACACTTAGTGGCACTAGATAATCATTGCAATTAAAGATTTCCCCTCTTTATAGTACGGTTATCTATCCTAAATCCGGTCAAGCACTTCTCTACTCTCCTATGACCGGTGAAATAGAAATGCCCTAGGTTATACCTTTGCCTTGCGCTTTCCATTTCAACTCCTTCGATGTTGATGCAACACATGCACCAACCAATCACAAATGATATGATCTACTTCATATCATCATGTGACCATATTGGTTCATCGATCTTGACCTCACTTGCTCTTCACCGTTGTCTCGGTCCATCGGCGCCAAGTCTTGCTCAAGCTTCACCGTCACACCCGGTCCCTCGCTTCAAAGCCTTCGACTTGCCCTTCACTCTTGCAACCGGTCCATCAAGCCAAGCCTCATCTTGATCTACTCCACCTTGGTCACATGACTTCATGTCATGTCTCATATGCAATGAGCTCCTCCATCATCACATAATCACCTGTGGACTAATCTCCTGTGTATCTCACATAAACACTATTAGTCCACCTAAGTTGTCACTTAATTACCAAAACCAAACAAGGACCTTTCAAGCGGGTGCGTATATGGTGAAATTTTTACAAAAAAATCTATTGTTTTCACGAATTTTGGGTGGTGCATCTACACCCACTGTCATATACATAGCTTCGCCCCTGGCCTACATTACGTGTGAACTTTCAAACAAATGGAATACGTACGTACTAATGTGTTGCTCGCGACTCGTGAGCATCCCACACGGCGACACGCGTTGCAGAGCCGAAAGCCCCCACCCCCACGCCCCAGCAGGGCACCCGTTGCCTTCATCGGCCTTCCACTAATAATCAACAGATCGTTCTGGTATCCGGACACAAATAAAACAGCACTTTATACTTTGATTAATTAATGACCACATACTCGGCCTTCAAATCAAATCTACTGTATGTATTTTTGAAAGAACTGTGGTTTTTTTATTTTTATAAAACACAATATAGATATACTTTTTCAAGCAACAATTATAGATGGGCTCACATAAGAGTAGTTACGTACAATAAACACAAGAATGCACTATAAGCACTATGCCACAGACGGGTGGGTCTAGCGATGATAGAGAGCGGATGAGGCTCAAGCCCCCGGTCGGCCGGTCCCCTACCGCCCACAGTGACAATGGTGTTTGTTATTGAGTCCTTCCTGATTTTTCTAAATATGGAAGAGAGAAAGGGGTCTCTAAAAGAATAAAGATATATGATTTAAGTTCCCTATTTGTAGATTTGTAGATTTACCCCTAAACATCATCCTATAAGCATATCTAAGAGACTGGACTAATAGATTTTGAGATCGACAAAACTACTATGTACATAGCTTTATCAATGAGATAATATTAATTAGCTGAAAATATGGGCATCCACGCTGAGTCTTAAACATGTATGGCTATATACTCTATGTTTTTTAAATCTGCTTAGTGCTTAATTTGATGATATGAACATATTTTGATATATGTGCTTATAATATTTTCGATATATATTGTGTTCTTTAAAAGATACATTTGGTGTCTTCGGTTTGAAAACGCAGTTCGCCGGCACTCTTTCCATTCTAAATTTAATTATAATTTATTCTATCTTTTCTAGATATATAAAATTTATTATGTATTTAGATATATATTATGTTTAGATATATAATAAAAAATATATTTTTAGAATATCAGAATAACTTATAATTTAGAACACAGGAGTATATCAGAAATATCAAAATTATAACTTATACTAGCATCATGAACAGGTGATGTTGGCTAAAGCTCACCCTCCTTTCGGCCCGATTTGCAACATAAAGACTGATCGCGGTCGCGCTGCATTCATATGCGGCCGTGCGGGTACGTACGTTATGCGTGCACCTGCTGGCACGTGTCCACGCTTAGGACAAAAGCTAAGCTATCTTTGGACATAAGCACATGCAGAGCGAACTGCCTTTTTTTAAGAGCCTTCCCTGCTTGTGGAACCACACACATTTTGGGACCAAAATTTAAGGCAGGATAGCTTGCTACTTTGTTGGTCCCAAAATTTGATCAAATGATTTACGCTTGATTGGTAATGTGAAGGTTTAAATTTACTCTAAGCATTCTGAACTGTTTACCTCCATCTATAAATGCATATGTCTTTTAAATACCCTCTTACCCAAAATGACTCATGTAGTTGGTAGCTACAATTAATGGCATACACATTTTTCTTTTAAAACTATATATCTTACAAGAAAATTAAGCAAGTTAACAATCAAACTAATAACTAATTAGTTAGGAATAAGTTAGTCTTTTGTCAGACTTTTTTATTTAGTTACAAAGTTAATTAGATATCTTATAATTCAGCATGGAGGGAGTTGAAATATTGTTGCAGTGGTGACCATCTGAGCTATATATACTAGCCCTACGAGAAATTTCAATAAAATTGTACTCCGGAATTGTTACTCCTTTACACATAGTTTCTTTATATTTTATTAATGGCTCAAATGGAAAATGGATCCGAAGACACATAGAAAGGGTTTCATTGTGTTTCATATAGATGAAACATGCTGTCACATTTATACACCAACACAAAAGCTGACGTTACAGTCTTGATAATAACGATGTCAAAAAAAACCCTCCATTAAGGTTTGGCCTTACAAACAAGCGTAAATCATTCATGCCCAATCGGAAAATAAGCCAACCAAGAGCAATTCCAACCATTTGATCACGGTGTATATTTTTACATGCTGCTTAACTTATCCCAACATTTGATCGAATTGGTGGCCCGGCCGTTATTCTGTTATGATTTCATGATTTATCTTTTTCTAGCACAATTCATAAAGAACTTTTTAAACACATTACGAATATATAATGCTCATATACACATCACACATTCACCCATGCATGTAAATGCATAGACATACGCACAACTTATTTCTATGAGAGTCTCCGAAGATCTGAGTTGGTGGATCTTCAAATTTATAGAATTACAATAAACTCTCATCATTCGTGGACACATTATACGTCATAGCGATATTGAATTCTATAATAAATTCAAAAAAGTATTAGCACTCGTAAGTCGAGAACTTGAATGAGTGGACATGTTCATCTCAAGAGGTTACACATGGCGCTTCAATGAAGTGTAAGATTTTTTTCTTTCCTCGTCACCTCCTGTTTTCCTAATTTATGATTACCCTGCTTGTGCATTGAACCATGCATGCCAACCTTTTCCATATTCATCCGCGGATATATCTGACAAGTTTTACACTTCGATAAGTTTGTTTGTTTTTTTTTCTTTCCTGAAGATCTTCGAAAATTTAGTTAACACAAAGATAGTACTCCTAAGTTGGGATCGATAAGGTCAGTGGCCGCATTAGAATCTGCTAGGTCTCCAAGAACAGCATACCTATTCCTACTAGACCTGTGAACAAATAACCTTATCATCACACATCACTTGTTACTGTCACACTCACACATATCTGTGGCGTACCACATAAAGCTTGTCAGTACAGTGACTACAGTCTACAGTTTAAGCAGAGAGCTGCGCGTGGCGATATGTTGGTGGTGCCTACAACATCAGTACGGAAAGTATTGGTTGATGAATAAATGTAGGGGAGAAGCTAGGGTGCATCATCATCATCATCGTCCGATTATTAATTGGTGTTTGTTGTTGATGAATGACGGTACGATGCCTAATTACAACTAGGAGTAAGTCTGAAGGGTTGCATTGGGTAGATTACGCTGACGGTTGACCTCTTCTGCTGCTGCTGCTCCTCTCCATGCGTTTGTCGTACGTGCTCGTCCATGCAACATCATCGATCGACGACGCGACTGCTCATCCGCCGCATCTGCGTTTGTCGTGCTCGTCCATGCGTGTATGAAACAAAAAAAAAAGAAATCTATCTTTCACTGGTTGATAGAGTGACACCGAATTAATCCAATATAATCGCCGCACAACAAAGCTAGATTTAGATGTAACGGTAGCCTACCTACGACACACACAGCTAGCAACTTCATCGATCGAGTCTCTTCTCTATGCTCTATAATTCTAGAATCTCTCCGGCCGATCTCCTCCTCAAACTCAAAGGTGACCGACTTGTGACGCATGAAAAAATCTGAATATAATTAATAAATTGCCTCCAAACAGGCACAACTAGTTGTCTAGTTCAGTCACTGCTGTGTGAAAACCCATCTCGTCAAGTGAGGCTCGTATCTATGTAACAGTGACACTCGCACTGATGCATATCCATATGAATCGGACTCGGTCCAGCCGCATGTGCTGTCAGAAGCAACTAGCTAGCGATGTTAGTTGTCCGTGTGCGAGAGCACCCCTCGTGCTTTTTCACCGGCCGCTCACCCCGCCCTGAACACGCCGTCGTGGGACAAGCGTGGCCGCCGACGACCGCCGTGCCATGCCGACGAGGAACACGGCCGGAACACCCCGTGGATTCGCGAGATTTTTCTCCTCCTCATCTCTCAGCCTGGAATTAACAACCCAACCTCCGAGGCGGCGCTTTGTATGGTCGCTGTAGCCACGCACGCTGGTCTTCACTGTGCCGAGATCGATCGAGCGGCCAAACAATAAAGTTAACCATCAGATGATGATTCAGTATCTCATTTACTATGCCTGTAAAGTCGTCTTTTGCCCGAGACTGCGACTAGAAAATCAAATCATATCATCTCACCACGTACGGTTATAGACAAGAACTGACTATCATTAATTTTTTGACATGGCAAATTCATTTGTTCTATTATGATCAGTTTGAAGAAACAAGTCGGGACTGCTGTTTCAACAGCATGCATGCACTGCATTTCATACGAGAGGCCTAGAATATTAGAAAATTTCATGGATAGATGTTAAATTTCCTCTATCAAGGAATTATATATATGTGTAGTAGTATTGTTTTATAAAAAAGAGAGTGCTTATACAACTAAAATATGAGTATTGATACTTCACAAAGTTAGTTTTCATAAAATATATATAATAATTTATAAATAAATAACAACTTACAAACATAGTGTTTTAATATTATTTGCTTGCCCAACGAGACCTAGGCTCACCTATCTTAAAATAAAAGTTGTGTCTCTTTCGATAGACTCTTTCCTCCCCCAGCAGAAAGTCTATCTTACCTTAGGGAATAGCTCCTCACCCCCAAACCCCTTCAAGGGGACTTAGATATTATTGAGCGCACTTCTTCGAACCGGATACACCCCCCTAGCCCCCTACTAGGGGGAACACTGTGATAGCCTTCCCTCCCCAAGAGGAAAGTCTATCTTACCTCGAATACCCTTTCCTGAAATGAAATAAAATTGCTCAAGATTAGCCCCTTCTTCCATGTCATTTTGGAATAGACTCCTGACCTAGCCTTTTCTGCTCAAGGGTGCCACAACGCTTAGCTTATCCATCTCCCTGGATGGATTGAATATCTCATTTTCTTGGACCTCGCCATATCTCTAAATCTTCTTAAAGTAAAAGGAATTAACTGCTAAGAATTACTGTAATACTCAACCCAACGAACAAAATGAATAATACCATGCATATATGTATATATATGATCTAAACTTAATGCCCATTCAAAATTTAACTAGCAGACCATGGAAATCAAGACATGAGACTAAATAATTAGAGAATCTTGTTGCCTACTAAATTTACCTTGTGAACTCAAAAGATTTCATCTCATTTCATTTCTAGTTGCATAACCATGGAAAGAAGGAGAGTGAGAAAACCAAAGACCATAATTAATATATGAGGTAATCACAAAACTTCAGAGAAAGTTTGGAGTGCATTACTTATCTTCTAGAGTAACCTCCTCCAAGGAAAATAAGAGCAAAACCTTCCCCTTAGATGTGAAATTTTAAGGTTGCTCTTGGAGCCGCCTTGTTTCTCCTCAGCTACAATTCTACCCCAAAAAAGGAAGAAGGGGTGTATTTTATATTTTGTGCCATTTACATGATGGGTGATTAGAACACCAACTTCCTCTAAAAAATGGAGTGGGTAGTGTTCCTAACTGCCTTTGAAAACAACTATAGATGGCAACGGGCACATTACCCGCGGGTGCGAGATATATAGACCCGCACTCACGGGTTGAATTCCAAACCCGCACCCACATTCGTAACCCACCACGGGTAGAAGCCTACACCCACACCCATACCCACAGGCACAAAATACCCGCGGGCGTACCCGTGACCCTACATAATAATAAATTAATAATACATGCAATATTATAGAAAGGAGTTTAAGTATGAAAATCAAAACTACCTAGCATTATACCAACATAAAAATGGTTCTCTTATATAAACCATAAAACTATGTTGCTTTCTTTATATATAGTATAAGAAGAGACATACGTATCAGTATCACGAGGTTGGAGCGGGTTTGTAGGCACGAATATAAGTTTTCTATGTCCACAAGTTTTTATCCGTTGGATTCAACTACAAACCCGCACCCATACCCGCAGGCATAAAGTTGTACCCGTACCCTCACCCTACCGGGTTTTTACGCGTAGGTACGCAGGTAATCTGTACCCGTTGTCATCTTTAGAAACAACCTTCATTTTCAGAGATGGTTGGCAATATCAGCCGTCTTGAAAAATGGAGTTCTAGAGGTAGTCTGGGTCATGAGGTCCCTGATGCCTATATATATAGAGATGATTGTTGATGGAATTATCTCTAAAAAAACTAGAATGCTTCCGAGGTCACGTTTGTATACCCATGGACTGTAAGAATCTGAATAAAAAAAATCTCAGAATCCTAGAATCCCCTAGATTCTAGTAGATTTAACCATATAGACACTGAATCTAATAAAACACATCAGATTTTTTTTTATCTAGATTCTTAAATTATATATGAATCGATCCACGCCCAAATATCATTTATATGTAGCAATGTATATTGTTTTTTATTGCGCGCATTCAACCGATCGATCGAGAAGAGCGTTTGCACTTTGCACCGCATAACAAGCTCTAGGAGCCTACGACATGTGTGGACCTCTCACCTGGTATCTTTTTTTTTTTTGGGAAACCTCTCACCTGGTATGTATAATAATAAGTTGCACGTCATCACACACGAGCACATGCATGGACGAAATCTTGGAACCAACATATGATCCCAAGAGCTAGCCAACAACGCAAGAAGCATGGCATATGCTGACTGCCCTTTTCCCTTAATTTCTCCGTGATGTGTCATTTGAATGAGGCAGCTTAACCAGCAGACCCAGCAGGCCACCAGTCTCGCGGCTGGGGGGAGCACAGTACAGCAGCACCACCGATCGATCAGCTATCTATCTAGCTAGCTCTTTCAGTGTACATGCATGCGCCACGTTGGGGCCGGGACGTGGTCTCACATGCCTTGTTCTTGACTCCCGAGTTGGGCGGCGTGTGCATGTCATGTCCCCGAGCAATGCAAGCACCACCGCTTGCATGTATCGTCCGGCCAGCCGGCCGTTGCTGTCCCAGGTGACGCACCACTACGTGCTGTGTTGTGGGCAGGCGGGCAGCGTCGTCGATCGGATCGGATTTGAGATGGACGTCGATCGAATCGAATCGAATCCCCGCCGACGACGCCGGCCGGCCGCGGGTCAGGCGCTTCTATGATCGTGTCGCCGGCGGCGGCCCCCGATCGTCTACACCAACTTGAAAGGCTCCCCCAGCATCTACTCTCTGATCCGATCCAATGATGGACTGGACTACTGGAGCGTGGTGGCAAACCGGCTGGCCGATCGGTGGTGTATCGATCGTGTGCTTCCTCTGTTTGCCCGGCGCAAGGGAAAATTGCATGCATGCATCGAGGCCTTGTTTAGTTTTCTAAAAATTTTGCAAAACTTTTCAGATTTCCCGTCACATCGAATCTTTAGACGTATGCATTGAGTATTAAATATAGATAAAAATAAAAACTAATTAGACAATTTGGTCGGAATTGACGAGACGAATCTTTTGAGCCCAGTTAGTCTATAATTAAACAATATTTATCAAATACAAACGAAAGTGCTACTATTCACATTTTTTTTAAAAAAAAAAAATAGAAGTCAACAAGGCCCGAGCCTCTCGTTAAGATGGGACGAGACGACTGCATTGTTGCATTGCATGCATGCTTGCTAAGAGTCCTACGTAGCACAGGTGTCATACGTAGATAGCTAAGGCCACCTGGCCTGAATGCGCAGTACACTACACACGTACGTACAAAAAGTTCACATGCACGCATGGACCGAGGGATCCTGCGCCATGCTATACTGTTTTCTGGGCTGGTAGTACTATTTGCTGCCCAGTGTACTGTACAAACGTCCATCCAGCTCTTGCGCTTTTGCAGGCGGAGCAACGCACTTTTGCAGTATAAAGTCAGACCAGGATATCCAAGTGTAGGCTGCATGTTTTGCCCCGCCGACCTGTCCTCCGGAGAGACGGGAGAGAGAGAGAGAGGGCGACGGACGGAGCTGCGGCTGTACACGTAGCTAGCTAGCCCAGGGGGGCCATATCGCTCGCTGCTGGCCTGCTGGGCCTTTCGGCTTTTGCCAACGGCAACCGCAGAAACGGTTCATGCGCGCGCTACGCGACGCGCCACTCCCCAACTCCTCGTGACGACCCCGGCCGGACCTCTCTGCCTCACAGTTCACACACACACTCATCGCTGACGCTGACAGTCGTGATTGGGATCTGCGGATGTTTCCCGTCTTTAATTTGCCCATACCGGAGAAGGTAAAAATTGTCACCCAGGACCCAGCGGAATTACCATAGGCTTAGCTATAGCGCACATGTATAATCACACTGCTAAAAAAATTTTATGAAGGTGGACGTTTTAGATTTTTAGAGGCGGGCATTCCTAACCGCCTCCAACGAAAGGTCTTCGTTAATGCACAAACTATAAAGGTGGACAAAACGCTGCCTCGATTAATCGATCAGAAAAAAAAAAGCATAGTGAGCCAGGCCCTCTGAGCCCCTTCCAGACACTGTTGGCCGGATCTGCACCGCTGGTGCGCCCGCACACGCTGGATCTCGAATTTAGGGGGTCGGCCTATTTTTGTGTCAGTTGTGGCTCACTTGGCAAAAACTGTGCCTGTCTCCAATCAAAAAATCCTAACCCACGCAAAAAAAAACTTCTACTAGTGCAAGGCAATGGTAGCTAGGGAGATTGAAAAGTAAAAGTGATGAGCGAGAACATAAAACCGTACCCTTGGTTCGTTCGGCCAACCGTGATATGTGCGTATGTTGTAGTAAGCTGATGTATATATGTTGTGATCTGAGTTAGTTTCCTGTGGTTGATCGAGCGGACGGCACATCAAGCCTCTTTTCACATCTTCATCATCATATACGAAAGCTGATTGTCAGTTTGTCACATCCATCTGATCCCAGATTTGCGGCGAGTTGAGCATAGTTCATTCACCTAGTTATTCGTTTAGAGAATCCTAGGCTCTGAATTACTTCCACCGTTCCAAATTAGAGCATCGATCTCTTCTAACTTTGTCTCTAAACCAAACTTCTCTAACTTTTAAAATAATTTTATAAAAATTACAATAAAGTTATCTTCAACATCAACATAGTTTAGTTAAATTATTTATAAAAAAATATTGTCTTGATAATTTATTCATTTGAACTCATAGTTTTAATCTCTTTTTTTAACAAGTTTGGCTTAAGATAAAACTTAAATAAGCTATAATTTTTTTATAAGCGGCCGGCTTGCTCATAAACATAATTAAAAAATTGTGCCTTACTAAAGAGGGCAAGCACAGGGATCGAGCAGTGCTAGATAGTATATGAACGCCATCCTCTTGTTGGGCCATGCATGGTGTATAAATATAAATAAACATACTTTGAACGGACACAAGTGCGTGGCTTCTGCATGACTCTAGTAAGCTCCAGCAGTGCAACGTCTCTGATCGTAATGATATACGTATGCATGCTTGCTCAAATCCGTCGTTACCAGCAAATCATTTGCCATCCATCATCACTCATAGTCGCGCCAAAAAACGACTGGCTATCTATCTAGCCTTCCCTTCAATTCGCGCGGCTGATAGATAGATGCATGGCTGGGAGGAGCTTAGGGACGCCATTAATTAGCGCCACACAATGACAAACAATCATACACGTTTATGTCAAAATGTAACCCTGAGTTCATCTCTGCAGCTGCCGCGTGGCGCCAATCTTGTACATATAATGGCCTTTTTTAGTTGTATTTTTTTTTTTGAAAAATGGATAGTGCATCACTTTTGTTTGTATTTGAAAAATATTGTTCAATTATAAACTAACTAGGCTCAAAAGATTCGTTTCACAAATTACAGGTAAATTATATAATTAGTTATTTTTTAATCTATATTTAATGTTTCAGGCATGTGTCACAAGATTTGATGTGACAAAAATTTTAAAAAAAATTGTAATTTTTTTAGAACTAAACAAGGCCATACTCTTGATGCAAAGATATACACACTCGCGTCGCGTGTATTCGAGAATTAAAAAAACAAAACAAACAATCATACAGTCTTGCTCTGCAGGGGCGGCGCGCAATGATACGCCAGTAGGCCCGCAGTAGCTTAGGGCGTCCACTCCAACTAAACACCCTTGAGACCAAGTTTAGTTTCCAAAATTTTTTAAGATTTCTTTTTATATCAAATCTTTGAACATATACATTAAGCATTAAATATAGATAAAAATATATACTAATTGAATAATTTATCTCTAATTTATAAGACAATTTTTTTAAACCTCAGTAGCTAAAGCCAAAAAAATTTTCGCGAAAGCCTTATTAGCGTTAGCGGCTGGCGTCCACCGGTGCACCGTTCTACTCCGCGCTATACTATTGGCTTGTTGCTCGCCTCGCCATGCGTCGCCGATGGTCATCGTCGTCGTCGTCGTAGGCAAGCGGAACTAGAGAGCCTGGCAGCAGGCGGGCTCGCTCGGGGCGTCACACGTCACGTCACTACCACCGTTGTCTCCGGTTCCGGACCACACAACGGCTCGTGCACCGCATTTGTTTCTGGATCCCGACGACGATCCATGCATGATTATTATTCGGAGCGGTGGATGCGCATGCATGACACGATCGAGGGGCTTTCCGGCCACAGACTTGGCAAAGCCAAGCCATCATGCATCAGCATCTTGCGTTGCGTTGCCGTTGCCGTTGCGTCCGCGGCCACAACAACAAGGCCAAGCAGCTGGCTGGCTCGCATTGCATTGCGCAAATGCATGCAGATGCACGCAAACGTGGCAGGTTTCAGTTTGGACACCGCTGGGCGCTGCTAGCTGCATGCGGCAGGTGGACAGGACAAGCCGATCCATCGAAAGCGCTTATGTTATGTGAGAACGAACCCATCACCCATGCCAGCAGAACCAGAAATTGATAGGTGGCCCTATTCTAGTAGCCAGCCAGTTCGGTATTTAGTTAATAATATAGTCATTATTTCATTAATATGGACATCATATATGTCGTTGGAAGCTAAGCTACAACTACATGCCCCATTTGGCTCCATCGATCGTGGCTGGCGTACGTACGTCTGTACGTGCAACAATTTGTCCTTGCTACGAGTCGTCAAACTCACCGTTCCGATCACTCCGTCGTCGTCGTCTCGTCCTTGGGTTAATTTTGTAGGTTTTACAGGAGTACATGTGAGCGGCGTCTTTTTACCTTAAAGTTTAAAAGGTCCCGAAATGCTG
This sequence comes from Sorghum bicolor, assembly GCF_000003195.3. Lineage (NCBI taxonomy): Eukaryota > Viridiplantae > Streptophyta > Magnoliopsida > Poales > Poaceae > Sorghum > Sorghum bicolor. The sequence continues at coordinate 49,822,644 of NC_012873.2, read as the reverse complement.
CTTCTTAATTATTAGCCTGCCCTGTCGCGTGATCAAGTGCCTCCATGCATCCAGGCTCTCTCAACGCAACGCAACGCAAGATCAGTCTGGGTGGCTAGCTGGGCCGTCCCGTACGTTAGCGCGCGCCTTGTTCCGTGGGCGTACGTTTCCATGCCAGAAATGGAGGACATGTCCAAAAACACGCAGCTCACCACCTGCCTTGCCTTGCCCTGCCCTGCCATCCGATGGTGTGGGTTGGGTTGGTTATACGTGTACCGCCCTACCCTTTTGCCGTATCCGTGTATGGCGGGGTCACCCATTAATTGCCGGCGATATTTTGGCGGTAACGTGGCGCCGCGCGCGAACCTAGCTAGTAGCAGCTAGCTAGCAGGATCTGGAATTCTGGATGGCAGCAGAGCCGAGCAGATCGAGGCGAGGCAGGGCAGAGCACACGCGAGAGGAGCCTGCGCCCGTTTGCGGTTAGGCTGCGGAGCCCCGGAACGGAACACGTAAAGAGCACTGTTATCATATCACCCGCGCGCCGCCGAGACGAGACGAAGACGACGGCCACCCTGCCTGCTGCCTGCCTGGCTCGCCTTGTTGTTGCCCCGCTGCCACTGCGTGACGATGTGGACGGACGCGAAACCGGCCGGGGGGTCTCTCCTCCGATCCGCCGCGGCACCGCTCCGGCGCTTCATGCTTCTAGACGTTTTCACGTGTACCTAGCTCGGTACGCAGCAGGTAGCTAGCGGTAGCGGCCGAGTCTGGGACTCTGGGTTTCCGTTTGCGTTTGCGTCTGCGCGACTGCGCGCCCTGCCCGGCCGGCTGTGCACGAATGAATTACTTGTGATGAGGGCAGCACTAGTGGTGGTGCTGTCTGTCCGTTGGCGCTCCCCCGCAAAAGCTCGTCACGACGCGGGGATGTGCCGTATCTTTTCGCAGAAAGCGTGAGCGGGGCCGTTACGACAACTAGCTAGCATCAGGGCCGGGGCAACGCAGGACCTGCTGCTGCGCCGCATCCATGCCATGCCCAACAAGCCAACGCAGCAACAGACGGCCAGGAATGCCGGGGCTTGGGCCGGACGCCGCCTCTCTCTGCTGCTGGTGGTGTTTTGACATGTCACAGGGCGTTAGCGTTACGACGAACGAAAGCAGCAGCTAGCTGGGGGCTTTCGTTCGCGGAACGAAAGCTAGAAGCTGCCTGCCTGATGAGCCAGGAGCCAATGCAACGCGTGTGCACGCGTAAGCACTAGTTAGCATGGCCGTCCAGCGCGCACAAAATCACCAGCTAAGCTATACCGTGTAGTAGTATGTGCTGCTGCGCGCTAGCATAGCATTACAGTCTCTCTCTCTCTCTCTCTCTCTCTCTCTCTCTCTCTCTCTCTCCGCGGCGCCAAAAGCAAAGGACGGAGGGAGGCAAAGCAAGCACGGTGCGACAAGTCATTGTGTAATCATATAGATCTAACGGGCCCACACAGCTAATAACCCCCCCTCCCCTCCCCTCCCCTCTTCCTCTTCCCTCAGCTCGGCTCCCCCTCTCCCTCACCAGCTCTCCCTATATATAGGAGGCCCAGCTGGCTCCAAGGTTCCCAAGAGCCCAAGGCAGCTGAGAGCCTCCTCCCTCCTCCCTCAGGTAGCGAGAGAGCGAGCTCCTCTGCCCTCTGCACCTACAGGCCTCTCTCCTTCGTTCCTCCTCCACTCCAGGACCGCCGTTTCTCCATTATTGACTGCTCGATCCGTGTGCTACCTAGAGCAGCAAGAGGGAGAAGCAAGCAAGAGGGAGATCGATCGAGATGGCTTTCCTCAACATGGAGCAGCAGACCTGGGCCTTCACCTTTGGTATCCTAGGTACACTACAGTACTACACTACATATTACTCCTACTGAGTAATAACTGCATCGTCAACCCATCGACGGCCGGCCGGGCTGCGCGCGCGCATTCAGATCGATGTGGCGCCTTCCTCTCCTGATCATCAGTTTCTGCATTGTTTCCTTCTCCCATATCCTTTTTTGATGAGATGCATACATACATAAATACCATCTTCAGTCCTTCATTCCAGGCTCCACCAAACCACAATCGCCAAAATAAAGCTTCCGTACCTTAGTATAGTAGAGAGCTAATATAAGCTTTTGGTTCTCGAACTTTTCAACAAATATAAGCGTTTGGTTGATTATATATCTAGGAGTAGTAGTTAATCAGTTTCATCACCGCCTTTGAGATGCGTACTGCAGGGACAACTCAACAACATGTCCTCGTCAATCTAGCAGCTACATCTTCCTTTCCGAGCCACACCACAGAAGTAGCCATCTGAAAAAAAAAATGGAACCGCCAAAACCAAACTTTTAGGACCTAAATGGGGTGGTTAGCCCAAACAAAGAAACCCAAGCCGTCATACATGTTACATGTACCTTCACGAGAACCGTACCGTGCAACGGCGCCCCTCTCTGTGTGTGTGCCGCGCGTCGTACATGACTAGGAGTTTGTTTCATTTCTTCTGCCTGCAGCCAACCCCAGCCCGGATGTCTTTCTCCTTCTCGCATGCTTTTTTTTTTCTTTGCCCCCTATCAATCAAAGCAATTTAACTGACTACGTCCCTCCTGCTCCGACGATCTTGCCTTTGCTTTGCTTTGCAGGTAACATAATCTCACTGATGGTGTTTCTTTCGCCACTGTAAGTAACTCGATCGGTCTCTGCTTTCATTTGTTTGCCTTTTAACCTACGGTGAATTTTTTTTCATATCTAATGTAATTTATATCCAGTAGTATATTACTGAAATCAATATTTATATTCCGTATAAACGGAAAAGTCCAAAAATACTACCCTCAGGAACATCGCACGCATGCGTATCTCACTGAATCTATACATGGGCTGTCACCATCGTCCATACTCCCTACTCTTCTAGAATTTTTTTTTCATACCTGAAGACAACATAGCTAGGAAACTATTCTCGCATTAATCAGGAGTCCAATGGAGAGAGAACAAAAAAAGTCTAGCACGTCACTCTAATGAGTTGCGAGGCAGTGTCACTGTTCGGTAGGTGTGTTGTACATGCTGCTATTATTGAGCAACAAACACTTGCAATCTAATCAAATGGTAAAACTAATACTAACTACTAGTATTAGTCAGCAGTTAATCATGGCTGAAGGATTATTGATAGACCGCAGAAAACTGACTACTGAGACGAGACATAATATATGACCGGCCGAGAGATTAATTACTGATCTGATCCGTGGTTGGTTATTTTGCATGCATTCGCAGGCCGACGTTCTACCGCGTGTACCGCAAGAAGTCGACGGAGGGTTTCCAGTCGACGCCGTACGTGGTGACGCTCTTCAGCTGCATGCTGTGGATCTTCTACGCGCTGCTCAAGTCCGGCGCCGAGCTGCTGGTCACCATCAACGGCGTCGGCTGCGTCATCGAGACCGTGTACCTGGGCATGTACCTGCTGTACGCTCCCAAGGCCGCCCGGGTGCTGACGGCCAAGATGCTGCTGGGGCTCAACGTCGGCGTCTTCGGCCTCGTCGCGCTCGTCACCATGGTGCTCTCCAATGGCGGACTCCGCGTCAAAGTGCTCGGCTGGATCTGCGTCAGCGTCGCGCTTAGCGTCTTCGCCGCGCCGCTCAGCATCATGGTAATTTTTCTTCTCTCTTTGTTGTTAGTTAGTTAGTTCAATTAACACCAGCAGGCAGCAGCTGGTGGTCTGAAAATCATGCATGCATTCGCTACATACCTACTACTTGATGTACTTGCAGCGGCAGGTGATCCGGACCAAGAGCGTGGAGTTCATGCCCATCTCGCTCTCCTTCTTCCTGGTGCTCAGCGCCGTGATCTGGTTCGCGTACGGCGCGCTGAAGAAGGACGTGTTCGTGGCGGCTCCCAACGTGCTGGGCTTCGTCTTCGGCCTCGCGCAGATGGCGCTGTACATGGCGTACCGGAACAAGAAGCCCGCCGCGGCGGCGGTGATCATGGTGGAGGAGGTGAAGCTGCCGGCGGAGCAGTACGCCAGCAAGGAGGTGGCACCACCCGCCGCGGCGCACGAGGGCAGCAGGGCAAGCTGCGGCGCCGAGGTGCACCCCATCGACATCGACACTCTGCCCGTGGCCGACGTCGGCCGCCACCACGACTCGCAGGCCGTCGTGGTCATCGACGTGGACGTGGAGCCTGCAGCCACCTGCGCCGCCGCGGCGGCAGCAGCAGGAGGAGTTAGAGGTGACGGTGCGGCCGGCGTGGTGACGGCGGGGCCGGAGCAGCCGGCGGCGATGAAGCCCGTCGACATGGCCATTGCCGTGGAGGCCTAGGATGGTTAAAAGTCTAGTAGCTAGTAGCAGAGTGAGTCGATATCGATCACAGTTCAGTAGTAAAAAATTTCTCAAGGAAGGGCAATGGCCTGCTACTACTACGCTACAGCAGCGGCCAGATGTACTGGCTGCATGCATGCAGGCCCGTTGACCTGTCAAGATGGAATTGCATGGAAGTAGCCGGGGACCTAGCTATTTAGGCGAGTAGCGCCTTGGCACCCACGGGCTAGCCGTACTGGCCTGTGTGATGAACTGGCTGGAGATACTAGAGATTGAGATGAGATAATGCGAGCGAGCGAGCGACAGGGTTAATTGGTTCATCAGATTCAGAACTCAGAAAGACGGCTAGCTGCTAGGCTCTCTGTCTGTCTCTACTAGATCTCTCTGTGTGTTGTGTGTGTGTGTCTGTAATCGATTCCCATCAGCTTGCTGCCGCCCTGTGTGTCCTACAGTAGTAGTCTGATGATTGTTTTCATTCCATTCATGCCGTCACAGTAATAAACTTGGAATGGACGATTCACTCCCTCTTCTCGTCTTCGTCTTCGTCTTCGCGTGTGTGTGTCCATGGCGGTTTTGTGAAACGACGCGACACCCGCGCAACGTCCGGCCGGCCGTGCCAAACTGCCATTGGTCCCCATGCACCTGCTGAGCCCCCGGCGATACTTTCCATTGCCATGGCACACCAGACACCACAGCCTGAGCGATGGAGCGCCCAGGCCCAGCAGAGGCATGCAGGTGGTCACACGCGCAGAGGCAGAGCGGTACGGCGCGCGGCGCGGGGCGGCCAAGTGTGCGGCGCTGCGCGACTCGGCAGGCAGGCAGCGGGCAGCGGCATATGCGCGCTGCAAGCCAAGACGAAGGCCTGCGCCCCGGGAAAGCTGGAGCATCCAAGCCTGTGCCTTTGTCCCGTTGCGTCGCGAAGGAATTTTACTACGAGGGCCGTGTTTAGTTCCGAAAAGATTTCGAATTTCGGTACTGTAGCATTTTCGTTTGTTTGTTATAAATATTATCCAATTATGGACTAACTAGGATCAAAAGATTCGTCTCGCAATTTCCAGCTAAACTGTGTAATTAGTTTTTGTTTTCGTCTATATTTAATGCTTCATGCATGTACCGTAAGATTCGATGTGACGGAGAATCTTGAAAACTTTTTGCGCCCTAGTATTCGTCGTTCCCCGTCGCGTGCACCGCTGAACGGCTGCTGAGGAGGCGAAGAAACCGGTGCGCTTTTGGTTGCTCGGCGGCTGGTCTGGCCAACGGTGCGCATGTGGGATGATGAAATGCTGAAAACGACCGGGCCAGGCCATGGCGGACGGGCTCAGGCACGAGGTGTGCGTCGTCTGCGCGATGCGACACGACGTAGAGGGCGGCCGGAACCGGACCGGACTGGACGGATAGCCACCGGCGACACCAGTCGGTCGGTCTATACGTTTTCCCCGGCGGCCACTGATGACGATGATATCTCAAAGATCGAAATAGGAGAGCGCGGTGCGGTGCGGCAAACACTAATTTGATCCCAAAGCAACAGGCAAGTCGCTGTCAGGCTCCTTGACGCCACTCGTTTCTCTTTCTCCTGATGGCGTTAGTTAGATCCGGCTGATTCTGGTCACTTGATGTAGCTCGCTGGTCCCTCCAGACCTGGCCTCCTCATGCATATGGATGGCCGCGACGCAGCCGGAGCTGCCCCCTGTGTGGTCTGGTCTGCCCCTGGCCTCCATAGATTCCGGCTGTCGCAACTGTGATCTACCCTGCACGCCCCGTGGTCGGTCTGTGACGGTTGCCCTTGCTCCCGAAGGGTTTTATTTTTGTAGCTCTGGATCACGTCCGTCCACTGCCTCTCGATCGAGTCTAGTCTCGACCATCCACACTGTCACAACTGCATCCGCAACAGAGAAGTAAGTGAACGGGGGAGCGGAGTTGATGGGCGAAAGAGAGAGGTCGATACACAGCACAGGGCAGGCACGAACAGGCTAAGCCCGGCCCTTATCCATCCATCCATCCATAGATTCGATCATCGGCGAGCTAGCTAAGGCCGGTTCATGTGAAGAATCGCCACATTCAGCTACGAATTCTTGACCTTTCGTTTTTTTTTTATGTACGCAACCGCAGCAACTGTAGCAACCTCTTCATCACCGGACTAGGCAGACTGGGGACGCGCCTGTAAAGCGACTCTCATCTGCCAGCGCAGCGCACTGGGCACGTACTAGTACTGTACGTGCGACGGGTGGTGCGAGTCCGCCACGTCGAGGCGACGAGGACACCGTACTTTTCACGGGTAGGTCCGGGCAGGGAGCGACAGCTGCTGCTGGGGCACTGGGAGACCCCACAGCCCACGGCCACGGTAAAAAAAGCTCTGTCCCGTCCGCGTAGTACGTCTCCGTGGCGTCGCGTGTGTTGCCGAGTACTACTCGTAGTACGATGAAGATGAGCGGGGCGCGGCGAAAATCCACCGTCGCTAGCCGCGGCAGCTGGAGCAGGCTGCCGGCGCGGCGGGTGGAGCAGGCCTTGGCAACGCCGGGGTTAGGCCCATGCATCACGTGGCCCGGGAGGCTTACGCCACAGAGGTGCGTGGGGTTTTGGCCCAGTCGAGTGGATCAGCTGAGCTTCACTGAATTTTCAGCCTACTCGCACGCCTTGCCTCTCTCTCTCTCTCTCTCTCTCTCTCTCTCTCTCTCTCTCTCTCTCTCTCTCTCTCTCTCTCTCTCTCAAGTCTCTATCTATCTTCTCCAAAAAAAAAACTCTCTATATCTATCGCCTTTCACGTTTCTTAGACTCGCAACAAGTACACACAATAGTTATAACTATCTATTTAAATCAATTCAATCTTCTGTCAATTTTGTAGCCCTTGAAAGTTATTTAACTTAAAGATTAGGCCAAGTCTAAGAGCAATTCCAAGAGTTTGGCTAAAATTACTAGTCAAATTTCATCGTTTTAGCTACTTTGTAAAATAGATTTTTTTTTTAAAAAAAGAAGTCCACAACAGTCTTGTTATTTTACAAAATCAGATAGCCAGTGTCAGTGGTTGGCTACATATGACCAAAAAAATAAAGGGATAACTAACTTTTTATTTTACAAAACTAGATAGCACATCTGTTGGAGCCTACTTTTTGCTATATAAATTCTAAAATAGTCTTGACAACAAGAATAGTCAAGCCCTTGGAGTTGCTAACAAAAATAACGAGCACATTATTATTTGCACAAGCACAAGCACCATGCAACAAATTATTACGCTCGATTGCAAAACACAGACAGGTTTACTATTCTATAATCTACATACTTACATTTAATATGAAAGAGTTATTTTTTTTTCATTCAATGTCCCTTATGGTCCGTGGTGCGTCGTCCCTCACTTCTCCGAGGCTCCGAGCACAAGTCCTAACCGATCATGGATAGCTTTGCTAATAGATAAATATAAACGGGGTGAACACGATTTTTGCGTGGCAGGCCTATCGTTCATGGTGCTTACTCACGAGGGGTGACGGATTTGGTATGACCTCACGGCTCACGTACGTGTACGTAGGCCGAGTAGGAAGTAGCAGGAAGGAGGCAGGACACAAACATGGCGAACCCGATGGTGGCAGCGTTGTCGCTCCCCAAGTAGCCATGCAATTCTCCGTGGAGTGCTCCGTCGTTTGATGGCTTTGCTCTTCCGGGCGCGCCACACCACAAATGGCACGGCCAGAGAGTTCTCAGCCGTGTATCGCCGCGGCCTACTCCGTGTCTGCTTGATGATGGCGACCAGGGTCCAGGGCATGATTGCACAGGGCTTGCGTTTGCAGCCAGCAGGTAGCAGGCAACCCCGCCGTCGACGATTTTCAGCATGCAGGGGAAAACGAAAACGTCACCGATCGACGGAGCTGCTTTTTTCTGACGGTGGGCATGCATGATTGCAGCAAGCACGATTCTTTCTGCCGCCGCGTCTTCAACGACCTCCGTCCGGGAACAAAGACGTAGGCATGCAAGGCGCCTTCGATTCCAACACGCACAGCGTCACGCAAGGTCGACCACGCAAAAAGAGCCCCCATCCCATGATGCGCCGCGGCCCTATAATTGAGCCAACACGCTGATTGTATTTGTACCGCCGCTTGTAGTAGAGCAATGCCGATTGTTCTCGCCCAGAGCCAGAGGAGGGGGCGCTGCCGCTGTAGGCGCTTCACTGGTGAGCCAGCCAACCAAGTGGCTGGCGACGGCAGCCGAGGCAGGCACCACCGCAGCAGCAGCAGCAACGCCACCTGTGCTGGACGACAAGCCCGGCCAGGCCGGCGGGAGGCGCACGCAAGTGGCGCATCGCCGAACAGGGCACGTTCGCGCATTTCCAGTCCAAGACAAAAAAGATTGTACATGAATGTGGAGGGAGTGCCAACTCAAGCATGGAGCAAGCGGTCCCCATACCGGCGGGGACCTCGTCGGTCGTCGCTCCTCGGTTCGGACTTCCGGGCGTCGGCAGCCGCGGCCGTCGCCGTCGAGTCGGCCCGACCCGACACCGAGCACCGTCTCGGCGCTGCCTGCTTCTTCCTTGCTTGCTTGCTCGCGCAGGCAAGGAGGGGGCCCGGCGCGGCCCCGACAGCGTTACAATTTACGACTGCAACCGTGTCCGTGTGGCATGGCAGCAAGGGCGCCCTTTCAGTTTCAGACCAGAGGAACCAGAACCAACCATAGCCACAACGGACCACACAGCCGAGAACACGCACCGGACAAGTGTTCGGAGGCGCCGGAGATGACCGCCTCCGGTCGCGTTGTGTCGGCCGTCTGAAATCGATCGGAATCGAGATATTTCTTTTCTTTTCTCCAAGCTCAGTCGCAGACAGTTCCTGCCTCCATCGCAGGGTGCCAGGGTCACAAGCACAGCCACCGTCACGAAAACAAAGATGAGCTCACCAACCTGACCGTCACGACTCACGAGAACAGGAGCGCCGTCCTCCGGCCAGAAACTGAGGCCTTGTTTAGGTCCTTATAAATTTTATAAAAATTTTCAGATTCCCAATCTCATCGAATTAGTTTTTTTATAAATTTTACAAATTTTTTTAGATTCCCCATCTAGATTAAAATAATTTAAGATACGAATTTTATAAGCTTATTTAGTATATAATTAGATAATATTTATCAAATACAAACAAAAATACTACACTGTTCATTTAGCAATTTTTTTTACAACTAAACAAGACTCTTGAGCAAGAGGCCCGATGACCCAGGCAACCAAACAGACAGACCACAGCCGGAGACGAATCGATTTACAAGTGGAACTCAAATGCGTCCTTTCATTCTCACAAAATTTTTCTGAGAATTTACAAGTACAACCACATGCATTCACTATCCAGTACAACGCCGCCGTTTTCCCCACCCTTTCCTTGCCCTAGGAATGTACATCTAACCCCTCCCTGCCCTGGCCCCTGCCAGCCACCGCCAGAGCGAACGAAAATCGACCTGGAAATAAACCAAACGATACGCATGGGTGGGGTGTGTGGAAAGCCTCGTTTCTGTTCGCTTGCCCCCTAGCTGCTGTTCCCAGTCGGCGGCTAGTCCAGGCTCCCCTGCCCATTCTCTGCACGCCGCTTATCACGCCAATTCTCGCCCCACATCTTCGCCTCGGCCACCATGCGCTCCCGGTCGCCCCACATCTTCGCCTCGGCAACCATGCGCTCCCGGTCGCCCCACATCTTCGCCTCCGCCACCATGCGCTCACGTTCCAGGTCCTTGTTCAGGATCGCTGGGAGGTCCCTGGGTGAGTCCTCCCGGTCCTTGCCAGGTGATTTGTGGCCCGAGCTTCCAGTCTCGTCATTCCTGGAAACCACCCTGCCGTTCTCACCAGGCCTGCTTCGTTGATCGCCACCTGGCTTCCTTGAAGCAAGAGCTGTGTTGGGATCATATTGCTGGGATGCCAAGTAGGACAGAGCAGTCACCACATCTGCAATCAGTGGGCGTGAAGCAGCCTCCGACTGAATGCACATGGAAGCCACCGCGAGGGCTTGGTAAAGCCCACGCATGGGGTATCGCCCTTCCAGCCTTGGGTCAGCCATCTTAGGGAGCTTTCTTCTGTCATTGAAAAGAGGACGTGCCTGCCAACCAATGATCAGTGTGAGCACATGCACATTATCCTTTCCAACCACAACATACAATCTGTTCTAACCAACCAAGCAAATCAGCATAATGGAGGTTGGTAGACGACAAATTCTACTTGCCCAGTTCACAATAGTCCCTCCATTTGAAGTTACAAGGCTTATTTCATTTCCTAGAACAAGACTTTGACCAACAATTACTCCAATAATGTCATTTTTTGTGATGATTAAGTACTTATTAATACAATTCTAATAACATTAATTTTGCATGACAAAAATTATGTGTAAATAAAGTAATTGTTGGTCAAAGGGGGTTGTCCAAACAAAATGAGATATGACCTTTACAGTATATGATAGCAACTCCAATTCCTCTACCCTAGCCTTGAGTGACCCAGCTGTAGTTTAACATAAGTCAAAAATCTAATTTAACCATTATTTCATGTAGAATCATTACCACTTGCTTGTAAACCAATGATGGCATGTGTTCATTTAGGATGCAGAGTAGAGGATGAGAGGACTAACCCTGAGTACTTGGAGAATTTAGTGAAAATCAATAGAAAAATATTTAACTAGCAATCCAAGTTTCTAGCAACAAAGTGATGCTATACGGCTACAGTATCTACATCTAGTTAGTGTCTGATGCCAACAGACATACTACAATGTGAAGACATAAGAAAAAAAGGTAAAACACAGTCATTTACAAGTATATAAACAGATCATCACTTACCCATGAGACAAGATTTTGTTCTCCATGTGGTCTGGTGCTGTCGATAGCCCTACGACCAGTAATCAACTCTAGCAAGACAACCCCAAAGCTATACACATCAGACTTCACTGTTAGCTGCCCTGTCATAGCATATTCTGGTGCACAATAACCATATGTACCCATTACACGTGTTGAGACATGTGATTTGTCGCCAACTGGACCCAACTTAGCAAGTCCAAAGTCAGACAGCTTCGGGTGGAAACTTTCATCCAACAGAATGTTTGATGACTTGAAATCCCTATAAATAACTGGCGGATTAGCTTTGTCATGAAGGTACTCAAGTCCTTTGGCAGCACCTGCTGCAATTTTCATCCTGGTGTTCCAGTCCAAGGCCTCCTTATCAAGAGGTAGATCTACATCAAGTGGAACAATTTTGGTCAAACTGTTTGGAGGAATATCTTATGTATTTATTTACTTGAAGGAACAAAGATAAGACATTGTAGTACACTATCACAAATTCCCATACTGTACACAAGAACAATCATTCAGACATCAAGTTCATAAAGTAAGAGCCACTGTTTCAAGTTATAAATTCTGACATAGCAGTTGATGAAGTGAAGGAGAATTAGTTCAAAGAATGCAAAACTATGGCAGAGTAACAAACTCATTTTGAAAAGGATCAATGGTACACATTTTGAGCATAATAGAATCTAAAAAGTACCAAGGCCTTAAGCAGTGTTCACCAAAATGCTAAACGGTAAACAATTGGGCACCTATCATTTAGCATTTATTTGGGCTACACGGCCACTTAAACTTATTGGAAATAATCCTGTGTGTCTAGGTGCATGCTATTGTCTAGGTTCATAGCATTTACTTTAGCTAAATTTCAGCATGTAGTAATAGGAGTAATAGGCTGATTAGTTGGGTAATATTCTGCATTAATTAGGAGGATATCACAGCCTGATTTGTAGCTCACGTTTGGCTATATTAGTGGAAGGGGAAAAAATAGAAAAGGCTAAGTCATGGCAGCCACCAAATCCACTTGTGCTCGTGTGCGTTCTTTGTGTGTGAGCTCATGGGTGTCCTGTTAGAGGCATATTTGCCTCTCAATACTAGCTACACAGTCAATTAAATGGGATAAACAGGCACGGCTGGTCATCATGTAGCGCTTAAATGGCGTGTAAACGGACTACATGGCCTGTTACAGCAACACTGGCCTTAGAGAGTTTTCAAATAGTAGGAACTCAGCCTAGCTCAGTTGGTGAGAGCTGGTTCAAGTCCTCTTCAATTTACAATACGGCACAAAATAAGATATTCTGACCAGATCATTTATTCAATTGGTTCCAGCATGTTGTATATACCTTTAAAGGTAAACTTTGGTAGAATGCACAAAAATTTAATTGGTTGCAATATTATTTCAACCTCAGTGCACAAAACAGAAGGAAAAAACATCTAACTTATATATCATAACAAATGTCCTAACTACACCATATGAAGAGTCAAAGAAATTTATATTGCATTACATTAACAACAGTTAAAATGTGAGGCAACTGTAACAGAAGGGGGATGCACTGACAGAGGGTAAAATGTGAGGAAAATGTAGTATAAAGATGGCTAATAGAGGGGTGCACAGTATGGCACCCTGCGTCACCAATGGGTCTTGAATAGATTTCAAAAGCAAAATAGTAATGTTATTGGTAGTGTGTGAAGGGCTACGGACCAAACATCTGCCAGTATAAAAAGGAAGAATAATGAAGATAAATGCATACAATAAAGAGCAGAAGACTAACAAAGATGGAACAAGCTGACAACCGTCGACAAGCAAGCACGTGACAGACAGGCAGACACACTAGGACAGGCATGCAGCTAGTCACACAGAGAACACTGGTTGGAATGCTGAGAGATGGTGGTTATATGCAAACAGTTTCAATACAGCACACAGGAACAGCATTTGTACCATGCAAATGATCTTCCAGTGATCCGGAGGGCATATATTCATAAACAAGAAGTCGCTGGTCTCCATCAGCACAATAACCAATCAAATTAACCAGGTTTTGATGATGTAGTAAGCTGAGCATGAGAACTTCTACTAGAAATTCTCTGTTTCCTTGAAGCCCATCCCTGTTAAGCTGCTTTATAGCAACAACCTGCAGCAAACAATCACACTTGAACTATCATTTTTTTTAATCCAGCCTCATTTCTCTTTTACATCTACTGTACATCATATTCTTTCAGTAAACTAGCAAAAGACAAGAACATAAGGTATGAAATCTAAGAATGTAAGCTCCATTGAACAGCTACTATTCCACGACATGGACTGTTTTAACATTTGGACTAAAACGAGCAGTGCCAATTCTTCTAGTGTACTGTCAAAAGACAAGAATCAAGCAAAACAGCTCTCCACTCCACAGCTACTATTTCACACATGGACAACATGAAACCTGTGGGTTAAAAAAGTGTCCCAATTCTACAACAGTGCAATTTGCTATTAACACTATCCTTTGACAGCAGATAGCAAGAAAAGAGCAAGGTCGCACTTGCTGAACTCAAAGTTACCTGGCCTGTGCTCTCAAGGCGTCCCTTGTAAACACGTCCAAAACCTCCCTCTCCCAGGAAGCACTCAGGCCTGAAGTTCCTGGTAGCGGTGGCGAGCTCACGGAAGGTGAAAGTCTGCGCCGAGATGGCATTGCCGTTGGCATCCTTTGGCACCGAAGCCTCCTTGGTGAGCACATTGCTCTTAACTCTTGCTTTCTCAGCCGCTGCACGCGTAGACAAGTACAAGAGGTAGATTCGGTAAGCTAATCCACAGTCCGACTAAGACAAAGAGAATCACTATTTAAACTAGCATGTGCTGATCGCATCAGTCCACAAGTTCATCTCCTCATAACCTTCACATCTCTCCTCGGCCTAAGTTAGTAAACGATCCTAATTTGTAGTAATTATAACAATCTGGCCAACAAGTCCTACGTGTTCCCCCTTTGCCTATCGAGAATTTCTTAACTACAGACGCTAATTCAACACGCAAAGATGGCCCGCAAGCTACACGGAACCGTACTAATTCATTCAGATCAAGCATGCCCGGTGCGGTTGAACCACCACGCGGGGGAAATCAACCACCGCGCCGGGATCCGAACCCACCCACCAGCAACCAGCGCGCGCCGGGATCCAGTCCAGTCCACCCAACCAACCACCCACCCACCCCAAGCCGTGGAACACGTAAACTCAGCAAGCAGCACGACGTCACGCACCTGCGGAGAACTTCTCGACGCGCGGCGCCGCCATGGGCGCCTGCTGCAGGTCCGGGTACCCGCCCCTGCCCCCGTGCCGGCCGACGCCGGCGCCGGCGCCGGCTCCGTACGCCGCGGCGGCAGCGGACGTGCCGCCGCCGTACCCACCGGCGCCACCGAATTTTGGGTTGAGCTGCTCATCCGCCGGGGAGTCGAAGCACGAGAAGCAGCCCATCGCCGGCGGCCAGGAAGAGACACCGGGTCGCCGCGCCGCTCAGAGGTGCAACATTCCTTTCGCTTCCGCCTTCCTGCTCCGCCGACGGGAAACTCTGATTGGCGCCGGAAGGTAGAGGTGGAGGTCGATGTGATGTGATGGGATCGGATCTTCCCGGCGAGGAGATCGAGGGAGGAAGGGGAGGGAGGTGGGGGGAAAGCGAGGAGAAGGGGAGGGGAAGGAAAGGTGCGTTTTTTTATTGGGTTTTTGGAGCGGAAGCGAAGGAAGAGAGCAGGGAAGGTCTCTGGTCTAGTGGTGGTGGACTCGGGCACTCGGCTGGGCTCGCTCGACCTCGAGTCTATCGCGCCGCGGTCAGGGGCACGGCAGCCGCCCAACTAATACGCGGTTTTGCTCGTGTTCACACTATAGGATACTCTCTGGTCTATTACTGTTTGCGTTTACTGGACTTGTCCGGCCCAGGACTTTAACCGTGGGGATTGGTTCGGTACTTTGATAGAAAACTGCTTTCCTCAAACACATACTCTCTATGTATGAGAAATAGCGTCGCTATCATCGAACTTTCTTAAATTCAAATAAATATATAGAAAACATTAGTAATATTTGTGTTTTTAAATAAGTTCATTATATAAATACATTCAACTATTTATCTAATGATACTAATTACTAGAGATGAAAACGGATCGGATACCATTGATATCATATTTGTTTTCATATTTCTGGTCGGATTCGGATTCGAATACGGATAATATCAATCATGTCGGATAAGATACGATTGGATGTCGACATCATAAATATACGATTTAAGTATTCGGATACGGATACGGTATCGGATGTTGAATATTCGGACTCGGATACGGACAGATCTGAACCCCTCTAAACGAATTCGGTCTCGAATACGGTCGGAAAATATCTGTACCGTTTTCATCCCTACTAATTACACACCATAAATATTAATACATTCTTAAACATTTAGTCAAAGTTAATTATATGTGAACTTGGTGAAGTGAAAGTGATAAATTTTATGGGATAGAGAGAATACTACTGCTACTGCTGCTGCTCCTACTACTCTTACTCGTGCCGCTACTACTACTCCACCTGCTACAACTACTACTTCTACTACTATGTGGCAGAACCGCCAGAAATAACACACCTTTGGATTACTTGTATTCGATTAGACATTAAGTATCCCAAAGATAGCTATTTCAGCCAGTCCCATCGAACACACCCAACAGAAGAACACAAAACAATCCACATTTATATCTAGAATCCAATAATGAGTAGAGCTTACAATACTTAATCCATTTCATACAACAACAAGCCTCGAAATTTATTTATTACAATACCAAGATTCAGAGTGCATAAATAAAACAACGGAAATAAATCTACGAAGACGATACAAGGACATCCAACTGTGCCCACCAGCAGAATCCTCCACACAAGACAACTCCTCAAGCTGCACCTACAACAAGGTAAAATAAACCCTGAGTACACAATGTACTCGCAAGACTTGTCCGAATGGATATATTCTCGACTCTCAAGGATTATGAAAGGTTTTATGGCTAGTGTGCTATTTACTTTGTAGAAAGCATTACTAAGAGTTCATCCTTAGATTTCATTTTATTTAGCTATCACTTTTACTTCATTAGCTAACCATTCTAGATAAGCATATGTTCTACCTTCAAGCAAAGTTGAGAAAGTAGAACCATTTTACCAACATCCACATTTCCAAATTCTTACTACGATGCTAGACCATAGCTAAGTCGGACCGCTGATAACAACGACAATTTACGAACCAATGTATCCCAGCTGGGTACCCTGAAACACACGTCTCGCCTCCACCCTAGGTACAAACAAGACCAACCCATTCCACTCCTGTCGAGGGGTCTAGGTCCCCGTCCAAACTTGGACCCTAAGCCCCCGCACATAAGGCTTGGCCCTATGGTAGTTAGACCTCCACCTGTTCCTGCCTCCAATTAGTCGGTCCAGAAAGAGCCGGAACCCACGACAAGAGAGTAATGAGCCTTCCCGCTCCATAAAGTATGTGCTTAAGATAATAAGTTTGTGACCTGACTACCATCCACAACAATGGACGGTCCTCAATCGACACGGACAGGGAAAACAGTATAACCAATCTAAGCTCATGGCCACGGGACATAACTTCTCACATAGGATAGATATATTCTCTATCCGGTCATCATTTTATATTCTCTTTATCATGAATAACTAGCATTTACCTACTTTATGTGTAACGACAGGCTACCTACACTACCAATAAACCTAAGCAAAGCAGCTATTCGATCCTGTACTAGTAAGACTCATAGGATAGATATATTTATGCATGCAGGTTTCATATCATTTCTCCAACATAAATGCACAACATACATATATAGTGACATAAAAAATAGGTGTTGTGCACTGAGCTTGCCTTAGGAAGGCGTAATGTCAGAAGTGTCAACCGCTGGTGGCTCCACGAACTCTTCGAGCTTGAGCACCTCCAGGTACTCCTCAACAATCTCCTCAAACTCTGGGCTGTTGGGAGTCGCGTACTCCACCACCTCGTTCTCCATATGTATGCAATGATAATGTAAGACTTAGTAACTAAGTGACACCAACAATACTAAAGAGATACACATGCTACTCTTATTAAGCTAGCTCTAATGGCTAAGATATTATAGGCTTTTACATGTGTGCCATTAAAAAAGTTTGTAATTGCACACAAGCGATTAAAAAATATGAGCTCCCGCGAGTGCCATCGTTCTTAACTTCTTTGTCTTCTGTACCATTCCATCTGCATTCCATTCATTTTTCATGATTTGGGAGTCCTAACAAGTGGGTCCGGTCAGCCAAAAGGTCAAAAATACCCCCATCTCTATCCTCTCATGCGCTCGCCTGGTCTCTTCTCACTACACACCCCTGTGACGGCTAGGACGAAGCTCCCCCGCACCCGCACCCATGACGGCTCGAACAAAGCTCTCCCACGCCGCGCCTGCAGTGGCTGAGGCGGAGCTCCCCCGCGCCTGCCCACAGCGGCCAGGACAAAGGTCTCCTACGCCGTGCCCGTGGTGGCCGGGGCATAGCTCCCCGGTGCCCACACGCGGTGCCTAGAACGAAGCTCTCCCACGCCATGCCCACGGTTGCCACGCGCCGGCCGGGATGAAGCTCTCCCACGCCACGCCCATGGTGGCCATCGATGAAGATAAAGGTAAGATGGGCAAAGGGTTTATGTCGGCCGATGAGCTAGAAGTAGTAGATATAGGTGATGGTGATAAGCCTAGACCGACATATGTGAGTGCTAAGTTAGATCCTGAGTATAAGCAAGGATTGATAGCTTTGTTAAAAGAATATAAAGATTGTTTTGCTTGGGAGTATTATGAAATGCCCGGTTTTGATAGAAAATTAGTTGAGCATCGACTACCAATTAAACCTGGATATCGGCCTTTCAAGCAAGCTCCGAGAAGAATTAAACCAGAAGTTATGGCCAATGTCAAAGCAGAAATCACTCGATTATATGAAGCAAAATTTATTTGGCAGTGTCGATATGCTAAATGGATTTCTAGTGTGGTTCCTGTATATAAGAAAAATGGTAAAGTAAGAGTCTGCATTGATTTTAGAGATTTAAATAAAGCCACTCCCATGGATAGTTATCCAATGCCTGTTGCCGATATGTTAGTCGATGTAGGAGGAGGACATAAAGTGATTAGTTTTATGGATGGTAATGCTGGGTATAATTAGATATTTATGGCAGAAGAAGATATTCATAAGACTGCTTTTAGGTGTCTTGGTGCATTGGGTTTATATGAGTGGGTGGTTATGACTTTTGGACTCAAAAATGCCGGTGCAACTTATTAGAGAGCAATGAATTATATCTTCCATGAGTTGATCGGCAAAATTGTCAAAATTTATATAGATGATGTGGTTGTGAAATCTAAGGGATGTCGAGAGCATTTGGAAGATCTCAGAAAAACTCTTATGTGTGCTAGAAAGCATGGATTGAGGATGAATCCATATAAGTGTGCATTTGGAGTTTCAGCTGGACAGTTCTTGGGTTTCATGGTACATGAAAAAGGAATTAAAGTCGGGCAAAAAGCTTTGAAGCAATTAGTAAGACGGTACCTCCAGCTTCAAAAACTGAGTTACAATCCTTGATCGGCAAATTTAATTTTGTCTGAAGATTTATTTCAAAACCAAGAGGCTAATCGGCTAGCTCAAAGTGCTTCTGGGTATCAGCAAATTGTGAAGTTTTAGCTGATAAAGTTGTTGATGAAGGAGATTGGAGGAAGAATATTATTGAATTGAGGAATCTATCACAACGAGTATCTAGGAAATTGAGGTACAAAGCTCTTAAATTTGTTCTTCTTGATGATCAACTATATCATAGGACGATTGATGGTGTACTCCTTAAGTGTCTTAACCAAGAAGAAGCCAAAGTTTTGATGGGAGAAATTCATGAAGGAGTTTGTGGTGCACATTATCTGCTCATAAAATGAAGTGGATGATCAGAAGAACAGATGATTTTTGGCCGACTATGTTGGAAGATTGTTTCAGATATTATAAAGGTTGCCAAGAATGTTAGAGGTTTGGCAATATTCAAAAGTCTCCAGCATCGGCTATGAATCCTATTATGAAACCATGGCCATTCAGAGGTTGGAGAATAAATTTGATTGGTCAGATATTTCCATCATCAAGTAAGGCTGTAAGGGGCATAAATTTGTATTGGTGGCTACAGATTATTTTACCAAGTGGGTAGAAGCTGTTCCTTTGAAAGTGGCCTCATTGACTAATGTGATTGAGTTCATCCGAGAGCATATTATTTATAAATTTGGGGTTCCTCGGTCCATTACAACTGATCAAGGGAAGATGTTTACATCCAAAGATTTTAAAGACTTTGCTACCAGTACAAGTTTTAAGTTGATTAATTCGTCCCCTTATTAAGCCAATGGACAAGCTGAAGCTTCTAATCAGATTTTTATCAAGATTATCAAGAAAAAGATCAAAGAATATCCAAGGAAGTGGCATTCGATACTCAGTGTGTTGATGCAAAACTGATCTGCAAACACAAAGGGCTAATACCCGATTCAAACGTTGAGGCGTGCCAGCCGATTTGACCTTACTATCGGCAAAGATGATAACTCGAATACTTTGGTCCCGACAACAACGATGCGCCCGGATGTCACGGCCAAGAGGTATTCACGCGGAACTTGAGAATACGCCGAGCTTAAGTCGACGAATTCCTAAGAACTCGTAGTAAAAAGGAAAAATATGACGAAGTCATCGAAAAAGTAGGTATTGGAATAAGAGTAAAAACTTGTGTTTGATCGATTGATAGATAGATCATTACAAGGCCCTATGGTCTACATTTATACCCTGCTCAAAGAGCTACAATCAGACACGACTAGGACTCGAATTCTAAATTATAGAATCCGTATACAAAACAAATTTAAATAACTAAGGAAAACATAAAACTACCCCCTTGTAATCGACCGGGACATCGCCAAAGATCAATCGGCAATCTCCACGCTTTCCTTCAGAGTCATCGGCAGACTTCCTGTTATGGCCATCGGCAAACACTGATATTGATCATTGGCAAGAACACGTCACCACCTCTGGACTTAGTCACATTCAATCATCTCTTCATCGGCAACTATCCCCATCGGCAACTCTTCTGCAGATTAGTTACTGTCGCTCCATCTACCGATCTATACTTTACTGGTCCCTGGGTACGTGTCCAAAAATGGTGTCAACACAGTGAAACTCTTTGGTCTTATAGAATGGCTTGTCATGGATTGACTAAGTGTTCACCTTATGAACTAGTCTATGGACATGAAGTTGTGTTGCCTTGGGAGATTAACTTAGGATCCTGAAGGATTTCACAGCAGGATAAGTTAATAGTCGATGATTATAGAAACCTTATGTTGGACAATTCAGATGATTTGAATTTTCATCAGCTAAAAGCTTTGGAGAATATCAGGGCTAATAAGATCAAAATTGCCAAATTCTATAATCAGAAGGTACGAGAAAAAAAGTTCAGTGAAGGTGAACTGGTTTGGAAGGTGATTTTGCCGATTGGGTCTAAAGATAACAGATTTGGTAAATGGTCACCTAACTGGGAAGGACCATATTAGATTACTATATTATTTCACTCTTAAATTACTAGTACAATGCCCGTGCTAATGCCTAGGATGATGCTCTCCCATGCCACGCCCACGGTTGCCGCGTAGTGGCCAGGACGAAGCTCTCCCGTGGCACGCCCACGGTGGCCCAGGCGGAGCTCCCCCGTGCCCACACCCGCGATGGCCGGGAAGAAGCTCTCTCGTGAGCTTTCCCGTGCCGCACCTGCGGTGGCTGAGGTGGAGCTCCCCTGCGCTCGCACCCACGATAGTCGACCAGGGCGGAGCTCCCTCGTGCCCACACCCATAGAGGCGAGGACGAGGAAGTTGTGGAGCTTCTTTGCGGTGGCCTGGGTGGAGCTCCCCTATGCCTGTGCCTGTGCCTGTGGCTGCCAGCCGGGACCATGCTTTCCCGCGCTCGTGCCCGCTGAGGCAAGGATGAGGAAGTCGCAGAGCTCCACCATGACGCGCCTACGGTGGCTGGCCGAGGCCAGCTCTCCCACGCCCGCACCCATAGAGCCACAGAGGTGAGGACGAGGAAGTCGCAGTGTGTGTCCATAGGCTGTGTGGTGGTGTCCCGGCTCCACCACCACCCATGGCATAAGGTGCCCACCGATGCCCCTGGCTCTCGATCTGGTGGTGCTTGTCCTTGTGGGATGCACATTGGTCAGAGGTGAGCGGGTAGGCCTGTTGGTGTTTCTTAAAATACACTTTTCATACCGCCAACATGCATACAAACTCTATAAAATATCACCAAACATTAGAAATAGGGCTTTTTATGCTAACCAAATTCCACAGTTTTGATGAACACATGTGTAGGCAGGACACTAGGGTTTGAGCCGCCAAAATCAAAGAATTGAAGGCACATTTAATTCAAATACAGAAGTGCATCAAAATGCAATTGGATTCAAACTCAAAAGGCCGAGGAGCATTGTCTGGGCTTTGGGCCTAGGCCAACGGAGCCAGCCAGGGGGCGGCCGCCCCCTAGGGTCGGCCGACCCCGGCCTGGCCCAGCTCCCCACCGCCTTTTTCAGAGGCGGTGCATGCGAAGCCCTAGCGCGGTTCCCGGCTGCATTTTGCAGTTTACCCCCTCCCAAACCGACCTTTCACACCTATATAAGGAGGGGGAGAGGGCCTCTCATTCATCATCATTCAATCCATTCAAGCTTCAAGTCCACAAGAATAAAGAGAGATACAAGAGTAGTAGTAGAGAGGCGGAGCTTCCACTCATATCCTTAGCCTCTAGTTAAAAATAGAATAGGAGAGTGAGTTAGAGTGTAGAGTAAGAGAAGTAACAAGCACCCGGTCCGTTCCCCTAGTTGCACTGGGCGGAAGGGCCGAAGTGCTGCCCGCTTCCCGAGCTATACCTCTACAACCTGGAATACCATATTGGGGTAAGCAAAGGTTGTATTCTTCTTTTGTTCTAAGAAGTTATTGAGTAATCGTTATCGTGTTCTTATAATCTTGCGGGTTCGTTGTCTATCTCTCGGTAGATACTCTAGTAGAGGGACTCTTGCTGGCTGGCGGGAGGACCTGCGCAACGCTAGAGTAGTAGCTAATAACGTAGACGTGGTGTCTAGGTTAGAGGTTACCCTCGTTTGCCTTGTATCCCACGGTTGAGGGGTCGGCAGCAGGTGGTGACAGCCCTGTTTTTCCTTAGTTTCCCCCACGTCCGGATACGGCGTAGAGCTACACGCCGGTATTACCTGGCAGACCAGGTACGCTCCGGTGCCCGAAGTAAGATTAGAAAAGCACATTGCCTTGCACAAAACTTCTACCATTAGGAGAACCTCACTACCTAAGTCATCCCTCTCACTTTACTCTAGGGTACACTTAGTTTAAGTCCCAAAACACCTCCGTTCCCTGTGAAATCTTGATACCCTGAATACCACCGGGTGAAGTGCTACAACGGTACTTCCGTGCGCTTGCGGATAATTGGCTGCATCGCTAAGAAATACCAACAAGCATTTCTGGCGCCGTTGCCGGGGAACGGTTGTCGTTTTTGAGTCGAACCTAGTTGCCCGTGTATCATCTCCCATTTTTATCTAAATATATATATATATATATATATATATATATATATATATATAAATTATAAAAAAAATACTATGGAGCCAAACACACTTTACCAACTCTCTGCTCCTAAGGGTGAGCTCGTAGAACCACCACAATCGTCAAAGCCAATCACAGCTTCAAGTTATGAGCTCCGTCCTGGCTTTATAGCCATGGTTCGGGAACAAACCTTCTCAGGCCTAGATTATGAAAATCCATATCGTCATTTAAGGGAGTTTGAGCAACTCTGTGCATGCCTGACAATTTCGTGTATGTCGCAAGAAACCCTTAGGTGGAATTTGTTTCCCTTTTCTCTTGAAGAGAAGGCGAAACATTGGTACGCCCATAACGTAGGAAAGGTGAAAGGAGATTGGGAAGAATGGAGGAACAGATTCTGTCTCACGTTCTTCCCTATATCTCGTGTCGCTGCCCTACGACAAGAGATTCTCAGCTTCCAACAACAAGAAAAGGAAACCATAGGTACAGCCTGGGATAGATTTTTAATTCTTACCCGTTCTGGCCCAGACTTGTCAATCCCTAGCCATGTGTTGTAACAACATTTCTGGCTAGGGCTACACAAGGAGTCTGCCCTACAATTAGACATAGCTGCCGGAGGGTCGTTTAACCACAAGACCACAGCAGAAGAAGAAGCCTTACTAGACCTCATTCTAGAGAACACTCCTCCGCTAGAACCCCTCCGCGTAGAGCCCCAACCTGAAATAGGGGAAGTCTCAATAGCCTCTACTGACAATACACCTATAGAGACATCTCCTACCATATCGGGACCCCCGAAGGAAGATTTTCAACCTTCAGATCTCCCGTTCTTCGAGGATGATCTTTTTAAAGATTTCGGAAACACCTCGAAGTACTCATGTCAAAGAAAGCCACAAGTTGCCACTGTTAATGATCAGCTAGATGAGGATTTTATAAAACATTCAATTAATGAACTCTCAGCTATCATGAGTCAGGAATGGACCAAAGAAACGGAGTTATCTTCTGATCCACTTCAGATTAATACTCCATCTTCGTCCATTCAGTGCAAAATTCGGCGTAGCTGGCAAGAAGCATTGTATAATCCACTTGTCGGGGCTAATTTAATGACGAAATCTTTTATGCTCACCCATCTAGGGTCTGAACCACTGGCCCCGACAGAGAAAACTCTCAGGGTAGCCCCGCGTACGGAATTGAAAAGTTGTGGGATTCTCCACCAAACCCATGTACGACTTGATAACATCAGAACGAGTCTTGACTTTTATGTCTTTGACATTAAAAGTTTTGACATCCTTATAGGCCACCCTATAGAGCTTTTAACCCATGAACTGCCAGCTACAGGGGCAATGAACGTAAAATTGGGAAGAGACACTTTTTCCATTCCAATCACTCGAGCTAAAAACTCAGTGACCGACTCTCGACCCGACCTACCTTTGCCCAAGGAGGTGTTGGCCGTTTCACCTTTTGAAACACCTGAATCGTCCTTAGATAAAGACACGGAAAGCTTCATTCGAGAAGAGGACGAGCTAGGAGAAACCATAGAACTCCCCGAGGATGAAACGCCACCAAAACCTCCAATTGAGCTTAAACCCTTGCCCGCTGAGCTGCATTATGCCTTTCTAAACGGCAACAAAGAAACTCCCGTAATTATTAGTGATAAGCTATCTGATGAGGAGTCGAACAAACTCATTGTCATCTTAGAAAAACATAGCACAACCTTTGGGTATTCCTTGCAAGACCTCAAGGGAATAAGCCCAACACTCTGCACACATCGCATACCTACGGACCCTGAGCTTACACCTTCTCGTGAACCCCAACGTAGGCTGAACAACGCGATGCGTGAAGTCGTGAAAAAGGAAGTTGTCAAACTTTTTCATGCTGGGATTATTTATCCTGTACCACATAGTGACTGGGTTAGTCCCGTCCAAGTGGTTCCAAAGAAGGGAGGCATGACGGTCGTTAAAAACAATAAAGATGAGTTAATCCCCCAACGACCATAGACAGGGTGGAGAATGTGTATCGATTATCGAAAACTTAACAAGGCAACAAAGAAAGATCATTTCCCACTGCCCTTCATTGACGAAATGTTAGAGCGGCTGGCGAAACATTCTTTCTTTTGTTTTCTTGACAGGTATTCGGGTTATCATCAGATCCCTATCCACCCCGATGATCAAAGGAAAACCACGTTCACATGCCCATATGGAACGTTTGCTTATAGACGCATGTCCTTCGGACTATGCAATGCACCCGCCTCCTTTCAAAGGTGCATGATGTCTATCTTTTCTGACATGATCGAGGAAATTATGGAAGTTTTCATGGACGATTTTTCAGTCTATGGAAAAACTTTTGATCATTGTCTAGAAAACTTAGACAAAGTGTTGCAAAGATATCGTGATAAAGACCTGGTACTTAATTGGGAAAAGTGCCATTTCATGGTCAGAGAAGGCATCGTTCTCGGACACCTAGTTTCCGAGAGGGGAATCGAGGTAGACAAGGCCAAAATTAAAGTAATAGAGGGTTTACCTCCTCCAGTGAACGTAAAAGGGATCCAAAGTTTCTTAGGCCACGCTGGTTTCTATAGAAGGTTTATAAAAAACTTTTCACTAATTGCAAGGCCTCTTACAAATCTTTTAGCTAAAGAAACACCCTTTGAGTTCACCGATGAGTGTCTCACTGCCTTTCATACTTTAAAGAAGGCACTCATCTCAGCACCAATCATCCAACCCCTGGATTGGTCGCTACCGTTTGAGATAATGTGTGATGCAAGTGACTTTGCTGTCGGGGCAGTCTTAGGTCAAACAAAAGATAAATAGCATCATGCAATTGCTTATGCTAGCAAAACTATGACAGGAGCTCAGTTAAATTATGCTACCACAGAAAAAGAGCTCCTTGCCGTAGTTTTCGCTATTGATAAATTCAGATCTTACTTAGTGGGAGCAAAAATAATTGTTTATACTGATCATGCTGTTCTAAAATACCTGCTCACTAAGAGAGATGCAAAACCTTGCCTCATAAGATGGATCTTGCTGTTACAAGAATTTGATTTAGAAATAAAAGATAAAAAGGGTATAGAAAATACTATGGCAGACCATCTTTCGCGTATGCAAGTCACTAACATGCAGGAACTACCCATTAATGACTCCATGCGCGACGACATGCTGTTAAGAGTGACTGACCTGAACCCGTGGTACGCCACCATCGTCAACTACATGGTCACGGGTTACGTACCACCAGGCGAAAGCAGGAAGAAGCTGCAAGTTGAGAGCCACCGACACCTTTGGGATGACCCATACTTGTATCGGGTCTGTTCCGACGGGCTTTTGAGGAGGTGTGTACCAGCAACCGAAGGAGAGAAAATCATCGAACAATGCCACTCTGCACCATACGGAGGCCACTATGGAGCCTTCCGCACTCAAGCCAAAATCTAGCAGTGCGGATTCTTCTGGCCGACGATGTATGAGGACACGAAGGACTTCATCCGAAGATGCCGGAAGTGTCAGTTTCAAGGCAACATCACTCCTCGCAATGAAATGCCCCTCCATTACAACCTATCGGTCAAAGTATTTGATGTATGGGGCATAGACTTCATGGGTCCATTCCAGAAGTCCCAAGATTGCGAGTATATCCTGGTTGCTGTTGACTATGTGTCCAAGTGGGTAGAAGCTCTACCATGCCGAGCTGCTGACGCAAAGCACGCACGGAAGATGTTTCATGAAGTGATCTTTCCTCGGTTCGGAACACCCAGGATGGTTGTGAGTGATGGAGGATCACATTTCATTGACAGAACATCAGAAACTTCCTGCGTGAGCTTGGAGCAAAGCACAACATAGCTACCCCGTACCACCCTCAAACAAGCGGTCAAGCGGAAACCTCAAACAAGCAAATCAAGAACATCCTGCAGAAAACAGTCAACGAAATGGGGAAGGGTTGGAAGAGCAAGTTACCAGATGCCCTCTGGGCATATCGGACGGCCTATAAAACCCCCATAGCATGTCACCATTCCAGATGGTATATGGCAAAGCATGCCATCTCCCGGTTGAGCTCGAGCACCGAGCTTACTGGGCGATCAAGAACTGGAATATGGACTTCAAGCTAGCTGGCAGGAACCGACAGAAACAGATAGCTGAGCTTGAAGAATGGCAAGAAAAAGCTTACCACAGTGCCAAGATATACAAGGAAAGAACAAAGAAATGGCACGATCACCGAATCAAACCCAAGGAGTTTAGAAAAGGCGACCGCGTTCTACTCTTCAACTCCAAGGTACGACTTTTCGGTGCAGGAAAACTTCGAAGTAAGTGGAAAGGCCATACACCGTCATCGAGACGTCCGAGCATGGCGCGATCACCATAGCAGATGACGAAGGTAATATCACTAAGGTAAATGGTCAACGCTTAAAAGTTTTCCTGGAACCCAATTTTGAAAAGGAAATTGAAACAATACATTTGATTAATTGGGTTTAAATTATAAAATAATAATAATAATAATATAAATAAAATATTTCAATTAATTCTGCTTAGTTTTGAATTACCAAAAATAAAAATATGATTTCTAAAAAGGATCTTTAGTTTTTAGCTTTTACCTTTCAATAAAACCCTTGTTTCTCTAAAAAATATCTAGGAAGTGTAGCAAAACGCAGGCAGATTCAAAATTTGAAAAGTGGGACGAGCGCGCATGCCAAAATTCAGGGCCAACGGACGTGCCCAGGGGTCGGCCGCCCCTGGCCTGACACGTCTGCGGCCCGATCTTTTCCAGCGTCTATCTCTTCGTCATCCCTATCCTTATCTGCATGCAAATTCAAATTTGCCGCTCGTGATCTCGCCAGGGAGGGCCTTCTTCCTATTTAAACACCTCCTAACCCCTCTCTAAGCCATAGCCATTAGTGCTTTCCAAGTTTACATGTTCACAAACCACCTCTATCAAGAGTAGCGCTTAGGGAATCGGCAGCCACGCGCTAGCGCTGTTCGTGGAGTCGGGAGGATCCTTCGATGGCGAAGGAGAATTCTCCGAGGCGAACATGAGGGAGGCGTTCGGTGTGGAAGAAGGAGAGATGCTGACGTACCCTCTTGCCATCATGCCCCCTTCAAGCATCACGAGCGAAGGAACGAGCCTGCGTTCCACGGCTCGCACGAAGGTGGCGGCGCACAAGACGGCGGCACCGAGGAAGACGGCGCGCGACGATGCGCCGCCGCCGACGGTGAACAAGAAGAAGGCGCCTGTAGATCCATATGTTGTAACGCCTTCGGGCAGTTTAGACTTTAGGTTCTTATCTTCGGGATCCACTGCGTGCTCCGACCCATCCTACACCGTGGTGGGAATTAGAAAACCCGATGGAGGATGCGGGAAGGGCCTCATGCGTAATCCGCCGCTCGCGCCACCCGCACCTGCGCCCGCGCCTAAGACAGCCGCGACCACCTCGTCCGCCCCCTTACGTATCAAACGCGCAAACCCTGCTAAAGGGGGGCGATCAAACCGGCTGCCAAGTGACTCTAATCTGCCTTCTGCTGCCTCTCGCGTTCCAAATCGCAAGCGCGAAAATCCCATCCTTAGGGGGCAGCCACACGGATTTCTTAGCGATTCAGATAATGAGTCGAAGCGGAAAAGCGCGCGCACTATCGCCGCGCTTAGGACTTCTGTGCGGTCACTACATGGTGTAGTGGAAGAGCTTAAAGGCGAAATAGCTAACACCCGCCTGAAATATATAGAGCTTAAGGACGACTTAGCCGCTGTACAATTCGCTCTAACCAACCGGCTTGTCAAGGTAGCTCGGGCTACGGGTGTAGAGCATGTTCTAGACACAAACCGCATCTAGTTTAATTTTGCTTAGCCGAGTAATTTATTTTCCCTTTTATTCAGATTTCCTTCATTTACTTTGTAATCAATGTCTCGGCTTATATTGAATAATAAAGAAGTCCTTTGTTCGAATTATTTTGTCTCCACTTGTTTTTGTATTATTTTTGTCTACTTGAGAAAAATCAAAGAACAGGTACAAAAACAAGTGTGGGGGAGGAATCGCCATCAAGGTAATCTTACATAGAAAAAATTTCAGAATTATTTTTATTCCTCCTATGACAATCTAAATCTGATTTATATGATAAAAATACTGCTAATAAAATAAAAAGATAAAAAAATAAATGAATACTCCATTTCCTTTCTGCCTTTGAAATTAAACATGCATACTCTTTATTCCTCGCCAAAAGCCTACCATTTATGAGCAACTTTTTATAAGGACCCTATTGCTTCTAAGTAATTGAGATTTGCGATATAGTAGGATGATTTGAAACTTGCTCACTTATGCAATGAACTTGGAGATTTATTTGATAAAATTAAAATTGCAAAAAGTCTACTCTTCAATGATAGATAATTACCTACCAAGGCCAAATATATTACTCTTGATAAAAATTCTACAAATAGCTGCTTATTTGTTTTGAGTTGTGTCAAGTCTTGTTGACCCTTGTTAAGAGATTTATCATGCTCTCAAGATCAAGATCACGTACACTCCAGATACATATATATGCCGCTTCTACACTGGGAGTGCACAAAAACATGCCTTACATGTCCACCATACAAACACTCCATGTTTTAAAGAATGATCTCTAGTGCATCTTAGATAAAGACATGGGCTATGCAAAAATATATATAAAAAAAGAGAAGAAAAAAAAATGGGCAAGTGCCCGCCGTAGAATTAGGGGTATAAAAATACCCACCTGAAAAAAAATATAGGACACATGAAGGTCCTAAGTATACAAAAAAAAGATGAGCACACGAAGGCTCACAAGAAAATAAAAAAAGTTATGATAGCCATGTCTAGAAATACTTGATGAGATCATATCAACCAACGGAGTTGTTTATACCATATACCACACACACTTGCACATCTTGATATAAGGGTTTGATATTTCTCTTCTTGGATCCGAGATTTGACTCGACAATACATACAAGGTAAGTATGCATTCTCCTTGGTCCATACCCAAAACTCCAAATACAGCTTATAGAGGTAGGACAAATCAAGAGGTACTTTTACCTTGGTAAGGAACCAGAAACATTCTCGAGTGATTTGAGAGTATCATCTGAAGAGCAAGACTATTTTTATTCAAAAAGGTAAAAACCCAAGTTTTGAGCAAAGTTGAGTAAGAAGATTTGAATCCTAACTGTTCCATTTTTCAATTACTCGAGATGTTTTGGTAGACACTCTGAATGCTCATAAGTTCAGGTGAGGCTTGGAATAGTTTGTATGCAGGTTCATTATCAGGAGAAGTGGAACCATCTTAGCCCAAAAACATAAGCTTTACTCGAGGACGAGCAAAGGGCTAAGTGTGGGGGAGTTTGTTGGCGTTTCTTAAAATACACTTTTCATACCGCCAACATGCATACAAACTCTATAAAATATCACCAAACATTAGAAATAGGGCTTTTTATGCTAACCAAATTCCACAGTTTTGGTGAACACATGTGTAGGCAGGACACTAGGGTTTGAGCCACCAAAATCAAAGAATTGAAGGCACATTTAATTCAAATACAGAAGTGCATCGAAATGCAATTGGATTCAAACTCAGAAGGCCGAGGAGCATCGTCTGGGCTTTGGGCCTGGGCCAACAGAGCCAGCCAGGGGGCGGCCGCCCCCTAGGGTCGGCCGACCCCGACCTGGCCCAGCTCCCCACCGCCTTTTGCAGAGGCAGTGCATGCGAAGCCCTAGCGCGGTTCCCGGCTGCATTTTGCAGTTTACCCCCTCCCAAACCGACCTTCCACACCTATATAAGGAGGGGGAGAGGGCCTCTCATTCATCATCATTCAATCCATTCAAGCTTCAAGTCCACAAGAATAAAGAGAGATACAAGAGTAGTAGTAGAGAGGTGAAGCTTCCACTCATATCCTTAGCCTCTAGTTAGGAATAGAATAGGAGAGTGAGTTAGTGTGTAGAGTAAGAGAAGTAACAAGCACTCGGTCCGTTCCCCTAGTTGCACTGGGTCCGCTTCCCGAGCTGTACCTCTACAACCTGGAATACCATATTGGGGTAAGCAAAGATTGTATTCTTCTTTTGTTCTAAGAAGTTATTGAGTAATCGTTATCGTGTTCTTATAATCTTGCGGGTTCATTGTCTATCTCTCGGTAGATAGTCTAGTAGAGGGACTCTTGCTGGCTGGCGGGAGGACCTGCGCAACGCTAGAGTAGTAGCTAATAACGTAGACGTGGTGTCTAGGTTAAAGGTTACCCTCGTTTGCCTCGTATCCCACGGTTGAGGGGTCGGCAGCAGGTGGTGACAGCCTTGTTTGTCCTTAGTTTCCCCCACATCTGGATACGGCGTAGAGCTACACGCCGGTATTACCTGGCAGACCAGGTACGCTCCTGTGCCCGAAGTAAGATTAGAAAAGCACGTTGCCTTGCACAAAACTTCTACCATTAGGAGAACCTCACTACCTAAGTCATCCCTCTCACTTTACTCTAGGGTACACTTAGTTTAAGTCCCAAAACACCTCCGTTCCCTGTGAAATCTCGATACCCTAAATACCACCGGGTGAAGTGCTACAACGGTACTTCCGTGCGCTTGCGGATAATTGGCTGCATCGCTAAGAATTACCAACAAGGCCATGCCCGCACGGTGAAGCATGGCATGGTAGTCGCCGACGTTAGACACCATAAGGCGATCGTTGCAGAGCAGTGGCGTGGACGACAAGTGTAGGTCCTACGCCTGGATGACACTGAGACAAAGATACTAGAGCTTCGACGAGAGGTAGGCTTTGGACCAGTGTGCACATGATAGGGCTAAATGGTCATGTTTGACAGTGTTAGATGTTGAGGTGGACGGAGTGGCGTACAAGACAAAGAAGTTCAGAACGATGGCACTCATGAGAGCTCATCCTTTTTAATGGCTTGTGTGTAATTATAATCTTTTAATGACACACATGTAAAAGCCTCAAGATATTATACTGACTAGCAAGGTATTTTATAGAGATTTTAATTACTTTATAAAGCACTTGATTTATTAATCAATTTTATTTTATTATTCAAGCTTATATCTAAGGCATATTTATCTATCCTAGTAAACAGTCTATTCTTATGCTACAAAAATTACAGTAAGCTCCTAATATTGCAACTAGGCCACTGTAAAAGTTTCAGGGTCATAGATGTTACAGATTCATCACAAAAATTACTACAAGTTAAACATTTATTTAATAAAGTACTTCTAAATGATTTTATGACTTCTAGAACAACATAGTTAGGTTCTAACAAAACC
The DNA here is from genome assembly GCF_000003195.3 of Sorghum bicolor. Lineage (NCBI taxonomy): Eukaryota > Viridiplantae > Streptophyta > Magnoliopsida > Poales > Poaceae > Sorghum > Sorghum bicolor. The sequence goes on along the minus strand of NC_012873.2, from coordinate 49,790,761 downwards.
TACCAGCAGACAGAGCATGATTTTAGGAACATAACAAAATTAGTTTCACTATTTCTGGACATCTACAAGATTTGTTATGATTTTCTAAAGTTTAGCACAAAATTTAAATTAAAAAAAACATTTCTTATTCTCTGCAAAAAGTAAAATGACCCTCGGCCCATGCGGCTCGTAACGGAACGGCCCATGCAGGAGAACGCTGCCCACAACAGGGCGGAGCCCACGTGTGCCGACATCTTTGCAAAAGAGCCCCTGAGCTAACACTAAATTACGTGACCTGCAATGACACTATTGACACAGAGAGCAACATTGCACAAACGACCCCGGAAGAAGTCGTCTTCACAACGGGGAGGTCCCCGACGCTCTGCTCACACGACGGCGTGACTAGACCGACACTGTGCTACTACACCGACCACCCTAGGACCTAAGGGGACGATTGGGAAGACGATGCTCACTAGGGGACCAAAGCAGAAGGGTAGGTAGCGATTGGTGGGTAGGTACTCAGCGGATCGACCTTGCCATGGTAGCCATGATCTACGAGGGGTGGCGGGCATGTTCCAGTGATCTAGGAGGGGAATAGGTTAGTTGAGTATGCGATAGAGTAACAAGGACTCATCCCAGACCTTACCGAGGTGATGGCATGGCTAGAGGTAGCTTGTGTAGGGCTGGCCACGAGCGAGCGGGGGGTATGGCGGCGCTTCAATGGTGACAAGGGTGTGTCACTGGCGGCTAGGGTGTGATAGAGCATGGGGTATGGTGCACATGGGGTGGCAGTGGTCGAGGTGATGTTGTGGCTGTGGTCAATTTAAAGGAGATGGTTGAGCAGGTGAGTTATCCCCAATGGTGGCTGGTTTGGCCTTATTGGCGCCACAGGGAGGAAAACTCCAAATTGGAGCTGGCCAGTGCCCTGAGTGATGAGTGGTAGGGTCAGGAGGTTATGCTGCATGCTAGAGAAACTCAGGCCGCAGTGAATTAAATGAAGATGACCTCTCCATGCCCAAACACGCTGAGTGGCTGTGACGGTCACGGCGGCAGCAGTGAAAGGACCGGGCAAGTCAAGGCACTAACGATCGCAACTTGGCGTGGCTTGAGTTAAGGTGGTGGTTGGCATGCTCGAGCGATGCAGTGGTTAGCAAATACGTGGGTTAAATGTTGCAAGACCATGTGCACGACAGCGGCCATGTGCACGGATCGACGATGCGGCGGTGCGCACTTCACGCGGGCACTGCACGAGGCACCAGAGCGGAAGCAGTGCCGTGAGCACATTAGCATGCACGACGGTAGGGCCGAGAGCAGCAGGGCGACACAGGGAGGGTGTGTTGACGGTCCTTAAGTACTAAAATTAATAATCAAATAAACATGAAAAAGGATCAATATGAAACAAACATCTAGAATTAGGGTTTTATCTGACAGAATTCCACGAGTTTTGGTGTTTATCTATTTCTGCAGGTGTTTATCAGAAAATATGGAGAGAAGGCCCACATGTCATGTTTACAACGAGATAATTACGTGCCGCGCAATTTTCCTCGATCTAGAAGGGTCCAGAAGCCACGGGAACGAACGGGACGCGATTCGGGCTCGGGGGCTGGGCGCCCGCCCACCCCCCTTGGGCGCTCGCCCAGGGTTGGAGGCCAAACAGGACTCTGCTTCGGGGCAAGACTCCACCGACCTAAAGGATCAATCTAAACCATACAATCTATGTCGGTTTGATCCAATGGCTCACGTTCACTTGAGGGGACTATAAAACCAGACCCCCTGGCCCCTGGAGGAGAGAGAAGAAATCATTATTCAGAGGTAGCCATCAAAGTTAGGGTTTAGAGCTTCTCTCCCACAGAGAAAGAATTAGCTACTCCCTAATCCTTCAAGTTTAGAGGTTGATTAGATAGCAATTAGAGAAGTAGAGCACTACGCTCTGGATTCGGATCTTCGGTAATAAAGATTGGTATTATTCATATCTTTATCTAATTCTATTGTTCTAATTGCATTATGTCTCTAATTATTATGTTCTTAGTTTGCTCTAGTTCTATATTTGATATAGTTCTAATTGATAATGAGTTTATGTATAAGTTTGCAAAGCGCTTAGCTCTTGACGCGAGGGAGTTAGGTGATAGATCACATGTGAGCGTGGTGCTTAGATGTTATTTATCTGCAAATGTATCCTATTGGCCGAGTCGTGTGGTAGTTCGCGATAGTAACAGCTTCGTTGATTCTTATATAGTCCACCCTCCGTTGATAGGACAGGCAGAACCGGTATTGTGGAGTAAGTCATGCGATGTTCTGATTTACTTTATCAATGTTCCTTATACATGAATGAAGAGTCTTTTATGCTATACATGATCTTGTAGATAACTAGAGTAGATTATGACTTAGTAGTTAGTAGATAACTTAGAATCCATTCTCTAGCTAATCCGACATCACCTACATATATGAGGAGTAGTCGATTTTCTAATCGCTGTGTTATCTACCCATGAACTTATACTTTATTATCATTATCTTTATGGTTTACCCCCTGCTAAAGTAAGTGACTGTGTGACGAGTTTCTCATTAGTAATCATGTTCTTGCAAGTTTATCTCTAGTCTATGCCTTGATAGATTTTGTCCCTTGATTTAATTCCATCTTCTTGAGATCCCTTGAGCAAAATTATAAATAACGATACCTGGAATACTTATCCTGGTGAAATGCTACAATGAGGTGTTTTATCTGTGCGCTTGCGGATAGAATAGATTATTTTCTAGAGAGCCTTTACATTTATAAATACCTTTGTACACTCTGGCGCCATGCTAGGGATGACAACCTAGTATCTAAGTGGTGTTAGCTAGTGTCAACAGGGTGCATGTGGGTGTGCGTAGAGGCATGATGCTGAATGCGCACGTGCGGTGATCGCACACAAATGACTGCCAACCAGGGAAAGTGGTCATGCACGAACTTTAAAGTAGACACAACGGCTAACTAGGCCCTCCCAACTCTCAACCAACTACACTACTACTCAGAGGGCACATCAAACTTTCCAAAAGACTCAAGAAACTACACTGATGTTTAACTAGATTTCTCAGGATTAAGTTAAGAACATTAGTTTGTCCGTAGATTAGAAAACTGCATTAAACCCTAGGTTCTAGGTTGAAAACCTATTTCAAATTCAAACTTTGAGTTCTAGAAAGAACTAGTTAGAAATATCATATTTCAACGCCACAAGTTGAAACGTTTTCTTTGAGATTCGTACTAACAACTTTATTAAGACACTTTCACATGTTCTATATCATTTTTGTTCTTGAAAATTACAAGTTCAACCCTACGCGATATTAGACGAGACAAGGATTGATTTTTAGTTTTCTATTTTCTTTAAGCTTTCCTTTCTTTACGATTTCACACATGCATTCACAACCATAACATGATGCTTATGACATAGTTTTGGTGGTTGATTATGCAGTACACCAAGGGTGTCACAGCTCTAGCCCCTAAAAGAAAATCTCAACCTGAGATTTCTGGCGCCTTGTGTGGAAAAGAGAGATATGGAAAATTTTATTTCTTGAGGAATTACCTTTGCGAACTAGAAAGAAGATGGGGATAATTCTTGATGATATAATCCTCTTGTTCCCAAGTGGTTTCGTCCTCAGAATGGTTTTGCCACTGGACTTTATAGAACCTCACCACTTTATTTTGAGTGACTCTTTCCTTCTCATCAAGTACCTTGACAAGATGCTCAACATTGGTAAGATCAGGTTGGAGAGGGAGCCCCTCAATCTCCACTATTTCCTCTAGGACTCAGACACTTTTTCAACTAGGAGACATGGGAAACATTATGGACTGCCGATAAGATATCTGGGAGTTGAATGCAATAAGCCATAGAACCACATCGCTCAAGAACTTTATACGACCCAACATATCGGGGAGCTAACTTGCCTTGAACCCCAAACCGATGCACACCTCTCATAGGAGACACTTTGAGATACACATGATCACCAGCCTCAAACTATAGGGGCCTTCTTCTTTTGTCCGCATAAGTTTTCTGGCAGTTCTGAGCTACTTTCAAATGACTCTGAATAACAGTGACTTGATCTCTTGCCTCCTTAATAAGTCGGGGCCAAAATATCCATGGTCTCCTACTTCAACCCAGTTAAGTGGTGTTCTACATCTCTTGCCATACAAGGCCTCAAAAGGTGCCATGCAAATGCTCTCTTGAAAGCTATTGTTGTAAGAAAACTTAGCTAAAGGTAAGCATTCATCCCACTTCTTGGGAAAAGAGATGACACAAGCTCTCAACATATCTTCCAACACTTGGTTGAATCTTTCTGTCTACCCATCAATCTGAGGATGATAAGCTAAACTTCTTAGAAGATGAGTGCCAAGACAATGCTTCCAAAAACAAGACATAAACACTGACCCTCTATCACAGATTATGGTGAGAGGAACTCCATGCAAGGTCACAATCTTGTTGAAGTACAACTTAGCATACTTCTGAGCTTGATATCTATTGTCTACTGGTAGAAAATGAGTAGACTTGGTGAGTCGGTCCACTTTCACCCAAATGGAATCATACCCCCGGGAAGTATGGGGTAAACCAACAATGAAATGCATAAAGATATCTTCCCACTTCCGAATAGGAATGGGTAAGGGCTACAGGAAACCAGGTGTACGCATGTCGTTTGCCTTGACTCTACCACAAACGTCACACCACACAACATAATGAGTAGCATCCTACTTCAAATTTGGCCACCAATACAAGTGACGCAAATCATGGTACATCTTATTTCTCCATAGGTGAATGGATAGCTTGGAGTTATGAGCCTCATCCAAAATCTTCCTTCTAAGCTCCTCATTCTTGGGAACCGCTATGCGGTCCTTGAACTTCACTACACCATGCTCGTCTATACTAAAATGAAGATGACTTCCCTCATCCATCAACTTCTTGATATGAGGAATCTTTGTTTCATCTTTCCTTTGACCTTGAATGATTTGCTGAAGCAGATTTGAGACTAAAGCAATGTGAGCCAAAACCTCAGAATGGGTGAGAGACAAGGGCTCTTCCTCAGCCGAATGTGACTTCCGGCTTAAAGCATCGGCTACCACATTTGCCTTTCCTGGATGGTAATAGACTTCCAAGTTATAGTCCTTGATACACTTCAACCCTCTCCATTTCCTCATGTTTAACTCAGACTGAGTGAAGATGTACTTGAGACTCCTGTGATCAGTGTGTGAATCCCAATTTTGACAAGTCAAGGAACTACCCATGGGTCTGCTTTACAAAAGGAGGGACAACCAGATAAGTGTTTCGACTAAACACAAGTGTGGATAGAAATAGTCGATCAGAGGGACATTGAATCAAGGCAAGACGTGAAAGACGTGTTAGGTTCCATTGTGAAAGAGAAGTTAGAGTCCGGATTACCTTTTTGGGATAAGTCATGTTAGGACATGAGACTAGGTTTCTAGGGCTATAAATATTAGAAACCCGATCATTGTAAGAATAGACACAATCATAATACAAACCCTTTCCGGCTTTGGCCACCAACCTAAGAGTAGGAGTAATAGTAGATCTCAACGAGACCTTCAACAAATCGAGATGCATCGATTGATTTCGATCTTTAGTTTGCTTGTAAGTATTATCATGGTTTATGTTTAGTTTGTCATGGCTGCATCATTCGAACTCATGTCAAACTCGATTTTGAACTAGTTATCGACTTGAATTGTATTTGTAAGGCTACATTGTTTCAATCTCTTATGAATGTCGGTTTGAGTTAGTTATCAACTATATTAAATTGGCAATTTAATAGATTCATTAAGTTATCAATATTGTTCAGAGAGTAATGTTTTATTTATCATAACAATATTCTGCCCAATCAAGATTCGACGCGTTAATTTTAGCTTTAAATCTAAATGCTTGTCATAAACGCCAAGTAAACAATGATCATTGAGCAAATTTAAGATAACTAACCTGTTGATCTTGATTGTTACATATTGTGAGTTCGAGATATTTACTTTATTGTGATTAATTTGGCAATTAAAACTAAATCTAGTTATAATAAAGTAGATAGATCTTGTTCGTGCTTCATGGATCGTGTATTTGTTGAATAGCCGATCCAGTTAAGCTTAAACGAATAGTGCATGTGTGTGAACCCGATTTTGGTATTAAATAAACTAGTAACTCATGTTAAATTTATTGAAGCCCGCTAGACCAGGTGAATATAAAATTAATATAATTATGAAAGTAATTTATTAGAACCGCAGACCTTTAGACCATTTTTAATGAATTATTATTTATTTAATGGATAAGAGGACAAATACACGTAAGCTATCTCTTGCATACATATAGCGTATCGGTTAAAAAGCCGTTTCGATTGTTTTTTACCCATAGATGTGATCTTTCGATGAAATATGAAAAAGCTTAATAACAAATGTCATCATGCATCACCTTTAGGAGTTGACTCTTTAGTCAATTTCCTGTGACTAAAGGCTTCTTAGAGCCATACATCTTGGAACTATCTGGCAACAACCGATAGGTTCCATAATTTGATGTTTATTTCTCTTCCTTGTTAATTTTAGGTCAAATTGACTGGCACGTCCTAGATTCGAGTCACCAAGCTTGTGCATTTAGGGCTCAGGAGGTCTAGAACTTTGGCTTTTATACTCCCTCTAGGAGCCTCCGAGATTGTTAATGTGAGAAACCAATTTTTGCACCAACATATCTTTTGGCATGCCAGGTGGGACAATGCAATGGACAACATGGAAAATGAGAACGTGCTCAACGTTACTCTAGGTGAGCTCCCTGATCCACTAAAGGAATTGCTTATCACTACTGTGAATCAATACTAGGAGAAGTGTTTGCTTTCTTTTAGCAAGAATAGAGACAAGAAGGTGATCCAGAAGACTCTTTTCCCAAGAGTAATTCTGGAAGGAGAGTGTGATCCTAATGTTCAAATCTAGCACAGTGCTATGTATGAAACTATCAGCAAAGCCATAGCAGCAACCTTGGCTAATCCTAATGAGATGTTCTTGAATGGCGTCACTAATGCCATTAAAGAAGCTTTTAGTCTAGACATATAGAATAGAGGTCCAACATATTCTGTTCCTACTGGAAATAGACAAACATTTGTCAGGCCGACATCAGGAGAGCAACCATCTGGAGAACTTGCAGGTGAAAATCATCACCTTAATGGAGGCAACACTGTTCAAGAGTCAGTGCAACAACCGACATTAGACTATGGTCATTTGGCTGCAAAAATTGCTCCTCGTAGTAGAAGACTTGCGAGGGATTTTAATGCTCCACTATATCAAGGAAGTGTAGCACCTGGAGAAATTCCCCCCAGCTATCATTATGTTTCTGAGCATTATACTTTGAATGGTTTTGAGAATCTTGGATATCAGCCTAATCATCAAAGAATATAGAATAATGGTTATCCAGAACCAAACAATCAACAAGGAGCTCAGTTTCAGATAGATCAGCTGATGAATCAAGTAACTGATATGGTATAGTGACAGTTTGGTCTAAAACCTAAGAATACGACAGTCTCATACAAGAAACCATATCTAGAGTGGTTTGATCAAGTATTGTTACCACCAAGGTATAGGTTGCCTGATTTTGTTAAGTTCACAAGAACTAGCTCAACATCGACTATCGATCACATTAGCCAATATTTGACTCCGCTTGGAGAGATTGCTGACGAGCCTGCATTCAAAGTGAGTGTTGACGTAGATAAGTACTCTTTTTAACCGTCAACATAGCATGAGAAAGGACTAAAATCAGAATACAATATAGCCATAGGGGTTATTACTAACGGAATTAGTTTTGGTGATTATCTATTTCTCTAGGGGGTTATCGGAATAAAAACAAAAGGAGGTCCACATGTCAGATTTACATAGAGAGAAGACCCAAACGTCAACTCTAGAACAATCTAGAAGACTCGAGGAGGTAACCCTGCAAAGTGGGGACATTTTGGCAGCCACATAGGGGTGCCCGCCCCACTTCGCTTGGGCGGCCGCCCGGCCCCTATGGCCAATCATAGCCAACCTCACAAATCCTGCCTCCACCGCCTTTGAGGAGTAATGTTAAGCGCATGTTTAAGTTGGTTTGATCCAAGGGCCGTGGTGCTTCCTAGGGGGCTATAAATACAACCCGGCCCCCCTAGAGATCATCTCCTTCATTAGCTGCATCTACAACAGAAATTACGGTTTCATCTAGTAGAGAAGTAGAGGTCCCTCTAGTTCATCTAGTTCTAGTTCTAGTTCTAGTTCATCTAGTTTTAGTTCTTGTTGTCTAGTTGTATCTAGAAAATAGGGAGAGAGGAGGAGAGAGCTAAGGAGGAGCCGGATCTGTCGGATCTTCCTCAACATTGTACTTTTGCAACATCTAGTTAGTTTCTCAGCAATCTCCAGGTTCTTTAATTATTATTATTTCTAAGTTCACTTCTTATTTAATCCTTGCTTTATTATACTTACTAGATCTTCACTCGTATTAGTTATCCTAGGTAATTAGAGTAGTAAGCGCTAGTGTAGACGTGGTGTCTAGACTAGAGTTTACCTAAGTTTGTGCCCAATCCCACGGTTAGTTGTGGTAGCCCTAGGTGTGACAGCCCTGTCAGGCCTTTGTATTCCACCATGTTTGGGTTGGTGTTTTGTAGAGCTTTTTGGCAGCCTTCTTCCAACTACTTTCTTCCCAGTCTTTTTTGAGAGTTGGAAAGGTACTGTTGCTCCACGGTAAGTATAGTATAGTAAGCCTAATATTGATCACCCAATCAACTTAGAAAATTCTAGAAGGTTCCTTTCTACCCACAAAAAATATATTTATCTTTCTTCTCTTATCTTTATCCTTGGATGGACTTGATTATCTAGTATACTTTACATTCCCTGTGGAAAATCGATACTTGTCGACGGAAGCTAGTCGGCTGTCTACCTTGGGGTATACCCACGGTAGTAGTTTATCGGCAGACAGGTGCGCAAGCTACGAACTTGATGGGGGCGCAAGACACGGACAAGGTTTTTATCCTGGTTCGGCCGCCGTGTGGGTGTAATACCTACGTCCTGCGTTTGATTGTATTAATGTGGATTGAATTGTGTTGACTTGAGTTGTCTATGGGGGGTCCCTTGCCTCTCTTTATATAGTCCAGAGGGTAGAGTTACAGATCTGGAAACTAATCCTAGTCGGTTACAATTGCCATAGATAATATGATATCAATTCCTATTCTAACCGACTAGAATCCTGCTTGATCTCCACGTCTTGTTTCCTTGCGTGAAACTCTGAGCAGTTGGATCAAACCCCAAATCTGTCTCGCGATGGGCCAAGTCTCCTGGCCCAAGTCTAGCCATAAGGGTATAGGGGTTTATACCCCCACAGCTAGTCTCCGAGCACCATGTATTGTGATGTAACACGCCGTCTTGAGCTTCTTCGACAAGTGGGGCTTGACGTCTTCGACAGCTAGGAAAGTCGCCCGAACAGTTACAATGGTATTTTAACCAACTTGAAAACCAGCTGATCAACATCAACATCGAAGAAGCAGGTTGTTCGAAGAATGTATGGTGCTTTTAATCAAAAAAGATTTCTTTCTTGGTGAAGTGTGCTCGCTTTACTTTGTCTGAAAAGTATAGACTTTTAAAAAGCAAGCAAATTCACCGCAAGGTGAAGTGTGCCCACTTAGTTCCCGAGCCTGGTAGTAGGTGACATAGGCACGTAGTGCCAGGGTCTAAAAAGAAAATCATCTTAAAATTTCTGACAGTAAACAAGCATCGCTAGATGCATCGTACCGATGTAGTCCCCGAGCTTGCTGGAAGGCGAAGTATGAGCCTTGTAGCAAGGTCTAAAAAGTTAAAATTACCCAGTTAGACATTATGCAATTGAATTTACCAGTCTCCGAGCATATCATGCTTATCTGCGATTGAGCAGACTGATCGACCAGTCCCCGAGCGTATCATGCTCGGTGGTCGGTACAGTCCCCAGATTTTTAAATGAGCTGGCTGGTCGACCAGTCCCGAAGCGTATCATGCTCGGTGGTCGGTACAGTCCCCAGACTTTCAAATGAGCGGGCTGGTCGACCAGTCCCCAAGCGTATCATGCTTGGTGGTCGGTACAGTCCCCAGACTATCAAATGAGCGGGCTGGTCGACCAGTCCCCAAGCGTATCATGCTCGGTACAGTCCCCAGACTATCAAATGAGCAGGCTGGTCGACCAGTCCCCGAGCGTATCATGCTCGGTGGTCGGTACAGTCCCCAGACTATCAAATGAGCGGGCTGGTCGACCAGTCCCCGAGCGTATCATGCTCGGTGGTCGGTACAGTCCCCAGACTTTCAAATGAGCGGGCTGGTCGACCAGTCCCCAAGCGTATCATGCTCGGTGGTCGGTACAGTCCCTAGACTATCAAATGAATCAAACAAATTAATTACTTGGCTTTTGAAAACATCCCATCGCCGCATTAATTTGCGATGTGACGGGGCATCCTGCAATCTTGTCAGTCAGTCGCATAAAAAGGGGTGCCTACTAACTGCACAGCCGCTCATCGCGCGGATCAAGAAAAGGAAACCAACAATCATTTTAAAAAGGCCACCGAATTTACTGCGATAATCCTTGAAAACCGAAACGCCGCAGCCGTCGCAAAAACCGCCCATTTCCCCAAAATGCGGGAAGTGGAAAAGGTGGGTTTGCTGTTATAAAGAGCCTGATGTTGTACCCTTGTTCTTTACCCAGCAGTTGCATACCAGCATCCTGCCTTCATTCCATTACTGCCTCCTGCCATCGTGTTCCTCAACACCTCCAATCACTCTACACCCAGTTCGAAGCTTTCTGCGTAGTAGAAATGGCAAAGAGCGACTCGAAGAAAAGGGCCAAGATGATGGCCAAGGAGTGGAAAAAAGCCCGAAGCACCACGAGGTCCCTCAACGACCTCGTCGAGATGGGGCTTCTGCACAACCAGGAACTCGGCGGTTGGAGGGCACCGGAAGGAGAAAGTTATCCAGATCCCCGAGCCGGTGAGATTGTTGTTTTTGGAGATTTTTTCAAGAGGGGATTTGGGGTTTCGGTTCATCCATTTCTTCAAGGTTTACTTCTTTAACTATGAGATCGGGATCTGCAACCTGCACCCGAACTCCATTTTGCTCGTGGCGACCTTCATTCACCTCTGTGAGGCGTTTGTTGGTATTGAGCCACATTTCGATCTTTTCCGTTATCTGTTCTATTTGAGGAAGAAGGGAGCGGTTGGAGGCTCCAAGATTGCTGGTGGAGTATACCTCAATCTTTGTGATGGCATGAAGAACCAGTACCTCAGCTTCCCATGGAACACCTCCCTCACCAAGTGGTACAAGAGGTGGTTCTATATCAGGGAGGAGCCGGGTAGCGCTACGTTCTGCGACATCGGTTACATCCTCGCGAAGAGGACCAGCTGGACAGACCGGCCGGAGTATACTAGTCAGGTGTCGGAATTGATGACTCTGATCGACTGGTCACGACTCGATGGGCCAGGAGTGGTCGGGAACTTCCTGAGCAGACGAGTCATGCCCTGCCAGAGGAGGGTCCACTCGGCATATGAATACCAAGGCAGCCAGGACTCGACCTGGATGCACCGGGACAACCTAGAGAAGCCAGAGATCTAGCGGAGGATCAATGAATTGTTCAACCTAGCTGACAACAGCTTCGTTCGAAGCGACAACCGGATGCACGCCTACAAGCTGGGTCGACCAGCCCCGAAGGTAGTTGAAGTCTTTCTGCAGTGTTCTGAAAGTATCACACTCTTATGCTAATAGCTGGTCGTACTTTTGTTGTAGATCGGAGACGTTGACCGGGCGACAGTATATGTGTCGCTGGCGCCCGGTATGGAACACTCGACCAGAATGGATCCCCCAGCGGACGACGCTGCTCGGTGTGACCGATACACCAGCAGCGACGAAGGGGAGAATCGGCCGGCGCCGACCACCGACGACAGGGTGGCCGGCAAGAGGCCGATGGCTGTGCAGCCATCTCCAGCAAGAGCAGCACCTAGAGGAGCAGCTGCAGGCCCTGTGATGGGCCAGAGGTCGACCTCAGACAGCCGAGCGCCCAAGCGCCACTGGCTTGTTAGAATTGTCGACGACGACGATGAGGAGGAGGAGGCGGCCCCAACCTTGGTCCGCAGACCCCGCAGCCGCTCCGACGTCGCCCAAGGCGATGGTGGTCGGGTTGTCGAGGATCCGCCTACCGCGCACGTCGAGCAGGCACGACCAGTGGGAACAGAGGCGGCGGCGGCGGTTGGGCGAGCCAGGAGAAGGGTCTTCATTGCGGCGCACCGAAGTTCCAATCTGTAATTTTATCAAGAAATTTTTTTTGTGGAGTTTGATTTCGGTGTAGTAATTTTGGATTGGGTTTTCTTTGTAGTATTGCCTCGGATGTTGATCCTGGCAATGTTTCAGGCTCAAGGACAACTGAGCCAGAGGCTGCAGAGCATGACATCGCGGGACAGACTGCCCCAGAGCAGCCCGTGGAGTAGCCCGCCGTTGTCACTACGACGGAGGTGGCCCACGAGGACCCGACCCGAGACAGGGCCGGGGCGAGCACCCTGACAAGGGGTGATGAGACCGCGGGGACTCCTCCCTCGAGCAGTGTGGTAGAGGAGGAAGACAAGGCCCCGTCCCCTACTCCCGTTGAAGAGGGTAGGGCCCCGACTCCAGCTCCAATGGAGGCTCCCACGCAGAAGGGCGCTCCTAACCGAGGTAAGGGTCCTATGATACCCGTTACCGTGGTTGGGGGTAGCACAAAGGGCGAGGAAGCTTAGGCGGCCTCTGACGATGAAGTGGAGGAAATCTAGGGCGTCCCCACGATGGTCGCCAACACATTTACGTATGGCGCCAGCGTGGGGACCATTGGGCCGGCCACGAGGAGATCGCCGAGGTCGAGGAGGCAGAGAGGGTAGAGCGCGCTGCCAAGCGGCTCGTCAGTGAAGTTAAGGTAAGTGGTCTTATTTCTATTGGAGTATATATACCATGGATTATTCACTGTGTGGTATGCCTGAAATTTGCAGGACGTAATGAAAACGGCGAAGTACCGGAAAAGGTGCTTCGACCAAATTGAGGGCGTGGTCGCCGAGAACAAGGCCCTGACCGCGGAGGTGGACCGCCTTCGGTTAGAAGCTGAGAGGGAGGCGAAGGAGAAGGCAGCTCAGGAAGAGCGTGTGCTGGACCTGACTCGGCGACTAGCCGAGAAGGACCGTGAAAAGAGGAGTAAGTCAAATTTCTGAGTAGTTGCAGTTAACTACGTGGTCAATTTTTATGACAAACAATTATCACTTCAAGTCTAGAGGAGGAGATCGAGTGCTTCCAAAAGGAAAGAGACCAGCTCGGCGAGGAGCGTGCTTGTTAGGTATTTTAAACGCAAATAGAAAAATCCGCAAGTGCACGAATATTGATGTAGCTTTCACCTGGGAGTATTCGAGAGTATCGATTTTCCACAGGGAACATGAGTGTACTAATTAAGATTCAAGATCGCCCAAGGATAACTATATAATTATTTTTGGTGGGAAGAGAGGAAGTTTCCTGAGAGTTTTCTAGTTGCTCTAAGAATCAAGAATTACTTCAAAGATTATTTATTTCGGGACATCAGAACACTAACCACTGAAAGAAATGAGAAGGGGGCTAGGAAGCTCTGACTACGGTCCTACAAACACCCAATCCTAACGAGGTGGGATACGTCGACCGTTAGGGCTGTCACTACCCTAGGGCTACCACAACAATCCGCAGGATTGGGTGCAATTCTGGGCAATTGTAATACTAAACACCACGTCTAATCTATTAATTACTACTCTAGCGTTATAAAGACTATAACACTTGATGCAAGTGGGAATCCAATAAATAACTTGAATGTAAATAAAAGTAACTAAAGAACTCAAGAATTATGAATTGAAGAACTTGGAGAACGATGAAGAACGAACCAGTTGCTGCAAAAGTACAATGTTGAGGAAGATCCGACAGATCCGGCTCCTCCTCCTCCGCTCTCCTCTCCTCTCTCCCTATTGTCTAAATTACAACTAGAACTAACTAGAACTAGAACTAGAGGAACTAGAACTAGAACTAGATGAACTGGAGGGATCCTCTCTACTTGGATGAAGAATTGAAACCCTAGCTTTGATTCTGTAGAAGAGGTATCCTCTCCAGGGGCTAGGGGGCCTTGCTTATATAGTCTTTTCAGATGAATCTGGGCCGTCGGATCAAACCGACATTGATTGAACGGTTATCCTTGATCCTTTAGGTCGGTGGAGCGTGATCCGCAAGACGGGTCCGAATTGGACACTATAGGAGGGCGGGCGCCCTGGTCCTTAGGGCGGGCGCCCTGGGCCAGGCCCCGTTCGACCTTTGCTTTGTTCCCGTGGCTTCTAGAGTCTTCTAGATGATAGAAAATTGTGCGGCATGTTAATATCTCTATGTAAACTCGACGTGTGGGCCTTTCCTCCGTATTTCCTGATAACCCCCTATAGAAATAGACAAACACCAAAACTCATGGAATTCTGTCAGATAAAACCCTAAATCTGGGTGTTGGTTGCATTTGGATCCTTTCCCATGATTAGTTGACGGTTAAATGTGAGCATTAAGGACCGTCAACAAGCTCCCCCAAGCTTAACCTTTGCTCGTCCCTGAGCAAAGATGAACTCAAGAGTTTTTGTTTTACCTTTTACCTTGGGACTTGTAACCGTCACTTCTATCTTGAGCAGTTAAAAGATAGAATGGTCTAGTCAAGTGCCATGTCGCTTATTCTTCATCAACTATAGCTCTGGAGTTTTTGCAGATTTTCAAATAAAACTAAGAGATTCCTCGTATGACTCTCTCAGATCTCTCTTTTGTGGTATTTCTGGATCCTTACCAAGGCAGTGATGGTATATGCCTTCTCTCAAAATATGTAGTATTTGTGGTATGAAGCATAGTGACATTGCCTTCTCTCTCATCCTACTCTAATAAGGCTTTTGATATCTGGAGCTCATATGTGGGAGATAAAGTATACATACTTACAAGACATTTATTGCATAGTCAAACCATGGATCGAGAGAAACAAGTCAATAAGTCAAATCAAGATGTGCATGTGTGGCGAATAAATGGTGTATGGTGATGATGGTGATAATAATGGTGAAAGTCTAATTCTACTTTTGCTCTTTTGATGGGATACATACCTTCCTTGCTTTTTTGAAACTTTTGGGGAGAATGAGATGCTCTGTATTTTCTTTTTCTTTCTCTCAGGCGGGTATCTTGTACCCCTAATTCTACTGTCGGACACTTGTCCATTTTTACCTCTCGTCTCACTTTTTTCTTTTCTTTCGAGGTTCCGGGCACTTGCCCCTTTTTATTTCCTCATATCTTTCTCTCTTTTTTTTCAGAGCACTCATCTCTTGAAATAATATAGCAAGTGGTAGTAACCAAGATAACTCGAGCATTTATTTCACAGGGAAAAACAAAAATAGGAGAATGTTTTTGGCTATTCTCTCTCGGATTAGGAGTAGAATACTTTTGGGTGGCTCTGGAGATGGAAATGAGTGGATATATGTGGATGCGTACTTCCGGAGTAGAAGTAGCATATACGAGTGAACGTGCAAGTGGATCTTGATTTTAACCGCATGACAAGCTCCTAAGGGTCTACACAGCTTGACCACACTCAATGCTCATAAGCAGTAAAAAGTAAATATGTGGCTCAAAGTCTAGCAAGCATGTATATATGGCTGTGATAGGAATTTAAACTCTCATCATACAGGAACTCATTATGTGTTATTTTAAAGATTTTCAAAGATAAAATTCTCCAGAATTCTAGCATCTCTAGGAACAGATAAACAACAGCTCAACCTTCCCATATCGTATCCGTTAACAACTTAGACTTTAGATCAAGTACTCTTCCCACAAGTTCAGGTTTTAGAGCAATTCTTAATTAATAACAGTCATGCCTGAACTTGAGAGAGATTTTAATTTTGAGAACTAGTCATGACAGAGCAACTATTCATCATTTCCATGTGAGAGCTTATCATGAGGGTTCATAGCAAACTTTATTTATTTATTTATTTAGCAAACTAAGCAAAGATATATATATATATATATATATAAGCACAAAATTTTTATTTGGGTTTTTATGATCATGCATCTTTTTGTTATTTGAGTAAAATATAAACGTGAGTAGAACACTTAGTTGGATAAATGGGGGTGCTCTCCCCCAAGCTGGATTTTAACGTAATTTCTTCTGATATAGCTAGCAGGTGGTGGAGGTGTATTTGAATGTCGGAAGCACCCTGACAGCGATTAGGATGTCTTCCGTCTGCTAGTCTTCTTTGATCCTTGAATTCTGTGGAGCTCAAATAGACAACAAAGTTTTGTGGAACTAGTTAAGTGTTAGCATAAATATCTAGCCTTTATCATGTTGAGCCTCCTCAATAAATGTTAAACTTTTTGGTATGATCATAAATTTATTTTTATATTTTCATTTTTATAGGACAGGAATATTTTTATTTTTACACCACCACAGTGAATGTACTTATGGGTTTTATGACATGAGCATACTCACATGGGGCTTACTATTTTTAACATTTTTATTTTCTTTTCAAGATGATATGAACCTGATTAACTAAACAAACTATTTTAAATAATTGAAGGGAAAAGGATAACTACCAAGTTTACCTCTTGGCAAGCCGTTCGGTGTTTTTAAGTCCTTCGAACGGGACTCTCCGCTTTCTGAGTCGTCCTGTGATTCGCTGGATGGCGTAGTCGGTGATTCCGGCGGCGCCTGCTCTTCGTGTATAACTATCTTCTCTCTCCACACCTGACTCGGTACACTCTTCCTTCGTAGTCTGCCCATCCGTCCTTGATGATTTGCCTCCTCTGGTTGCGGTTGTGTCGTCTTCTTCTTGTCCTGACCTGCTTAGAGTCTTCAACTATATAGTTAAGGTCAGTAAAATAGCGGTGTACCTTCTCAGAGGGGAAGTGCATGTGGACTTCTCTGGTTCCAATGTAGATGATTGCTTTAACGGTGTCGAGGAACGGTCTCCCAAGGATGGTGGGATCATTCTCGTCTTCTCCCATGTCAATAACCTTCAACCTTTCGGAATGTCTGATCTGCCATCTGGAGCTGAGTGTATGTCGGTTTTAGGGGCATGGTTCCGAACAGGAGCTGATAGGTGATTGCGGCCATTATGTTGACGCCTGACCCGGTGTCGCAAAGCGTCTTCTGGAAGTTGTATCCATTAATGGAGCACTGGATGCTTGGCATACCTGGGTCATCCTTTTTGGTCAGGAACAGTGACTTAAGTCGACGATCTTGACCCCATTGAACTGCAGTGACCATCTTAGCTGACTCAGTCCACATTTACTTTTTTTTGTTCCTCCTGTTGGTCCTCTTCCTTGGTTCATGTCGGGATTGCTCTAAGATTTGTGTAGTCTTGTTTTTGAAGGAAAACGTCTCCTTCCTCCCCTTGATGTAGAAACTAATCTTGGCAGCACTAGCATAGATGACAGCTCCCGAGGTGTTCAAGAATGGCCTCCCTAGGATGATGGGTGCCCTCTCATCAGTACCAGTCTCTATCACCACGAAGTCTGCTGAGGCGTACAAGGTACCAACTTGGACGCAGAGGTTCTTCAATATTCCCTTTGGGAAACTTAGTGTCCGATCTGCAAGCCTGGGCATAATGTTGACGCTGGAGCCAATGTCGCAGAGTGCTTCTGGGAAGTCCACCATGCCGATGGAGATCGGGATGATGGGGTGTCCTGGATCGCCTCTCTTGACCGGTAGAAGGTCAGTAATTACTTCCACAACAGGGTTACTCCAGTAGTTACCTACATCAAACATGTCTACAAGATTTGTAGATTCTAATCCTTTCGGTTGTGATGGTATACCGGGGTTAGTTGGAGGAACAGCAGCAACTATTTGATTTAACTAAGATTCAATCATTTTATTAAAGCTAATTTGATTCTTGATGGCAGTAGAGAATTTATCCATTCTATTATTTATATTTTATAACATTTTATCATTAGATGCCAATTTCTTAGATAGGTTATCCATTAGCTTTCCTTGATTAGACACTAACTCTCTCAGAGGTAGAAAATTATTATTATTATTATTGTAAGAATTATTACCTTGATAATTACCTGAGTAGTTAGGCCTCTGTTGATTCCAACCTTGATTTTATTGAGGACGGTTGTATTAGTTTGTTGTTGATGTAGTTTACGTCCTCAAGCATCTCAGGGCAGTGATTGCCTGAGTGTCCAGTATCTCCAGTGTGTTTGTGCTCGTAGATCCAGGTTCTTCACTTGATGGAGTCTGGGAGTTGTAAAACTCCTTAATATTTTGCTCGAAGTGTACCTGCTCATAGAGACAGGACAGAGATCAAGTACACGGGCCCTGTTGGTGGAAAACACCAACAGAACCAAAAGTGTATTTGTTCTCTCTAACCTTAAGCATAGTGAGCACGACAAAGTTGATGGATAATAAGATCATGAGTGTAGCATTTAAAGCATTTGTCAGATCAGGTCGCTCAACCTAATGGAAAGATAATCTATCTATACTTATGTTCTTTTATATCTTCCAAAGATTGCGTGTGCAACATTTTAGTTCATATGATTAGGAGTGTGGGATCACAAAGGTGGAAGGACTAAACATATCGATTGGGTTGGTTAATCTAGAGTTGTAAATCATACATGTTTGTCTCTTTTATTCATGTGAACGCCAGAACCAAGGAGAAGCTTATAAAAGTGATAGTCAAGTACCTTAAGATGTTACCTTACTTGAAGAGTGATGGTACAGTATCACCTTGTGGAAGCTTTCCTTTCTTAGCGATTGTGCATCATGTTTGTGGCACCCTCCATGGATCATCTCTTGTGAGCTATGCCATCCTTGTGTAAATTGTTTACCTTCATGTGTCTCTCTCTTTGTCTCCAATGTGAGTTTATCTCAGGACTTCCCAGGTCGATATTGAAAGTTTTCCTACAGGGGTTAGTCCAACAAAATATCCAATATCTACTATAGCATACTATCGGCTCAAAAATCAACCTAGACACCATGTCTAATTTGATTTAGGAGGGCATTTTAACCTAAGCATCATGCTTAATTTAAAATCCCTTAGAAATAAGATCATCATTCCTAAACTAAGCACCATGCTTAATTAAGAGATAAATGAAACTACTCCAAACCTAGACATATACTAAAGCAAATAAAGGTAGCATGAGAGCATTTATAGAGATCTACTCAAGTGGAGATGAAGTAGTGTGATTAGTATTTAACAAATTGAGCATGTCTCAAAGGTAGGGATAACCAACATAGCAACATGGCAAAGGATGTTTTTATGTAAAGTACTCCCAAGCTTGAATTTTGCAAAATTCAAGTTTGGATGAATTTAAATCAATGTTGTATGATGATTGGTTGGACATACCTTGTGCTTGTCATTCATCCGATCTTCTTGCTCCAATCCTGGAAAGGTTAGTGACAAGAATACCCGAAGGAAATTTTTATAATTATCCTTATATGCTCAATACACAAGGTAATGTTGCAAATAATTAAAAGCTCATGTTACAATCTGATCAGTGCTTATTTTAGGACACTAAGCTTGTCCTTTGGAAACCATCAATTTATGTCGGCGAAGTGGTTTCCCCTCCAACACTGACCTATATCAGGATCAACTCAACGAGATCTGCAATGTTTATTATAGACATATGCATCGACAACCGCCCTTTTAAAGTTTTTATGAATAGAAAGGAAGAGGGGGCTGGAGATCTCGAATGTGGTGATGTTGGAGAGACCAAAAGATTGGAAAGATGTTGCATATGAGCATGGAGTAAACCAAGTGGCTATGAAATAAATTCCATGCTCATTAATGCTTGGAGTGAAATCCAAGTGGTGTGGTAAAAAAGGAAAAGAAAAAGGATACACGGACGACTTGGTTCGAAACTAGCAGAGCTACCGTTCAACGGCAACGGCGTGAGAAAGCTTGTTGGGTATTTTAAACGCAAACAGAAAAATCCGCAAGCGCACGGATACCGATGTAGCTTTCACCCGGGAGTATTCCAGAGTATCGATTTTCTACAAGGAACGTGAGTGTACAAATTAAGATTCAAGATCGCCCAAGGATAACTATATAATTATTTTTGGTGGGAAGAGAGGAAGTTTCCTGAGAGTTCTCTAGTTGATCTAAGAATCAAGAATTACTTCAAAGATCATTTATTTCGGGACATCAGAACACTAACCACAGCAAGAGATGAGAAGGGGGCTAGGAAGCTCTGACTACGTTCCTACAAACACCGATCCTAACGAGGTGGGATACATCGACCGTTAGGGCTGTCCCTACCCTAGGGCTACCACAACAATTCGCAGGATTGGGTGCAATTCTAGGTAATTGCAAGACTAAACACCACGTCTAATCTATTAATTACTACTCTAGCGTTATAAAGACTAGAACACTTGATGCAAGCGGGAATCCAATAAATAACATGAATGTAAATAAAAGTAATTAAAGAACTCAGGAATTATGAATTGAAGAACTTGGAGAACGATGAAGAACGAACCAGTTGCTGCAAAAGTACAATGTTGAGGAAGATCCGACAAATCCGACTCCTCCTCCTCCGCTCTCATCTTCTCTCTCCCTATTGTCTAAATTACAACTAGAACTAACTAGAACTAGAACTAGAGGAACTAGAACTAGAACTAGATGAACTAGAGGGTGTAACATCCCCGATGTTACGGTTACTAAAACTTGATCATGTCATCATGAGTATTGCATCGCATACCTGCCAAGCACCCTATTATGCATCAACTTAAAACAAGTTTATTTTGATTGGTTGTGCTTAGGGATCTAAAGTGTGTTTATATTGCGTATTGATGCTTGTGTTGGTTGCTAAAACCCTAGGGTGAAAGATTTCCGAAAGATTAGGGGGGGAAACCCTGATTTTTGAACCCTAGAATTGCCCCCTTTTGTGCAATTTAAAAACTAAGCAAAATTTGGGGATGAGATCAAAAGCAAATTTGTAGATCTTGTTAAGATGTACAACTTTGGTGTTTTGAGTTTTTGAAGTTTCAATACAAAATTTAAAGTAATTTTGAAAATACAGATTCCCAGAAAGTGTCCCCTTTTCCAATTTGAAGCTCCAATTCAAAATCTATTTGGAATTTTGAAAAGTGACCAACATGAAAGTTGTATAGCTCAAAAAGTTGAACAACTTTCATGTTGGTAATTTTTCAAGTTGTTATGGAAAATCAAAAGTAATTTTGGAAATTCTGATCTGCCCCAATTCAAAAATTTGAATTTCCCCAAATTCAATTTTGAACTTCAAACTGTTTGGTCAAATTCACCATGTTCCACTCAAAATTAGCTTTGGTCACCCAAACATGTTTTGTAGCTTATAAAATTCTGAACAACTTTTGTTTTGGTGGGATTTTGGCTCCAGTTCAAAATTTGGACGAATTTTGCAAAACCCCAAACTGGGTGGATAGGGCTCGCTACAATGCCGAGCAGAGGGGGATGCTCTGCCGCCGGGGCAGAGCCGCCGCGCCCAACACCGCCAAGCGCCTGGCCACACAGCTGCTTGGCTGCGCGAGCCCGCCGTCATGTGGACGAGCCCCCAGCATGCTCATCCACTCCCCTGCTGATCCCACTGCACGGCCGCCTCGCTTCACCCTTTTCTGCCCGACGCCGACGACCCGGCTCTTTCTCTCAAATTCACCACACCCGATCCCTCTCAAACCAAATTGAGCACTCCACAACGTTTGCCATCCCCTTGCAAACTCAGCGCACCCCCTAGCTCTTTCTCTAACCCACCCAGTCGCCAGAGCTTCTCTGTTCTTCTCCAACTCCGGCCGAGACCGCCGCCGTGAGCTCTCACCGTGGCCGCGCTATTCCAATGAGCAAGATACCGAACTAGCGGATGTTTCCGGTTCCTTTTTATCCCTAGAAGCTCATGCGCTTTCTCTTTTTCCCTAGACGCGAACAGGATCGCCGGAACGACCTCGCCGGAGCCGGAGCACCCGCCCGACCACACGGCCATCGGCGCCAAGGCCTTCTACTGCCTCTCCCGCCGTGGTGATGTGAGCACCATGTCCCTTACCCTGCATGGAAGCTCCCTAGCACGTCCGTTTGTGCTCTACCGAGCCCTAGTGGCCGGTCCGCGATCGGTCATGGCGGCCGCCCACCTTTCGCGTGGCCGAGGTGGAAGGGAGAGGGTAGAGCGTGCGTAGAGGATGTCGACGGAGTCGCAAAGACGAGGCGAGGCCGATGCGCACGCGCGCTCGGGCTGAGACCCTCGCTAACGGCGGCCGGAGCCGTGGCAGTGCCGCCACGCGTGAAGAAGAAGGAGCTGACGGGTGGGGTCTCCCCGTCAGCGTCCTGCAGAGAGAAGGGGAAGGAGGGTCTGACGGGCGGGACCCGCCCGTCAGTGACCGCGTGAGAGGGGAAGCACGCGCG
Source organism: Sorghum bicolor (assembly GCF_000003195.3). NCBI lineage: Eukaryota > Viridiplantae > Streptophyta > Magnoliopsida > Poales > Poaceae > Sorghum > Sorghum bicolor. The sequence continues at coordinate 49,768,405 of NC_012873.2, read as the reverse complement.
CAGCGCCCGCGTGGGCCGAGCGCGGACGGGCCGGCCTGCGGGGCGAGTTCCTAGGCCGCTCACGGCATAGTATTGTTTTCTTTTTTCTTTTATGCAGTTTTTGCTTTATATTTAAGTTTGTGTAATAAATCATGTGCTGATCAAAAAATTATGAAAATTTTTGTATAGCTTCCATAAAATGGATAGAACATAGGAAAAATATTAGGTATTATTTTCTGGTAGTTTGCATGTGTATAAAAATTGGCTCTTTTAATTAGTAAATAAAACTTCTAGGAATTTTAATAATTTATTAATATGTCCAGAAATCACCAAAATTTGTGGGGAGTCTCTGAATATTATTCCCTGGCTCCACACAAAATTTGGTGTTATTTGGATAATGTTTGAATAAAATATTATTAAACCCCTATTTAGTAATTAAATAATAATTCTAGAATAATTAGATAATAATTAGTTAAATCCTCATAATTAGGGTTTGAGTGATTTTGAGATTGTGTGATGACCTAAGGTCATTAACCTTAATGACCTTTGGCATTTGGTTATTGTTTGGCACTAATGCTTAATTACTGTCATTAATAATTAATTAAGAATTAATTAAGGTAAATAGGATTAATAATTAGTTAATTTAGGATAATTATGAATTAAGAGGAATCTTAGTTTACAGATGCAACCTCTTGGGTAAAGACGCTAAGATGATTAAATAACTTTAATTATTAAATAGTCTGTGTTGCACCAAGAAGGCCAATTGTACTTAATTTGGTCCTTCTTATATATCTGTCATACGCATATCATGAGCATATATCATTTTGCGTATAGTGCCCGTGACCGACGGAGCGACCGTTGAACCGAACCCCGAGGTCGGTGCTCCGTTCGAGGAAGTAGGATCCGAGACTTGGGAAGTCTCCGAGGGTCCCTCTCTGCCCTGCAACCAAGGCAAGCCCCGGATGCATTAACCCCTCCTTGAATGTTTTAAATCTTTCATCACTTATGAATTGAAAATGCTGCATTAGGTAGTCGAGAATTGGGTTAACCTATTTGCTGCATTTACTACCTTGATATTTGTTATCTTGTCCTTTGCACCTGTTTTAATTGAAAACCGCTTAGTGATACTTAGCCCTGCTACTAGATAGGTTTTCAAACAAAGTTTGAAGGGTTGTTGTGGAATACACTTATGATCAATGATGTTTCAATTTGAGACCGGTCGGTGGACTTGCTTTAAGAATGGAGTCTTAAAGTAGTGTCTCCAACTGTGTCGGTTAAGGACCGGTCCGTTGATGGCCTGCTGGGTTGAGAATTTATAGTACTAGCCACTTGCCCTCGGTAGGCCCGGTCTTGTAATCCCTCGACGCGAACACTCTACTATTTGGACGAACTCCTTTTGTAAATTAAGTTATGTAATACTTCCGCTGTTTTACTCTGAAATATTATTTTGGTCTTATATCATCTGTGATACTGCAATGTCTTTGCAACGAGTGATCCTGGTGTTAAGGTGGCCACTTGCTATCCTGTAAAGGAGAGAAGAAGAAGTTCTCATTAATTGACCATCACCAGTGGTCAGGACGAGCTTGCTTGATACACCATAGGTAGCAGTGGAATGAGCGTCCAGCGATGCTCATCAGACTTCTAAAGTGGGAGGATCCCCGGCATCACCGTTAGAGGTCCTTAGGACAATGACAGGTGTCGGTGGGCCCAAACACTTAGGGGGTTCTGCCACAGTTGGTATCAAAGCATTCGTTGCTAGGATGGCTGCGGTATCCTTTGGAAAACTTCAAAATCATTTGGATCTAATGCTATAAACTTGCCTATTTGGAGTCCAAGTGCTTTAGTCCTACTTTACCCCTGTCTGTAGGCTTTGTTAGAATTTTTGAAGTAGTATGGGGGAGCAACATAAAGTATTGCCCTATGTTGTAAAAATTTTTTGAAGTAATATCGTTTTGAATCGCTAATAGAAATCGTAAGTACGTGCATGCATCATGATACATTACTTAAATTCCTTCCTTCTTGTTTGGGTTGGGTTGCATAGTACCAATCCCATTCTTGCTAACCTTTAAGGTCTCCCTTACTAATCTAAACTTACCGTCTACAGGATGGGCCGATGGAAGCAAACCCCGCGCAAGAGAACTGGACCAAAAGGGGTCCCTAGATACCAGTTGGCCCCTCGAAACGATCAAGCAAGCAGTAGCCGTTCACCGCCTCAGCAGGAGGTGGAAAGGTTGTCCGCCGAGCTGACCGAAGTGACGAGGGAAAGGATGTACAACGTCATGGAGATCGGTGAACTTAAAGCCCAACTAGCAAAGCAAGCACAAGCCACCGAGAACTGCGAGGCGATGTTGTCTCGTATGGTGGAAGAAAGGAACGCTGCTATTGCCCGAGAAGAGGAGGCCAGGAGTGCACACAGGCACGAGCTGACCAGGATGAAGGCAAAGCTGGACAAGACCAAGTACCTTAAAGATCTGTACGTGAAGATGACGGCCACGGTCACCGCGCAGAGGGATGTCGCGTGGCAGCGGGAGGACCAGCTACAGCTGGAGAAGCTGGAGCTGGCACATCATTTAGATACCATCAATGACTTGGCAATGCAATATCATGATATTGCATTTGACCTATATCATCAGCTCCATCCACCCCCAAGCGAAGGAGAGATGGATACGGACGGAGAGTTGGCAGATGCTGGGGAACCCGACCAAGACCTCAGTGACAAGGAGGAATCCGACTCCGGTGATGACAACCGGGGGGGTAATCTTGACGATGGCAATGATGATCCGGGCTACAGCTCTGGCCACACCGACTAGTTCGGTGACGCCGTGGGCAACGTCGATGTAGGATTCCTAGTTTACCGTAGTGGGGTCGGATTTGCAATATAAAGTTTCCTTTCAGTTTAAGAAGTTGTACTCGTTTATCTCCAGTGTGTTGAACTGATGTTGATAAATAAATGGAAGTATGTAATATATGTTTTAGTTATGAATTTCATGTGGTAACAAGTATATATGACTCTTGTAGCAGATGCCGATGCGTACACGCGGATCTGATGGAGCCGGGACATCTCAGGGAGGGGATGATATTCCCAACCCTCCACCTGCTCCACCTTCTCTGGCTGATGCCATTGCTGTTCTTTTGAGTGCCACTACTGACAACGCTCGCTTGCTGCGCGAGTTAGCACAACGCCAACCACACCCCGCCCCAAACTTCAGAGCACAGCACAATGGGGATGGAGAAACCCGGTACGTGGACTTTACCGAGACAAGGCCCCCGGTATTCACCAAGGCTGATGTGCCATTAGAAGCGGATGACTGGCTCCGGAACAAGGAGCACAAGTTTAGTCTAATCCGATGTTCGGAAACTCAGAAGCCCCTGTTCGTAGCTCAACAACTTCGGGGAGCTGCGGGTGCCTGGTGGGAGAATTTTCTAGCTGTCCAAGCTCCAGGACACCAGGTTACCTGGACAGAGTTTAAGGACGTGTTCCGCGCCCATCACATCCCTGAAGGGCTCATGGCCATGAAGGCCGAAGAATTTCTCACCTTGCAGCAAGGCAATAAGAGTGTCATGGAGTACGTGGCAAAATTTAATCATCTTTCTCAATATGCCACAGACCATGTGAACACAGATAGAAAGAAGAAAGCCTGTTTCATGCGTGGTCTAAATACCAAACTTTAGACCATGATGACCACCTGTCAAAATGCTACCTTCTACGAGGCGGTAAATATTGCTATCGCCTCAGAAGAAAAGAATAGAAAGCACAAAGAAGCCAAGAAGAAGGCTACTTCTTCCTCCTTCTCTGGTCGCGGTGAAAAGCGCCAGAGAATCATTTATCATCCACAAGGCCACGGACGCTTTCAAGCGCCGACACCTTATCGTGGTCCCTTTTCCCCTCCACAATATAGACCAGGGCAGCAGGTATATCCTCGACCTACTGCCATCGTCAATGCACCACACCAGCCGAACGCCCCAGGTGTTCGTCCCACTGCTCCGCCCAACCACAATTATCCTTGTTTCAATTGTGGTAAGCCTGGGCATTTTTCCAAAGAGTGCCCCTACCCCCGCCAAACCAACCCCACTTTCCAAAGGCCACCCATGGGCCAACCCCAGCCGAGCCAATTCAGAACTGGGGCTCAGAAAGGACAAAATGTGCAAAGGGGTAAACCAGCAAATAAAGTGGGACAAGTCTTCCATACAGAGGTGGAGGCGATACTGGAAGGAGAACCGGTGATGATGGGTACGTTTCCTGTTGCGAAACATCCTGCTTTAATGCTTTTCGATTCTGGTGCATCTCATAAATTCATCAACCGCACCTTTGTGTTAAAGCATGGCATACCCATTGGGGAAACACAAGATCATTTTTATATACAGTCGCCAGGAGGACGACTGAGTTCTAAAGAAATGGTCCACCAGATACCCATCGAATTTGGTGGGCACAGTTTTCCCACTAGCATGATTGTTCTGAAAGACCAGGAGATTGATGTCATACTAGGCATGAACTGGATGGCACAACGAGGGGTTGTGCTAGATACCTTGCATCGAACCATCAAAATCCCATTGCCCAATGAGAATTCTTACCTTCTAATCTAGTTAGCTACTCTCAAACGGGCAATTGGGCAGGTTCATGCCACTAATGTGGCTGTAGTTAAAAATATCCCGGTGGTTCGGGATTTTTCGGACGTATTTCCTGAAGACCTACCAGGTCTGCCACCGGACCAGGATGTCCAGTTCAGTATAGAATTGAAACCAGGGACAGCCCCAATATCTCGAAGGGCCTACCGAATGGCACTGAAAGAGCTGGCCGAATTAGAAACCCAACTACAAGAGCTGTTGCAGAAAGGTTTTATTCAGCCCAGTTCCTCACCATGGGGTTGCCCAGCCTTATTTGTGAAAAAGAAAGATCAAACATTAAGGCTGTGTGTCGATTATCGTCCCCTGAATGAGGTGACGATTAAGAACAAGTACCCATTGCCCCGTATTGACTTACTATTTGACCAGCTAGCCGGGGCTAAAGTGTTCTCAAAAATTGATTTGAGATCAGGGTACCACCAAATTAAAATTAGGCCAGAAGATGTACCCAAGACAGCTTTTACAACTCGTTACGGGCCGTATGAATACTTGGTGATGTCTTTTGGGTTGACCAATGCACCGGCCCATTTCATGTACCTAATGAACTCCGTCTTCATGCCAGAACTGGACAAATTTGTGGTCGTTTTCATTGATGACATCTTGATCTATTCCAAGACTAAGAAAGAACATGCTGAACATCTGAGAATTATGCTGACCCGTCTGAGGGAGCATCAGCTATATGCCAAGTTCAGCAAATGTGAGTTCTGGCTGGACAAAGTCCATTTCCTAGGTCACGTATTATCAGCGGAGGGAGTCGCTGTAGACCCAGGTAAAGTAGAAGAAGTGTTGAATTGGAAGCCCCCGACTACGGTACATGAGGTCCATAGTTTTCTGGGTATGGCGGGATATTACCGTCACTTTATCCCGGACTTTTCAAGAGTCGCCAAACCAATCACAACCTTGCTCAAGAATCAAACAAAATTTGTTTGGTCACCTCAATGTGAGCAAGCCTTTCAAACTCTGAAAAGATTATTGACAACTGCACCAGTCTTAGCCCAGCCAGATATTGAAAAACCCTTTGATGTGTATTGTGATGCATCAGGGATTGGGATAGGCTGTGTGCTGATGCAGGAGGGTCGAGTAATTGCATATGCTTCCAGACAGCTTAAACCACATGAAGAGAATTACCCGACCCATGATCTTGAACTAGCCGCCGTGGTACATGCATTAAAGATCTGGCGCCATTACCTGTTGGGAAGCATTTGTCATCTATACACAGATCACAAGAGCTTGAAGTATATCTTCACTCAAGCTGAATTGAATATGCGCCAGCGAAGGTGGCTAGAGTTGATTAAAGATTATGACCTTGAGATGCATTATCACCTGGGCAAGGAAAATGTAGTGGCTGATGCCCTCAGTCGTAAGGCTCACTGTAATTGCTTAACAGTGACGCTTAAAGACTTAACTTTGTGCCAAGAGCTAGAGAACCTAGGCATAGAAATGATTTCCCAAGGAAGCCTTGCCAATCTAACGATTGATTTCAATCTCGAAGCTCAAATCATAAAGGCACAAAAAGAGGACAAGGGCATGAAATATCTTAAAGAGAAAATTTCTAATAGAGCACCCACAGACTTTAAGGTGGATGATGCAGGAGTGATCTGGTTCAAGAACCGGTTAGTGGTTCCAAAGGTACCTGAGCTACGTCAGCAAATCCTGGATGAAGCTCATACCACGAGATATTCTATTCATCCGAGAAGCAATAAGATGTATCAGGACCTAAAACAAAGGTTTTGGTGGACAAAAATGAAGATAGAAATAGCTCGTTATGTGGCCCAATGTGATACCTGCCGAAAGGTCAAAGCCATTCATCTCAAATCCGCTGGAGAGTTGCAACCTTTGCCTATTCCAGCATGGAAATGGGATGACATAAGTATGGATTTCATAGTAGGATTGCCCAAGACGGCCAAAGGCTTTGATTCTATTTGGGTCATTGTGGATCGTCTCACCAAAACAGCACACTTCTTGCCTGTAAAGCTATTGTATCCTGCCTCCACCTATGCTAAGATTTATTTTGATCGTATCCTAAGTCTGCATGGGGTAGCAAAGACAATAGTGTCAGATAGAGGCACACAATTTGTCTCCCAATTCTAGAAATGTTTACACGAGTCCTTGGGCACCAAACTTTTATACAGCACCGCCTACCACCCTCAAACAGGTGGGCAAACTGAAAGGGTGAATCAAACCCTAGAAGATCTATTAAGATCTTGTGCCCTAAACTTTCCAGATAAATGGGATGACTGCTTGCCGCTGGCAGAGTTTTCTTACAATAATAGCTACCAAGAGAGTATCAAGATAGCTCCCTTTGAGGCACTATATGGCCGTCGATGTCGAACTCCGTTACACTGGTCGGAACCGGAGAAAGATGGTTCTTCGGGGTTGACTTAGTGAAAGAGACTGAGAACAAAGTTAGACAAATTCAAAATAATTTGAAAGTTGCTCAGTCCCGACAGAAAAGCTATGCCGATAAAAGACGTCGACTGTTAAGGTTCGCTAAAGGTGATCATGTGTATTTGAAAGTATCCCCAATGAAAGGAGTAAATCGTTTTGGTGTTAAAGGCAAGTTAGCGCCCCGTTACATTGGTCCGTTTCCAATCATTGACCGATGTGGACAGGTAGCTTACCGCCTTAAACTGCCCGAACGATTATCCGGGATACACAATGTATTTCATGTGTCTCAACTGAAAAAGTGTCTTCGAGTACCAGACCAAGTTCAAGATATTGAAGATGTGGAACTTAAACCAGATCTAACTTATGCGGAATATCCTATCCTGTATTGGACCAAAGAAATAGAGTTAGTCGAAGAACGACTACCAAGTGGTACAAGGTGCAATGGAGCCAGCACTCTGAAGAGGAAGCCACATGGGAATCTGAAGATTACCTAATGGAGAATTTTCCTGAATTCCACGCTTCTCTTCAAGACAACATCTGATAAATAGGGAGTGTACTCTAGTGAAGGAAAAGAGTAGCCAAAGCCATGTACTTAGTGTACATAAATGTTTATAATTAAGTAGTCTTTCCCCGTTTCTTGTATTATGAAAAGGTTGGAGATGAAATAACTTGACAAATTTCCTGTTCCATTACGTACCCTGTTGACGGTCCTTAAGTATCAAATTTAACTATCAAATAAACAAAGAAAAGGATCCAAATGCAACCAACACCCAGACTTAGGGTTTTATCTGACAGAATTCCACGAGTTTTGGTGTTTGTCTATTTCTGCAGGGGGTTATCAGGAAATATGAAGGAAAGGCCCATATGTCGGGTTTACATAGGGATATTAACGTGCCGCGCAATTTTCTACCATCTAGAAGATTCCAGAAGCCACGGGAACGAACGGGAGGCCGATCGGGCCCGGGGGCAGGGCGCCCGCCCAAGTCCCTTGGGTGCCCGCCCAGCTACAGTAACCAATTAGCTTCAACTTCGCGGATCATGCTCCACCGACCTAATACTTCAAGGAAAACCACACGATCAATGTCGGTTTGATCCGACGACCCAGATTCATCTGAAAAGACTATATAACCAAACCCCCTGGCCTCTGGAGGAGGCACCCCTTGATCATTATTCATTATTCATAGACAGAGCAAAAGCTAGGGTTTAGAGATGAGAGCTCTCCTCTCTTCTCTAAACTAGAGTAGATCTAGATAGTAGCGAGATGGAGAGCGAAGGAGGATTAGAGGAGAGGCCGGCCTGTCGGTTCTTCCTCCGGTTGTACTTCGTCATGATCAAGCTCTAATCAAGCTTGCTCATGGGATGACTCTGGTAATCTACTTCTAATTCATTATGCAATTACTAATCATGTATGTTCTGGTTCACAACTCTTTTGAGTACTTCTAATCTATAGGACGCTATAGGTTAGAGTTGTAGTATAGGTGTAAGCGTGGTGCTTAGACCTAGATTACTTGTGGATATCCCCTGTCTAGCTGGATCGTGTGGTAGGCCGCGTAGGTGACAGTTACGTTGGTCCTCTGTAGTCCACCTCTCGTTAGCAAGACGGGTAGGGTTTATCGGCCTATGGATAAGCATCCTTTGTGGTGTAATCTTATCATGTGGTTCGTCCCAAACATAGACATACCCCTTTGAAGTAGAGAAACTATAGTTATCCTCTCTATTCTGCTACCATCGCCCATATACTAGATTGCTCTACTCTCTATTCCCATATTATCACTCACTGTTATCTTACCTTTAATATTGTTCTTATTCAATTCTACCATCTTTCCTATTTATACCTATCTATCTATCTTGGTTAAGTTAGAGCGTAGATCAGTTCTTCCGTTTCCCTGTGGATACGATAAAACCTTTAACCGGGTAAAAGCTTCAACGGTATCCGTGCGCTTGCGGATTATCTGTGTGCGTATAAATACCATAGTACACTCTAGTGCCATGCTGGGGATGACAACCTAGTATTCAAGTGGTGTTAGCAAGTGTCAACAAGCATTTTTGGCGCCGTTGCCGGGGAAACGGTTGCTGAGTTGACTACGAACTAGCTTAATCATTTTCTAAAAAAATAATATATATATATACTTTTCCTTTTATCTTTTGCCTTATCTCTGCTATTCTTTCTTCTTATCTAATCCTTGATCTCTGGTCTATCATGAATTCAAACATGTCTATCTATGAATTTCATAGACCTACGGGCACACATCTCGAACCACCAAAATCTTCAAAGCCTATCATAGCATCTAGTTTTGAGATAGACCCCGAATACATAGAATTTGTTCAAAAACAACCTTTCTCAGGAGAAAGTGAGGAAAACCTGTACACCCACCTAAGAGAGTTTTATCGAGTCTGTGACCTCCTTCGCATAGAAGGAATGTCCGATGAGACCCTTAAATGGAAGCTCTTTCCGTTCTCTTTAACGGGAAAAGCTAGACATTGGTACAAACTCAAAGTAGGGAGTGTTCATGGAGATTGGAAGGAGTTACATAATAGTTTTCTTTTAAAATATTTTCCAATCTCTAAAGTGGCAGAACTTCGGCGTGAGATTATTTCTTTCAGACAACTGGAAGAAGAATCTCTTAGGAAATCATGGGACCGCTTTATTAACCTTACTCTCACTGGCCCAAAGCTTTCTATTCCAGAAGAAGTTCTTCTAATTCACTTTTTTGAGGGCCTTAGTGGGGAAAATAAGCAAACCTTGAATACAGCCTCTAGAGGATCCTTCTATCACCTACCTGCTAGTGAAGCTTGGAATTTGATTGATTTATTAAGTGGAAAGTCTCCTAGCTTTTATATCCCTGAGAAAGAGACAGAACCAGTTCCTAGACAAAAAGAAGAAGTTTCGATAGCCAGATCACAACCACTTCAATCCCAAACTTTAGCTATCGATCCTAAACCATCAATACCCCAAAATTCTTCAAGGGAGGAAGGAATTCCGACCTTAAATTTTTTAGATACCGATGGTTTAGACTTCTGGTTCAATAAGAGACCTTCAAGAAGGGATAATTCAAATCCTTGCAATAATGTTTCTCTTAGAGAATGTCCTAGTTCCTGTTATGAAGAAGTCGAGGATGACATATCAAGTGAAGGAGAGCTAAGCCATATTGAAAATTCTAACACCTCCCCTTTCTTGATCACAAGTTCTAAATGGCTAGAATGTGTAGAATGGATGGATAAGGAAGAAGCCTTAATGAATTCTGACTTTGGTTCAATTTCGAATGGTGAGTTCTTGGCTCCCTTTGAAGATGAGATTCATCCAACTACAGAAGAGGACATAGGTGAGACCAATCTAGGAGAAACTCCAAACATTCAGATTAGAGACGAAGATAACACTAATGAGCATGGAATTTATTTCATAGCCACTTCGTTTACTCTTTGCTCATATGCAATATCTTCCCAATCTATTGGTCTCTCCAACATCACCACATTTGAGATCTCCAACCCCCTCTTCCTTTTTATTTATAAAAACTTTAAAAGGGCGGTTGTCGATGCATATGTATATAATAAATATTGCAGATCTCGTTGAGTTGATCTTGATTTAGGTTAGCGTTGGAAGGGAAACCACTTCGCCGACATAAATTGATGGTTTCCCAAGGACAAGCTTAGTGTCCTAAAATAAGCACTGATCAGATCGTAACATGAGTTTATAATTATTTGCAACATTACCTTGTGTATTGAGCATATAAGGATAATTGTAAAAATATTCCTTCGGGTATTCTTGTCACTAACCTTTCCAGGATTGGAACAAGAAGATCAGATGAATGACAAGCAAGTACAAGGTATGTCCAACCAATCATCATGCAACATTGAATTAAATTCATCCAAACTTGAATTCTGCAAAATTCAAGCTTGGGGGAGTACTTTACATAAAAACATCCTTTGCCATGTTGCTATGTTGGTTGTCCCTACCTTTAAGACATGCTCAATTTGTTAAATACTAATCACACTACTTCATCTCCACTTGAGTAGATCTCTATAAATGCTATCATGTTACCTTTGTATATTTACTAGTAAGTGTTAGTTTGGAAGTACTGCACATACTTCTATTAGCTTTTAAATTAAGCATGGTGCTTAGGTTAAACAGCCTTCCTTAATCTGATTAGACATGGAGTCTAGTTCGGTTATTGAACTAAAAACTGCTTGTGTAGACATTGGTATATTTTTGTCGGACTAACCCCTGCAGAAAAACTTTCAATATCGATTTGGGAAGTCCTAAGATAAACTCACATCAGAGATGAAGAGAGTGACACATGAAGTTTAACAATTTGCACAAGAAGGACATAGCTCATTCATCATAGAGAGATGATCCATGGAGGGTGCCACAAACACAATGCACAACCACTAAGAAAGGAAAGCTTCCACAAGGTGATACTGTACCATCACTCTTCAAGCAAGGTAACATCTTAAGGTACTTGACTATCACTTTTATAAGCTTCTCCTTGGTTTTGGCGTTCATATAAATAAAAGAGACAAACATGTATCATTTACAACTCTAGATTAACCAACCCAACTGATTCAACATGTTTAGTCCTTTAATCCTTGTTCTTAGTACTACCTCCATGATCCCACACTCCTAATCATATGAGCTAAAATGTTACACATTCAATCATTGAGTGATATAAAGAAAAAAACATATACATAGATAAATTATCTTTCCATAAGGTTGAGCGATCTAATCTGACAAATGTTATAAGTGCTACACTCATTAATTTTCATCCATCAACTTTGTCTTGCTCACTATGCTTAGGGTTAGAGAAGAACACATACACTTTAGGTTATGTTGGTGTTTTCCACCAACAGGACCCATGCACTTGATCTCTGCCTTGTCTCTATGAGCAGGTACACTTCGAGCAAAATATGGAGGAGTTTTATAACTCTCAGACTCTACCAAGTGAAGGACCTAGATCTACGAGCACAAACACAGTGAGCAGGATACTGCCAACGCCGCACTTCGAACTGCGGGGCAAACGAAGAGGTGCAGACGTCAAGGTCCGCACCTGAATCAAATGACGCACCTGAAGAATGAACACGGTGAGAAGTCTTGTTAAGAAGACTTAAAACATTGAACCCTCGCCGAAAGGTAAGATCGGTAGTTATCCATATTTATCCTTTCTGCATTCCCTTTTACCTTTAATTATTTACTTTTCTTAAATAGATTATTAGTTAATCATGCTATCTTGAAAAGAAAATAAAAATGTTAAAAAAATACTAAGCCCCATGTGAGTATACGAGTGGCATAAAACCTATAAGTACCTTCACTTTGGTGGCATAAAAATAAAATAAATATTTCTTTTCTGCTTTATAAAATAAAAATATAAAAACAGGGAGTAATATTTATTGAGGAAGCTCAACACGATAAAGGCTAGATATTTATGCTAACACTTAATTAGTTCCACAAGCTTTGTTGTCTATTTGAGCTCCACAGAATTTAAGAATCAAGAAGACTAGCAGACGGAGGACATTCTAATCGCTGTTAGAATGCTGCTGACTTTCAAATACACCTCTGCCACCTGCAAGCTACATCAAGAGAAATTACGTCAAAATTCAGCTTGGAGGAGAGCACCCCCATTTATCTCGCTAAGTATTTCTACCTATCTTTGTACTTATATTATGTTAGAATATTAAAATACATAAACTATGAAAAACCAAATAAAGATTTTGTGCTTATATATATATCTTTTGCTTAGTATGTTTAATAAATAAATAAAGTGGCTACGCTAATCTGAATCTTAATAATGAAACTCTAGCATGGATATGATAAATAGTTGCTCTGCCTAATTTGCAAATTTGAAGTTCTCTCTCAAGTTTAGACATAACTGTTATAATTTAAAGCTTGCTCTAGATCTAAACTTGTGGGATGAAAACTTGATCTGAAATCTAAGTTGTTAACGGATATGATATGGGAAGGTTGAGCTGCTGTTTATCTGTTCCTAGAGATGCTAGAATTCTGGAGAATTTTATCTTTGAAAAATCTTTAAAATATTGCATGATGAGTTCCTGTATGATGAGAGTTTAAATTCCTACCACAGCCATATATACATGCTTGCTAGAATTTGAGCCACACATTTACTATTTACTGCTTATGAGCATTGAGTGTGGTCAAGCTGTGTAGACCTTTAGGAGCTTGTCATGTGGTTAAATCAAGATTCACTTGCACGTTCACTCATATATGCTACTTCTACTCCGGAAGTACCATCCACATATATCCATCCATGTCCATCTCCAGAACCACCCAAAAATATTCTACTCCTAATCCGGGAGAGAATAGCCAAAAATATTTCTGTTTTCCCTTGTGAAATAAATGCTCAAGTTATCTTGCTACTACCACTTGCTATATTATCTCAAGAGATGAGTGCTCTGAAAAAAAAGAAAAGAAAAAAAAATAAACGAGGAAATAAAAAGGGGCAAGTGCCCGGAACCTCGAAAGAAAGAAAAAGTGAGACGAGAGGTAAAAATGGACAAGTGTCCGACAGTAGAATTAGGGGTACAAGATACCCACCTGAGAGGAAAGAAAAAGAAGAGCATCTCATTCTCCTCATAAAGTTTCAAAAAGCAAGGAAGGTATGTATTCCCTCAAAAGAGCAAAAGTAGAATTAGACTTTCACCATTGTTATCACCATCATCACCATACACCATTCAATCGTCACACATGCACATCTTGATTTGGCTTATTGATTTGTTTCTTTGGATCCATGGTTTGATTATGCAATAAATGTCTTGTAAGTATGTATTAGCTGTCTCCCACCTATGAGCTCCAGATATCAAAACCTTGTTAGAGTAGGGTGAGAGAGAAGGCAATATCATTATGCCTGATACCACAAATACCACATACTTTGAGAGAAGGCATATATCATCACTGCCATGGTAAGGATCCAGAAATACCACAAAAGAGAGACTAGAGAGAGTCATACAAGGAATCTCTGAGTTTTATTTAAAAATCTGCAAAAGCTCCAGAGCTATAGCTGATCAAGAATAAGAGACATGACACTTGGCTAGACTGTTCTATCTTTTAACTACTCAAGACAGAAGTGACGGTTACAAGTCCCATGGTGAAAGGTAAAGTAAGTAAGTTTTAGTTCTTGACAGTTTACTCTAACTCAGAGATGAGATCTTATTTAAAAACATGTGTACCGTCAAATTTTTAAGATATTGCAACAACTTCTGATCCATTGTTGAGTCTATCCTTGCTCAGGGACGAGCAAGAGGTAAGCTTGGGGGAGTTTGTTGACGGTCCTTAAGTATCAAATTTAACAATCAAATAAACAAAGAAAAGGATCCAAATGCAACCAACACCCAGACTTAGGGTTTTATCTGACAGAATTCCACGAGTTTTGGTGTTTGTCTATTTCTGCAGGGGGGTTATCAGGACATATGAAGGAAAGGCCCACATGTCGGGTTTACATAGAGATATTAACGTGCCGCGCAATTTTCTACCATCTAGAAGATTCCAGAAGCCACGGGAACGAACGGGAGGCCGATCGGGCCCGGGGGCAGGGCGCCCGCCCAAGTCCCTTGGGTGCCCGCCCAGCTACAGTAACCAATCAGCTTCAACTTCGCGGATCATGCTCCACCGACCTAATACTTCAAGGAAAACCACACGATCAATGTCGGTTTGATCCGACGACCCAGATTCATCTGAAAAGACTATATAACCAGACCCCCTGGCCTCAGGAGGCACCCCTTGATCATTATTCATTATTCATAGACAGAGCAAAAGCTAGGGTTTAGAGATGAAAGCTCTCCTCTCTTCTCTAAACTAGAGTAGATCTAGATAGTAGCGAGATGGAGAGCGAAGGAGGATTAGAGGAGAGGCCGGCCTGTCGGTTCTTCCTCCGGTTGTACTTCGTCATGATCAAGCTCTAATCAAGCTTGCTCATGGGATGACTCTGGTAATCTACTTCTAATTCATTATGCAATTACTAATCATGTATGTTCTGGTTCACAACTCTTTTGAGTACTTCTAATCTATAGGACGCTATAGGTTAGAGTTGTAGTATAGGTGTAAGCGTGGTGCTTAGACCGAGATTACTTGTGGATATCCCCTGTCTAGCTGGATCGTGTGGTAGGCCGCGTAGGTGACAGTTATGTTGGTCCTCTGTAGTCCACCTCTCGTTAGCAGGACGGGTAGGGTTTATCGGCCTATGGATAAGCATCCTTTGTGGTGTAATCTTATCACGTGGTTCGTCCCAGACATAGACATACCCCTTTGAAGTAGAGAAACCATAGTTATCCTCTCTATTCTGCTACCATCGCCCATATACTAGATTGCTCTACTCTCTATTCCCATATTATCACTCACTGTTATCTTACCTTTAATATTGTTCTTATTCAATTCTACCATCTTTCCTATTTATACCTATCTATCTATCTTGGTTAAGTTAGAGCGTAGATCAGTTCTCCCGTTTCCCTGTGGATACGATAAAACATTTATCCGGGTAAAAGCTTCAACGGTATCCGTGCGCTTGCGGATTATCTGTGTGCGTATAAATACCATAGTACACTCTAGTGCCATGCTGGGGATGACAACCTAGTATTCAAGTGGTGTTAGCAAGTGTCAACATACCCTAAGGTTTTAAATCTCGGGGACGAGATTTCTTTAAGGGGGAAGGGCTGTAACATCCCCGATGTTACGGTTACTAAAACTTGATCATGTCATCATGAGTATTGCATCGCATACCTGCCAAGCACCCTATTATGCATCAACTTAAAACAAGTTTATTTTGATTGGTTGTGCTTAGGGATTTAAAGTGTGTTTATATTGCGTATTGATGCTTGTGTTGGTTGCTAAAACCCTAGGGTGAAAGATTTCCGAAAGATTAGGGGGGAAACCCTGATTTTTGAACCCTAGAATTGCCCTCTTTTGTGCAATTTAAAAACTAAGCAAAATTTGGGGATGAGAACAAAAGAAAAGTTGTAGATCTTGTTAAGATGTACAACTTTGGTGTTTTGAGTTTTTGAAGTTTCAATACAAAATCTAAAGTAATTTTGAAAATACAGATTCCCAGAAAGTGTCCCCTTTTCCAATTTGAAGCTCCAATTCAAAATATATTTGGAATTTTGAAAACTGACCAACATGAAAGTTGTAGAGCTCAAAAAGCTGAACAACTTTCATGTTGGGAGTTTTTCAAGTTGTTATGGAAAATCAAAAGTAATTTTGGAAATTCTGATCTGCCCCAATTCAAAAATTTGAATTTCCCCAAATTGAATTTTGAACTTCAAACTGTTTGGTCAAATTCACCATGTTCCACTCAAACTTAGCTTTGGTCACCAAAACATGTTTTGTAGCTTATAAAATTCTAAACAACTTTTGTTTTGGTGGGATTTTGGCTCCAGTTCAAAATTTGGACGAATTTTGCAAAACCCCAAACTGGGTGGATAGGGCTCGCTACAATGCCGTGCAGGGGGGGATGCTCTGCCGCCGGGGCAGAGCCGCCGCGCCCAACGCCGCCACGCGCCTGGCCACGCAGCTGCTTGGCTGCGCGAGCCCGCCGTGATGTGGACGAGCCCCCAGCGTGCTCATCCACTCCCCTGCTGATCCCACTGCACGGCCGCCTCGCTTCACCCTTTTCTGCCCGACGCCGACGACCCGGCTCTTTCTCTCAAATTCACCACACCCGATCCCTCTCAAACCAAATTGAGCACTCCACAACGTTCTCCACCCCCTTGCAAACTCAGCGCACCCCCTAGCTCTTTCTCTAACCCACCCAGTCGCCAGAGCTTCTCTGTTCTTCTCCAACTCCGGCCGAGACCGCCGCCGTGAGCTCTCTCCGTGGCCGCGCTATTCCAGTGAGCAAGATACCGAACTAGCGGATGTTTCCGGTTCCTTTTTATCCCCAGAAGCTCATGCGCTTTCTCTTTTTCCCTAGACGCGAACAGGATCGTCGGAACGACCTCGCCGGAGCCGGAGCACCCGCCCGACCACACAGCCATCGGCGCCAAGGCCTTCTACTGCCTCTCCCGCCGTGGTGATGTGAGCACCATGTCCCTTACCCTGCAAGGAAGCTCCCTAGCACGTCCGTTTGTGCTCTATCGAGCCCTAGTGGCCGGTCCGCGATCGGTCATGGCGGCCGCCCGCCTTTCGCGTGGCCGAGGTGGAAGGGAGAGGGTAGAGCGTGCGTAGAGGATGTCGACGGAGTCGCGAAGACGAGGCGAGGCCGATGCGCACGCGCGCTCGGGCTGAGACCCTCGCTAACGGCGGCCGGAGCCGTGGCAGTGCCGCCGCGCGTGAAGAAGAAGGAGCTGACGGGTGGGGTCTCCCCGTCAGCGTCCTGTAGAGAGAGAAGGGGAAGGAGGGTCTGACGGGCGGGACCCGCCCGTCAGTGACCGTGTGAGAGGGGAAGCACGCACGCAGCGCCCGCGTGGGCCGAGCGCGGACGGGTCGGCCTGCGGGCCGAGTTCCTGGGCCGCTCACGGCATAGTATTGTTTTCTTTTTTCTTTTATGCAGTTTTTGCTTTATATTTAAGTTTGTGTAATAAATCATGTGCTGATCCAAAAATTATGAAAATTTTTGTATAGCTTCCATAAAATGGATAGAACATAGAAAAAATATTAGGTATTATTTTCTCGTAGTTTGCATGTCTATAAAAATTGGCTCTTTTAATTAGTAAATAAAACTTCTAGGAATTTTAATAATTTATTAATATGTCCAGAAATCACCAAAATTTGTGGGGAGTCTCTAAATATTATTGCCTGGCTCCACACAAAATTTGGTGGCATTTGGATAATGTTTGAATAAAATATTATTAAACCCCTATTTAGTAATTAAATAATAATTCTAGAATAATTAGATAATAATTAGTTAAATCCTCATAATTAGGGTTTGAGTGATTTTGAGATTGTGTGATGACCTAAGGTCATTAACCTTAATGACCTTTGGCATTTGGTTATTGTTTGGCACTAATGCTTAATTACTGTCATTAATAGTTAATTAAGAATTAATTAAGGTAAATAGGATTAATAATTAGTTAATTTAGGATAATTATGAATTAAGAGGAATCTTAGTTTACAGATGCAACCTCTTGGGTAAAGACTCTAAGATGATTAAACAACTTTAATTATTAAATAGTCTGTGTTGCACCAAGAAGGCCAACTGTACTTAATTTGGTCCTTCTTATATATCTGTCATACGCATATCATGAGCATACATCATTTTGCGTATAGTGCCCGTGACCGAAGGAGCGACCGTTGAACCGAACCCCGAGGTTGGTGCTCCGTCCGAGGAAGTAGGATGCGAGACTTGGGAAGTCTCCGAGGGTCCCTCTCTGCCCTGCAACCAAGGCAAGCCCCGGATGCATTAACCCCTCCTTGAATGTTTTAAATCTTTCATCACTTATGAATTGAAAATGCTGCATTAGGTAGTCGAGAATTGGGTTAACCTATTTGCTACATTTACTACCTTGATATTTGTTATCTTGTCCTTTGCACCTGTTTTAATTGAAAACCGCGTAGTGATGCTTAGCCCTGCTACTAGATAGGTTTTTAAACAAAGTTTGAAGGGTTGTTGTGGAATACACTTATGATCAATGATGTTTCAATTTGAGACCGGTTGGTGGACTTGCTTTAAGAATGGAGTCTTAAAGTAGTGTCTCCAACTGTGTCGGTTAAGGACCGGTCCGTTGATGGCCTACTGGGTTGAGAATTTATAGTACTAGCCACTTGCCCTCGGTAAGCCCGGTCTTGTAATCCCTCGATGCGAACAGCTACTCGCGCACTGGGCGTGGAGCGATGGCGAGAGTAGCGTGTACCCACCTTACGGATCTGAGATGACCGGGAAACATCTAGATCGGCTATAGGATGGTGGGGTACTGTGCTCTCGGGTGCCGCAAACCTAGTCAAATTTGGGGAGAGCTTGATTTGGGTTGACATATGCAAGATTTGGTTCTACATATGTCGGGTGGTTAGGAACTCCAGCTGGATTGCTAAGCGATTCGAATTGTCGTTGCTCCCCGATTGGGAGACTCAATTCCTTTGACCCTCATCATAGTTAATTATGCAACTAAGTGTTAAAATAAGAAAGGGGAAGATGTCTCATGAGGTTCGGATCCCAATTCCCGAACTCAGAGTGACCTGAAGCTATGGCCGTTGGATAGATAATACCTTGGTTAAGGACTAGGAACTTACAGACTTGTCTGTGAGAAGCAACTAGATAGACTGTCATCGAACTCCTCGGCCTCTTAAGGAGAGGAATTCGCGGGTAAAACTTGAAAGTAAGGATGCACTATTAGTAAGCTTTTCCGCAAAATACTTTGGTTCCTTGCTCAGCCACCCCTTGTCTTCCTTAAGCCTGCATCCCTAACTTCTCCTCTTTTTCTATCGAGTAAGTCTTGTTGAGTACTCCCGTACTCAGGGTTTTATAACCCCTGTTGCAGGTGAAGCTCAGGAGCCGACTTGTTTCGGACCCTGTTGTGTGACCGTCGTCGAGGTTGACGACGAGGAAGAGTGAGCGTGACCCATGGGCAGGGTCTGTAAATTTGTAATCTGTGTGCTAAAGTTTAAGTTGCTCCGCTGGACCTGGCTTGTAATAACACTCTACTATTTGGACGAACTCCTTTTGTAAATTAAGTTATGTAATACTTCCGCTGTTTTACTCTGAAATATTATTTTGGTCTTATATCATCTGTGATACTGCAATGTCTTTGCAACGAGTGATCCTGGTGTTAAGGTGGCCACTTGCTATCCTGTAAAGGAGAGAAGAAGAAGTTCTCATTAATTGACCATCACCAGTGGTCAGGACGAGCTTGCTTGATACACCATAGGTAGCAGTGGAATGAGCGTCCAGCGATGCTCATCAGACTTCTAAAGTGGGAGGATCCCCGACATCACCGTCAGAGGTCCTTAGGACAATGACAGGTGTCGGTGGGCCCAAACACTTAGGGGGTTCTGCCACAGAGGGATCCTCTCTACTTGGATGAAGAATTGAAACCCTAGCGTTGATTCTGTAGAAGATGTATGTTCTCCAGGGGCTAGGGGGCCTTGCTTATATAGTCTTTTCAGATGAATCTGGGCCGTCGGATCAAACCGACATTGATTGAACGGTTATCCTTGATCCTTTAGGTCGGTGGAGCGTGATCCATGAGACAGGTCCGAATTGGACACTATAGGAGGGCGGGCGCCCTAGTCCTTAGGGCGGGTGCCCTGGGCCAGGCCCCGTTCGATCTCCGCTTCGTTCCCGTGGCTTCTGGAGTCTTCTAGATAATAGAAAATTGCGCAGCACGTTAATATCTCTATGTAAACCCGACGTGTGGGCCTTTCCTCCGTATTTCTTGATAACCCCCTGCAGAAATAGACAAACACCAAAACTCGTGTAATTCTGTCAGATAAAACCCTAAGTCTGGGTGTTGGTTGCATTTGGATCCTTTTCCATGATTAGTTGACGGTTAAATGTGATCATTAAGGACCGTCAATAGTGCTCGTGCGCTAGAAGGCGAGCGTAAGGTCGGCGAGGAGCTCAAGACCAGGAATCAGGAGCTGACTGGTAGGATCTGCTTTGACTTTTCCATCCACAAAGTATTTATTATCATAGCATGTTGTTGACTGTCTTCCTCTGTTTTTTCTTTGAAACTTGTCATAGTTCTCAAGGCCAATGCTAAAAGCATGTCGAGGACCTGGTCAAAGACCGAGACTCCTGGAAGACAAATTGCATATAGATCTAGAAAGGAGTCGCGCAGTGCTAGATCTGATCAGCCCTGAGCTCCTCGAGGACCAGCCCACGCACCGAGGCTGACCCCGATCGAGAAGGCGCAACAAGCGTGGGGCTGGCTTTAGCAATTCGTGAAGGACGCTAGGGAGTTTGCTGGAGCCCATGTCCTCAGCATGGTGCGCGCTCACTACCCCTTGGTCGACCTATCCCGGCTGGAGAGGGGATACCCAAAGGAGGTTGGTTCGAAGGAGGCGGATGACCTTCGTGTCGGCCTGCTTGACCTGTCGTCGACAGTGATCAGTGACATAAACCTCTGCGGGACGTCTACTCCCCCTGATTAGCCAGGGTGAGACAGGTCGGCTAGGGAGTTGTCGGGGGCGTCGATTGCAGGAGATGGGCGGTCGACGCCTGCGGTCTTGACCAGCCAGGCGCCGGTGGCCCCGATCGCTTTGACGGCACAAGAAGCCCATGCGGGCGAGTGACCCGAGCAGTAGGCTCTTAGAGTAGTATGTGGGGATAGACTAGAAGCCGCCTAGAGGGGTGTTTAGTGTAAACTTTGTTTATAAAGTTTGTAATAAAGTCTGAATTTAAGAACCATGGTTTTGAGCGCTGTAAATAAGTTTTCTGAGTGATGTATCACTGAATCATGTTGAGTACCCTTGAGTGATTTAAGTAAGATGTACTGAAACTTAGGGTTAGAAACGCCGTAATTTGTCTATGTGCCAGGAATTGGGCAGGCTTGTTCTGTCTATGTAAGCCAGCCTATAAGAGGTAGGACGTGTGACCTCGGCGACCACAAAAAGTCCCTCCCATGGCGTAGATAGCTTATGCATTCCATCCTGGTTTGTTTTCCATTTGAGTACCAGATCACCGACCAGGAAGGAGCGATCCTTGACGTTCTTGTTGTAGTATCGTCTCATGGCCTCGAGGTACTTTGTTGTTCGAAGGCAAGAGGCCAACCGTTTCTCTTCTGTGCAATTGATTTCAAGTTCTCTGGCGTGGTCTGCTGAAGACTGGTCGAAGTGCTCGACTTTTGGTGTTCCGAAAGCTACGTCAGAAGGAAGCACAGCCTCAGCCCCATAAACTATGAAATAGGGGGATACACCTGTGTTTCGACTAGGCTGTGTTCAAAGACCCCAGACCACCGCTGGTAACTCTTTCATCCACCGCCCTGGTGCTCTATTATTTTCCGTGTACAGTCTCTTCTTTAGTGCATCTACAATCATCCCATTGGCTCGCTCCACTTGACCGTTAGCTCGGGGATGGGCTACCGACACGTATTTTACGACTATGCCTCTGTCATCACAGAAGTCCCAGAATGTAGTGCTGGTGAACTGAGTGCCCAGGTCAATGATTATACTGTTAGGAACTCCAAATCTATGTATGATTTGATTGAGGAACTCTACAGCCTTCTTTGAGGTTGCTTTGACCAGTGGCATGTACTCGATCCACTTAGAGAACTTGTCGATCAGCATGAATACGAATTTGAAATTGCCGGGAGCGGGTTTGAATGGCCCAATCATATCTAGGCCCTAGCAAGCGAATGGCCAAGATGACGATATCGTCTAGATCTCATCAGCAGGTACGTGAGTCCTTTTGGTGAAGAATGACACCCCTCACAATGCGGGACCAGCTTCTCAGCGTTGGCTACTGCGGTTGGCCAGTAAAAACCTGCTCGGAAAGCTTTTCCGACCAGTGTTCTGGAGGCGGCGTGGTTGCCGCAAGATCCAGCGTGTATGTCATCTAGCAGCTTGATGCCATCGTCTTGAGTTATGCATTTCAACAAGACTTCTGAGTTTGCGTTCTTTTGCATGAGTCGGCCGTCAACCATTATGTAGTTTTTGGATCGTCGGATGAGGCGTTCGTTTTCCGTTTTGTCTTGCAATCCTGAACTGTCCGAGAAGTACTTAACGAAAGGTGTGCGCCAGTCGTTGCCGCTGGTTGTCGGGGTTGCGTCCTGGATGAGCAGTGTCTCGTTGAGTGGCTTGCCGACCAGGTCCATTCCGACACTTGGCGTGTCGATGTCTTGGACAAAAACACCTTGTAGAATCTGAGCCTGGGATGATCCTATCTTTGACAGCGCGTCTGCTACTTGATTCTTGTCCCGGACCAGATGTATGTATTCTATTCCATAAAAATTCGATTCCCACCTTCAGATTTCTTTACAGTACAGATCCATTTTCTCATGAGTCGTGTCCCACTCCTTATTTAACTGGTTAATGACTAGGGCAGAGTCGCCGTAGACGTAGAGGCCTTAACTCCCAATTCAACGGCCAATCGGATGCCATGCAAGCATGCTTCGTACTCGGCGACATTGTTGGATGCTGGGAAGAGGATCCTAAGGACGTAGCGTAGTTTGTTCTTGTTTGGTGAAATGAAAAGGATCCCGGCACCAGCGCTGTTGTTGTTTAGGGACCCATCGAAGAACATTGACCAGTGATCGAAGACATCTGGAGAGGGTGGTGCGTTGAGATCTGTCCATTCTGCGATGAAGTCGACCAGGGCTTGAGACTTGACGGTTGTACGACTCTGTAAATCCAATGAAAATGGGCATAACTCCATGACCTACTTTATAATTCTGCCGTTGGCATCCTTGTTGCGCAAGATGTCTCCCAACGGAAAACTTGTAGTAACTAAAACACGATGACCATCGAAGTATTGCTTCAACTTCCTTGAGGTGATTAGGATGGCGTAGATTAATTTTTGTATCTAGGGATACCTGGTCTTAGATTCGTTTAGGACATCGGTTATGAAGTATACTGGTCTCTGGACTTTGTAGACGTGACCTGGTTCATCCCACTCCACCACGAGCACCGTAGAGATGACCCGATCGGTTGCTGCTATATAGAGGTGTAGGTCCCCGTTAGGCTAAGGTGCAGTGAGAACGGGTGGTGAAGTGAGAAAAGTTTTGAGCTGGGCGAATGCGATGTCAGCTTCTTCTGTCCAGGAGAATTTTTTGGATGCTTTTAGTAGCCTGAAGAAAGGGAGCCCTTTTTCTCCTAGCGTAGAAATAAACCGGCTGAGAGCAGCCATGCATCCCGTGAGCATTTGAACATCTTTTACGTTTCTGGGTGGTCGCATATCGAGCACCGCCTTGACTTTTGAAGGGTTTGGCCGTATACCATCGCGACTGACGACGTTGCCGAGCAGTATACCAGAGGGAACCCCGAAGATGCATTTTTTGGGGTTAAGCTTCCACTTGTATTTGTTTAGCACTTTAAATGTGCGGTCTAGGTTGTCGATCAGAGTGCTAGCGTCCCTGGTTTTGACGACAACGTCATTGACATAAGCCTCGGCAAGGTCGTCACGTATCTCATCGTGGAGGCACTGCTGAATAGCGCGTTGATAGGTGGCTCTGGCATTTTTTAGTCCGAAGGACATGGTGGTGTAGCAATATGCACCGAAGGGAGTGATGAAGGAGGTTTTAATTTGATCGTCTTCTTTTAACGAGATCTGGTGGTAACTAGAGTAACAATCAAGAAAAGAGAGTAGTTCGGATCCGGCTGTTGAATCGACCACTTCGTCTATGCGGGGAAGACCAAAAGGATCTTTAGGATAGTGTTTATTGAGATCAGTGTAATCAGCGCACATTCTCCATTCATTATTCTTTTTTCTTACAAGGACCGGATTGGCGAGCCAATCGGGGTGATACACTTCTTTAATAAACCCAGCTGCTAAAAGCCGTGTAATCTTTGTCCTAATAGCCTCCTTTTTGTCACGAGCGAACCATTGTAGCTTCTGCTTGATAGGTCTTGCGGTCTTCGAGACGTTTAAGGAGTGCTCGATCAGGCTTCGTGGGACGCCAGGTATGTCCGCGGGTTTCCATGCGAAAACGCCTATGTTGTCCCTTAGAAACCTGACGAGCATGTTTTCCTATTTGGCATCCAAATTGGCTCTGATGAGAGCCGTCTTCTCTAGGCTGCCGTCGACCAGTTGGACTTCCTTGTGCTCCTTGGACTTGGTGCTTTTTCTTGGAGTCTCCTGCTCGGGTAGTTTGAGCTGGTCGGGTGAGATTTGTGTTGCTTGTGTCACCGTTTCTGCCATGTGAATCGAGAGGTTGATTGCCTCGGTGATCTTGAAGCTTTCCTCTTTGCAGGTGTATGCCGTGTAGATGTTGCCTCTGATGGTCCGAACGCCCTTCTCGGTTGGCATCTTGAGGACCAAGTATGAATAGTGCGGGACTGCCATGAACTTGGTGAGAGAAGGACGACCCAGAATAGCGTGGTAGGTCCTGTCGAAGTCGGTGACCATGAAGTTTACGAATTCTGTGCGGAAGTGGTCTGGTGTTCCGAACTGGACAGGCAGCGTTATTTGGCCAAGGGGTACTGAGCTTTGCCCCTGGCAGGACGCCCCAGAATTGAGCGTCATATGGTTTCAACTGTGCTGGAGTTAGCTTGAGAGCAGGCAAGCTGTTGCGAAACAGGATGTCGATGGAGCTGCCCCCGTCGACGAGCACACGCTCGAACCTAACGCTGTTGATGCACTGGTCCAGGATCAACGGGAAGCGTCCTGGCTCTAGGATGGCAGCCCATTGGTCCTGCCTGTTGAAAGAGATCTCTCGGTGCGACTAGGGAGGGAATTTAGGATCGATGATCGAACCATCAGCGCTGTCCACGTTGAGGCAAGCCCTCTTTAAGAGTTTTCTTTCTCATTTTGACTCGATTGAGACCTTCCCTCCAAAAATGGAGTGTACTACATCGGTCGGGTTGACATATTGATGCCGTGGGTCCCTATCCTCGTCGTCGTCTTCGTATTCTTGACTGCGTCTGTCATGTTTCCCAGTTTTCTTGGCGGCATCTCCCTGAGCGGCCCGCTATGTGTAGATGCTTTTGAGGACACGACATTCTTCCATCGTATGGTTAGACTTGGGATGGAGTTGGCACGGTCCTTTCAGCGTCTTGTTGTAGTCTTCCTGGTAGTCCCACCATCCATTGGGACGCTTGACTGTGTTTACCTCGTGGTCGACGTCGCGAGGTCGCTTGCCTTTGAAGTCGTCACGATTGTCACGGCGCCTATCCCACCCTTCTCGGTGGTCACGGTTATCGCCACGGTAGGGATTCTGGATGTCGAAGCGTCCACGGCTGTCGTCTCGTCGGGGAAGCTGCTCGGCTCCTCGTATATCTTCTCGGATGAACTTCTCTGCGTCGTCGGCATCGACGTAATTCTTGGTTGTGGCAAGAAGTTCGGCGACCGTGGTTGGCCTCTTGCGCAGTAGCTTGCTTCTTAACGCTTCGTGGAAACGTAGGCCTTTGATGAAAGCCGATATGGCCTCGTCGTGGGAAATTTTTGGAATCTAGGGGCGCATATCTGAGAAGCGTCGGTTGTAGTCGTGCAGGGGCTCATTCTTCCTGTCCCTTATCCTCTCGAGGTCGTATTTGTTTCTAGGTTGCTCGTAGGTAGCAATGAAGTTATCGATGAATGCCTGGCGCAATTCCTCCCAAGAATCAAAAGAGTCCTCGGGTAAACCAAGGAGCCACTGGTGGCCAGCTTGGTCAAGCATGACAGGGAAATAATTTGCCATGACGTGCTCGTCTCCTGCTGCTGATCGGACTATGATCTCATAAAGAGTGATCTAGTTTTCGGGGTTCTCCTTGCCGTCGTACTTTTTAAGCTTCTCGAGCTTGAAATTGCGGGGCCATACGACTTGCCGAAGGTGTGAGGAGAACTGTTTTAGGCTGGTGGGGCCGTGGGCTGCATCGTACTCGATGCGTCGCACGTTTTCGTGTACTGCTCTATCAGTAATGCGCCTGTTGATGCGCTAGCGGGCATCCCTATGAGGGAGGTTTTGTCGTAGGTCTCGGTCTTGGTTCACCTCCTGACCATGTCCACGTCTTTGTTCGTGGTAATTGCTAGCGTCCCAACCACGGTTGTCACGACGGGTGTCCTTCCTGCGATCGTTGATGGGCGAACGGCTACGACGATGTCCGCCGGGTCGTGGTGAGGTTCGGCTGCGATGAGTCTAGTCAGAGGTGACCTCCGTATAGGAGACGGCTTGGACCCTGTTGAGCAGAGTAGCGGTCTATCCCATCGCAGTGATCAGATGTGCCCATATGTTGGATCGGACGTCCTGATATTCTGGAGTATCTAGAAGTCGATCGAGGTTTGCCATGGCGACGGCTACATTGGCGCTTGGTGTCTTGAACACTTGCTGATTTCCGACCATGTCGAAAGCATCATCAAGGTTGTTTGGGATTAGTTGCCGCTCCTCATCTGTTCGTCGCTGAGCGTGATCAACGTTGCGCTGTTCGCGCTGTTGTCTTTGTTTGTCAGTTTCGCCGTCAACAACTGGTTCGTCATTGCTGACGTTGAAAACCAGATCTCCTCGTCGAGGTGGAAAGATCGGAAAGCGGGAAAAACCTAGGGGGTAAAGCGGCAGATCTAAGTCATAGCCTTTGTCCTCGGGGTGTAAAACCTCGGTAGGGACAGACCCTGTGCTAGAATCTGTACTATTGGTCTTGTCTTCCGGCAGAGTGCGGATGGAGACCATATTGACGAAGTGACGAGCTGTTCGCCTGGTTTGCCGCGGCGACAAGGCCATCTTCCTGAATAGGGATTGAGTATGCCGTGAAACCTGATCAGCCGCGTTGCTCAGTCAATGAGGGAAATTCTCGTCTGGCGAGGCTGTCTTGAGCTTGACAATTCGTCCCTTGGGGGTCGATGTTACCGTTAAGGACGTCCCCAGTCGTTCGTGCGTGGTGGTACGAGTTGGTCGATGGGAGTCAAAAAAATTCAATACCAGTGTTTGATCAGGCTGGCATGAAATCAAATCCATCAGGTTGGAGGCTTCAAGAAGCTTGTGGTCGGCGTGATCGATGGCTTCAAGAAGATCCGAATTGTCGACTCGTTTCCCCTTGTAGCGAGGGAGCGGAGGTCGAGCCCTCGAAGTCGTAGTTGTCGTGGTTGGTGTGATCGGAAGCATCACCTCTACTGTTCCAGATTAGATCTGAGTTTCTTCCGGAGTCGTGGTCGTAAGGCCGCCAATGTGAGTCGTCCAAGTGATCTGGCCGACGGTGAACGTGAGACCTTCGGCCATGGCAGTAGATGCTGGGATGATGACCATCTTGTTCGTCTGGGAAGCTATACGCACACCCCTACCTGGCGCGCCACTGTCGACGGAAGCTAGACGGCAGTCTACCTTGGGGTATATCCACGGTAGTAGTTTATCGGCAGACAGGTGTGCAAGCTATGAACTTGATGGTGGCGCAAGACATGGACAAGGTTTTTATCTAGGTTCGGCCGCCGTGTGGGCGTAATACCTACGTCCTACGTCTGATTGTATTGCTGTGGATTGAATTGTGTTGAGTTGAGTTGTCTATGGGGTGTCCCTTGCCTCTCTTTATATAGTCCAGAGGGCAGGGTTACAGATCTGGAAACTAATCCTAGTTGGTTACAATTGCCATAGATAATATGATATCAATTCCTATTCTAACCGACTAGAATCCTGCTTGATCTCCACATCTTGTTTCCTTGCGTGAAACTCCGAGCAGTTGGATCAAACCCTGAATCTGTCTCGCGATGGGCCAAGTCTCCTAGCCCAAGTCTAGCCGTAAGGGTATAGGGGTTTATACCCCCACAATACTCTGGAATAATCCTAGGTGAAAGCTACATTGGTATCCGTGCGCTTGTGGATTTTTCTGTGTGCGTTTAATATACCTAACAAGCTTTCTCGCGCCGTTGCCGGGGACTAGGCTTTTTGTCTATCTTTGGTGATTGCGTTAAGAAGTGTCAACAAGCTTTCTGGCACCGTTGCCGGGGAACATTAGCTGTGCTAGTTTAGAACCAAGTTTGTCTGTGTATCCTTTTGCTTTTACCACCATTCTCACCTCACCACAAACTTCAACCACCACCAACCAAATGGTTTTCACTCCTATCTATAAATTCTTTGCTCCAAAGGGCGACTTGTTGGAACCTCCACCATCATCACACCCCATTCTTATAGATGGCTATGAGCTTCATCCTACTCTTATAGCCATGGTTTAGGAGCAATCCTTCTCTAGGTTAGTAGACGAAGATCCATACACCCACCTCAGGGAATTCGAGCAATTGTGTTCTTGTCAGACTATTGCTGGCATGACACAAGAGACCATTAAATGGAAATTATTTCTGTTCTCCCTTTTGGGAAGAGCAAAACAATGGTATGCTCATTCTGTAGGAGGCGTAAATGGAAATTGGGAGGAAATTCAAGAAATGTTTTGTCTTGCTTTCTTCCCTCTTTATAAAATCACTGACCTTAGAATAGAAGATCTTCAATTCCAACAAAAAGAGGAGACACTTGGAGCAGCTTGGGCTAGATTCTCAAGCCTTACCAATTCTGGTCCAAACCTTGCCTTGCCTAACCATGTCCTACACTATCACTTTTATCATGGTCTTAACAAGGAAGCTGCTCTACACCTTGACATTGCTTGAGGAGGTTCATTCTCGCATGAACTCGTTAGTGAAGGGAAAGCTATTCTTGAGAAAATCCTTGAAAACACCCCTTACACTAGCATATTTGATGAGTTTCCTAAAGAAGAAAACAAAGTCTAGCCAAGCCCTGACCAACAAGAGGAGATTCATGCAACCAAATACAAAATAAAATCAAATCCTTCTAATGATTTAGTCGCCAAAGAATCTCCCACTATGGGAACACAACCCACACTATAAGATGATGAGCCCCATCCTTCCACATTCCTCCCTGAAATTGAGGATTGTCTTTTTGAAGATTTTGGGAAGGCCTCAAATTTTCCACTTCAAGTGAAGCCTTTGGTGCACCCTACACCATTTGAGGATGGTGATGGTGCACCTAATGATCCCTTCTTAAGGGAACACATCAAAGGACTCTCAGCCATAATGAGCCATGAGTGGTTGGCAGAAACAGAGTTATCCACTGTGGTAGCCCGAATCATTGCCCCCTTTGATGTTTTATCTTACACCCTTATGAAGACTACCATAGAGGCTAAATATAGTCCTACTATTGGGATGAACATTGTTTCTAAGGCTTTGGCTGAAGAACTTTGCCCCAATGAGTCCTTGATTCCATCTCATAAGCTTTTAATGACTCCACCTGGAGTTACTTTAGAAAGTTATGGGGTCATGAGGTCTATACCTTTGTGCATAAGAGGCTCTAAGTACCGTCTAGACTTTCACATATATGACATCCTAGACATGTCCATCTTAATTGGTGTACCCTTTGGAACACTCTTTCGAGACCGACCAAGTCAGAGTCTCTTGAATTTAAAGTTGGGAAACACTACTATCGATGTTTCACTTGCATGCTCACATAATGCGATAGTAGAGCCCAAGACTGAAGAAGACCCTATTGAGGAAGTCTTAATGGCATCTCTAGAAGACATGGCCCAGCCTCAGTTCGATACTGAACATTTCATTGAAGAAGAGGAAGAGCTAGCAGAACCTATTAAGCTAGATACCCTCAATTGAGCTAAAACCTCTTCCTCCTAGCTTGAAATATGTCTTTCTCAATGACAATCCAGAAACTCCTATTATCATAAGTGACAAGCTTTTGGAAGATGAAACACACATGCTTGTCACTGTCCTAGAGAGACATAGATCAGCCATAGGCTACTCACCCCACGACCTCAAGGGGATCAGTGCTGCTATCTGCACACATCGTATTCCTACAGATCCCGATACCCCCCATCATAACATCAACGTAGGCTTAACAATGCTATGTGGGAGGTTGTTAAGAAAGAGGTCTTTAAGCTTTTACATGATGGGATTATTTATCCCGTTCCACATAGTGAGTGGGTTAGTCCTGTCCAAGTTGTGCCAAAGAAAGGAGGAATGACGGTTGTTGAGAATGAGAAGAATGAACTCATTCCTCAACGCATTGTCATTGGGTGGCGGATGTGCATAGATTATTGGAAGCTTAACAAGGCTACAAAGAAAGATCACTTCCCATTACCTTTCATCGATGAGATGTTGGAATGGCTTGCAAAGCACTCTTTCTTTTGTTTCCTTGATGGGTGTTCCGGATATCACCATATGTTAATTCACCCTGATGACCAAAGTTAGACCACTTTCACATGCCCATATGGAACCTACGCATACCAACGAATGTCGTTCGGATTGTGTAATGCTCCAGCTTCTTTCCAACGGTGCATGATGTCTATTTTCTCTGACATGATCAAGAAAATCATGGAGTTGTTCATGGATGACTTTACCATCCATGGCACAACCATTGATAACTGTTGGAGAATCTAGACAAAGTCTTACAAAGATGTGAAGAAAAGTACTTAGTCCTGAACTAGGAAAAATGCCATTTCATGGTTCGGGAAGGAATAGTGCTAGGACACAAGGTGTCTGAACGTGGGACAGAAGTGGATAGAGCAAAGATAGAAGTTATTGAACAACTTCCACCTCCCACAAATGTGAAAGGAATCCGAAGTTTTCTAGGCCATGCGGGGTTCTATAGGCGCTGTATCAAAAAACTTTTCTAAAATCACTAGACCCCTCACTAGACTATTGGCTAAGGATGCACCTTCATCCTTGACAATGAGTGCTATGAATCTTTTCTAACCCTCAAACAAGCACTCATTTCAGCTCCAATCATCCAACCACCTGATTGGACGCTACCTTTCGAAATCATGTGTGATGCTAGCGACTTTGCTGTTGGTGCCGTTCTCAACCAAACAAAGGATAAAAAGCACTATGCTATATCCTATGCTAGCAAAACCTTGACTGGATCACAGCTCAATTATGCTACCACTAAAAAAGAGCTGTTGGCAGTTGTCCTTGTTAGTAGACAAGTTTAGATCTTACTTAGTTGGAGCAAAGGTAATCATTTATTTAGACCATGCTGCTCTTAAATACCTGCTCACCAAGAAAGATGCTAAACCTCGGTTGATCCACTAGATTCTTTTACTCTAAGAATTTGACATAGAAATAAAAGATAAGAAAGGAGTAGAGAATTCAGTAGCCGATCACTTGTCTAGGCTCCAGTACAAGGAAACACATGAGTTACCTATTAATGACTATCTAAGGGATGACACACTCCTCACAGTAACACACTCCAACCCATGGTATGCGGATATTGTGAATTATATGGTTGCAGGATATGTCCCACTAGGAGGAGATAAGAGAAAGCTCAAATATGATGCTCGATGCCAGTTATGGGATGACCCATATCTCTATCAAGTTTGTTCTGATGGATTATTACGGAGATGCGACCCAATGGTTGAAGTGACAAAAATCATAGAGAGATGTCATGCATCACCCTATGGAGGACATTATGGAGCATTTCGTATGCATGCAAAGATCTGGCAAAGTGGATTCTTCTGGCTTACGATGTATTAAGATACAAAGGAATTTATTAGAAGATGTGCTAGATGTCAGAAACATGGAAACATTAATGCTCGGGATACAATGCCACTCTAGAAGAACCTCCAAATAGAGTTGTTTGATGTTTGGGGAATCGATTACATGGGACCATTCCAAAGATCTGGAGATGCTGAATTCATCTTGGTGGCAGTTGACTATGTGTCCAAATGGGTGGAAGCATTACCATGTCGAGCTGCTGACTCCAAGCACGCTAAGATGTTCCATGAAGTAATATTCCCAAGATTTGGCACACCAAGAATGGTCATAAGTGACAGAGGATCACATTTCATTGATAAGAGCTTCAAACAATTCCTGACAGAATATGGAGTTAAGCATAATGTTGCAACTCCATACCATCCTCAAACCAGCGGTTAAGTAGAAACATCAAATAAGCAAATCAAGAATATTCTGTAGAAGACTGTGGATGAGATGGGAATGAAATGGAAGTACAAGCTCCATGATGCACTATGGGCATTCCAGATTGCATACAAAACACCCATAGGCATGTCACCTTATCAGCTTGTATATGGAAAAACATGCCACTTGCCTATTGAATTAGAATTCAGAGCTCATTGGGCAATCAAGAAATGGAACATGGATCTCCATCTAGCCGGTAAGAATCGTCAGATGCAAATATCTGATCTGGAAGAATGGAGAGAAAAGGCTTATCATAGCTCCAAGATTTATAAAGAGAGAACCAAAAGATGGCATGACAAGAGAATAAAGCACAAGGAGTTTAAGCCTAGAGATAAAGTTCTATTATTCAACTCAAGAGTAAAGCTCTTCGGTCATGGAAAGCTTAGAAGCAAATGGGAAGGACCATTCAAAGTGATTGATGCTGCATCTCATGGTGCCATCATGATCCATGACGTTAGAGGTAACACATTTAAGGTAAATGGTCAATGTTTGAAAGTTTTCCTTGAACCTAAAAATATAGAAGAAATAGATGTGATTGAGTTCTTGTGATTGGGCTCTAGACAACTAAAACTTTTTGGACTAACACGTAATCATTTCCACAAGTTTTGTTGTCTATTTGAGTTTACAGGTTTTATAGGATCAAGAAGAGCTAACATGCAGAAGGATGTCCTCACCCTTGTCAAAGTGTTGTTCGCATCAGTCAAGTGTTGTTTCAAACAGCAAGTACCCACTACACTCCAGGAGGATCAGTACGCCTTCACTGCTGTCAGCAACCTCAGCAGACCATGTCAACATCCAGCTTGGGGGAGAGCAACCCCCATATACCGAGCTAAGTATCCCTTGCTCATCTATTTATTTTCAGTGCATTATGATAAGATAAAACTAAGAAGATTCTTAGAAACTCAATAAAAACTTCTTTATTTATCTTTCATAATTAATTTTGCTAGCTAAGTAGAACTCATAATGAATCTATTAAAATGAACCTCTAGAATAACTCTCTTGAGTTTTAGACACAAGTGTTTAGACTTAAGATTTTGCTCTGAGCCTAGAACTTGTGGATAGCAAATGCTTGATCTAAGTCTAGGTAGTTGACGGATATGATATGGGAAGGTTTCGAGCTGCTATCAATCTTGCTCCTAGAGATACTAGAATTCTGGAGAATTTTATTTTAAAATCTTAAATTGCTACATAATGAGTTCCTTTATGACGAGAGTTTAAAATTCCAACCGCAGCCAAATAATCATGCTTACTAGATTAGGAAAACCTCTACTTATATTACCTATAAGCATTGAGGGTAGTTAAGCTGTGTAAACCCTAAGGAACTAGTCATGCAGTTAAAGTCAATATTATGTGCTCTCCATTCATTGATCTTAGCTACTTCTGTCCCCAGAAGCACGCAACCACTTACCATCCACCACATTCACTATGTGCTACTTCTATTTCTAGAAGTACCACCCACATATACGCACTACACTATATGCTGCTCCTACCCTAGGAGTACGCATCCATCCATACACATTCCACATCCACTCAGAAAATGTTCTACTCCTACACTGGGAGAAGACACCCAAAAATATTCATTATGTCTTATTCTACTTATATCCAATAAAGCTCCAGTTATTTTAGTTGATACTCCCTATTGTGATTAGTGCATTAAAAGTGTTGGCTGATCTAAAAAGAGAGAAAAGAAAAGAAAAAAGATAGAAAAGAAAAGAAAGAGGACAAAAGGTCCCAAAAGCAAAGAAAGACAGCCAAGTCCTTATTCTCAAATTAGGGAGGTATGTTATCCCCAAGGACCAATTGTAGAATTAGATATTCACCATCATTCATCACCCTTCACTATTAGCATCATTTATTTCATTCACTGCACTCACATGCACATATGACTTGATTATATAATTAGTTTCTCTGGATCCACGGTTTAACTATGCAATATATGCAAGTAGGTTTGAATTATCTTTCCCACCTATAAGCTCTACATAAGCCTATTAGAAGTAGGGTGAGAGAGAGAAGGCAATGCCTTAGTCCTACAAATACTACATATTCTGAGAGAAGAGAGAAGGCATACTTTACACTTGCCTTGAGAGGATCCAAAAATACCACATATGAGAGACTTGAAAGGGTCATACAAGGAATCTCTGAGTTTTATTTGAAAATCTTACAAAATTCCAGAATAATAGTTGATCAAAGAGTGGGTAACATAGCACTTGACTTAACCATTCTGTCTTTCAACTGCTCAAGATATAAGTGATAGTTATAAGCCCCATGGTGAAAGGTACTATGAGTGAGTCTTGAGTTAGAATTGTTCACTCTAATTCGGAGGAGAGTCCTTGTTTGAACGCATGTGTACTTGTGAGGCATGAAAGTATGGTGGCAACTCCTGATCCATCATTGAGTCTATCTTTGCTCAGGGACCAGCAAAAGGTAAGCTTGGGGGAGTTTGTTGACGGTAGATAAGTACTCTTTTTAACCGTCAACATAGCATGAGAAAGGACTAAAATCAGAATACCATCTAGCTATAGGGGTTATTACTAACAAAATTCCACAAGTTTTCGTGATTATCTATTTCTACAGGGGGTTATTGGAATAAGAACAAAAGGAGGTCCACATGTTAGATTTACATAGAGAGAAGACTCGAACGTCAACTCTAGAAGAATCTAGAAGACTTGAGGAGGTAACCCTACAAAGTGGGGCCAATTTGGCAGCCACACAGGGGCGCCCGCCCCACCTAGCTTGGGCGGCCACCCGGCTCCTATGGCCAATCACAGCCAACCTCTCAGATCCTGCCTCCACCGCCTTTGAGGAGTAATCTTAAGCACACGTTTATGTTGGTTTGATCCAAGGGCTGTGGTGCTTCCTAGGGGGCTATAAATACAACCCTGACCCCCTAGAGATCATCTCCTTCATTAGCTACATCTACAATAGAAATTAGGGTTTCATCTAGTAGAGAAGTAGAGGTTCCTCTAGTACATCTAGTTCTAGTTCATCTAGTTCTAGTTCTAGTTGTCTAGTTGTATCTAGAAAATAGGGAGAGAGGAGGAGAGAGCTAAGGAGGAGCCAGATCTATCGGATCTTCCTCAACATTGTACTTTTGCAGCATCTAGTTCGTCGCTCAGCAATCTCCAGGTTCTTTAATTATTATTATTTCTAAGTTTAGCTCTTATTTAATTCTTGCTTTATTATACTTACTAGATCTTCACTTGTATTGAGTGCTCTAGTTATCCTAGGTAATTAGAGTAGTAAGCGCTAGTGTAGACGTGGTGTCTAGACTAGAGTTTACCTGAGTTTGCGCCCAATCCCACGATTGGTTGTGGTAGCCTAGGGGTGACAGCCCTGTCAGGACTTTGTATTCCACCACATTCGGGTTGGTGTTTCGTAGAGCTTTTTGGCAGCCTTCTCGTGACTACTTTCTTCACAGTCTTTTTTGAGAGTTGGAAAGGTACTATTGCTCCACGGTAAGTATAGTATAGTAAACCTGATATTGATCACCCAATCAACTTAGAAAACTCTAGAAGGTTCCTCCCTACCCACCAAAAATATATTTATCTTTCTTCTCTTATCTTTATCCTTGGATGGCCTTGATTCTCTAGTACACTTCACGTTCCCCGTGGAAAATCAATACTCTGGAATACTCTCAGGTGAAAGCTACATCAGTATCCATGAGCTTGCGGATTTTTCTGTGTGCGTTTAAAATACCCAACAGTGAGATTCTTTCCTCTTTCTTTATCTGGGCCAACATTATTACGGTTTGCATCTTTGCCACATAATTCCATTGAAGGATGGGAAGATCTGGAAACCAAATTCTATCATTACTTTGATTCAGGAGTTATGAAAAAAGGCATTATAGATTTAGTCGATGTGAGTCAAAGGAATAATAAATCTACACTTCATTACCTTCAGAGGTTTAAAGAAGTCAGGAATCAATGTTATACCCTGACACTTTCAGAGGCTAAGTTGGTTAACATTGCAATTCGGGAGCTAATGCTAGCTACTAAAGAAAAGATTAGGTTTGATTGTCCCAATTTAGCTGCTTTGGCTAAAAAATTGTCTAGCATGGAGAAACAATTTAGATATGCATACTTTGACAAGCCTTAGAAGATAGGTAATGTTGGCTATGAGTCTGATCCAGAGATAGTTGATGATAGTAATGAAGTTGAAAGTGATGAAGTAGCTGCTGTAGATTGGTCTGGAAGTATTCTCAGTATATTCCATGGGCCAAAACCAAATCTACAGAAGGAGAAAGAAAGAAATTCAACTTTGATATCACTAAAGCCGACAAAATCTTTGATTATTTGTTGGAGAAATGGCAAATCAAGCTGACAGGGAATCATAGGATACCTTTGGCTGAATAACTTAAGAGGAAAAGGTATTGCGAGTACCATAATTCTAATACTCATAACACTAATGATTGTAAAGTCTTCAAGGATATGATCCAGCAAGTTATTAATAAAGGAAGAATTAGGCTGGAGAAGACTAAAGGTGGTATGGGTATAGAAGGTCATCCTTTCCCAGCAAATATGGTTGCTTCCTCTTTTCCATGAGGGAAATTCAGAGTCCTCACTTCTGATAGAGCTAAGGAAGCCAAGGCAATGGATTCTACAAGGCAAATTTCAACTGCTAAATATCAAGAGATGAAGAAGAAGCAAGATCGGCAAAATAGTCGATCTGACCGTCCCAAGACTTCCAAAGATAGTGAAGCACGCATGCATCCTACTATTAGGATTCTATTGAATAAGTGGCAGAGGCAGAAAGAAAAGGAACAAATGCATCAGGAAAGAGATTATTGAAGATACCAAGAGATGCATAAAAGAATAAGCATTTCAAGAAGAAAATGAATATCATTGGAATTGTCCTTTCTTTCAACATTCCTGGAATGAACGCTTAAAATTGCCGACTCTCGATAACTATTCTGAGTGCAATGACCAATATTGGGAATATCGTCAGGCAAGAGTCAACCGCCGACCTATGCATGAGCGACTAAATTTTGAAGGAACAAGTCGGCGTATTAAAATAGAAAATGTTCGTGATTGGTTGGAAGGAAATAGCTGATCAGGAAGTAAAAGACAAAGAATATGTTTGGCAGGAAAATCAATGGTGCCCAAGTAGACTTTAGAACAGAAGGGTTCAACGTCAAAGGAATGATGAATTGCATAAAAAGATGCATAAAGTCTGGCAAATCAAATAGATGGTTGACAAGGGCAAAGGTAAGGCACCAGTTGAAGTTTATGCTATCTTTATGTTACCTGCTGAGTTCAGAGCCAGTGATAATGAAGAAGAATGAGATGAGGAAGTGGCTATCGCTCAATGGGTTTGTGAAGCAGAGAATGCAACCTTTGAGAAGCCTAAAAAGCATTTGCATCTAAAAGCATTGTATCTCAAATGGTTTATTGATGGAAAGCCATTGACTAATATGCTAGTCGATGGGGATGCAACTGTCAATCTAATGCCTTACTCTACGTTCAGAAAACTTAGTAAAAAGGCAGAAGATTTATGTCCAATTGATATGAGATTGACAGATTGCAATGGAAATATTTCAGTAACCAAAGATGCTGTATGTGGTGAATTGACAGTCGGTAGTAAGAGCTTGCCTACTACTTTCTTTGTAGTTGATGCTAAAGGCACATAGAGTTTGCTTCTGGGAAGAGATTGGATCCATGCCAACTGCTGTATTCCATCCACTATGCATCAAAGTTTGACTTAGTGGATTGGGGATAATGTGGTGGTTGTCCCAGCTGATTCCTCTGTTAGTATTTCTTATGCTGAGGCTGATGAATGGAATTTTGAAGGCATGAAGTGTTTCTCTAGGAAGGTATACGAAGGAGACATCATCGATGTATTTGAAGATAGTCAACAGCCGATACAAGCAGTAGGCTCTCAAAGTTTTAATTAATGGATTCTTTAGTCGATGAAGATGAAGGTAAGATGGGCAAAGGGTTTATGTCGGCTGATGAGCTAGAAGCAGTAGATATAGGTGCTGGTGATAAGCCTAGGCCGACATATGTTAGTGCTAAGTTAGATCCTGAGATAAGCAAGGATTGATAGCTTTTTTAAAAGAATATAAAGATTGTTTTGCTTGGGAGTATTATGAAATGCCCA
Organism: Sorghum bicolor; assembly: GCF_000003195.3. Lineage (NCBI taxonomy): Eukaryota > Viridiplantae > Streptophyta > Magnoliopsida > Poales > Poaceae > Sorghum > Sorghum bicolor. Next base: position 49,729,901 of record NC_012873.2, on the reverse strand, counting down.
GTCTTGATAGAAAATTAGTTGTGCATCGACTACCAATTAAACCAAGATATCGGCCTTTCAACAAGCTCCGAGAAGAATTAAACCAAAAGTTATGGCGAATGTCAAAGCAAAAATCATTTGATTATATGAAGCAAAATTTATTTAGCAGAGTTGATATGCTAAATGGATTTATAGTGTGGTTCCTATATATAAGAAAAATGGTAAAATAAGAGTCTGCATTGAATTTAGAGATTTAAATAAAGCCACTCCCATGGATAGTTATCCAATGCCTGTTGCCGATATGTTAGTCGATGCAGCAGCAGGACATAAAGTGATTAGTTTTATGGATGTTAATGCTGGGTATAACCAAATATTTATGGTAGAAGAGGATATTCATAAGACTGCTTTTAGGTGTCCTAGTGCATTGAGTTTATATGAGTGGGTGGTTATGACTTTTGGACTCAAAAATGCCGGTACAACTTATCAGAGAGCAATGAATTATATCTTCCATGAGTTGATCGGCAAAACTATCAAAATTTATATAGATGATGTGGTTGTGAAATCTAAGGTGTATCAAGAGCATTTGGAAGATCTCAGGAAAACTCTTATGGGTGCTAGAAAGCATGGATTGAGGATGAATCCATATATGTGTGCATTTGGAGTTTCAGCTGGACAGTTCTTGGGTTTCATGGTACATGAAAAAGGAATTGAAGTTGGGCAGAAAAGCTTTGAAGCAATTAGTAAGATGGTACCTCCAGCTTCGAAAACTGAGTTATAATCCTTTATCGACAAATTTAATTTTGTCAGAAAATTTATTTCAAATTTATCAGCTAAGATTTTGCCGTTCTCTACATTGTTGAAATTGAAGAATGATCAAGAGTTCAAGTGGGGAAACAAACAACAAAAGACATTTGAAGAAATGAAGGAGTATATGAAATCTCCACCAGTTTTAGTTCCTCCTCAGAAGAAGCCTTTTAAGTTATACGTAGGAGCCGGTGACTATACCATTGGATCGGCTTTAATGTAAGAATTTGAAGAAAAAGAAAGAGTTATTTTCTATTTGAGTAGGAGATTATTGGATCCAGAAACTAGATATTTTCCCATTGAAAAGCTATGTTTATAATTGTACTTTTCATACACTAAACTTCTGCATTATTTGTTGTCTTCGGAGTGCACGGTGGTGTCCAAGTTTGATGTGATTAAACATATGCCCTATCTTAAATGGGAGAATTGGTTATTGGATTCTTGCATTATCAGAATTTGATTTGAGGTATGAATCGGCTAAAGCAGTCAAAGGTCGAGCCATAGCTGATTTCATTACTCATCATCGAGAAGGGGAAGTGACATTGTTAGAATTAACCCCTTGGGCTTTATTCTTTGATGGATCTACTTGCAAGCAAGGAGGAGGTGTCGGTATTGTGTTGATTTGTCCACAAGGGATGAGTTTTGAATATTCTATTCCTATAAAACCGACATCTACTAATAATTAAGCAGAGTATGAAGCTATCCTTAGAGGTATTCAACTTCTACATGAAGTAAAGTGTGTTGAGATTTTTGGTGATTAATCAATTGCTCAGCCTATATGAACGCAAAGATGATATACTAAGAAAATATCATAAAGAATGTCGAGAACTTCTTAATTCTTTTTATTCTATTATTATGAAGCATATTCCTAGAAATCAAAACCAAGAGGCTAATCATCTAGCTCAAAGTGCTTCTGGGTATCAGCAAATTGTTGAAGTTTTAGCTGATAAAGTAGTTGATGAAGGAGATTGGAGGAAGAATATTATTGAATATTTATTATTGAATATTTGAGGAATCCATCACAACAAGTATCCATGAAATTGAGGTACAAAGCTCTTAAATTTGTTCTTCTTGATGATGACTATATCATAGGACGATTGATGGTGTACTCCTTAAGTGTCTTAACCAAGAAGAAGCCAAGGTTTTGATGGGAGAGATTCATGAAGGAGTTTGTGCTACACATCAATCTGCTCGTAAAATGAAGTGGATGATCAGAAGAGTTGGTTATTTCTAGCTGACTATGTTGGAAGATTGTTTCAAATATTATAAAGGCTACGAAGAATTTCAGAGGTTAGGCAATATTCAAAAGTCTCCAGCATCGGCTATGAATCCTATTGTGAAACCATGGCCATTTAGAGGTTGGGGGAATAGATTTGATTGCCCAAATATTTCCATCATTAAGTAAGGGGCATAAATTTGTATTGGTGGCTACAGATTATTTTACCAAGTGGGTAGAAGCTGTTCCTTTGAAAGTGACCTCATCGATTAATGTGATTGAGGTCATCCGAGAGCATATTACTTATAGATTTGGGGTTCCTCGGTCCATTACAACTGATCAAGGGAAGATGTTTACATCCAAGGAATTTGAAGACTTTGCTGCCAGTATAGGTTTTAAGTTGATTAATTTGTCCCCTTATTATGCCCAAGCCAATGGACAAGCTGAAGCTTCTAATCAGATTCTCATCAAGATTATCAAGAAAAAAAAGAATATCCAAGGAAGTGGCATTTGATACTCAGTGAAACTCTTTGGTCTTATAGAATGGCTTGTCATGGATCGACTAAGTGTTCACCTTATGAACTAGTCTGTGGACATGAAGCTGTGTTGCCATGGGAGATTAACTTAGGATCCCAAAGGATTTCACAGTAGGATAAGTTAATAGTTGATGATTATAGAAACCTTATGTTAGAAAATTTAGATGATTTGAATTTTCATCGGCTAAAAGCTTTGGAGAATATCAGGGCTAATAAGATCAAAATTGCCAAATTCTATAATCAGAAGGTATGAGAAAGAAGGTTCAGTGAAGGTGAACTGGTTTAGAAGGTGATTTTGCCGATTGGGTCTAAAGATAACAGATTTGGTAAATGGTCGCCTAATTGGGAAGGACCATATCGGATTACTAGAGTTGCTCCTGGAAATGCTTATTTCTATGAAACTTCTTAGGCTGATTGTTTCTGGTTCTCTAGACTTGATTCTATTTCTGTGATGTAAATGAAACTGTGAAATTCTTTAACTGTTGGATGAGATAAGTTTATTGTGGTGCTCTAAGGGTGTCAACCTGTAGGTTGGCACGGTCCATAATTTTTGCCGTGCTTAGCGGGCCAGCACGGCACGAAAAACGGCAATAGGGTCATGCTTGGGCTAAAGGCTAGGCAGGAGGGACTAAGAGGCACGGTCCAAGAGCCGGGGTGGCCCGTGAAGGCCCGACCCCTATCTGACTATGCCAGCCCGTTGGCTATCTATAAGCACAACATCAGGGTCGTTTGCCCAAATTAGATCACTGCTGATGTACTGATTGAGAGGAGTGAGAAGAGAAGACAAGCATTGAAACACTTGTTCCAAGAAATATGCCTTTCTTCCTCGCTATTCTTTGCTTCTTCTTTTTTTTTCCTTCTTTCTGCCGAACTGCAGGTTCAAGCCACATGTTGTAGTTGCTGTGTTTATGCGCACCTATCCCATTTAGACATTGCTCGTGCTACCAACATAATAGATCGTGCACAAGTGCCTAATCCCCGATTCTGCTCCATCATCGCTTCCAATCTAGAGGATTATGCGATGTTGTTGTAGTAACAAAGGATTGATGCATTGTATGTCTGAATCATTCAAGAACTTGTACCAACAACATAATTGTGTGTTTGCTGATGCACTGTTATGTTCTCAGGCTTCGGGACTGGATGGATTCAGGGCAGACCAGCAGAGAAAGATCTTCCAAAAACAGAGTTCAGGAGGATGTGGGTTTCATTCTCGGGGTTTAGGTGCTTCACCTGACCCTAACCCGCCCTGTTGCCATCCTGAGCCAGTAAGCAATGACAGCGGACATGCATGTTGGAGCAACACAACCAAAATTAGGCTAATTGCTGGGCATGACTTGTATTACGTCAAAGTGCGTGAGACTTGTAGATGCACTTGCTTGTAGTGCCAAATGCAGTTTTCTCAAGGACGATTAACAGGCAACATGACTTAAAATGGATTATGCTGGAACTATAAATGCTTTAGTAGGACAAACTGTATACAACGTTTGTCATACGTTGTCCAATTAACAACAGAAAGATGAATTGGTCTAGCAAGCAAAATAATGTTCCAAAGCTTAACGATTCATTAATGTTGACTTCATTACCATACAAGTTGGTTCAACATATAGAAAATAACTTGAAATCCACAAGCATTGGTCCTCTAGCCTTGAAACTCAAAATACATTTCACAGTGACATGATGAGATCACTATAAAACATCACAAAGGATTATTAAATCGTCCATGGCAAGCCGTGTCAGAGCATCGGCCTCGCTAAGACCCATCTCTGATTGCAGCACAACACACATCACTCCAAAGCACCAGCTTGATAGTTGGATTCTTCTTTGACCACAGAAACTGTAATAGCAATAAAACAAAACAGCATAAATACTTAGTGAACATCAATTAGTTGGATCCTACAGACTCAGCAGTACATAACCAAAATAATTTCTACTTGCTTGGGAACATCAATTCAATTAAGAAACAGCAGCCCTCTGTTAGAATAGCACCCTCACATTTGTTCTTATCTTGTTATATGTTCACTTCCTCATCATTGACAAATGACAACTGAAATTAGTGGGTACAAGGGAAACAACTATTAGGGGACACACATATGGACCTATGCCCATCTGTCCACTACGAATATCTAGTTGTTCAATAATTTGCAACATTACTAACTGAAAGTGTAAAATAAACTATTAGTGTACATCGACTGTTATATTTCTAACACCTAATAGTTCAAGCATTTGTGATATTACTAACAGAGCAGTGCAGATAATATGTCCGATTCCAGACATGGGGCAGTTCCAGGAAAATTTACTCAAAGCATGCATGCACAAAACACAAGCCAAATCAAATGCACTAATAAATAGAAGGAACAAGCAGATTGCAAAAGCATTAGGCAAGCACATGTCAGGACACTGATGGCTAGCTAGTGAATACAAAAAAAAAAGCTAACAATCATGAGTATATAAAAAAATCAAAAGAGTAGGCATCAATTTAATTTGCAGATAATGTATGATACAAGCCGCCAATTAGTTACCTGGGTCAGTAGCGGAACTTTCTATGAACCTCATCTTGGGATTGGTATACTTGGAGATTCTACTAAGACAGAAGATGCGATGACAAAAGGAATGATATTGATCGCCAATGTTTGCCACATGTTTCAGTGTACCTTGATTCTTCATGTCCACAGTGTCAGGAACTACCCCCGGTTGGGCCGGCATATGGGCCATGGGCTTGGGCCTAGTCAAGCAACTGCCTGCTGGACCGACGAGCGTCGTCTACAAGAGAGCACAGGGGCAGCAAGAGAGGGGATCAACCAAATTATCAGAACAATTACCTTTACCTTTTCTGTATCTTAGTTGTATTGTTCTTCTTCTTTCTAGAACTCTGGTTCCTTGCTACCCAAATCGAGTTATTGGTTGGCAATCCCAGTTGGATTGCTAACAACTGGTATCAAAGCCACCGATTCTCACCATGAATCCCTCCCTCGAGCTCGCCTTCGACGAGATCTTCCGCAAGCTCGATGAGATCGAGGCTAGGTGGGACCAGCGCTTCCCCGAGACTCGAGCCTTGAGGGAGGACCTCCGCATCGGTGTCCCCAGGCAGATCGATGCCGAGGTGGTCGCCGACAACTGGGGCGGAGAGTTTGAGGAGCCTGCTCATGTCATGGAGGAGCGTGACTACGAGCCAGCCGCCTCCGACGCTGCCTCGCCCCTGCCGATGAAGGAGCAGCTCGTAGTTGGCACTACGGCGATCGAGTACACCTCCAACGACCCCGTCGCGCCAGCATGCGTCAAGCCAGCGCCCACCGCTTCAGCCGCCACTTCCATTCCCGCGGTGCCAGCGTCCATGGAGACTTCCCCAGCAATGTATGAGATCCAGATGCGGGAGCCATGGGAGCCATCCCCGTGTGTCTCCTCCTCCCTTGTGGTGCTATTCAAACAAGACCCTGCGCAGATCCACGACCGTGAGTTTGTCGTGGGCGACCTCTCTCCTCCGCATCTGCATCGGCTCCATCGACCGTGGCGTGCTCCTCGGCGCCCACCTCTGCTCTGTTGGCCGAGGTGTTCTCCTTCACGTATGCCTCCGCTTCGACACTCGCGGCCTCCACCACCGCGGCCGCCTTGGCTTCACCGACCGCCGCGAGCTCCTCCGCGTCGGCGTGGACGGCCTCCACGACTCCTGGTTCGAGGCCACTGTCCTCATCCTCGAGCCCGCGTGCTGTCGCCGCGACCCCGCGCGGTACACCATCACGTGTGCGCACATCCTCGCCGACGTCGAGGGCGTGCTCGCGGAATCCTTAGCGGCATTGCAAGCTGTCCACCTCGCCTATCGCACCGCAGTGGCGTTCCTGCGCCGTCTCTCCTACCTTCACCAATCCCTACTCTGCCACGAGAGGGTTCCTCGCTGGTACTGGCTGCTGCTTGGAGCAAGCCAGGTGCTCACTCCGTCCACGCAGCAAAGGTGTTCGATGAAATGTCACTCCGTCACCAACCTCTGTCATCAAGCATGCTTGCACCAGTGTTCACTTTCCAGTATGCTGCCTTGCCATCTACTGCGGTACTCCATGCTTGTACTGCTGTCAGAGGTGCTGCACTGACTGCTATGGGGCACCAGGATCTTGCTATCGTCCATGACACTTTGGCGTTACAAGCTACAGAGCTGCTCACATATGGAGGTGATTTCCTTGCTCCTTGTGATTACAACTTGATTGATGTGGCTGTAGTGTTTGGGAGGAGCTGTGACGTGGTTGTGGTGCAATCGAGGCTATTTTCTTCATGGGACCAGGTTCAGCAGCAGCCATGGCCACCACCGTATGTGCAAGTTGAGTTTGGGTGTGGCAGTGCTGATGTATGTCCTCCTCCCTGGCCATCTTTCACCTTGGGCGACTGCTGTTCCATGAGTTCGACTGTTTGTTGGAAACCACCATGGCCCTCCTTCAAAGCATTCCATGAAGTTATTGCAGGGTGGTGGTGTTTTAGTTTGCCTATGCTACAAATGTGGCTACCTTCAGCTGGGTGGAATTCTAGGTGCCAATGTGCGGTGCTTGTGAGTGATCATGCCATTTCAATTATTTCCAGCTGTGTCTTTGACCGTGGAAAGTACAGAAGGGTCATCTTCAGTGTGATGGCAATGATCTGGAGAAGTTTTAGAGCATACACATCACTGGACATCTCACAGACCAACTTTGCTATTGTCTCAATATGGTTCAGTTCAAATCACTCTGATACGCATTATTCTTATATGGAATGGGTGGTCTGCATAACACTGACCCTTCTCAGTTGCTTCTCTAACATGATGGTTCAGTCTATGCAATTGCATGATGATGTGTTCTGCAGGATACTTTGGCTTGACAGTTATGCTTCCGGCATGTATTACAACTTCAGCGACTATGTCTGGTTCAAGGTCATTTGGCAGCTACTTGCATTAGTGATCCCAACATACTCTGTAGAGCTGAAGCGTGGTGGGCTCACACGGCTTGATTCTCACTCTCTATTTCATGAGTTTGACATCAGTTGTTGGGCACTACCGGCAGAGATGAGACTTATCAGTTCTATGGTGCTCCTTCTGTCCATCTTCGGACATTCAGCAGACATGTTGGTTCTAGATGGCCCTGTTACTTTGATTGGCATATTAGATTGGTGCAGGCCCCCACGATGCTTCCTACTGTTGAGCTCTATTTACCCAGTTAAAAGGAAGCCACAATTGTTTGGTTCCAATGTGGTTTTGAATCTGGATGGTTCCAAGAACATGAATATGCTTACTTTTGAGCTTCATTCTATATCGATGCAACTGATCAAGTATGCTTCTGTACACTTTCTTCCTTCTGCTCTTAATTCTATATTGGCAAGCCTGAAGTGTGGCAGTCATCTCAAGCTAGAAGTGTTGGTTCCAGTGTACAAATTCAATAGCAACAGTATGTTATTGCATCAGTTCACCACAACTGTACAGGCACCACTAGTTGGCATCATGTGGGTGCTACTTGAAATTAATTATCTTGCTCATGAGGAGTTTCAGTTCAATTATAAGATAAAGCAGCTGGTGGAATCTGCAATTATTCAGAAAATTATTGAAAGTTCTTGCAATCTGCTTGCACTGGTGGACCTCATCGATGAAGGATATAGCCAAGGCAATGTCCTCATTACAGAGCCTTGGCAGCTACCTGCATTGGTTGCATCGGTTGAATTCATGGATGATCTCACTGATGGCGATGAGGCTATGAGCATGAAGCCAAAGATACTGTCCTTGCTGAATCAACTATGCAGCATGCTGCACCTCCACCTGCACCGCCCAAAGATACTAGAAGAATTGAAGTGAAGCGGAACAAGAAGCAACAAGTGATCGTCCAGTTTCCTTGGGATCCCGGTGGTTCGATCTTCTCCATCGGCTTGGGGGCAAGCCGAAGCTTAAGGAGGGGGGAATGTCAGGAACTACCCCCGGTTGGGCCGGCATATGGGCCATGGGCTTGGGCCTAGTCAAGCAACTGCCTGCTGGACCGACGAGCGTCGTCTACAAGAGAGCACAGGGGCAGCAAGAGAGGGGATCAACCAAATTATCAGAACAATTACCTTTACCTTTTCTGTATCTTAGTTGTATTGTTCTTCTTCTTTCTAGAACTCTGGTTCCTTGCTACCCAAATCGAGTTATTGGTTGGCAATCCCAGTTGGATTACTAACACACAGCAACACACCAAGCTTTGGGGTGCAAATACTTCTCCCTGGCCACCAAGTAAACCACGTCGTCTTTACCATTGGGACAGAGAATGGGCTCACACATGCTGAGGTTCTGCAATTCTAGCCGTTGCTGTGCTTGTGCTGCTGCGGCGGCGGTGGCGGCCTCATCATCACTGTGTTCTCGTGGTGGCGGTGGTCCACGCAGCAACCCAAAGTCCTCCAGCATCCGTGAAACCGCTGCCGGGTCGTCAAAGGTGATGTTGGAAGCTTGGACATTGTATTCCTTGTGCCAATCCTCCAGGGAGTTGCTCATCTTGATGTTGCTCCACGTGGTGAGCTCCCAATCAAGAACCTGTACATCCTGCCCACCAAGACCCCTGGTAGCAGCATGAAAAGGAGGAGGGGACTCATTCCGTTCCAGGTGCACAAGAGTGAGGCACCCCTTGTCTCTGTTGAAGGAGATGCCACGGCTGTGCGATGCGAAGTCTAGCGTCACTCCCAACCCGTCGTTGAGGCTCATCAGCGTCAACGGCAGCGGGACAGGCACCCCGAGAAGGAACGGATCGGGGCGGAGCACGTCGCAGAGCAGGATGCTTCGCCAGAGATCGACCCAGGCCATGGTGCCACCCTCGCCTCCGATGGCGATCACGGTAGATGTATAATGGCGTAGGAGCGTGCCGCAGCGCATGGGAATACTGTTGGGTAAGGGATCCCACTGTGGCGGCTGCACAGGCACCTGGCGGCTGGTCCAGGTATCGGTGTCGGAGTGGTACAGCTGGAGCTCGTACACGTCGTCGCGGCCTATATCCATCAGCGACGCGACGGTGTAACGGCTGTCCGGATGAAGGAGGATGCCAACGTCATTCCTGTGGAAGACGGGGTCGGGGGGGCTCTGCAGCAGATCAAGCACCGGGTAGCCGCTGCAAGCCCGGTAGACGTAGTAGTCGTGGTGGTGCTTGAGAGAGAGGTGGCCCGGTTTGCGCCCCACGTTGACGCGGAGAAGGAGGAGGGTGTCCACCGAGCAGAGGATGACCGGGGCCACGAACGGATTCAGATCGTCGGAGGCCACGTACAAAATGGAGGGCTGCGGTGGGCGCTTCAGCAGAAAGGATACCTCGATGAGCACGCCGTTGCGGGTGAAGGCTGTGGCGGTGGTGCGGTTCCGGTGGATGCCAACGACGCCCTCGACGTTGAGTAGGACATGGGAGGGACGTCGTGACCCAACACGCGGACATCGGGACCACGACAACGGCTTCGTCTCCTGAAAGGTTCGAATGAGGTCCTCGATGCCCTTCATCCTCCCCTCGGAGGAGATACAAACGCGGCGGATTAAGGAGAGGCGGCGCCGGAAGTGGGGATTGGGGGATCGGGGGAAGCTACGGTTATTTGGTATTAGGGTTTTTTTAACCACACCATTACAATTTCTAAAGTTTGGAAAAAGGCCATTACGATTCGCATATTTAGAGAAGTGCCATTATAATTTCATCACTCTCTCATCTATGTCATTTTTTTACACATCTCGTGTACATGGACCCACATTCAGTCAGGTATAGAAACAAGAATGGATACAGACATTAAGTCGCTGCATCCTCCGTCAAAACTCAGAACGAGCTGGCCCGCGGTGGATGAGTTCTCGCGCACGGCGGTCTGTGCGACCAGAATGGCGGCCTACGTGCAAGGCTGAGCGGCGGCGCTCGCATGCAGCGGCCTGCGTTCAAAGCGGGCGCCCTGCAGGTGCCGCCCTAGAGATGACGACGTGGACTAGCGTTGGCGCGCGAGAGCAGGCGAATCGCCGCGTGGACGCTATGCGCGTCGGCGAGCATCACGCGTCTGCACTGGACGGCCAGCGACTTGGACGCGCTGCGCACCAGCTCCGCCTCGTCCTCCGCATTCGCCCGCACCCGCTCGCTCGCTCTCTCACCCACCAGCTACGTTGCACCGATATGGGATACGGATACGGCGATACCGATACGGCGATACGTTGATACGGCATTTTCAGAAAACAAGGATACGCCGATAGGGCAAGTATATAAATATACCAAAAAAATCAGAATACTCCTATTAAGAATAATTTTCACTCTAGTAGAATAATCAACAAATAGAGATGACAAAATATAGACATGGCTAGTACCATGAAGCATTTAAGATACTTGATTTCACACTAGCAGAAAACTAAATATTGTTTTTAATATCCTTACAGCAGAATAATAAATATTAGGATACTATAAGTTTTAGGCTAAGTCCGCTACTACATCTATTGTGTACGTGTGGTGGCTAGTAGGATTTTAGTGTTGTGTAAATGGGCCACAAAAATGAGCTGCTAATTTGATGGACTTCAATTTGAGAGGTTATGGGCTGGGAAGTATCGAAAAGGTATCGGTCTAGTATCGACGAAGTATCGGATTTATTTTATTTATTTTTATTTCTCTATTTCCCCGATACTTCTCCGATACCGTATCGGCGCCGTATCGGCGTATCGCCGTATCAGATACGTATCGCGATACCGGTACGGCGATTCAGAGAAGTATCGGAGTAACATAGCCCACCAGAGCAGCCCCGCTTCGGAGCTCGCTGCCGCTTCTTCCCTCCCTCCTCGATCGCTCGCCTCGGAGAGCACCCCGAGCTTCGCCCAGAGCTCGCGCAACCGCAGCCCACGCTCTAACGCTTCGGGGAGGGCCAGCCCGTCCGGCACACCTCGCGGGAGTGTGGCCGATGCTCCGGTGAGCTTCCGCCCACATGGGACTCCCCCTTTCCCTCATCCTCTCTTCCGTCAAGCTAGAGCTGCTCCACAAGCCTGTGGGATGGCCGGAGACAGCCGGCACCGGTGTGCCTCGCCACGGAGCGCCGCCCGTGCCTCGCCCTCGCCCGTGGAGGTCTATCCGAGCCTCGTTCTTTAGCGCAACGCGTTCTACTCGCCGAGATGAAGCCCGCGGTGGCACCCGCACCGCCAAAGATATCGCCGACGCCAAGAACTGACCGGCCAGTGACTGAGGAAGCCCAGTGTGACTGATCAGTGGGGCCGACTGGCTCGCGAGTCCCATGTGTCAGCGTCCCTGGGGAGTAGATCTAGGGTGCGCGTAGCGTTTTAGGCTGGGAGTTTTTAAGAAAATGATTTTCAAAAATGTTTAAATGTTTATAAATTCCATAACTTGATTTATAGAGCTCCAAAACTGATAAAAACAAGTCTTGTTGTACTCTATATTGGCAGATCTGCAGTTTGGTTTACTTGCATGTCATGTTTATGAAACTTTTCTGTAAAGATTTATTTAAATCTTGAAATTGCTGATTTCTTAGAAATGAAAATAAAATATAGACCAGAAAAATATGATTCTTGTTTTAGTAAGTTTGTACTACTGTTTAGCCTCTATGAAAAATATGGAACATGATATGTACTATACAAAAATAACTATTAGTGAATTAAATGCTTGAGTATGTATGGTTTAAGATTTTTAATAAATAATCTATGCATGGGACTAATTTGAGAATTTTAGTAAGGCTTTCTTATGTTGTAAAGTATTTAATAAAAATATAAAATATGTTGTTTGACACTTTTCCTTGTATAGGGTATTTTCCATGATTTATGCCTAGTATAATTGTTATTTTTGTTTGGGTCATGTTATTTGCCCAAATACAGTGAAAATTTTATGATAGGCTACTTTAATTTTTACAGAATTTATTGAATACCAAAAACATCTGTTGTTGTTATAGGCCTAGCAATAGTTAAGTAAATAATTAATTGTTTTATGAGAACTTGAAAAGTAATGTAGATGGTTTAGTGTATCTTTGAAGTATTACAAAACCTGCTGGTTTGTGTTGGTAGAGGTAGATAGGAGTGAAGTAGATGGTTGGTGATTAGGGTACATGTTCTTGGATGATATTGAGTATTGGGTATTTTTAACATCATTACCAAAAGTAGACAGTTTTCTAATTCTAGTAACGGTGCCAAAAATGCCAAACCTATCCCTCGTACCACTTAAGCCAAGTTGTCATCCCCAGCATGACATGAGAGACGCGGTATTGAAATATGCAATTGCTCTTCTAAATAAATAATGAATGGGATCTGCAAGCGCACAGATTAATACCGATGTAGCATTTTAACCGGGAAGTATTCTAGGTATCGTTATTTATATTTTTACCACTGGGAAGGGATTAACAGTCATCAATGTTGATTATAGAATGGAATATGAGATTGAGTATCTATCATTGCATGTATAATTGAGAACATTTATCTAACTCTTTCATATAGGGGTAAGTGTCACATAAAAGATATATGAAGTAGTGAATAGTGACAAAGATAATTAATCTGATCAACATACTTAGCCACATAATAAATATGATGAGCACCTCAATTAGATATTCTAGAAAGTCATTAGCATGGAATTAGAACGAACTACAAGAATATTTCCTAAGTTATTCTCAACTATATAGTCTAGCATTATCATAGTTAGTGCAAGTATACTTAGTAATCATTGTGAGACAAGATTACGCCCATGCATAGTGATATTAGCAAGGTAAATGAGAAACATAGCAATCACTCCTCTGTAATAATATTGCTCTGCCAGCCCAATACATGAGAGGGGGACTATATAAGAATCAATGAAGCTGTCACTATCACGAACTACCCCGCGATCTGGCATATTGGGTACAATCGCAGATAAATACGGTATAAGCACCACGCCTACACAATATCTATCATTTACCCATGGATCCGATGGATAAACGCTATACGATCCTAAACATGTATATAGATCCAATCTAACTAAGCCATGTATATAACTATGATAAACGAAGAAAAATATAATCTTGAATATAAACAAGTAGAGCAATGTCATAAGCAATATATTGAAGTAGATCAAAGTCATATTCATAATATTGAAGAACAAAGATGATTAGAAGAATAATTAGAGAATTACCAAGAATCCTCTTGACAGATCCAGAAACCAATTGAAGATTGACTCCTTCTAGTTCTAATCCTATGTAGCTATGCTAATCTAGATGTCTAATTGATGTGGTGGCTCTAATCTTGATCAGAGGCTTCTTCTCCCTTGAGAATAATGAGTTAGGGTTGAGAGGCTCTCTCCTCCAGGGGCCAGGAGGTCTGGTTTTATAGTCCCTTCAAGTGAATATGGGCCGTTGGATCAAACCGACATTAATTGAACGGTTATCCTTGATCCTTTAGGTTGGTGGAGATTGATCCCGAAAGAGAGTCTTGTTTGGACTCCAGAGGTGGGTGGGCGCCCAGGTCAACTGGGCGGGCGCCTAGTGCCTGGCCCCGTTCGTCCTCCGCTTCCTTCCCGTGGCTTCTGGAGTCTTCTAGATGTAAGATAATTGCACGGCATGTTGATATCTCTATGTAATCCCGACGTGTGGGCCTTTCTTCCTTATTTCCTGATAACCCCCTGCAGAAATAGACAAACACCAAAACTCGTAGAATTTTGTCAGATAAAACCCTAAGTCTAGATGTTGATTTCATTTGGATCCTTTTCTTTATTTATTTGATAATTAAATTTGATACTTAAGGACCGTCAACATTGAGTATCTTGTAATAATAAGTAATGTTTGTTTTTGCATCATCCTATTCCCTCGCTAGAGAAGAAGTATGCACTTACACAAGTACTTTATCAACCTAAAACTATTCTCGTTGACCATCTGCGTAATCATGCATTATGTGTACTTTCACCCACTGGCGGAGCCACCGCCCGACCACCCCGGGCAGCTGGCCGGGCTTGTCAGTGATTTTTTTAAAAAAATTCTTTTATATCAAAGAATAACTCTGTAGTTTACTAGCTAAATATGTTTTGCATAATGAAGATTGCCTAGGCCCATGAAGGGTTCTGGCTCCGCTACTGCTTTCACCTGTCCACTTAGTTACACATATGCATCATACAGGCTTGCAGGAGAACGAAGCAGTGACCGAGCCCGAGGAGCCAGAAGTAGCCGAGGTGCAGGAGGCCACTGAGGTGGAAGAGCAGGAAGAGGAACTGTAGGAGTGTCCGGATCACCACTCTAGCTCATCTGAGAAATACAAGTCTCGGAGCATTCTAAGTCTCCTCCTAATTTCTGCTAACTATACAAGTCTCGAGTTTTAGACATTACTGTTCTAATATGTACTATACAAGTCTCGAGTTTAGACATTACTGTTCTAATTTGAAGATTTACTCTGACCCTGCAATTTGTGGAGGCATAAGCTTGAGCTAAGTCTAGGTAGTTGGTTGATATGACCATTGAAAGTCTGAGCTGCTATTTATCTTATTCCTAGCATTACTAAGTTCTAGAAATTTATTTTGAAAACCTAAAACCTACATGATGAGCTCTACATGTATGACAGTGTTAATTCCTACCAAAGCCATATATAATACACATCTATAATTAGGAAGACATTTGCACATATATGCTGCTTGCTCTGCATTGAGTTTAGTCAACCTTTGTCGTATACCTTATGAGAGTCTTGTCATGTTTTCTAAATCAAGATCACGTACACACTCCAGTTGATATATGCATTATTCCTACACTCGGAGTAAATGCCAATAATTAACCCATAGGATAACCCTTGTCTTTAATGTTTTAAAGTTCTTGTTATTACCTCTCTAATCATTTATTGTATTCAAAGGATACATGTGGCTATGCAAAAATATAAAAGAAGAAAAGGGAGTAAAAGATGGACAAGTGTCCCAATAATTAAATCAATGGGTACTAGATGCCCGCCTCCCTGTTAATTAAAAAAAAGAAGAGATAATAAAGATAGCCCATGTCTTTCCTAAAAAGTTTCAATAGAGAGTCATTTTTAAAGAAATAAATTAGCCACAAATACCATAGATATACCTATCCACCATATTCGATACACATGCACACCTTGGTTTGATTGCATGCCTCGATTCTCTGTGGATCCATTAGTTGACTTTACAATACATGCATTGCAAGTATGCTTATCTTTGTTGTTAGCACTCCTATAAGCTCCACCATATATATATATATATATATATATATATATCTTTAGCTATAGGAGGTATAAATGCCTCGGGAGAGAACCATAAATACCAAATACATTGAGAGATTTGAGGGTGTTATACAAGTAAGCTTTGAGCTTTATTCTAAAAACATATAAAAACTCTAGAGTAATGGTTTTTGCAAAGAATTTGAGACATGGTGCTTGACCTGATTGTTCTGTCTTCTGATTGCTCAAGACTCATGCAAAAGCTATAAAGCCCCATGGTTAGAGGTAAAATGGGTAAGTTTGAAGATTAGAGCAAGTATTGACTAATCTGGAGAAGAATCTTTGTTTGGGAGCATGTGTACTTGGAAAAGAATAAAAATATTGTAACACCTCAAATACATATATTGCTTAGGCTCAGTTTACCAAGGGACTGGCAAAAGGTAAGCTTGGGGGAGTTGTTGACGGTCGATAACGTCAATTTTTATTATTACTTTAAACCTCAAGGAGAACATGAATACACACTAGTATAGGGTTTAAACTAACAATTTCCACGAGTTTTGTATATTCTGTATTTCCAGGGTGAATTTCAAGAAAGCTACAAAATAGGGACTCTAATGCAAATCAAACACGGAAACGTATCCGCCACGGGAAACAACACGAGAGGGTTCACGAATACTCCGGAAGACACCCGACGCGAGGGGAGGACCAGCCGCCACCAGGTGGGGCCGGCCAGCCCCACCCTAGCGCCGGCCGGTGCCCCCCTCTAGGGTTTGGTACCCCCCTTCTGGAAGCTTCCTCCACCGCCTATGAGGAGTCATCTCGGCCTTTGGTTAAGTCGGTTTGATCCGACGGCGCGCGTGACTCCTACCGGACTATAAATACGTAGGCAGACTCCCCCTGGAGAGAGAAGCAACCTCATTATTCATCAAGGCCTCAAGCCATCAAGCATCAAGCACTTTCAAGTTCATCAAGAGCCTTCTAGTTCATAGTTTTAGTTAGTTAGATTAGAAGTAGAGGAGACCTAGTTCTTCATCGGGATCTGGAGCCCCTGGCGTTGGTCTGGAGCACAAGAGTTTGGTAATAGTTCTAGTTCTACTTTATAGTATTTCATTGTATATTAGGGAGACTTTATTCTTAATAGATTCATATGTTCTTAATTATATTAGTCATTGTCTACTTTGATTATATGTCTAGGATAGTTGGTTTGATCTTATTGAATTCATGTAATTTCTCGTATAGCGTTTAATTAATCGATCGTTGGGTAGATGATAAACAATCTGTAGATGTGGTGTCTAGATATCTTGTTTGTCTGCGAGTGCCCCCTGACGTGCCGGGTCATGTGGTAGTCCGCGTAGGTGACAACTGCGTTGGTTCCTCTATAGTCCACCCTCCGTACTTAGGGCTAGCATGGGCGTGGTCGCGAAAGAGGTGACGGTTGCGTCTTAAAACCCTCATTAGTTGATGCCTCTTTACATGTAATTATGATATAGGATTGACTTAACGATGATTTCTAGATGTAATTGCACTAATTAGAGTTATATTGGCGTAGTTACAGCATTACCTTAGATCTAACTCCGTAGTTTATCCATTGGCTAACTATTATTATGACTAGTAGATGCTCTGATGATTATCTTTATTTATGATACTTGATGATTATGCTATCACTATTATTTATCTATATTTATCTTGTGACCTCTGCCTGCTATGAGTAGATTATAGGACTTAGGTAATATCATTTATTCATTCCTATCAATATAATAGATATAGTTTAACTCTTAGCCTTCCTAGTGGTATAAATATAAATCGACAACCTAGATACTTCCCTAGATAAAATGCTACAACGGTATAATTATCTCTCCGCTTGCAGAACTTATTTAGTTGACAATTATATTCATATCTTTTATTTCTGCCTAGTCATAGTTGTTGACGGTCCTTAAGTATCAAATTTAATTATCAAATAAATAAAGAAAAGGATCCAAATGAAATCAAGATCTAGACTTAGGGTTTTATCTGACAGAATTCCACGAGTTTTGGTGTTTGTCTATTTCTGCAGGGGGTTATCAGGAAATATGAAAGAAAGGCCCACATGTCAGGATTACGTAAAGATATTAACGTGCTGCGCAATTATCTTACATCTAGAAGACTCCAGAAGCCACGAGACCGAAGCGGAGGCGAATCGGGGCCAGAGACAGGGCGCCCGCCCTGTCCAACTGGGCGCCCGCCCACCTCAGGAGTCCAATCAGGACTCTGCTTTGCGGGAAGTCTCCACCGACCTAAAGGATGAATCTAAACCATACAATCTATGTCGGTTTGATCCAAGGGCCCATATTCACTTGAAGGGACTATAAAACCAGACCCCCTGGCCCCTGGAGGAGAGAGCCTCTCAACCCTAATTCATTGTTCCATCAAGGGAGAAGAAGCCTCTGATCAAGATTAGAGCCACCACATCAATTAGATATCTAGATTAGCATAGCTACATAGGATTAGAACTAGAAGAGTCAATCTTCGATTGGTTTCCGGATCTGTCAGGAGGATTCTTGGTAATCTTCTAATTGTGCTTCTAATTGCTTTCTAATTATCTTTGTTCTTCAATATTATGAATATGACTTTGTTCTACTTCAATATATTGCTTATGACTTTGCTCTACTTGCTTATATTCAAGATTATATTGTTCTTAGTTTATCATAGTTATGTACTTGGCTTAGTTAGATACGATCTATATACATGCTTAGGATCGTATAGCGTTTATCCATCGGATCCATGGGTAAATGATAGATATTGTGTAGGCGTGGTGCTTATACCGTATTTATCTGCGATTGTACCCAATATGCCAGATCGTGGGGTAGTTCGTGATAGTGACAGCTTCATTGATTCTTATATAGTCCCCCTCTCGTGTATTGGGCTGGCAGAGCAACATTATTACAGGGGAGTGATTGCTATGTTTCTCATATTCCTTGCTAATATCACTATGCATGGGCGTAGTCTTGTCTCGCAATGATTGCTAAGTATGCTTGCACTAACTATGATAATGCTAGACTATATAGTTGAGAATAACTTAGGGAATATTCTTGTAGTTCGTTCTAATACCATGCTAATGACTTTCTAGAGTATCTAATTGAGGTGCTTATCATATTTATTATGTGGCTAGATCAGATTAGTTATCCTTGTCACTATTATTATTTCATATATCTTTTATGTGACACTTATCCCTGTATGATGAGTTAGATATAATGTTCTCAATTATACATGCAATGATAGATGCTCAATCTCATATTCTATTCTGTAATCAATATTGATGATTGATTAATCCCTTCCCAGTGGTAAAAATATAAATAACGATACCTGGAATACTTCCCGGTTAAAATGCTGCATCGGTATTAATCTGTGCGCTTGCAGATCCCATTCATTATTTATTTAGAAGAGCAATTGCATATTTCAATACCGCGTCTCTTATATCATGCTGGGGATGACAACTTGGCTTAAGTGGTGTGAGGGATAGGTTTGGCATTTTTGGCACCGTTGCTAGATTTAGAGAACTTAGTCTACTTTTAGTAATGATGTTAAGAATACCCAACAAGCATTTTTGGCGCCGTTGCCGGGGAAGGTTGATTACCAATCAGGAATGGAATAAAAGATTTTGAGTTATCATTCGCATCACTAATATGATTGAGCTTATCTATTCTCTCATACAGTTTTACCCCGATATTTTTCTATTTTATCTTATGCAGGGGAATGTATGAATAGAAGACATCTTCCAGGAAATTTTGTTGACAATCCCGAAGCATTATTCAAGAAGACGAGAGCCAAGCTAAAGAAATCATCAACACTTCACGAAGAAGCTTCATCCAATCAAGAAGATCACCGGAACTTGTCTTCAGAGTTCGAAGCCATGGCGAACAAATCAATCCGCGAGTTCTCAGCTCCCACTACGGACAACATCCGCACTGGACCTGCTGCAGAGATCGATGGCAACTTTGAGCTCAAGCCTGGACTTATCAACATGGTGCAATCCAACCAGTTCTGTGGGAAGGCACACGAAGATGCTAGTGCTCATTTACAACACTTCCTGGAGATTTGCAACACATTCACCATACCAGGAGTTTCCAAAGACGCTATACTACTTCGCCTCTTCCCATTCTCACTGTTAGGAAGAGCGAAGCAGTGGTTCTACGCTACAAAGGAGAAGAATACTACGTGGGCACTCTGCTCAACAAACTTCCTGGCAAAGTTCTTTCCCATGGGCAAGACCAATGCTCTCCGTGGGAAGATTACAAGTTTTCAGCAACAAAATGATGAATCTGTTCCAGAAGCATGGGAGCGCTTTCAAGACTACATCCTAGAATGTCCCCATCATGGAATGGAGAGTTGGCTATTGATGCAGACATTCTATCATGGGCTCAGCAACAGTGCCCGAGAGACTATGGATGCTACAGCTGGAGGAGCATTCTTATCACTTACTATATCACAAGCCACAGCTCTTGTGGAGAAGATGGCGTCCAATCAAAGCTGGAATGAAGAGAGGACCCAGACACGCAAGAGAGGTGGAGGTATGCATCAGCTAAAGGAGATAGACATGCTGTCTGCAAAGCTAGACCTGCTCATGAAGAAGCTCGATGATAGAGCTGGAGACAAGAAAGAAGTTATGCACATCTACGACTCTCACATGACTTGTGAGGAGTGTGGAGACACTGGACACTCAGGCAACCACTGCCCTGAGATGCTTGAGGATGTGAACTACATCAACAACAACAACAACTACTACTACAACCGTCCTCAACAAAATCAAGGTTGGAATCTACAGAAGCCTAACTACTCAGGTAATTATCAAGGTAACAATTCTTACAACAACAATAATAATAATTTACCACCTTTGAGAGAGTTAGTGTCTAATCAAGGAAAGCTAATGGATAACCTATCTAAGAAATTGGCATCTAATGATAAAATGCTAGAAAATATAAATAATAGAATGGATAATTTCTCTACTGCCATCAAGAATCAAATTAGCTTTAATAAAATGATTGAATCTCAGTTAAATCAAATAGCTGCTGCTGTTCCAACTACTAACCCCGGTATACCATCACAACCGGAAGGATTAGAATCTGCAAATCTTGTAGACATGTTTGATGCAGGTAATTGGAGTAACCCCGTCACTAAATTTTCTACTGACCGTCTGCCGGTCAAGAGAGGCGATCCAGGACGCCCCGTCATCCCGATCTCCATCGGCATGGTGGACTTCCCAGAAGCACTCTGCGACTTTGGCTCTAGCATCAACATTATACCCAGGGTACTCTATGAGAAATTCTTTACATATCCTTTATTAGAGACAACCATGTGTTTGCAGTTTGCAGATCAGACGATAACTTTTCCAAAAGGAATAGTGAGGAACCTTTGTGTCCGAGTTGGTACCTTATATGCCCCAGCAGACTTCGTAGTGGTAGAGACCGGAAATGATGAGAGAGCACCTATCATCCTAGGGAGGCCATTCTTGAACACCACGGGAGCTATCATCTAAGCCAGTGCTGCCAAGATCAGTTTCTACGTCAAAGGGAAGAAGGAGACATTTTTCTTCAAGAACAAGACTACATAAATTCAAGATCAATCCAGACGTGAATCAAGGAAGAGGACCAACAGGAGGAACAGGAACAAGCAAGTGTGGACCGAGTCAGCTAAGATGGTCACTGTAGTCCATGGAGGCCAAGATCACCAACTGAAGTCACCGTTTTTGACCAAGAAGGACGACCCAGGAATGCCAAGCATTTACTGCTCCATAAATGGATACAACTTCTACAAGACGATTTGCGACACCGGATCGGGCGTCAACATAATGGCCGCAGTCACCTATCGGCTCTTGTTCGGGACCATGCCACTAAGACCGACATACATTCAGCTCCAGATGGCAGATCAGACATTTTGAGAAGTTAAAGGAATAGTATCTGATGTCCCAGTCAAAATAGACGATCACTTTGTCTACACAGAGTTGTTGACATGAGAGAAGACGAGTATGATCCACCCATTATCCTTGGAAGACCGTTCCTCAGCACCGTTAAAGCGATTATCTACATGGGAACCGGAGAAGTCCATATGCACTTCCCCTCAGAGAAGGTACGCCGTTACTTTACTGACCCTAACTATATCGTTGAAGAATCTAAGCAGGTCAGAAAGAGACGCAACCGCAACCAGAGAAGGCAGATCATCAAGGACGGATGGGCAGACTATGAAGGAGAAGTTGTAAGGTCAGAAGACGTAGAGTTTAAACAGAATTATCCAGAGGAGATTGAAGCACCGAGTCAGGTATGGAAAATGAAGATAACTATACAAGAAGAGGAGGCGCTGCCGGAAGTACCGACTACGCCACCCAACGAACCTCAGGACGATTAAGAAATTTGAGAGTCCCGTTCGGAGGACTTAAAAACACCGAACGCCTTGCCAAGAGGTAAACTTGGTAGTTATACTTTCCCTTTCAGTTATTTTAAATAGTTTACTTAGTTAATTATATTCACACTATCTTAAAAAGAAAATAAAAATGTGAAAAACAGTAAGCCCCATATGAGTAGACGAGTGGCATAAAACCCATAAGTACATTCACTGTGGTGGCATAAAAATAAAATAATTATTTTTTCTGCTTTATAAAAATAAAAATATAAAAAACAGGAAGTAATAATTATTAAGGAGTCTCAAGATGATAAAGGCTAGATATTTATGCTAACACTTAATCAGTTCCACAAGCTTTGTTGTCTATTTGAGCTCCACTGGATTTAAGAATCAAGAAGACTAGCAGACGGAGGACATTCTAATCGCTGTCAGAATACTGCTGACTTTCAAATACACCTCTGCCACCTGCTAGCTACATCAAGAGAAATTACGTCAAAATTCAGCTTGGGGAGAGCACCCCCATTTATCTCGATAAGTATTTCTTTCTATCTATCTTTATACTTATATTATTTTAGAATATTAAAATACACATAAACTATGGGAAAACCAAATAAAGATTTTATGCTTATATATATATGTCTTTTGCTTAGTGTGTTTAATAAATAAATAAAGTGGCTATGCTAATCTGTATCTAAATAAATTTAAGCATGGATATGATAAATAGTTGCTCTGCTTAACTTGCAAATTTTAAGTTCTCTCTCAAGTTTAGATATAACTGTTATAATTTAAAGCTTGCCCTAGACCTAAACTTGTGGGATGAAAACTTGATCTGAAGTCTAAGTTGTTAACGGATATGATTTGGGAAGGCTGAGCTGCTGTTTATCTGTTCCTAGAGATGCTAGAATTCTGGAGAATTTTATCTTTGAAAATCTTTAAAATGTTGCATGATGAGTTCCTGTATGATGAGAGCTTAAATTCCTACCACAGCCATATATACATGCTTGCTAGACTTTGAGCCACACATTTACTATTTACTGCTTATGAGCATTGAGTATGGTCAAGCTGTGTAGACCCTTAGGAGCTTGTCATGTGGTTAAATCAAGATTTCACTTGCACGTTCATTTATATATGCTACTTCTATTCCGGAAGTACCATCCACATATATCCACCCATTCCATCTCCAGAACCACCTGAAAATATTCTACTCCTAATCCGGGAGAGAATAACCAAAAATATTTCTGTTTTCCCTTATGAAATAAATGCTCAAGTTATCTTGTTACTACCACTTGCTATATTATCTCAAGAGATGAGTGCTCTAAAAAAAAGAAGAGAAATAATACGAGGAAATAAAAAGGAGCAAGTGCTCGGAACCTCGAAAGAAAAGAAAAAGAGTGAGACGAGAGGTAAAAATGGACAAGTGTCCGACAGTAGAATTAGGAGTGCAAGATACCCACCTGAGAGAAAAAAAAGAAGAGCATCTCATTCTCCTTATAAAATTTCAAAAGCAAGGAAGGTATGTATCCCCTCAAAGAGCAAAAGTAGAATTAGACTTCCACCACCATTGTTTTCACCATTGTTATCACCATCATCACCATATACCATTCCTTCGCCACACATGCACATCTTGATTAAACTTATTGACTTGTTACTTTGGATCCATGGTTTGACTATGCAATACATGTCTTGTAAGTATGTATACTTTATCTCCCACCTATGAGCTCCAGATATTAAAGCCTTATTAGAGTAGGGTGAGAGAGAAGGCAATGTCACTATGCCTTATACCACAAATACCACATATCTTGAGAGAAGGCATATACCATCAATGCCTTGGTAAGGATCCAGAAATACCACAAAAGAGAGACCTGAGAGAATCATACAAGGAATTCTGAGTTTTATTTGAAAATCTGCAAAAACCCAGAGCTATAGCTGATCAAGAATAAGAGACATGGCACTTGGCTAGACTGTTCTATCTTTTAACCACTCAAGACAGAAGTGACAGCTACAAGTCCCATGGTGGAGGTAAAGTAAGTAAGTTTTAAGTCTTGACAGTTTACTCTAACTCAGAGATGAGATCTTATTTCAAAGCATGTGTACCGTCAAATTTTTAAATATTGCAACAACTTATGATCCATAGCTGAGTCTATCCTTGCTCAGGGACGAGCAAGAGGTAAGCTTGGGGGAGTTTGTTGACGGTCCTTAAGTATCAAATTTAATTATCAAATAAATAAAGAAAAGGATCCAAATGAAATCAAGATCTAGACTTAGGGTTTTATCTGACAGAATTCCACGAGTTTTGGTGTTTGTCTATTTCTGCAGGGGGTTATCAGGAAATATGGAAGAAAGGCCCACATGTCAGGATTACGTAAAGATATTAACGTGCTGCGCAATTATCTTACATCTAGAAGACTCCAGAAGCCACGAGACCGAAGCGGAGGCGAATCGGGGCTAGAGACAGGGCGCCCGCCCTGTCCAACTGGGCGCCCGCCCACCTCAGGAGTCCAATCAGGACTCTGCTTTGCGGGAAGTCTCCACCGACCTAAAGGATGAATCTAAACCATACAATCTATGTCGGTTTGATCCAAGGGCCCATATTCACTTGAAGGGACTATAAAACCAGACCCCCTGGCCCCTGGAGGAGAGAGCCTCTCAACCCTAATTCATTGTTCCATCAAGGGAGAAGAAGCCTCTGATCAAGATTAGAGCCACCACATCAATTAGATATCTAGATTAGCATAGCTACATAGGATAAGAACTAGAAGGAGTCAATCTTCGATTGGTTTCCGGATCTGTCAGGAGGATTCTTGGTAATCTTCTAATTGTGCTTCTAATTGCTTTCTAATTATCTTTGTTCTTCAATATTATGAATATGACTTTGTTCTACTTCAATATATTGCTTATGACTTTGCTCTACTTGCTTATATTCAAGATTATATTGTTCTTAGTTTATCATAGTTATGTACTTGGCTTAGTTAGATACGATCTATATACATGCTTAGGATCGTATAGCGTTTATCCATCGGATCAATGGGTAAATGATAGATATTGTGTAGGCGTGGTGCTTATACCGTATTTATCTGCGATTGTACCCAATATGCCAGATCGTGGGGTAGTTCGTGATAGTGACAGCTTCATTGATTCTTATATAGTCCCCCTCTCGTGTATTGGGCTGGCAGAGCAACATTATTACAGGGGAGTGATTGCTATGTTTCTCATATTCCTTGCTAATATCACTATGCATGGGCGTAGTCTTGTCTCGCAATGATTGCTAAGTATGCTTGCACTAACTATGATAATGCTAGACTATATAGTTGAGAATAACTTAGGGAATATTCTTGTAGTTCGTTCTAATACCATGCTAATGACTTTCTAGAGTATCTAATTGAGGTGCTTATCATATTTATTATGTGGCTAGATCAGATTAGTTATCCTTGTCACTATTATTATTTCATATATCTTTTATGTGACACTTATCCCTGTATGATGAGTTAGATATAATGTTCTCAATTATACATGCAATGATAGATGCTCAATCTCATATTCTATTCTGTAATCAATATTGATGATTGATTAATCCCTTCCCAGTGGTAAAAATATAAATAACGATACCTGGAATACTTCCCGGTTAAAATGCTGCATCGGTATTAATCTGTGCGCTTGCAGATCCCATTCATTATTTATTTAGAAGAGCAATTGCATATTTCAATACCGCGTCTCTTATATCATGCTGGGGATGACAACTTGGCTTAAGTGGTGTGAGGGATAGGTTTGGCATTTTTGGCACCGTTGCTAGATTTAGAGAACTTAGTCTACTTTTAGTAATGATGTTAAGAATACCCAACAAGCATTTTTGGCGCCGTTGCCGGGGAAGGTTGATTACCAATCAGGAATGGAATAAAAGATTTTGAGTTATCATTCGCATCACTAATATGATTGAGCTTATCTATTCTCTCATACAGTTTTACCCCGATATTTTTCTATTTTATCTTATGCAGGGGAATGTATGAATAGAAGACATCTTCCAGGAAATTTTGTTGACAATCCCGATGCATTATTCAAGAAGACGAGAGCCAAGCTAAAGAAATCATCAACACTTCACGAAGAAGCTTCATCCAATCAAGAAGATCACCGGAACTTGTCTTCAGAGTTCGAAGCCATGGCGAACAAATCAATCCGCGAGTTCTCAGCTCCCACTACGGACAACATCCGCACTGGACCTGCTGCACAGATCGATGGCAACTTTGAGCTCAAGCCTGGACTTATCAACATGGTGCAATCCAACCAGTTCTGTGGGAAGGCACACGAAGATGCTAGTGCTCATTTACAACACTTCCTGGAGATTTGCAACACATTCACCATAGCAGGAGTTTCCAAAGACGCTATACTACTTCGCCTCTTCCCATTCTCACTGTTAGGAAGAGCGAAGCAGTGGTTCTACGCTACAAAGGAGAAGAATACTACGTGGGCACTCTGCTCAACAAACTTCCTGGCAAAGTTCTTTCCCATGGGCAAGACCAATGCTCTCCGTGGGAAGATTACAAGTTTTCAGCAACAAAATGATGAATCTGTTCCAGAAGCATGGGAGCGCTTTCAAGACTACATCCTAGAATGTCCCCATCATGGAATGGAGAGTTGGCTATTGATGCAGACATTCTATCATGGGCTCAGCAACAGTGCCCGAGAGACTATGGATGCTGCAGCTGGAGGAGCATTCTTATCACTTACTATATCACAAGCCACAGCTCTTGTGGAGAAGATGGCGTCCAATCAAAGCTGGAATGAAGAGAGGACCCAGACACGCAAGAGAGGTGGAGGTATGCATCAGCTAAAGGAGATAGACATGCTGCTGCAAAGCTAGACCTGCTCATGAAGAAGCTCGATGATAGAGCTGGAGACAAGAAAGAAGTTATGCACATCTACGACTCTCACATGACTTGTGAGGAGTGTGGAGACACTGGACACTCAGGCAACCACTGCCCTGAGATGCTTGAGGATGTGAACTACATCAACAACAACAACAACAACTACTACAACCGTCCTCAACAAAATCAAGGTTGGAATCAACAGAAGCCTAACTACTCAGGTAATTATCAAGGTAACAATTCTTACAACAACAATAATAATAATTTACCACCTTTGAGAGAGTTAGTGTCTAATCAAGGAAAGCTAATGGATAACCTATCTAAGAAATTGGCATCTAATGATAAAATGCTAGAAAATATAAATAATAGAATGGATAATTTCTCTACTGCCATCAAGAATCAAATTAGCTTTAATAAAATGATTGAATCTCAGTTAAATCAAATAGCTGCTGCTGTTCCAACTACTAACCCCGGTATACCATCACAACCGGAAGGATTAGAATCTGCAAATCTTGTAGACATGTTTGATGCAGGTAATTGGAGTAACCCCGTCACTAAATTTTCTACTGACCGTCTGCCGGTCAAGAGAGGCGATCCAGGACGCCCCGTCATCCCGATCTCCATCGGCATGGTGGACTTCCCAGAAGCACTCTGCGACTTTGGCTCTAGCATCAACATTATACCCAGGGTACTCTATGAGAAATTCTTTACATATCCTTTATTAGAGACAACCATGTGTTTGCAGTTTGCAGATCAGACGATAACTTTTCCAAAAGGAATAGTGAGGAACCTTTGTGTCCGAGTTGGTACCTTATATGCCCCAGCAGACTTCGTAGTGGTAGAGACCGGAAATGATGAGAGAGCACCTATCATCCTAGGGAGGCCATTCTTGAACACCACGGGAGCTATCATCTACGCCAGTGCTGCCAAGATCAGTTTCTACGTCAAAGGGAAGAAGGAGACATTTTTCTTCAAGAACAAGACTACACAAATTCAAGATCAATCCAGACGTGAATCAAGGAAGAGGACCAACAGGAGGAACAGGAACAAGCAAGTGTGGATCGAGTCAGCTAAGATGGTCACTGTAGTCCATGGAGGCCAAGATCACCAACTGAAGTCACCGTTTTTGACCAAGAAGGACGACCCAGGAATGCCAAGCATTTACTGCTCCATAAATGGATACAACTTCTACAAGACGATTTGCGACACCGGATCGGGCGTCAACATAATGGCCGCAGTCACCTATCGGCTCTTGTTCGGGACCATGCCACTAAGACCGACATACATTCAGCTCCAGATGGCAGATCAGACATTTTGAGAAGTTAAAGGAATAGTATCTGATGTCACAGTCAAAATAGACGATCACTTTGTCTACACAGAGTTGTTGACATGAGAGAAGACGAGTATGATCCACCCATTATCCTTGGAAGACCGTTCCTCAGCACCGTTAAAGCGATTATCTACATGGGAACCGGAGAAGTCCATATGCACTTCCCCTCAGAGAAGGTACGCCGTTACTTTACTGACCCTAACTATATCGTTGAAGAATCTAAGCAGGTCAGAAAGAGACGCAACCGCAACCAGAGAAGGCAGATCATCAAGGACGGATGGGCAGACTATGAAGGAGAAGTTGTAAGGTCAGAAGACGTAGAGTTTAAACAGAATTATCCAGAGGAGATTGAAGCACCGAGTCAGGTATGGAAAATGAAGATAACTATACAAGAAGAGGAGGCGCTGCCGGAAGTACCGACTACGCCACCCAACGAACCTCAGGACGATTAAGAAATTTGAGAGTCCCGTTCGGAGGACTTAAAAACACCGAACGCCTTGCCAAGAGGTAAACTTGGTAGTTATCCTTTCCCTTTCAGTTATTTTAAATAGTTTACTTAGTTAATTATATTCACACTATCTTAAAAAGAAAATAAAAATGTGAAAAACAGTAAGCCCCATATGAGTAGACGAGTGGCATAAAACCCATAAGTACATTCACTGTGGTGGCATAAAAATAAAATAATTATTTTTTCTGCTTTATAAAAATAAAAATATAAAAAACAGGGAGTAATAATTATTAAGGAGTCTCAAGATGATAAAGGCTAGATATTTATGCTAACACTTAATCAGTTCCACAAGCTTTGTTGTCTATTTGAGCTCCACAGGATTTAAGAATCAAGAAGACTAGCACACGGAGGACATTCTAATCGCTGTCAGAATACTGCTGACTTTCAAATACACCTCTGCCACCTGCTAGCTACATCAAGAGAAATTACGTCAAAATTCAGCTTGGGGGAGAGCACCCCCATTTATCTCGATAAGTATTTCTTTCTATCTATCTTTATACTTATATTATTTTAGAATATTAAAATACACATAAACTATGGGAAAACCAAATAAAGATTTTATGCTTATATATATATGTCTTTTGCTTAGTGTGTTTAATAAATAAATAAAGTGGCTATGCTAATCTGTATCTAAATAAATTTAAGCATGGATATGATAAATAGTTGCTCTGCTTAACTTGCAAATTTTAAGTTCTCTCTCAAGTTTAGATATAACTGTTATAATTTAAAGCTTGCCCTAGACCTAAACTTGTGGGATGAAAACTTGATCTGAAGTCTAAGTTGTTAACGGATATGATATGAGAAGGCTGAGCTGCTGTTTATCTGTTCCTAGAGATGCTAGAATTCTGGAGAATTTTATCTTTAAAAATCTTTAAAATGTTGCATGATGAGTTCTTGTATGATGAGAGCTTAAATTCCTACCACAGCCATATATACATGCTTGCTAGACTTTGAGCCACACATTTACTATTTACTGCTTATGAGTATTGAGTATGGTCAAGCTGTGTAGACCCTTAGGAGCTTGTCATGTGGTTAAATCAAGATTTCACTTGCACGTTCATTTATATATGCTACTTCTATTCCGGAAGTACCATCCACATATATCCACCCATTCCATCTCCAGAACCACCTGAAAATATTCTACTCCTAATCCGGGAGAGAATAACCAAAAATATTTCTGTTTTCCCTTATGAAATAAATGCTCAAGTTATCTTGTTACTACCACTTGCTATATTATCTCAAGAGATGAGTGCTCTAAAAAAAAAGAAGAGAAATAATACGAGGAAATAAAAAGGAGCAAGTGCTCGGAACCTCGAAAGAAAAGAAAAAGAGTGAGACGAGAGGTAAAAATGGACAAGTGTCCGACAGTAGAATTAGGGGTGCAAGATACCCACCTGAGAGAAAAGAAAAAGAAGAGCATCTCATTCTCCTTATAAAATTTCAAAAGCAAGGAAGGTATGTATCCCCTCAAAGAGCAAAAGTAGAATTAGACTTCCACCACCATTGTTTTCACCATTGTTATCACCATCATCACCATATACCATTCGTTCGCCACACATGCACATCTTGATTAAACTTATTGACTTGTTACTTTGGATCCATGGTTTGACTATGCAATACATGTCACTATGCCTTATACCACAAATACCACATATCTTGAGAGAAGGCATATACCATCAATGCCTTGGTAAGGATCCAGAAATACCACAAAAGAGAGACCTGAGAGAATCATACAAGGAATTCTGAGTTTTATTTGAAAATCCGCAAAACCCCCAGAGCTATAGCTGATCAAGAATAAGAGACATGGCACTTGGCTAGACTGTTCTATCTTTTAACCACTCAAGACAGAAGTGACAGCTACAAGTCCCATGGTGGAGGTAAAGTAAGTAAGTTTTAAGTCTTGACAGTTTACTCTAACTCAGAGATGAGATCTTATTTAAAAGCATGTGTACCGTCAAATTTTTAAATATTGCAACAACTTATGATCCATAGCTGAGTCTATCCTTGCTCAGGGACGAGCAAGAGGTAAGCTTGGGGGAGTTTGTTGACGGTCCTTAAGTATCAACTTTAATTATCAAATAAATAAAGAAAAGGATCCAAATGAAATCAAGATCTAGACTTAGGGTTTTATCTGACAGAATTCCACGAGTTTTGGTGTTTGTCTATTTCTGCAGGGGGTTATCAGGAAATATGGAAGAAAGGCCCACATGTCAGGATTACGTAAAGATATTAACGTGCTGCGCAATTATCTTACATCTAGAAGACTCCAGAAGCCACGAGACCGAAGCGGAGGCGAATCGGGGCCAGAGACAGGGCGCCCACCCTGTCCAACTGGGCGCCCGCCCACCTCAGGAGTCCAATCAGGACTCTGCTTTGCGGGAAGTCTCCACCGACCTAAAGGATGAATCTAAACCATACAATCTATGTCGGTTTGATCCAAGGGCCCATATTCACTTGAAGGGACTATAAAACCAGACCCCCTGGCCCCTGGAGGAGAGAGCCTCTCAACCCTAATTCATTGTTCCATCAAGGGAGAAGAAGCCTCTGATCAAGATTAGAGCCACCACATCAATTAGATATCTAGATTAGCATAGCTACATAGGATTAGAACTAGAAGGAGTCAATCTTCGATTGGTTTCCGGATCTGTCAGGAGGATTCTTGGTAATCTTCTAATTGTGCTTCTAATTGCTTTCTAATTATCTTTATTCTTCAATATTATGAATATGACTTTGTTCTACTTCAATATATTGCTTATGACTTTGCTCTACTTGCTTATATTCAAGATTATATTGTTCTTAGTTTATCATAGTTATGTACTTGGCTTAGTTAGATACGATCTATATACATGCTTAGGATCGTATAGCGTTTATCCATCGGATCCATGGGTAAATGATAGATATTGTGTAGGCGTGGTGCTTATACCGTATTTATCTGCGATTGTACCCAATATGCCAGATCGTGGGGTAGTTCGTGATAGTGACAGCTTCATTGATTCTTATATAGTCCCCCTCTCGTGTATTGGGCTGGCAGAGCAACATTATTACAGGGGAGTGATTGCTATGTTTCTCATATTCCTTGCTAATATCACTATGCATGGGCGTAGTCTTGTCTCGCAATGATTGCTAAGTATGCTTGCACTAACTATGATAATGCTAGACTATATAGTTGAGAATAACTTAGGGAATATTCTTGTAGTTCATTCTAATACCATGCTAATGACTTTCTAGAGTATCTAATTGAGGTGCTTATCATATTTATTATGTGGCTAGATCAGATTAGTTATCCTTGTCACTATTATTATTTCATATATCTTTTATGTGACACTTATCCCTGTATGATGAGTTAGATATAATGTTCTCAATTATACATGCAATGATAGATGCTCAATCTCATATTCTATTCTGTAATCAATATTGATGATTGATTAATCCCTTCCCAGTGGTAAAAATATAAATAATGATACCTGGAATACTTCCCGGTTAAAATGCTGCATCGGTATTAATCTGTGCGCTTGCAGATCCCATTCATTATTTATTTAGAAGAGCAATTGCATATTTCAATACCGCGTCTCTTATATCATGCTGGGGATGACAACTTGGCTTAAGTGGTGTGAGGGATAGGTTTGGCATTTTTGGCACCGTTGCTAGATTTAGAGAACTTAGTCTACTTTTAGTAATGATGTTAAGAATACTCAACAATAGTAATACATATAAATCTATAAATCTCTAGCAATATAATTAGGGATGACAACCTACTTCATGTTTAGAAATATTAATAATTAAGGAAGTGGCTATTTGCTAATTGACCAGTTAATTATATACCGTGCATTTCTAGTGTTGTTACTAGGAGTAGGGTTTATCTCCATTTTTAGTAATGACGGTAGTAAATGTCAACAGTGTCGATTAAGGACCGATCATTGATGGTCCTCTTATCATTTTGAACGCATGCCCCACACTTAACTGGAAGGATAAGTCATTCCGACCATGAAGCCAATACACTATTCCGGCCGAGAATCGATCTGATGTATGTGTTGTATTCGAGATGAATGGGGAATGACGGGGCACGCCACGAAGCTATGGTGCACCCTGGTAGTCGGCTGGTCCTCGGGTATGGTGGTGCCTATCGAACCCATGACTTAGTCCAGAATAGTGCAACCAGTGACCTATAGCTCACTTGATCAGTGAGTGTGGTTTGTGTGGGGAAATGGTTAGGAATCGATTTGAATCGCCATCGCTTCTAGATAGTGAGTGACTTGAGCTTCGTCATCATAGTAATGTTTATGGAAGACTAGATGGTTATGGTATGTTGATGAATCTAGAAAGGCTACACTAATTTGGTACTATTATGTGAATCAAGTGATTGCTATAGTATAAGTGCTAATCTAGATGGCAAGTTAATGATACTTAACTTGAGCCAAACACCTGGAAGGTTACTTACTTAGTGACTTAAGCTTTTATGCAAAGTTTGTGTCAAGCTATCCCACTATAAAGCCTTACGTGATCCTTGGAGTCAATTATTTCTGGTTTATGATGGATTCTCATACTTAGGGCTCTACTCCCATGTTGTTTTGCAGATGGGCAGATATACTTTAGGTACTGCATTAATTATCTCTACCTAGCTATGGGAGATGCATAGACCAAAGGGTGTGGTCACTCTACTTTATCTTTTGCTATTGTGGGATTGATTAGACTCTAGCAGTATAATCAAACTAAGCGTGTGTGTGTTTCAGAAACTATTTGCTTCTGCTACTATTTTCAAGACTTAGTTTGTAATAACTTTATTTGAACTCCGATGTAACTAAATGATTTGCGAATGTCATGTAATGTATGAACGGTGACTGTTGAACTTATTACGATCTTGGATGTGTGCATAGAAGTTTAAGATCCTTCAAGATTTCACGGACTACCAGGATTATATGGGCTTAAGTCCAATGGTTTGACTACAAAAGTCGTCACTATTAGACATAATCTCTTATAAATTGGACAATTATGTTACATGGACTATGTGGACAAACATTTCAAGCCCACTAATGTCTGCATCCAGGATGATCACGTATAGCAAGCGCAAGTAGAATAACCACATACAATAAGCACACATATGAAGAGAACTTCGTACAACTTATATACCACATATTAAAATAGCTTTGTACCACATACCAAGATAGCTTGTACCACTTACAGGAAGCACATATTGACTGAATAATATTTATAAGATAATAGGAAATTAAATTACAAGAACATAATGGCATCCAACCACAGTCATTGTATCGAACCCTTCAGTTGGAGCAAGACCGATCCTCTCCATTACCTAAACTAAATTTTTATTCTAGGTCCTCTTCTTCATTTATATCCTCTGTTGTCTTGAAGTTAGTACGACCTAAAATAAGAAATGTCTGTTAGCTTCTATGTGGTAACATTAGGTATCAACTCAATTAAAAGGACTACTAAAACAGTATCTTCATTGTCTTAAGGTAGCAGACTAGCAGACAAGTTGAACCTGTGGTATGGAAGTCAAACTTTTTGGTTCCAATAACAGCCTGATTATTTCTAGCAAGTGCAACAAAGAAAAGGTGTGTTTTATTGGGTTTTTGGAGCAAAAGCGAAGGAAAGACCAGGGAAGGTCTCTTGGGTGGTGTGGACTCGGACGGGCACTCGGCTGGTCCTCGCTTGGCCTCAAGTCTATCACTGCGTGGTGAGGGGCATGACAGCCGCCCAACTAATGCTCGGTTTTGCCCGTGTCCACATTGCAGAATGCTCCTGCTATTATGTTGGTTTACCGTTTACGTTTACTAGGCTCGTGTGGTACTGTCGCTCATCTCGAGACTCTGACTGTGGGGATTGGTTTGGTACTTCGATAGAAAATAGTTTTCTTCAAACACGCTGCCCGAGTTAGAAGGTACTCCCTATGTACGAGAAATAGTGTTGCTATCATCAAACTTTCTTAAATTCAAATAAGTCTATAAAAAACATTAGCTATATTTATGTTTCTAAATAAGTTCATTATAAATATACATTCAACAATTTCTCTAATGATACTAATATTATGCACCATAAATATTAATATTTTCTTATACATTTAGTCAAAGTTAATTATATGTAACTTCATGAAGTGAAAATGATAATTTTGATGGGACAGAGAGATTATATATAGGATTATAAATATGAGTATTGTTATGATCATTATCATTACTATTATTATTAAAAATTTGGACTAAAAATGATATGCCTTCGTGTTTTTAGTGAACAAAACGAATAGAGCCTCTATATGGCAATAATTATACCGATACGACTACTAAATCATACCTTGTAGTCAACTACAGTGATAAATCCACATAAATATCAACTCTAAATTTAGCTTAGAACCATAACTAGTGCCTCGAGACCCTGTCGTGATGGTGCACTACTAGGTATGTGTTCACCAATGACGGTATCCTTTCGTCATTGAATACATCAAAATTGTCACATGATTTCATTTGTGACGACTTTGTGACGAATTGGAATTTGTCATGAAATGAGCGTCACATTTGTACTACGATGACGAAATGCATTTTTCGTCATAGATGTGTATGTATTCTATGATGAATTTGGCGTCGTCATATATGTGTATTCATTCTATGATGATGTGATTTCGTCATTGTTGTAGTCACTTTTTTGTCATAATGTGCCGTCTGATAGTTGATTAGACACCGTCTACCATGCTAGTTGCTGATGTGGCAGGTGACGTGGCATGCCACATGGCAGGTGATGTGGAACGTGACGTGGCATGCCGCGACACAGGTGACGTGGCAGGCCACATGTCAGTCCACGTGGCAGGTGATGTGGCGGGCCACGTGTCAGTCCACGTGTTCTCTGTCGTGGCCAAGCACGCGGCAGGTTGCGTGGCTAGTGATGTGGGTGCTCCCGTGCCGTTTTATTAGGCCATGCGTCCATTAGGTTTCGTCACAGAATTGTTATAATTTCGTCACAGACAGGTTAAAATATTCATCACAGATGCAGCACACTGATTTCATTACTAATAGAAATAATGATAGAACTCAAGCAGTGACCATAGAACTAAGTTCACATTCTAGACATAACATTCTAACTACCAGTTTCATCTCAGGTCTAATTAACATAACATGCTAACAATAATATTGGCAACCAGCAGCAACATAAGTTTTGTATACACAAATAACTAGTAGACTAGCAGAATAGCAGCTAAGAGCAGCGCTCAGGTCGAAGACCCAGCAATGAGGGACAAGATACGCCTGAGTAGCGCATTGTTCTCCTCCACTGCCTTGTTGTTTTTCTCTACTAGCTTCTTCATCTCCTCTATCTCCCTTTCTGTCCTCGCCAGCTTCTCCTCAGCTTCTTCACTTCTCTTCCTGAGCTCATCTAGTTCAGTTTGAACAGCAGCTGTAGCTTGAGCTGCTAGTTCTTCTCAAAGCTCGCTTTCATTGGTTGATGATGATTTGGAGGATGCTACTGGTTTTACGCCAACACTCTTCAGGAAAATGCTTGAGCTATTCTGGGAGAGCACCTGGGACATAACCTGCACGCTAGATGCTACTATCTCACCTTCAGCAACAGGTTGTGCCCTCAAAGCTTCCATATTATCCTAAAACAACAAGGACCAAGGAAATATCAGAATAGTTGTACTTTTAATTATTAAACCCTATGCTGCATTGACAAAAACTAATGCATATTTGATAGTTTAGTGAATACAACTAGAAGGTGACAACAGACTATAGAGAGGTAGAAGAAAACCTAGCAAAATGGACAAGATAGGTTGTAGTACAATTTATCTAATTTGTGATGTGAAACATTATGTAAAATGTAGTTTGGTAGTCAAGGTTAAAATATTGATTGGTCGAGAGCCCCGGGTGGCCGCCCCACCTGGTAGGGGCACCCGCCCCTGGGTACAGGGACGGAGCCAGGATTTAAATATAGAAGGGGCCGTGCAAACCAAAAACAATCATATGTATCAAAATATTATATGACAAAGGTGTACATGGCACTAAAATAAACGTTTGTGTTGCGATGCAAAAAAACAGAAAAAATATAAAAAAGAGAAGAGAAATTTAACTAGTCTCAGGCCTCTAACCTTCACTTGATCATTCTATTTCTTTGCCCAGAAAAAGAATCACAATAAAAACAAGTAGTTAAACGGGGGCAAAATTAATTAGTACCACCGTTAGTGTTTAAAAGACAAACAATCAGTTACATATCGTTTAGTCTTAGACAAAACGATCACTTAAACAGATAAAAATGGTCATTTAAATAAAAGGTTGAACAGAAACACCATACCACTGTTAGTGTTTAAAAGTTGAGTACAACGGGCTAAATGATTGTTTAGAGTTTAGACGAATAATGATAGAAACATACGACATAAGAAAGATAATAGGAAGACTAATGCTAAATAATATAGATCCCATTATTGGAGATCAATTCAGAAGGATTAAACAAGAAAAACGCTGATTTTCAATTAACTAGCTAATTAGAGTGTGTGGTAGGGGACAAACTGATGTTTAATAGGCAATAATAAAAATAAAATATATGAAGAAAATATTAGAAATATCTATTTGTATAAGAAACTATTAGAAATTAATATAAAATAAGAATAAAAATCTTAGTACAAATAATATCATTAACTAGCTAATTAGATAATTAAACATCTAATCTATGAGGTGTATTAAGGGAGTTATGGGAAGCTTGGGGGTGCCAGGCCCCCCTCAGCCCCCCCTTCCCTCCGCCACTGCCTGGGTAGCTTCCAAGTGGGCCCAAGTTTCAGGTGGTGGCTCCAGGAGTCTTCTAGATTGTTCCTGAGTTGACGTTCGGGTCTTCTCTCTATGTAAATCTGACATATGGATCTTCTTTTATTATTATTTGGGTAACCTCCTGTAGAAATAGACAATCGCCAAAACTCATGGAATTCTGATAGTGATAACCCTATATCTATTGAGTGCTGGCAAATAGGTCTTTTTTCATGTTTAGTTGACGGTTAAAATTAGCAGTTATCTACCGTCAATAGTGGATAAGGGCATCTCCAAGAGATTAGCTAAAATATTTTCCAAATCTTCTAATTTGGCTATTCTATAAAATAGAACACCCAAAAAAAGACTACACCAACAGCCTTTGTAAAAAAATTCCATTCTTGCTATTTAAATCTGCCACGTCATTGGGACCTAGTCATATTTGGCACCTTGTGGCGTGCCGGCTTGAGCATTGCGTCGAGCATGAAAGAATTTTCAGGATAGCCAGCGACTCTCGTCGTCCAAATTTAGTGACCAATTTTTTAGGAATAGCCAGCGACTAAATTTAGAGAGGGGTTTACACAATCTATTGGAGTCAATCTTTTGTTAATAATAGCTATATTTGGCTTTACAAAACATTTTAACCAATCTCTTGGAGATGCTCTAACACTAGATGATTTGGGATTTATGAAGAAAAGGTATTTGAGGATATTGCATTAATGGCAATTTGAAAATTCTTGAAGAAATTCCATAAAAATTTGAATGTTGCGTATTTTATACATTTGATATCTATGGTCCATTTTTTATGTATGAGTAATTGGATCAATCTTTAGGCTAAAGAATAAATAAGCTAGATAATAAAAAAGTTTTATAAACTATGATATGTGCAAATCATGTGGAGAACATCCTTGATTTTGTAGGAATGTTGAAGATTCATAAGTGTACTTTATGAATTCTACCTCACTTCATGTAATGTATAATAACCCTCATATTTAGATATGTGTGTGAATATTTTACATGAAATTTTATCATAGCATATATAAATCGGCCTCCACTTGTAGTTGGAGATACATAAATTTGAATTATTTTAAGCCCATCATAGGGGATTTCTTTTGAAGTATACTTTTAAAGATCTAATATTGGCATTAGGGGGAGAGAAAGCCTATGTTGAATGCCAAATATTATTTCCATATAAGAAAAATGATCTTAAGAGAAAATATTATTTAATGTGTACAGGGGTTAGTCTGACAAAGATATACAATATGTACACAAGTAGTTTTTAGTTCAATAACCTAACGAGACTCTATGTCTAATTTGATTAAGGAAAACTATTTAACCTAAGCACCACGCTTAATTTAAAGTAAATTGCAGGGCCGGTCCTTAAAGTATTATGTGGTTTTTATCTAGGTCCTCAAACTATGAAATCGCACGTCTGACTCCCAAATGTATTTAAGTGATCTCATCTAGGTCCCAAACAACGAAATCGCACGTCTGACTCCCTAATGTATTTAAGTGATCTCATCTAGGTCCAAAATACACATAAGGAGGGTTAGAAGCTGACATAGTCATCCATATGGATATGATTTAAGCACATGACTCCTGATTTAAGCCCACGCGTGCGGCCGCCGGCTCTCCCCTGCTCACCATCACAGCGCCCGCGGCATACGACCTGGTCATGTAGGCGGCAATGGCAACTGGTTACGCTGCCGAGCAGGGTGAGGTAGACATGGGAGGGGAGGGGAGGGGCTTGGTCTGCGGTCATCGGTGTTACACTCACTCGCGTAACCAGCCGTGATTGTAACCTATATGACCAGGTCGTATGTCATGGGCGCTGTGATGGTGAGCAAGGGCGAGCCAGCGGCTGCACGCATGGACTTAAATCAGGGGTCATGTGCTAAAATAATATTCATGCGAACGACCATGTCAGCTTCTAACCCTCCTATACGTGTATTTTGGACCTAGATGAGATCACTTAAATACATTAGGGAGTTAGACGTGCGATTTCGTAGTTTGGGGACCTAGATGAAATCACTTAAATACATTAGGGAGCCAGACATGCGATTTCGTAGTTTGGGGACCTGGATGAAAATCACGTAACTACTTTAAGGACCGGCCATGCAATTTACTCCTTAATTTAAAAGCCAATAGAAGTGGATCAGTACTTCTAAACCAACACTTACTTAGGATGGACAAAGGTAGCATGAAAGTATTATAGAGATCTACTCAAGTGGTGATGAAAGAGAACATGAATGGTGTATAGCAAATTTGAGCATGTCCCAAAGGTAGGGACAACCAGGATAGAAACATGGCAGGGGATGTTCTTAGAAAGTTGTCCTCCAAGCTTGAATTTTGCAAAATCAAGATTGGATGAATTTAATTCAAGGCTGCATCATGGTTTGTTGCACAAACGTGTTTGTTATTCCTTTTTTTACATAAAAAGGTTAGTGATAAGAATACCCGAAGGAATATTTTTTACATTTTATATCTCTATGCTCATTTCACAAGTGCAGCGTAGCAGAAAGGTGAAAACTCATGGTACGATT
This sequence comes from Sorghum bicolor, assembly GCF_000003195.3. Lineage (NCBI taxonomy): Eukaryota > Viridiplantae > Streptophyta > Magnoliopsida > Poales > Poaceae > Sorghum > Sorghum bicolor. The sequence continues at coordinate 49,689,932 of NC_012873.2, read as the reverse complement.
TAAAAAGTGCTTGTTTTAGGACACTAAGCTTGTCCTTGGGAAACCTTCAAAATGAGTTTTAGTGAAGTGTTTTCCCCTCCAATACCAACTCATCCATCTCAAGATCAACACAACAAGATCTACAAAATTTATGATAAACATATGCATCCACAACCACCCTTTTGAAATTTTTGTAAATAGGAAGAATAAGGGGGTTGAAGATCTTGAATGTGGAGAGGTTTGAGAGACAAATTGAATTGGGAGATGTCTTATATGAGCATGGATTTAAAGAAGTGGTTATGGAATATATTTCATGCCCATTGATGTCATCTTCATCCCCAACCTGAATATTCAGAATTTCATTTCAATTGATGACTCTTGAATTGGTCTCGTCTAGGGCTTTCTCCATGGATGGATGAGCCTCATCTTCAAATGGAGTTAAAAACTCACCATTTGAAACTAAGCCAAAGCTGGTTTCAATTAAGGCTTCTTCCTTGTCCATCCATTCTACACATTCCTACCATTGTCGTTGCCGCTCTTGGTCGCCCTCGTGGTCTTCATGACACATATGGTTTGGTTGTATTAGAGGATTTCTAGGATCATCATGAGACTAGGAAGGACAAGCGTAAAAGGGATCTTTGAAGACAAGGATGGGTATAGAGATAGATGTAGAATTTGTGTCATCTACGAACATAATAGGACAGGAGATAGGATTTTCCATATGGCAAGGTTGTCCTTCTATGGCATCATTCGACATGCCATCCTCAAAATCCTCCCATTGGGAATAAGATCATTTTATAAGAGATACCTTTTAGAGAGTATTTGAGTTATATTCGCTCGAAGGTCTCTTATGAAACTGGAAGTCTAAACCATCTCTAAGATTAGTATCTCGTAGATCAAAATTTTCCAAAGGTAGAATTTCTTCCTCCCTTGGAGGATTTTGCGGTATTGATTGTTTATAGTCGATAGCTAAATCTTGGCATTGGAGTAGTTGTGATTTGGCTATCAAAACTTCCTTTTATTTTTGGGAGTGGCATCCAAATCATTGGAAAAATTTGAAGAAATTTTAGATTCGGTTGCGTGTTCCTCCTCTTTTGGCTCGGGGCTAGACTCGCCTTCTTTTTCTTCTTCTAGAAACTCATCATAGATGCCAGCGTAAGGGGTCTTTTCAAGGATTTTGTGTAAAATGGCTTCCCCCTCACTGAAGGACATGTGTGTGATTGAGCCTCAAGAAGATAGGTCAAGTTGGGAAGTAGCTTCTTTGCTAACACCATGATGGAAGTGATTTAAAAGGACGTCGTTAGGCAAAGAGAGGTCTGGGCCAGTGTTTTTAAGTCTTGTGAATCTAGCCTAGGCTACTCATAGAGTCTCCTTTTCCTTCTATTGGAATGTAAGAATTTCTATTCGAAGGGCATTAATTTGGGATGGTGAGAAGAATGCTAGACCAGAGTTTTTCCTAAGTTCATCCCAATATCCATTTACACCTCGTACGAAATGAGCGTACCACTATTTTGCTTTTCCCAAAAGTGAGAAAGGAAACAATTTCTATTTGATGGTCTCTTATGTCATGACAGCAAGGCAAGAACACAAGTGCTCGAATTCCCTAAGATGATTGTATGGATCTTTGTTTTTAGCCTAGAGAAAGGTATGTCCCGAACCATGGCTATGAAAGCAAGGTGCCATCTATAAGAATGGGTTGTGAAGATGGAGGCTCCAACATGTCACCCTTTGGAGCAGAATATATATATATATATATATATATATATATAGGAGTGGACTTCATGTTGTATGGTGGTGGTGGTGATAAAAAGGTGGTAAAAAGATAAAGGAAACTCGGACAAACTTGGTTTGATTCTAGAACAGCTACCGTTTCCCGGCAACGGTGCCAGAAAGCTTGTTGACACTTCTTAGCGCAATCACCAAAGATAGACAAAAAGCCTAGTCTCTCGTAACAACGCTAGAAAGCTTGTTGGGTTTTTTAAACACACACAGAAAACAAGCACACGGATACCAATGTAGCTGTCACCCGGGAGTATTCCAGAGTATCGATTTCCACGAGGAACATGAAGTGTGCTAAAGAATCAAGGCCATCCAAGGATAAAGATAAGATAGGAGATATATATTTTTCACGTCACTACCAAAAGTAGACTTAGTTTTATAATTTTGATAACAGCGCCAAAAATGCCAAACCTATCCCTCATGCCACTTAAGCCAAGTTGTCATCCCCAGCATGACATGAGAGACGCGGTATTGAAATATGCAATTGCTCTTCTAAATAAATAATAAATGTGATCTGCAAGCGCACAGATTAATACCGATGTAGCACTTTAACCGGGAAGTATTCCAGGTATCGTTATTTATATTTTTACCACTAGGAAGGGATTGCTAAACATCAATGTTGATTATGGAATGGAATATAGGATTGAGTATCTATCATTGCATATATAATTGAGAGCACTTATCTATCTCTTTCTTATAGGGATAAATGTCACATAAAATATAGATACAGTATGAATGGTAAAAAAGATAATTAATCTGATCAGCATAACTTAGCCACATATAATAATGATAAGCACCTCAATAGATATTGTAGCAAGTCATTAGCATGGAATTAGGACAAACTACAAGAATATTTCCTAAGTTATTCTTAACTATACAGTCTAGCATATCATAGTTAGTGCGGCAATCATTGCGAGACAGGACTACGCCCATACATAGTGATATTATCAAGGAATATGAGAAATATAGCAATCACTCCCCTGTAATAATGTTGCTCTGCCAGCCCTATACACGAGAGGGGGAGTATATAAGAATCAATGGAGCTGTCACTACCACGAACTACCCCGCGATCTGGCATATAGGGTACAATCGCAGATAAATACGGTATAAGCACCACACCTACACAACACTTATCATTTACCCACTGTACACATGGATAAACGCTATACGATACTAAACATGTATATAATTCCAATCTAACTAAGCCAAGCATATAACTATGATAAACTAAGAACAATATAATTGCGAATATAAACAAGTAGAGCAAAGTCATAATCAATATATTGAAGTAGAACAAAGTCATATTCATAATATTGAAGAACAAAGATGAACAATTGAAGAAGAGTAGAGGAATTACCAAGAATCCTCTTGACAGATCCGAAAACCAATCGAAGATTGACTCCTTCTAGTTCTAATCCTATGTAGCTATGCTAAACTAGAGATCTAATTGATGTGGTGGCTCTAGGGCTTGATCAGAGGCTTCTTCTCCTAAGATGAATAATGAATTAGGGTTTCTGAGGGATAGAGGTCCTCTCCTCTAGGGGCCAGGGGGTCTGCTTATATAGTCCTTCCAAGTAAATGTGGGTCGTCAGATCAAACCGACATTAATCGCACGGTTTTCCTTGATCCTTTAGGTCAGTGGAGCATGATCCGCGAAGTTAAACCTGATTGGCCCCGAGGCCAGGGTGGGCGCCCAAGGGGGGAGGGCGGGCGCCCTACCCCCGGGACCGATCCGCCTCCCGTTCGTTCCCGTGGCTTCTGGACTCTTCTAGATGTTAGATAATTGCGCGGTACGTTAATATCTCTATGTAAACCCGACATGTGGGCCTTTCTTCCGTATTTCCTGATAACCCCCTGTAGAAATAGACAAACACCAAAACTCGTACAAACACCAAAACTCGTGGAATTCTGTCAGATAAAACCCTAAGTGTGGATGTCAGTTGCATTTGGATCCTTTTCTTTGTTTATTTGTTGATTAAATTTAAGACTTAAGGACCGTCAACAACTCCCCCAAGCTTACCTCTTGCTCGTCCCTGAGCAAGGATAATCTCAGTGATGGATCAGAAGTTGCTGAAATGCCTTTAAAAATTTGATGGTACACATGCTTTCAAATGAGGTCTCATCTCTGAGTTAGAGTAAACTGTCAAGACTTAAAACTTACTCATTTTACCTTTCACCATGGGACTTGTAACCGTCACTTCTGTCTTGAGTAGTTAAAAGATAGAACGGTCTAGTCAAGCGCCATATCTCTTATTCTTGATCAGCTATAGCTCTAGAGTTTTTGCATATTTTCAAATAAAACTCAGAGATTCCTTGTATGACTCTCTCAGATCTCTCTTTTGTGGTATTTCTAGATCCTTACCAAGGCAGTGATGGTATATGTCTTCTCTCTCAAAATATGTGGTATTTGTGGTATAAGGCATAGTGACATTGCCTTCTCTCTCATCCTACTCTAATAAGGCTTTAATATCTGGAGCTCATAGGTGGGAGATAAAGTATACATACTTACAAGACATTTATTGCATAGTTAAACCATGGATCCAGAGAAATAAGACAAATCAAGATGTGCATGTGTGGCGAATGAATGGTGTATGGTGATGATGGTGATAACAATGGTGAAAGTCTAATTCTACTTTTGCTCTTTTGAGGGGATACATACCTTCCTTGCTCTTTTGAAACTTTTTGAGGAGAATGAGATGCTCTATATTTTTTTTTCTTTCCTCTCAGGTGGGTATCTTGTACACCTAATTCTACTGTCGGACACTTGTCCATTTTTACCTTTCGTCTCACTTTTTATTTCTTTCGAGGTTTCAGGCACTTGCCCCTTTTTATTTCCTCGTATCTTTTTCTTCTTTCTCTTTTTTTTAGAGCACTCATCTCCTGAAATAATATAGCAAGTGGCAGTAATCAAGATAACTCGAGCATTTATTTCATAGGGGAAAACATAAATGTTTTTGGCTATTTCCTCTCGGATTAGGAGTAGTATATTTTTGAGTGGCTCTGGAGATGGAAATGAGTGGATATATGTGGATGCGTACTTCCGGAGTAGAAGCAGCATGTGTGAGTGAACGTGCAAGTGAATCTTGATTTAACCACATGAGAAGCTCCTAAGGGTCTACACAGCTTGACCACACTCAATGCTCATAAGCAGTAAAAAGTAAATGTGTGGCTCAAAGTCTAGCAAGCATGTATATATGGCTGTGGTAGGAATTTAAACTCTCATCATACAGGAACTCATCATGTGTTATTTTAAAGATTTTTAAAGATAAATTTCTCTAGAATTCTAGCATCTCTAGGAACAGATAAACAACAGCTCAACCTTCCCATATCATATCCGTTAACAACTTAGACTTTAGATCAAGTTCTCTTCCCACAAGTTTAGGGTTAGAGCAAGCTTTAAATTATAACAGTTATATCTAAACATGAGAGAGAACTTCAAATTTGAAAATTAGGCAGAGCAACTATTCATCATATCCATGCTAGAGTTTTATTAAGATTTAGTTTAGCATAGCCACTTTATTTATTTATTAAGCATACTAAGCAAAAGACATATATATATAAGCACAAAATATTTATTTGGTTTTTCATAGTTATGTATATTTTTATTTTAATATGGTATAATTATATAGATAGATAGAAATACATAGCGGAATAAATGGGGGTGCTCTCCCCCAAGCTGAATTTTGATATAATTTCTTCTAATGTAGCTAGCGGGTGGCAGAGGTGTATTTGAAAGTCGGTAGCACCCTGACAGCGATTAGAATGTCCTCCGTCTGCTAGTCTTCTTGATTCTTGAATTCTATAGAGCTCAAATAGACAACAAAGCTTTGTGGAACTGATTAGGTGTTAACATAAATATCTAGCCTTTATCATGTTGAGCCTCCTCAATAAATGTTACTCTCTTTTTTTATATTTTCATTTTCTAGAGCAGAAAAAATATTTATTTTATTTTTATGCCACCACAGTGAATGTACTTATGGAGTTTATGCCACTCATATACTCACATGGGGCTTACTGTTTTTAACATTTTTATTTTCTTTTAGGATAGTATGAACATGATTAACTAATCTAGCTATTTGAAATAATTGAAAAGAAAAAATAACTACCAAGTTTACCTCTTGGCAAGGCGTTCGGTGTTTTTAAGTCCTCCGAACGGGACTCTCCGTTTTCTCAGTTGTCCTGGGATTCGTTGGATGGCGTAGTCGGTGGTTCCGGCGGCGCCTCCTCTTCGTGTATATCTATCTTCTCTCTCCATACCTGATTTGGTGCTATGGTCTCCTCAGGATAATTCTGTTTAAGCTGTATGTCTTCAGACCTTACCACTTCTCCTTCATAGTCTGCCCATCCGTCCTTGATAATTTGCCTCTTCTGGTTGCGGTTGCGTCGTCTTCTTCTTGTCCTGACCTGCTTAGAGTCTTCAACTATATAATTAGGGTCAGTAAAATAGCGGTGTATCTTCTCTGAGGGGAAGTGCATGTGAACTTCTCCAGTTCCAATGTAGATAATTGCTTTAACGGTGTTGAGGAACGGTCTTCCAAGGATGATGGGTGGACCGTACTCGTCTTCTCCCATGTCAATAACCTAAAAGTCTGTATGGACAAAATAATCATCTATTTTGACAGGGACATCAGTTACTATACCTTCAACCTTTCGGAATATCTGATCTGCCATCTGGAGCTGAATGTATATTGGTTTTAATGGCATGGTTCCGAACAAGAGCCGATAGGTGACTGCGGCCATTATGTTGACGCCCGATCCGGTGTCCCAAAGTGTCTTGTAGAAGTTGTACCCATTGATGGAGCAATGGATGCTTGGCATACCTGGGTCCTCCTTCTTGGTCAGAAATGGTGACTTGAGTCGACGATCTTGACCTCCATGAACTGCAGTGACCATCTTAGCTGACTCGGTCCACACTTGCTTGTTCCTGTTCCTCCTGTTGGTCCTCTTCCTTGGTTCATGTTTGGATTGCTCTAGGATTTGTGTAGTCATGTTCTTGAAGAAAAACGTCTCCTTCCTCCCCTTGATGTAGAAACTGATCTTGACAGCACTAGCATAGATGACAGCTCCCGAGGTGTTCAGGAATGGCCTCTCTAAAATGATGGGTGCCCTCTCATCATTACCGGTCTCTATCACCACGAAGTCTGCTGGGGCGTACAAGGTACCGACTCGGACATAGAGGTTCTTCAATATTCCCTTTGGGAAACTTAACGCCTGATCTGCAAACTGCAAACACATGGTTGTTTCTAATAAAGGATATGTAAAGAATTTTTCATAGAGTACCCTGGGCATAATGTTGACACTAGAGCCAAAGTCACAGAGTGCTTCTGGAAAGTCCACCATGCCGATGGAGATCGGGATGACGGGGCGTCTTGGATCGCCTCTCTTAACCGGCAGAAGGTCAGTAGTGACTTCAGTGATGGGGTTACTCTAGTAGTTACCAGCATCAAACATGTCTACAAGATTTGCAGATTCTAATCCTTCTGGTTGTGATGGTATACCGGGGTTAGTAGCAGGAACAGCAGCAGCTATTTAATTTAACTGATATTCAATCATTTTATTAAAGCTAATTTGATTCTTGATGGCAGTAGAGAAATTATCCATTCTATTATTTATATTTTCTAGCATTTTATCATTAGATGCCAATTTCTTAGATAGATTATCCATTAGCTTTCCTTGATTAGACACTAACTCTCTTAGAGGTGAAAAATTATTATTATTATTATTGTAAGAATTGTTACCTTGATAATTACCTGAGTAGTTAGGCCTCTGTTGATTCCAACCTTGATTTTGTTGAGGACGGTTGTAGTAGTTGTTGTTGTTGTTGTTGTTGATGTAGTTCACATCCTCAAGCATCTCAGGGCAGTGATTGCCTGAGTGTCCAGTATCTCCACAGTCTTCACAAGTCATGTAAGAGTCGTAGATGTGCATAACTTCTTTCTTATCTCCAGCTCTATCATCGAGCTTCTTCATGAGCAGGTCCAGCTTTGCAGACAACATGTCTACCTCCTTGAGCTGATGCATACCTCCACCTCTCTTGCATGTCTGGGTCCTTTCTTCATTCTAGCCTTGGTTAGACGCCATCTTCTTCACAAGAGCTGTGGCTTGTGGTGTGCTGAGTGATAGGAATGCTCCTCCAGCTGCAGCATCTATGGTCTCTCGGGCACTATTGCCGAACCCATGATGAAACGTCTGCATTAGTAGCCAGCTCTCCATTCCATGATGGGGACATTCTAGGATGTAGTCTTGGAAGCCCTCCCATGCTTCTGGAACAAATTCATCATGTTGTTGCTGAAAACTTGTAATCTTCCCACGGAGAGCATTGGTCTTGCCCATGGGAAAGAACTTAGCCAGAAAGTTTGTGGAGCAGAGTGCCCACGTAGTATTCTTCTCCTTTGTAGCGTAGAACCACTGCTTCGCTCTCCCTAACAGTGAGAATGGGAAGAGGCGAAGTAGTATAGCATCTCTGGGGATTCCTGATATGGTGAATGTGCTACAAATCTCTAGGAAGTGTTGGAGATGAGCACTATCATCTTCGTGTGCCTTCCCACAGAACTGGTTGGATTGCACCATGTTGATAAGTCTAGGCTTGAGCTCAAAGTTGCCGTTGATCTCTGCAGCAGGTCCAGTGCGGATGTTGTCCGTAGTGGGAGCTGAGAATTAATGGATCGATTTGTTCGCCATGACTTCGTACTCTGAAGACAAGATCCGGGTGAAACTTCGGTGATCTTCTTGATTGGATGAAGCTTCGAGCTGAAGTGTTGACGATCTCTTCTTGAGCTTGGCTCTTGTTTTTCTGAATAACGCTTCGGGATTGTCAACAAAATTTCCTGGAAGATGTCTTCTATTCATACATTACCCTGCATAAAATAAAATAGAAAAATATTGGTGTAAAACTGTATAAGAGAATTGATAATCTCAATCATATTAGTGATGCGAATGATGACTCAAAATTCCATATCCATTCCTGATTAGTAATCAACCTTCCCCGGCAACGGCGCCAAAAATACTTGTTGGGCATTCTTAACGTCACTACCAAAAGTAGACTTAGTTTTCTAATTCTGATAACGGCACCAAAAATGCCAAACCTATCTCTCATGCCACTTAAGCCAAGTTGTCATCCCCAGCATGACATGAGAGACGCGGAATTAAAATATGCAATTGCTCTTCTAAATATATAATAAATGAGATCTGCAAGCGCACAGATTAATACCGATGTAGCATTTTAACCGGGAAGTATTCCAGGTATCGTTATTTATATTTTTACCACTGGGAAGGGATTGCTAAACATCAATGTTGATTATGGAATGGAATATAGGATTGAGTATCTATCATTGCATATATAATTGAGAGCACTTATCTATCTCTTTCATATAGGGATAAATGTCACATAAAATATAGATAAAGTATGAATGGTGACAAAGATAATTAATCTGATCAGCATAACTTAGCCACATATAATAATGATAAGCACCTCAATAGATATTCTAGAAAGTTATTAGCATGGAATTAGGATAAACTACAAGAATATTTCCTAAGTTATTCTTAACTATACAGTCTAGCATATCATAGTTTGTGCAATTACACTTGGCAATCATTGCGAGACAGGACTACGCCCATGCATAGTGATATTATCAAGGAATATGAGAAACATAGCAATCACTCCCCTGTAATAATATTGCTCTGCCAGCCCTATACACGAGAGGGGGACTATATAAGAATCAATGGAGCTGTCACTACCACGAACTACCCGGCGATCTGGCATATAGGGTACAATCGCAGATAAATACGGTATAGGCATCACGCCTACACAATACTTATCATTTACCCACTGTACACATGGATAAACGCTATACGATACTAAACATGTATATAATTCCAATCTAACTAAGCCAAGCATATAACTATGATAAACTAAGAACAATTTAATTACGAATATAAACAAGTAGAGCAAAGTCATAATCAATATATCGAAGTAGAACAAAGTCATATTCATAATATTGAAGAACAAAGATGAAAAATTGGAGAACAGTAGAGGAATTACCAAGAATCCTCTTGACAGATCCGGAAACCAATCGAAGATTGACTCCTTCTAGTTCTAATCCTATGTAGCTAGATCTAATTGATGTGGTGGCTCTAGGGCTTGATCAGAGGCTTCTTCTCCCAAGATGAATAATGAATTAGGGTTTCTGGGGGATAGAGATCCTCTCCTCCAAGGGCCAGAGGGTCTGCTTATATAGCCCTACCAAGTGAATGTGGACCATCGGATCAAACCGACATTAAATACACGGTTTTCCTTGATCCTTTAGGTCAGTGGAGCATGATCCGCGAAGTTGAACCTGATTGGCCCCGAGGCTAGGGCGGGCGCCCAAGGGGGGAGGGCGGGCGCCCTGCCCCCGGGCCTGATCGGCCTCTCGTTCGTTCCCGTGGCTTCTGGACTCTTCTAGATGTTTGATAATTGCGCGGTATGTTAATATCTCTATGTAAACCCGACGTGTGGGCCTTTCTTCCGTATTTTCTGTTAACCCCCTGCAGAAATAGACAAACACCAAAACTCGTGGAATTCTGTCAGATAAAACCCTAAGTCTGGATGTCGGTTGCATTTGGATCCTTTTCTTTGTTTATTTGTTGATTAAATTTGATACTTAAGGACCGTCAACAAGGAACCTTCTAGTGTTTTCTAAGTTGAGTCGGTGATTAAAATCAGGCTTACTTTACTCTACTTACTATGGAGCAACAATACCTTTTTGACTCTCAGAAGAGACCAAGAAAGTAGTCGGGGGAAGGCTGCCAAAAAGCTCTACAAAACACCAACCCAAATGTGGTGGAATACAAAGGCCTGACAGAGCTGTCACCTCTGGGGCTACCACAGCTAACAGTAGGATTGGGCGCAAACTTAGAGCAACTCCAATAGTTTTGCAAATGGGTTTGGCATTATTGTTTTTTTAACAAAACTCTCAAAATCCTATTCAACAGTTTGGCAATTGAGCTTGGCATTTATAGCAAGTTGACAAATACTTCTCCTGTCTGCGCATATATGCGCCCGTGGAATCTGGTTGCCATTCTTCGCTCACACGGTACTCTTGTCACATTTGTGTTGGACTGCAGGTTGTCCCGAATCATCCTTGGGACAGAGCAGCTGGCCGGCATCAAGTTTTGTCAGGCTACCTAAACGTTGTTGTGTTTCTGACTGTTGCGCCTGATGGTGGCCGACAACTGCTGCTGTGCATCATCGACGGGTCCAGGATGGGGAGCAGGAACTTGGTGCTGAGCAGTAGGGAGTAAGAAGTTGGCGCTGGGCAGCAAGGTCTAGGACGTCGCCGTGCGTAGATACCCTGGTGACGGCGCGAAGAAAGTCACACTACAAGAGGCAGCGCGCATGTGAAGTGGAAAAGTGCATGACGGGTCCACAAATTTTATTTTTGCCAAGTCAATTTTACCAAACATTTGGAGATAGATTTTTTCTCTCCCTATATCATTTTGGGAGTTGGCCAACAATAATATTTGGCAAAGAAAATTTGCTAAACTGTTGGAGTTGCTCTTAGGTAAACCCTAGTCTAGACGCCACGTCTACACTAGCGCTTACTACTCTAATTACCTCGGATAACTAGAGCACTCAATACGAGCGGAGATCTAGTAAGTATAATAAAGCAAGAATTAAATAAAGAACTAAACTTAGAAATAATAATTAAAGTATCTAATGATTGTTGAGTAGCGAACCAGATGCTGCAAAAGTACAATGTTGAGAGAGATTCGACAAATCTGGCTCTTCCTCAGCTCTCTCTTCCTCTCTCCCTTTACAACTAGATGAACTAGACCTAGAACTAGAAGATCTAGAGGGACCTCTGCTTCTCTACTTGATGAAACCCTAATTTATGCTCTAGATGTAGCTAATGAAGGAGATGTCTTTGATGGGGGTTTACCTCTGCTTATATAGCTCTCTAGGAAGCACCACAACCCTTGGATCAAATCGACCTTGATAGATGGTCAACATTACTTTTCAAAGGAGGTGGAGGCAGGATCCACGAGACTCCCCTTGATTGGTCTAGGGGGAGGGGCGGCCACCACTATGGCTTGGGCACCCACCTAGGCTCAATGCCAGGTGGGCTTTTGTTTTGATGGGCTGATAGATCTCTTTGTTAGCTTTCTAAAAAGTCCTGGATCACTGAAAACAGAGTCCGTATGAGGGGGATATGCCCAATTTACTCCGGAGTGCTCTAGAAGCCCATTTGCAATCTTCTGGAAGGCGTAACTTTGTCGTGTGGACTCCGACTTGGGTGAATAAAAACTCTACTTCATATGTCTCAACAAGCTCTTCGCAATGGTGTACTCCAATTCATCACTTGAGATACTTCTATTTGGTGATTCTAGTCTTTTTCCAGTTTAACCCCTATAAAACATAGATTCACCAAAACTCGTGAAACTGTTAGTTTCAAACCCTACAACTATGCTTTATGGTTCATATCATGTCATATCAAGCAATAGTTGATGGATAAAAATGAGCATTGTCAACAATGAGCCACAAACAATTTTGGCCTGGCACAATATTCGGCCTACTAGTGCCGCCACCTCGCAACCCTAACCCCGCACCCGTGACCGGTACCCTTATCCATCCCGGACAGCACCCGCACCTGCTCCCCATCCACTCGAACCCTAACCAAAGCCGCCAGTCCCGATCTGCCACTATCACCCGCCACCTCCCCCTCCCATCTAGCCAGCAACGCAGATTCACCGCTCACCGTGCCCCAGCAGCCCGGGTCCACTCCTACCCACGCTCTCTCCGCCAAGGGTGGCCACGACCGAGAAGACTTCAACCCTAACTCTGCCGATGAAGCACACGACGTCGTGTTCCCCATGGCCGATGTGGGGTGGTTCGAAGCTCGTAGTGGCCGCCATTTCACCCAAACCATAGGGTCGAGCCACTTCACCAGCCCCCACCTAGGGTTGACTCCTTGGACCTCAATGCTGGCGAGGGATGGTCTGGCGGGCCTTCTTACCCTGGCTACCTTCCAGATGAGAACGAGATCACCCCATCGCCTCCCCTCCAATTCAAGTCCCCGAACGCACAGTCTAGCGTGATAGTGCCTTCCGGTGGCCTCGTAGCGTCAATGGCGGTACTGCTCTATTCTCCCCTTCATGGTTGTCTCCTCAACCGGCAAGATCCAACCCATTGGGACAACCCTCTACAATGACATTGGAGGCACGTTCAGCCCGTCCCGGCCTCCTCATCATCCGACCTAGTCTAGCCCACCTTGGCCTCCATCAGCCAGCCCACCGAGCCACCATGGGAGGGCCCACACCTAGCATGTAGCCCGACCCCGTTCTGATATCGTAACGGACGACTTCGATCCAGCATTTAGGATGGACGCCACTCCTCTACTGGTATTTCATCCTGCTACTTCCCTTTTTCATAGTTTTGTCATAATTCCTAGGTGCACTGTATTTGGTAGGCAAGATCAATGTACCTATTTGTTATGTGTTAATTATGTTATGTGCATTGTTTTGGTTATGCAATGTGAATGTGTGTCTTTGTTGTTATTATTGATTTAGGCTACCGAAAATAAGGCAAATTGGTCTCCTCAAAACACGAAAATTTTTTGTGAGCTTTGGTCCTAGCAAATTGCAACCGACAACTGTTTGAGGGGGTCATGAACAAAACATGGTGCAAGGACCTAATACAGAGGTACCATGCTGCCACAGGCTTGCTGCATGATAGGGAGCAGATTTCTGGTACGATTCAATAGCTCAAGAGCCAATGGAGGTTTTGTAACGAGCTATTGTCCAACTCTGGCTTGGGGGAGTTGTTGACGGTCCTTAAGTACTAAATATAATCATTAAATAAATAAAGAAAAGGATTCAAATGCAACCAACACCCAGACTTAGGGTTTTATCTCATAGAATTCCATGAGTTTTCGTGTTTGTCTATTTCTACGGGGGGTTATCAGGAAATATGGAGGAAAGGCCCACATGTTGGGTTTACATAGAGATATTAACGTGTGCGCCAATTTTCTATCATCTAGAAGACTCCAGAAGCCACGGGAACAAACGAGAAGCTGAGCGGGCCCGGGGGCAGGGCGCCCGTCCTCCCCCTTGGGCGCCCGCCCTGCTACAGGAGCCAATCAAGCTCCGCCTCGCGGATTATGCTCCACTGACCTAAAGGATCAAGGAAAACCATGCGATTAAGGTCGGTTTGATCCGACGGCCCACATTCATTTGGAGGGGCTATATAAGCAGACCCCCTGGCCCCTGGAGGAGACACCTCTTCGATTCCTATTCATTATTCATAGACACAGCAAAAGCTAGGGTTTGGAGATGAGAGCTCTCCTCTCATCTCTAAACTAGAGTAGATCTAGATAGTAGCGAGATGGAGAGCGAGGGAGGATTGGAGGAGAGGCCGGCCTGTCGGTTCTTCCTCCGGTTGTACTTCGCCATGATCAAGCTCTAATCAAGCTTGCTCATGGGATGACTCTAGTAATCTACTTTTATTTCATTATGCAATTACTATCCATGTATGTTCGGGTTCACAACTCTTTTGAGTACTTTAATCTATAGGACGCTATAGGTGAGAGTTGTAGTATGTGTAAGCGTGGTGCTTAGACCTAGATTACTTGTGGATATCCCCTGTCTAGCCAGATCGTGTGGTAGGCCGCGTATGTGACAGCTATGTTGGTCCTCTGTAGTCCACCTCCCGTTAGCAGGACTGGTAGGGTTTATCGGCCTAAGAATAAGCATCCTCTGTGGTGTATTCTTATCACGTGGTTCGTCCCAGACATAGACATACCCCTTTGAAGTAGAGAAACCATAGTTATCCTCTCTATTCTCCTACCATCGCCCATATACTAGATTGCTCTACTCTCTATTCCCATATTATCACCCATTGTTATCTTACCTTTAATATTGTTCTTATTCAATTCTATCATCTTTCCTATTTACACCTACCTATCTATCTAGGTTAAGTTAGAGCGTAGATCAATTCTCCCGTTTCCCTGTGGATACGATAAAACCTTTAACCGGGTAAAAGCTACAACGGTATCCGTGCGCTTGCGGATTTATCTGTGTGCGTATAAATACCATAGTACACTCTAGTGCCATGCTGGGGACGACAACCTAGTATTCAAGTGGTGTTAGCAAGTGTCAACAAGCTTTTTGGCGCTGTTGCCGGGGAGACGGTTGCTGAGTTTACTACAAACTAGCTTAATCATTTTCTAAAAAAATAAAATAAAATAAAAATATTTTTCCTTTTATCCTTTGCCTTATCTCTGCTATTCTTTCTTCTTATCTAATCCTTGATCTCTGGTCTATCATGAAGGCAAACATGTCTATCTATCAGTTTAATAGACCTACGGGCACACATCTCGAACCACCAAAATCTTCAAAGCCTATCATGGCATCTAGTTTTGAGATAAGCCCGGAATACATAGAATTTCTTCAAAAACAACCTTTCTCAGGAGAAGGTGAGGAAAACCCATACACACACCTAAGAGAGTTTTATCGAGTCTGTGACCTCCTTCGCATTGAAGGCATGTCTGATGAGACCCTTAAATGGAAGCTCTTTCCGTTCTCTTTAACGGGAAAAGCTAGACATTGGTATAAACTCAACATAGGAAGTGCTCATGGAGATTGGAAGGAGCTATACAATAGTTTTCTCTCTAAATATTTTCTGATCTCCAAAGAGGCGGATCTGCGGCTCGAGATTCTTTCTTTTAGACAATTAGAAGAAGAATCTCTTGGCGAATCATGGGACCGCTTTATTGACCTTACTCTCACTAGCCCAAAGCTTTCTATTCTAGAAGAAGTTCTTCTAATTCACTTTTTTAAGGGACTTAGTAGGGAAAATAAGCAAACCCTTCATGCGGCCTCTGGAGGATCTTTCCACCACCTGTCCACTAGTGATGCTTGGAATTTGATTGATTTGATGAGCAGAAAGTATCCTAGCTTTTATATCCCTGAGAAAGAGAAAGAATCAGTTCCTAGACAAGAAGAAGAAGTTTCGATAGCCAAATCACAACCACTTCAATCCCAAACTTTAGCTATCGATCCTAAACCATCAATACCCCAAAATTCTCCAAGGAAGGAAGGAATTCCGACCTTAAATCTTTCAGATACTGATGGTTTAGACTTCTGGTTCCATAAGAGACCTTCAAGCATAGATAATTCAAATCCTTGCAATAATGGTTCTCTTAGAGAATGTCCTGGTTCCTATTATGAAGAAGTCGAGGATGACATATCAAGTGAAGGAGAGCTAAACCATATAGAAATTTCTATCTACTCCCCTTCTATGTTCACAAATTCTAAATCCATCCTTGACCTTAGAGACCCCTCTTATCCCTCTCTTTTTCAGTCTCATGATGATCCTAGCAATCCATCAAAACGATCATACCATATGAGTCATAAAGACCATGAGGATGACATGTTAAGTAATGCCATAGAAGGAGAGCTAAGCCATAGAGAAGATTCTATCAGCTCCCTTGTCTTGATCACAAATTCTAAATGGCTGGAATGTGTAGAATGGAAGGACAAGGAAGAAGCCTTAATGGATTCTGACCTTGACTCAATTTCAGGTGTTGAGTCTTTAACTCCCCTTGAATATGAGATTAACCCTTCTATAGAAGAGGACAAAGACGGGACCAATCCCATAGAAACTCTGAACATTCAGATTAGAGACGAAGATAACATCAATGAGCATGGAATTTATTTCATAGCCACTTCGTTTACTCCATGCTCATATGAAACATCTTCCCGATCTATTGGTCTCTCCAACATCACCACATTTGAGATCTCCAACCCCCTCTTCCTTTCTATTTATAAAAACTTTAAAAGGGCGGTTGTTGATGCATATGTTTATAATAAATATTGCAGATCTCGTTGAGTTGATCTTGATATAGGTCAGCGTTGGAAGGGAAACCACTTCGCCAACATAAACTGATGGTTTCCCAAGGACAAGCTTAGTGTCCTAAAAATAAGCACTGATCAGATCGTAACATGAGCTTTTAATTATTTGCAACATTGCCTTGTGCATCGAGCATATAAGGATAATTGTAAAAATATTCCTTCGGGTATTCTTGTCACTAACCTTTCCAGGATTGGAACAAGAAGATCAGATGAATGACAAGCACAAGATATAAAGAGAGAGACAAACATGTATGATTTATAACTCCAAATTAACCAACCCAACTGATTCAGCATGTTTAGTCCTTTAATCTTTGTTCCTAGTACTACCTCCATGATCCCACACTCCCAATCATATGAGCTAAAATAATGCACATTCAATCTTTGGGAAGATATAAAGAAAAATACATATACATAGATAGATTATCTTTCCATAAGGTTGAGTGATCTGATCTGACAATTGTTTTAAATGCTACACTCATGAACTTATCACCCATCAACTTTGTCTTGCTCCCTATACTTAAGGATAGAGAAGAATAAATATACTTTTGGTTCTGTTGGTGTTTTCCACCAACAGGACCCATGCACTTGATCTCTGCCTTGTCTCTATGAGCAGAACATATTTTGAGAAACATGGAGGATTTTTCAAGTCTTAGACTCTACCAAGTGAAGGACCTGGATCTACGAGCACAAACACACTGAACAAGATGCTACCAACGCTGCACTTCGAACTGCTGGGCAAACGAAGAACATGGGTGACACCGTATCAAGAGGTGCAGACGTCAAGGACGGCACCTGAATCAAATGACGCACCTAAAGAATGAACACGGTGAGAAGTATTGTTCAAAAGACTTAAAACATTGAACCCTCACCGAAAGGTAAAATCAGTAGTTATCCATATTTATCCTTTCTGTATTCCCTTTTTTCTTAAATTATTTACTTTCCATAAATAGCTTGTTAATTAATTATGCTATCTTGAATAGAAATTAGAAATGTTTAAAATAGTAAGCCCCATCAGAGTATGCTCGTGGCATAAAATCCATAAGTGCATTCACTATGGTGGCGTAAAAATAAAATAAATATATTCCTATCCTATAGAAATGAAAATATAAAAATAAATTTATGATCCTACCAAAGAGAGTAATATTTATTAGAGGAAGCTCAACATGATAAAGGCAAAGAGATTTTTATGCTAACACTTAACCAGTTCCACAAAGCTTTATTGTCTATTTGAGCTCCACAGAATTCAAGGATGAAAGAAGACTAACAGATGGAGGACATCATAATTGATGTCAGGGTGCTGTCGACATTCAAATACACCTCCACCACCTGCTAGCTACATCAGAAGAAATTACGTCAAAATCCAGCTTGGGGGAGAGCACCCCCATTTATCCAGCTAAGTGTTTCTACTCACATTTATACTTTACTCAAATAATAAAAAGATACATAATCATAAAAACCCAAATAAAGATTTTGTGCTTATATATATCTTTGCTTAGTTTGCTAAATAAATAAATAAATAAATAAAGTTTGTTATGAACCCTCATGATAAGCTCTCACATAGAAATAATGAATAGTTGCTCTACAATGACTAGTTCTCAAAATTGAATTCTCTCTCAAGTTTAGGTATGACTGTTATGAATTAAGATTTGCTTTAAACCTAAACTTGTGGAAAGAGTACTTGATCTAAAGTCTAAGTCGTTAACAGATATGATATGGAAAGGTTGAGCTGCTGTTTATCTGTTCCTAGAGATGCTAGAATTCTGGAGAATTTTATCTTTGAAAATCTTTAAAATGTTGCATGATGAGTTCCTGTATGATGAGAGTTTAAAATCCTACCCTAGCCACATATACATGCTTATTGGACTAGGAACCATACATTTACTTTTTACTGCTTATGAGCATTGAGTGTGGTCAAGCTATGTAGACCCTTAGGAGCTTGTCATGCGGTTAAAATCAAGATTCACTTGCACGTTCACTCATACATGCTGCTTCTACTCCGTAAGTACGCATCCACATACATCCACTCATTTCCATCTCTAGATTCACCCAAAATTATTCTACTCCTATCCAGGAGAGAATAGCCAAAAACATTATCTTATCCCTGTTATTTCCCGTGAAATAAATGCTCGAGATATTTTGGTTACTACCACTTGCTACATTATTCTAGGAGGGTGAGTGCTCTGAAAAAAAGAGAAAAAGGAAAAATACGAGGAAATAAAAAGGGGCAAGTGCCCAGAACCTCGAAGAAAAGAAAAAGTGAGACGAGAGGTAAAAATAGACAAGTGTCCAATAGTAGAATTAGGGGTACAAGATACCCACCTGAGAGAAAAGAAAAAGAAAATATAGAGCACCTCATTCCCCCTCAAAAAGCTTCAAAGTGCAAGAAAGGGATGTATCTCCTCAAAAGAGCAAAAGTAGAATTAGACTTTCACCATTGTTTTCACCATTATCACCATCATCACCATACACCATTCATTCGCCACACATGCACATCTTGATTTGACTTATTGACTTATTTCTCTGGATCCATAGTTTGACTATGCAATAAATGTCTTGTAAGTATGTATTAGCTGTCTCCCACCTATGAGCTCCAGATATCAAAGCCTCATTAGAGTAGGATGAGAGAAGGCAATATCACAATGCCTCATACCACAAATACTACATACTTTGAGAGAAGGCATATATCATCACTGCCTTGGTGAGGATCCAGAAATAACACAAAAGAAAGACTAGAGAGAGTCATACAGGAATCTCTAAGTTTTATTTGAAAATCTACAAAAACTCTAGAGCTATAGTTGATCAAGAACAAGAGACATGGCGCTTGACTTGACCGTTCTATCTTTTAACTGCTCAAGTCACAAGTGACGGTTGCAAGCCCCATGGTGGAAGTTAATATGAGTAAGTTTAAATCTTAACAGTTTACCCTAACCCAGAGATGAGATCTTGTTTGAACGCATGTGTACCTTTAAGGCATGAAACCACTGCAGAAACTCTTGAGTCCATCCTTGCTCAGGGACGAGCAAGAGGTAAGCTTGGGGGAGTTGTTGACGGTCCTTAAGTACCAAATGTAATCATCAAATAAATAAAGAAAAGGATTCAAATGAAACCAACACCCAAACTTAGGGTTTTATCTGACAGAATTCCACGAGTTTTGGTGTTTGTCTATTTCTGCAGGGGGTTATTAGGAAATATGGAGGAAAGGCCCACATGTCGGGTTTACATAGAGATATTAACATGTGCGCCAATTTTCTATCATCTAGAAGACTCCAGAAGCCACGGGAACAAACAGGAAGCCGAGCGGGCCCGGGGGCAGGGCGCCCGCCCTGCTACAGGAGCCAATCAGGCTCCGCCTCGCGGATTATACACCACCGACCTGAAGGATCAAGGAAAACCGTGCGATTAAGGTCAGTTTGATCCGACGGCCCGCATTCATTTGGAGGGGCTACATAAGCAGACCCCCTGGCCCCTGGAGGAGACACCTCTTCGATTCCTATTCATTATTCCTAGACAGAGCAAAAGCTAGGGTTTGGAGATGAGAGCTCTCCTCTCATCTCTAAACTAGAGTAGATCTAGATAGTAGCGAGATGGAGAGCGAGGGAGGATTGGAGGAGAGGCCGGCCTGTCGGTTCTTCCTCCGGTTGTACTTCGCCATGATCAAGCTTTAATCAAGCTTGCTCATGGGATGACTCTGGTAATCTACTTTTTATTTCATTATGCAATTACTATCCATGTATGTTCTGGTTCACAACTCTTTTGAGTACTTTAATCTATAGGACGCTATAGGTGAGAGTTGTAGTATAGGTGTAAGTGTGGTGCTTAGACCTAGATTACTTGTGGATATCCCCTGTCTAGCCGGATCGTGTGGTAGGCCGCGTATGTGACAGCTATGTTGGTCCTCTGTAGTCCACCTCCCGTTAGCAGGACTGGTAGGGTTTATCGGCCTAAGGATAAGCATCCTCTGTGGTGTATTCTTATCACGTGGTTCGTCCCAGACATAGACATACCCCCTTGAAATAGAGAAACCATAGTTATCCTCTCTATTCTCCTACCATCGCCCATATACTAGATTGCTCTACTCTCTATTCCCATATTATCACCTATTGTTATCTTACCTTTAATATTGTTCTTATTCAATTCTACCATCATTCCTATTTACACCTACCTATCTATCTAGGTTAAGTTAGAGCGTAGATCAGTTCTGCCGTTTCCCTATGGATACGATAAAACCTTTAACCAGGTAAAAGCTACAACGGTATCCGTGCGCTTGCGGATTTATCTGTGTGCGTATAAATACCATAGTACACTCTAGTGCCATGCTGGGGACGACAACCTAGTATTCAAGTGGTGTTTGCAAGTGTCAACAGTCATTCGCAAGACGGTGTTGTAGTTGCTACTGATGCTTGGTAGGAAGCAAATACAAAGGTCAGTTGCTAAATCCGAGCAAAGTTCTTGTCAACATTAACTTAGTAGAACACTGTATAACCATTGTATTCATATTGCATGGCCACTCTGATTTCAAAAAGTTTAGGGATGGTATGCTTGCATACTTGGATGAGATGGACCTGATGTTCACTAGGAACACCACTGGCGGTCGTTAGATTTTGTTCTTGGGAACAGTCCCCCTATCGACTTGGACACTAAAAGCTATGATGAGGAGCCTACATATGACCCCGAGTACCAGGTCACACCACCAAGCACTAGGACCAAGAGAGCTAGCAGCACGAGCACCACGGCCTCTAGCCCCAGCATGAAGACTAGGAGTGTAGCAGTGCGGACCATGGACACCAACATGCAGGCGCACAACGACATAATGAACCGAAAGGTTTGCGTGATGCAGTCCATTGTCGACATCAAGAAGGAGAAGGAACATTCCTTCAAGAGCCCAGAGGACATCATACAGATGGTTAGAAGATAGCAATGGAGATGGGTGTCAGTGCGCAGACCCCAATGTTGTTTGAGGAGCTGCACAAGATCATCTAAAATGAAAATGAAATGAAGTTCTTCCTGACACTTGGGCTTGAGGAAAGGATGCTACTCCTACAGAAGGCAGCCGGGGTGCACAACTAGACCACATGTTTTCCTTTCCGTTATCTTTTGAAGTTCATGTATGAATGATGACTAAATAGTTATGTTACTAAGAACTAAGCATGTGCTATGTAACTTTTGAGTCTGAACTCTATTTGTGATGTCTTTTATTCGAACTATTTGATTCTAGTAAGATTTGTGATGTGAGTTATTTGAACTGGCATGTGTAAGTGAAGTTAGTGTTGCATGGCATTGACAATCAATGTGAATGATGACTAAAAGCACTGCTTATTTGTGTACACAAGCAGATCTTATTTCAGCGGCTAGCAGGCAATGGGAAGACATGAGTTGATGGACGATGAGGAGGAGGAGACTTATATACAAGCTATGTACCAGTATGCCGTGCACATAGACAAGCATTTGAGTAGGAATGAGTGCAGGCAAACAGCCGTGACTAGATTGGAATGGGTTCACACCAAACTAGGTGATAGGAAGCAATGCTATAACATGTTCAGAATAAACCCAAGTATGTTCCATAAACTGCATGATGTGTTGGTACAATCCTATAGCCTCAAGTCTAGTAGTAAGTCCAGCTCGATTGAGGCGCTTGGGATGTTTCTTTGGATGGTTGGGGCACCTCAATCTGTTAGACAAGCTGAGAACAGATTTGAGAGGTCAATGGAAAGTGTGCTCGCCATGTTCAGCAAAGTTTTGAAGTGTCTAGTGAATCTAGCAGCATACATTATCAAGCCTGTGGACCCACAATTCAGAACAATGCATCCTAGACAGCAGCAACCTTCTATCCATACTTCAAGGACTGCATAGGTGCTATAGATGGCACCCATGTTCCTTATGTGGTGCCACAAGAAAAGTTAGTACAACACTTGTGCCGAAAGGGTATGACCACACAAAATGTCATGGCTGCCTTTGACTTCAACATGAGGTTCACTTTTGTTATTGCTGGATGGCCCAGGTCTGCACATGACATGAGAGTGTTCAAGGATGCAATATCAATGTATGGGCATGTGTTCCCACATCCTCCTACAGGTATGTAGATGTAGTACTATCGATTTTTTTGTTGTTGGTTTAGTACGAGAGGCTAATTTAGGATAGATTTGTGCAGGGAAGTATTACCAGGTGGACTCCGGGTATGCTAACCGGATGGGTTACCTAGCTCCGTACAAGGGAACAAAGTATCATCTGTATGAGTACCGAGAGGGCCCTGAGCGACAAGGTAAAGAGGAAACCTTCAATTATGCACATTCGAGCCTTAGGTCTTTCGGAGTACTGAAAATGAAGTGGCAGATTTACGAGAAATCCCTTCTTATGCACCTAAAAAACAAAGCCGAATCATAATAGCATGTTGTGCTCTACATAATTTCATTAGGACAAGTGGCATAAAGGATAGGCACTTTGCTAGGTGTGACCATGATGAGAACTACGTGCCCGAAGAAGCATATGTCAATCAGCCTGAACCCGAGGTAGTGGAAGATGACTCGCAACTCATGAATGCATTTCGTGAGTCAGTTGCGTGTGCTTTGGTGAACCGTGCTTGACAGTTTTTTTTGTGTCCAAGCATTTGTATTTGTAATGTAACAGTTTTGTTTGGTGTGAGTAATTGCGGACAGTTTTGGCGATGATTAAAGGTGATTGATTGTTGTAAACATTTGAGGATATGTGTCACTGTTTAGAATAAAAATGATTAAATGTGATTGAATGTTGTCAATGTTTTGAGGACAGCACATTGCAGATGGAACATGTTTAATCGTGTAGTATGTGCATGTGCATGGAGCTGTTTGTATGGCAAACATTAAATGCTAACCCAAAACTTTGTGATGGCAGATTTTGGGTCAAAATCTGAGATGACAGCTTTTTGGGCTCTTGTTTAGTTTCAAAAAACATTGGGTTTGTCTGGTGAGGCGACTCCCGGCTTTGCAGTCGGCATGATTTTGACTATACAAGGGAACCAGAAGGTTCAGCACTGATTGGCAAACTGCGTAGCATGCATATATGCGCGCGTATGGTGCTATATGGATCAGGGCGATCAGCTGCGTGCTAATCATCCGCACGACCGCACAGCAACAAACTAATCTGCAACTAATTAACTGCGAAATTGTTTTCGCCATATACGTAGTCAATTATTACGACAGCTTTGCACTGCACACGCCTAGAATTAATGAGCAAATCAAAGGAGATGACTGATGAGACGAGGGCACAATTCTGTATCTGTATTCCGTAGTACGCGCGTTGCTTGGTTGTCATCAGCGGGCTAGCAGTCGGCGACCAAACCACGCATGGTAACCGCAGCCGGACCTTCTTGGCGAGCCCCATAGGCCATATATATAATACTGTGGTACTCTCGGAGGATTTGCATGTCGATCCATCCATCGCAATCGCAGACCAGAGATAAATATCAACGGCGACCAGTCTGTGGCTAGTTGTGCATTATCCGATCCACACGCCATGTCATGCTAGTAGTATAATATCCAACCTGTTTGTTCGTCATTAGATGGATGTTTTGCATGGCACTTGCCAGAAGCAACCAATTTGCATCGGCAATGTAAAGGTTTCATAGTGATTCTTTTTATCCAAGTCCTATGATGATCACGCTGTCTCATGTCCTCTTGTGAACAGCCCATTTCAACCAGACAAATTACGGTATTTCGTGGGAATCACACACTGAGAGTGAGAGCCAAATTAATTGGCTGGCTCGAAACAATAATAATATTAGTTTTATGGAATTGGGGCCTGAGAACTAAACGGGGCAAAAAAAATTTGAGGCCAAAATTTTGGGCTGCAACTGTGCACGCACTCTCATGAAAGCTCAGCAATGACAACTGCAACTGCATGCAGCCCAAGTTGTCATTGGTGGGTTTTCATAGGAGTGCGTGCATAGTTGTAGCCCCAAATTTTGGCCTCAAATTTTTTTTGCCCCATTTAGTTTTGAGGCTTCAATTCCACAAAAAATTTCTCTTTAGGCCAAAAAATTTCAAATCTAAACAGGACCATAGATTCCATAATTTCCATAGTGCTAGGATCATGATTAATTTGACTACTGAAATAATTTTCCAAAAAAGACCCATGGTTGTACCGGATAGTTTGAAAAGAAGCCATCTACACAGCAACAGAGTGCTTCAGGGGGTTGAAGGTTCAACACTCGATTTCTTCTTTTCACTGTGTTCTTCCTCCTCGCCGCCCACTGCTCCACTGAACCTGCGCTAGGGTTTTGCCATAGTGCGGCCGTCGTGGCCTCTTTCTTCCCGAGCCCCCTCATTTCGTGGCAATCGAGTTCCGCCATGGGGCATGGGCGCCTCCGCCCTGACCTAACTCGTTCGCCTCTGCTGCCCCCAATTTCCCCTACTAAGGCTGTCAGGTTTGGAGAAGAAAAGAGGAAGAGGGCGGAGAGAGAGAGAGAGAAGGTGAGAAGAAAGAGTGTCCTAACACTCGGTTGTTGGATAGCATTACTCTTTCAAAATGAGTTTGAGTGGCTATTGTATACAAATTATAGAGAGATTGTCGTCGAGAGGTTGAGATAGATTTATTGGAGATTATAACAAAAATCCATAGGAAATTGCAATCATAAATTAATACATTGTTTTTGTTTAGGTCTTGTCTGAAAAAACTTTAGGTCCTAAGTCTTGGATACAAAGGTGGGTGGTACGCCAAGAGCACTTAGATGAATTATTTAATTAAAATTAAAACTTTTAGACTACTTATAAATACTTAAACCATATAAAATTATAAAATTACTCTACAGGTTACAGACTCAATCTAGATCTCGGTGCTACAGAACTCTCTTACATTTGTTCTTGTCAAATTTAGTTGCATTGAGAGGTTGGAAGTTAGTGAGATTAAATGGCTTGCTAAGATATAAGTAACTTGTAGTCCGAATTAGTATTGTAAGAATATATAATTCATAAATAAATTATTATCTATGTCCTCTAATAAGGCTTTTAGAACCGAATAAAAGTTGTTTCAAAATAACATGCAAACTTACAGAAATTGTTGGACAAGCGGAAAAAGGTGGAAATTTCAGCACGCGATTCTCTACCTACAAGTTGCAGTAAAGATGGATGAGTGTTTCTCCGCCAAGAAGAAAGGACAATTTCTTCGTTTTTTTAAAAAAATATATGTGCTTAAGATAGGGAAAAATTGAGGGAAAAAAGTGACATGGAAATAAAGGAGGAGGACGACGAGAGGACGAGGAACAGCTAAAAAGTAGAGGAGCAAAGCCAATAAGCCGTGCCCCTGGGTTGCTGCTGCATATATATGTTTGGCTCCCTCTCGCCATGATTACGAAAACAAGAATTAACTAGCAAAAGAGGAGGGAATATTCCAACCAATTACTTGACTCTCGTGCAGTCATGTGACATGTCTGGAGTCTAGCTGTTGATTTACAAGGCTACCATTTACACGAAACACGTTCCCCGGAAATCACTGTGCTTTTTGGCTTCTAGAGAATTGGAATTGGAATAAAAGCATGCATGCAACTGGACGGAACACGCAATATTCAAAAGACCAGACAGTGCAAGTAAATTGTACTAACTCCCTCATAAATTATAAGATATTTGACTTTTTTTACTCTAAGTTTAATTTCTCATTTTATTTAAAAGTTTGTGCAAACATAGTCAAATTTAAATTATTTTTAAAAAACTTTTATCAATAAATCAAACCACGAGAAAGAAAGAATAATATTTTGCACAAATTTTTTAATAAAGTAAATGGTCAACTTTGATGTAAAAAAAATCAAACATTTTATAATTTGGAATGAAGGAAGTAAAGGTAGGGGTAGTTTTTGGTCACGACGCGTTCACACGTTTAATTTAATTTTGGTCCATTTCTATATAGGGGTAGTTTTTCTCGAATACGCATGGTAGAGTGTTTTTCTATATTGGGGTAGTTTTTCTCGAATACGCACGGTAGAATGCTTTTCTATGTAGGGGTAGTTAAGGTATATATATTTATGTTATAATTAATCAAGAGAACCAAAACGTAAAAGCATGGTCTTTTTATTTACCCTACCTAAAGCAATCCGTTTGTATATATATTTATTGTTGAATCTTACTGACCTACCGAGAGTCACGTAGCATGTGACAGCAGTGAAATCTCGTAAAGGTACTGACGTAATGTACAAAATTCACTGGTCACTGACAGGATTGCTCAGTTTCTTGTGCATTATTACTACTGTAATTAGGCCAGTCTCAGTGGCCCGTTTCAATGCACTGTTTTTAAAACAAATCCGCTGACAGTGCATCAATAAAACGAATAATAAAACAACATCCACAATATATGAGTTTCACTTTGATGTTTCCTATGCTGGGCAAAACATTTAATTACTGCAAAATGATTGGATCACATGCAAGATGGTGAAATAATTTAGCCCTCAGTGGGGATTTCATCCTGTTTCACCACGTGGGAAACAACGCCCGTAAGGTTTCACCATGGTGAAACTACTTCCTTCTCTCTCCTCTTCGTTTTATGCAAAAAGTACAGTTTTGCTGACATGGTGTTCTAATAAATGTGCATAACATCCTGGTGAAAACCCCACTGAGACTGACCTTAGAGCTTGGAGGACTAGTCTTGATAAGGGTGGGGTTGAAATAGGCTAGTGTTTTTTTTTAAAATTACATAGTACAACGTAGATGCTCATAACGCACGCACACTCAGTATTACAAACATATTTCCTCTGTATCAGATTTAGAAGTTGTTTCGGACAAGATTTAGGTCAAACATTGAAAATATAAATCATCAATAACTTTTAAATTGTTGAGTTTGCAAATGTGAAAATTATAGGAATAGATTTGTCCTGATAAATACTTTCATAAAAATATACATATATCATTTTTTTCTAAATATTTTTATAAAAATAAGAGGTCAAAGTTATGTTTTAGAGACCGTTTCGCTCACCCTAGACATAAAAAACCGAGAACAGAACTGAAAATACCAAGAACCGAACCAAAAGTGCCGAAACCTAATTTTTCGGTACCTTATTCAGTTCCTAATCTCTAGGAACCCGGTAAATTCGGTACTATACCTCGGAGAACCGAATTTACCAAAATATGCTAAGTTTGAGTATAGATATATTATTAATAGCACTATTTTAGTCTATTATATTTGTACATGTAGTACTCTACTCATATAATCTTGTGGACTTATATATGTATGTATTTGGCACTACTATTCTCTATGAAACCATTTCAAAATTATGTCAAAATTAGCTTTTGAACATGCTATTACAAGTTCATGCGATCAATTCGGTATTTTAGGTAAATATCAAAACTGAACTGAAAGAACCTAAAAACCAAATTTCCTTGATACTGATTTTTGGAAGGAACCGACCGATACATATTTTCTAAGGAGCCAAATTTCTATGAGAACCGAGGTACCGAACCGAATGGAACCGAAGAACCAAATGCGCAGGGTGATGTGTCGCTGTCCTAAACGATTTCTAAATCTAATATAGAGGAAGTACGTACCTAAACCCTACTCCTTATGAGCATCTCCAAAGGACTGAGCTGGCAGATCACGAGATTCATGAAGTGATACTTCGGTTGTGTCGATCAACTCTGAGAGTTGATTTATGGGTTTAATAAATTTTTAAGGGAACCACAGGCCCATACCCCTTTATTTGACCCTTAAATCTGACATGTATGTGAATTTAACAGCCCACATGTTTGCAATTAGCCCTTCATCGCTCCCTTCTCATTCTTTGCTCCATTCCTTGAGCGTGCAAGGTGGTGAGAGCAAGTGTCGGCAAGTGACACGAGCACAGGGGCGATAGCCTGGTGCGCGCGAGGCATAAGCTACAGGACACACTATGAAGACAGAGTGCGACGTGTGTCGCATGAGTCATCTCCTTCCTTTTATTGCTTCCTCAAACCAACATAGGCACAAATATGGTAGGGCGGGGCCAATTCGTCAAAAGGATGAGCATTTGCCATCAACAATGGATGGGACCGCAACTTCCACCACTTAGCCACGTATCCAAGGGTGGTTTTAATCTAGGCCAGTAGCGGGTTAGCTCCGAGCGCAAGTGAGCTCATAGGTTGACCATGGCAGCTGTAGTATAGGAGCTTCGACACGATTTTCTATGTGTTCAAGAGTGCAAAGGGTAGAGTGGAATTTGATGTAAAGAAAGTCGGATCCTATAACTAAAATCTCACGTTCACACCCTATAACTAAATATTTTAATAAAATTGACAAAAAAATTGGTGTAAATGATTTAATGTATGAAGAAGCTACATCGTACTAATGAGGACCTCTAGGTAAGCTACATCGGTTGGATAAAAGATGACTTTTGCCTTACTAAGAGCGCTACTTGGAGGAAGGCCTTTTGCGGCAAGAAAAAGAGAACATGTTTACCACTTACTAGTAAATCGCTTACTGTAACGTCTAAATGGCTAGAGGAGAATAAATAATTTATTTAAAATTCTACAAGCTTAACTAAATAAGTGTATTAGCAAAATAAATAGCATAGCGATTCTAGCACTAGCACAACTAAGTTGTGCAAGCCACCTAAACAAGTCTAGTACAAGGCTAAACATTAAACCACACCAACAAGAGAAGGCAACACTAAGCTCTTGTCACACCCATATTTTAAGAACAAAATAGGATGCATAAAAGACTCATATGTGCCCCAGAAACAGTCACACACATAAGTAGACAAATCTCAAATGTACCATTGCAGTGTTTATTACATAGTGGAACGATAATAAATCACATAGTCTTATACAATAATAATAATAATAAGATTAAATAACACTCTCAACGGAACCACCACACAGAGACATTGTTGACTGGTTGACTCCAAGCCTAGTACTCATAACGGTAGTCCTCATTCCAATCATCATCATTAGCATAACCTGGGGTGTTGGAAAATTGCAACAGTGAGCACATATCGTACTCAACAAGTATAACTAGGGGTTCATGAGGCTCAAATAGCTGACTCTGCAGCCACATGATTCACCTTTGCTCCATGAGAATTAGACTTTTGATTGTTGTTCTGATGGTTGAACCTTTCCGGGCAATCATATGACATATGTCCTTCCTTCCCACAGCGAAAGCACCTAGTAGGGGGTATTGGGAGCACTTCTCTTCATAGAGGTGACATTTGAATTTTCCGAGCGGGGAGTCTGCTGACCACTTTGTTGTTGATTAGGATTACGCTGAGGTTGTTGGTTGCGGTCCCACTGACCAACCGGTCCCTGGAACCTCTGTTGATCGCCCTGCTGAGAATTGAAACGTTGGCGGTTGTTGCCTCCAGAACCTTGTGTTAGCATCCTCCTCTTCTTGTCCTGACCTTTGCGCATGTTATCCAACACAATAGCACGGATCACCAGAGCCTGGAAGGTAGGATAAGTATTTCCAGCCAGTTGCAACCTGAGTTCATAGTAAAGACCTTTCATGAAGAGACGCTGCTTATCAACATCTTCTCTGACTTAATTTAGGGCATAGCGTGCCAACTGTTCAAACATATCATGATACTCAGCCACAGTCATAGAACTCATCCTGAGAGATCTGAATTTCTTCTGCTTGAGCTCCATCATTCCTTCATTGATATGTCGTGCTCTAAAATCTCTACAAAATTCCAACCAAGTGACAGAAGGAGCATTGTTGGGACGAGCAGCTTGATATGACTCCCACCAGGTCTGAGCTGCTCCTTAAAGTTGTCCAGAAGCATACAACACCTTCTCCAGGTCGTTGCACTTGCTATGTTCAGTTGCCTCTCCACAGCACGTAGCCAATCATTTGCCTCCATAGGATCAGCTGAGTGTGTAAACACCGGAGGTCTTCCCTTCATAAATTCGCCACGCTTGTCTCTCACATGAACATGTGGTGGTGGTGGAGGAGGTTGCTGTTGTAGGTGCTGCATGAACACGTGCATCATCTCATTCTGAGTTTGCATGAGCTCTTCCACAGTAATTGGATCATTGGCACCCATGCCACGGTCTCTGCCTCTGTCTCTTCCTCTTGCTTCCATCTGCATTCCGAGGTATAGAAACATATCTCAGTAATATCCAACATGATAAATTCAAGAGATAGTTGAATCTGAATTTTTCTGGGCGACATCCAACATTAGCTGTTCAGAAAGTCAGTCATATGTCGAGTTCCAGAATTCAAAAGGATACATTCTGTACACAGTTGGAAAGATAAATAAATTATCTACAACTTTTATTTAGACCTTCTTAACAGATTATGTGGTTAAATTAGTCAAAACTGGGCATAACCAAAACTGTTCTAGAATTCCAGACTGCACAGAAACCTCAAATTTAAACAGTTATATCTCACAGATCATAACAGATAATAGTGTCATTCTTGCGGCATTGGAAAGATACGAAAGTCTACTTGTTCCCAGAAAAATTTGATGAACTTTTCACGAACAGAATTTGAGATGTACCAGATTTATTGCAGACTGCTCCAGAAAACAGCAAAAGACAGAAACAGAATTTTAACCAAACCCAACTATTTTGTTCATTAATCCTTATGCCTTAAGCTTATAACTAAATGAAATTGTAGAGAAAATCCACAACATCATTACACTCATTACAAAGATCCAAATCAAGTATAAGCATAATAACAAACCAAACCAAGCATCAAAAGTTCACACTTCAAGCATTGACTCAACTTGCGGTACTATCGTTCTCTTCCTGTTAAGGGTAAAGATCCTAAAACTCCTATTTCAATGACGCCAGAAAGTGGTAAGACAAGGTTCTAAAAGCATATCAAATAAGGAATGGGGATGAGAACAAGTCTTTAAAATAAGCATCAAGGTGAAGATGAATAGCAATGAAAAGGATATAGTATAGGAGAAAATATCAAGGTTTATAGAACAAGGATTTTATAGCAATTTCAAAACCTTAAGACGACCAATTTCTAACTAGGCTTGCATCTGACAGTCAACAAAGCTCTGATACCAATCTGTCACACCCATATTTTAAGAACAAAATAGGATGCATAAAAGACTCATATGTGCCCCAGGAACAGTCGCACACATAAGTAGACAAATCTCAAATGTACCATTGCAGTGTTTATTACATAGTGGAATGATAATAAATCACATAGTCTTATACAATACTAATAATAATAAGATTAAACAACACTCTCAACGGAAGCACCACACAGGGACACTGTTGACTGGTTGACTCCAAGCCTAGTACTCATAACGGTAGTCCTAATTCCAATCATCATCATTAGCATAACCTGGGGTGTTGCGAAATTGCAAGAGTGAGCACATATCGTACTCAACTAAGTATAACTAGGGGTTCATGAGGCTCAAATAGCTAACTCTCGTTTGACTGCATTTAGCTTTTAATAGTGGATAGCATGTTTAATCATTGGATAGCAAATATCAATGTAGCATAATTAATCCCATAACCACATGATCAATGTATACAAGAATTAAGAATAACACATATAAACAACATAATAAACCATCATTTATCATCATTAATCATGTTCATCAGTGTCCATCTATTCCGACAGTTTTCCGGACCGGCCGTATCCGTGGGCACGGCTAGTATACCAGTTTTAACACTCTGCAGAGGTTGTACATCTTTACCCATGAGTCATGATTTACCCTTTCACCTGAGATAGCTAGTCTCTTAACCCCCTTCATAGGGAGGTCGGCAGGGATCACTATGAGGCCTTTCAAAAGTTCGTCTAACATGTTAGGGCTGCAAGGTTTCCTTGGCGAGCAGATATAGATACCTCTCTTCCGAATGGCACAATGACGCGCAAGCTATACACATAGGGAGAGGGGCTCGCATTATACCCGTGTCGGTTCAGCCCCTCTAGCGCCCTGTCCCTATGTGTATAGCTTGCGCGTCATTGTGCCATTCGGAAGGGGGTATCTATATCTGCTCGCCAAGGAAACCTTGCGGCCCTAACATGTTAGACGAACTTTTGAAAGGCTTCATAGTGATCTCTGCCGACCTCCCTAGGAAGGGGGTTAAGAGACTAGCTACCTCGGGCGAAAGGGTAAATCATGACTCATGGGTAAAGATGTACAACCTCTGCAGAGTGTTAAAACTGGTATACTAGCCGTGCCCATGGATACGGGCGGCCCGGAAAAATGACGGAATAGATGGACACTGATGAGCATGATTAATAATGATAAATGATGGTTTATTATGTTGTTTATATGTGTTATTCTTAATTCTTGTATACATTGATCATGTGGTTATGGGATTAATTACGCTACCTTGATATTTGCTATCCAAAGATTAAACATGCTATCCACTATTAAAAGCTAAATGCAGTCAAACCAGAGTCAGCTATTTGAGCCTCATGAACCCCTAGTTATACTTGTTGAGTATGATATGTGCTCTCTCTTGCAATTTCCCAACACCCTAGGTTATGCTAATGATGATGATTGGAATGAAGACTACCGTTATGAGTACTAGGCTTGGAGTTGTAACACCCAAAATTTGAATTTCAATTAATAGGATTTAATTTGAATTATTTAAGAACTTTAGTGGGCATTTAATGTAGCAAATAAACAATTTTTGGTGGAAATTAAAATTTATCATACCTTTAGTAACATAATTTTGTGCATTCATGCTGAAACATATTTTATTTTGTGTTGATTGCTTTTGGTTAGAAATAAATTGTGCTTTCAAAATGCTATTTGGAAAAGAAATTGGAAAAAAAAGAGAGAAAGGGGGAAGCCCTCCCTGTCGGCCTCGCGGCCCAGCCAGCGCCTGGCTTTCTTCCCCAACCCGCAGCCCAGCTTTGCCCCGGAGCCCAGTTTCCCCCCACCCCCGCGTCGTGAGCGGCCCAGCTCGTTCTCGGCCCAGCGGCCAGGCCCGCGCGCGCAGCACTCCCTCTCCCTCCCTTCTGCCGCTAACACCTCGGGCCCACCTGTCGGTGCCCTGTTCTTCTTCTCCAAGCCGTAACCGAGACGAACCTTCCTTCTCCGGCCGAATCAATCCCGAAGTCCGGGGATTTCCTTGCCTTTTAGCGCAAACCGACCCCTATTTAGCCCCTAGCGACGCCCGCGTGCTCATTTTCCACCCGCGTCGCGGAAAAACCAAGCCCTAGCCGACCAGCTCACGCGCGGAGTGAATCTCGCCGAGACCCGGAGCTCGCCAGTCCTCCCTACGCCTTCCCTGGCCGAACCGAGCCCCTGGGTGAGTGCGCGTGGTGCTCCTCCTTCTCCCCATGTTTTTAGCTTCAGTTTTGGTGCACGGAATCAAGGAATCAACCAACGTCGGCGAGCTCGGCCTCCGCGGCAATGGTGCCGCCGCGCCGAAGAGGAGAAAGCCGGCCGGCCCGCCGCCGTCAAACCCCCCAGGCGCACCCGAGCCGTCCGATCGAGATCCAATGGCACAGAAAAGAAGATACCGGTTCGGCGTACTTTTGCTAAAGAGACCCCAGGAATCAGAGAAATCAACCCGCGGTCCTTGGCAGTTTTGGAAGAATGCGTATCCTGGCTTAGAAAGCGTATTTTCGTTCGGTTAAGGCTAAATACGCTTTCGGTTATTTACAGCTTTGCCATCAATTTTATAATGCTCATAAAATATCCATTTTAACTCCGTTTTGTCCATTCAAATTCCGTTAGATTCATAATTACGAGCTCTACATGTTAGAACTATTTATTCTCTGTTTTGTAACTTTTTGTTTCCTGGTGTTATTTAATTAATTGTTTCTCTATAGGAAATCTTAGAAAATTCATATCTTTCACGTTTTAATTCCAATTTTCGTGAACTTTATGTTTGTGTGATCGTAGCGCTGCGTAGAATATTTTCTATAAACTTTTATATTTGTTTTACCACCGTTTGGTGTAATGTTCTAATTATAGCTTGTTTGCTTCATGTATGATTGTCTACATTGGATTGCGTATTGTTGATTGATGATCAGGTATAGACGGTGAGAGATACGTTGGTGATCAAGACCAAGCTTTTGAAGACCAGAAGACTCAGGAGAGCTTTGATCAAGGCAAGTATAACTTGGGATCATCCTTGTTACCTATTCACTTATAACTACACATATATATCATATGCATGTTATCACCTTGTCGACCTTAGCAAAATCATAGGTGATTGTTACCTGTATTCCTTGCTACCTACTTGAGATGCATTTGGTGTAGATGTGCTAGTGCTTGATATAATCCATGATCTTGTAAGATGATTAATAGCTATGCAATGAACGTTAAAAGATGACAAATAACTATATGAGATCTTGTCTGTAAGTGATCACTGGGACAACAGTGCAACCATGAGGGCTATAATGGCTCTGGCTTTAGCTCAGTATGAAGACCTTTTCTAGCTTGTTAGAGGTTACCCGAAAGGGCAGAGGGGCTGAACCGTTTTAGGTATAGTGCGAGCCCCTTTCCCTATGTGTATAGGCTGCGCGTCATTGTGCCATTCGGAAGGGGGTATCTATATCTGCGCGCAAAGGAAACCTTGCGGCCTTAACATGTTAGACGAACTTTTGAAAGCCTTCATAGTGATCCCTGCCGACCTCCCTAAGAAGGGCGTTAAGAGATTAGCTACCTCGGGCGAAAGGGTAAATCATGACTCATGGATAAAGATGTACAACCTCTGCAGAGTGTAAAACTGGTATACTAGCCGTGCTCACGGTTATGAGCGGCCTTGGGGGTTCTTGCTGCGCCGACGATGAGCTTATTAAGTTGTTATGTTCATTTGATTATCGTTTATGCTATGAATTAATTATTCTTACACTTGATCATGGGATTAATGGATTATTTATGCTACCTTGACATTTGCTATTTAATTATGAATATGCTATCCACCATTAAAAGCTAAATGCAGTTAAACCAGTGTCAGCTAGTTGAGCCTCATGAACCCCTAGTTATACTTGTTGAGTACGATATGTGCTCACTCTTAGAATTTTCCAACATCTCAGGATATGATAATGAAGATGACTGGAATGAGGATTACCGTTATGAGTACTAGGTTTGGAGTCAACCAGTCAACAGTGTCCCTGTGTGAAGCTTCCGTCGAGAGCGTTGTTTACTTCATGCTATCATTTTTGTATGAGACTATGTGATATATTATATTCCGCTATGTAATAAACACTGCAATGGTACATTTGAGATTTGTCTACTTATGTGTGCGACTATTCCTGGGGCACATATGAGTCTTTTGTGCATCCTATTTTGTTCTTAAAATATTTGTGTGACAAATTGGTATCAGAGCTTTGTTGACTGTTGGACGCAAGCCTAGTTAGAAATTGGCCGTCTTAAGGATTTGAAATTGCTATAAAATCCTTGTTCTATAAACCTTGATATTTTCTTCTACACTATATCCTATTCATATTCACCTTGTCGCTTATTTTAAAGACTTGTTCTCATCTCCACTCCTTGCTTTGAATATGCTTTTAGAACTTTTCTTACCACCTTCTAACGTCATTCAAATAAGAGTTATAGGATCTTCACCCTTAATAGAAAGAGAACGTTAGTACCGCAAGTTGAGTCAATGCTTGAAGTGTGAAACTTTGATGCTTGGTTTGGTTTGTTATTATGCTTATGCTTGATTTGGATCTTTATAATGAGTGTAATGATCTTGTGGATTTCCTCTACAATTTCATTTAGTTTATAGGCTTAAGGCATAAGGATTAATGAACTAAATAGTTGAGTTTGGTTAAAATTCTGTTTCTGTCCTTTGCTGTTTTCTGGAGCAGTCTGCAAAGAATCTGGTACATCTCAAAATCTGTTCGTGCAATGTTCATCAAATTTTTCTGGGAACAAGTAGACTCTCATATCTTTCCAATGCCTCAAGAATGAAAATATTATCGGTTATGAGCTGGGAGATATGACTGTTCAAATTTGAGGTTCCTGCGCAGTCTGGAATTCTGGAACAGTCTCGGTTGTACACAGTTTTTAATTAACCTCACGTTGGAATCTGGTAATATGATCTAAATGAAAGTTGTAGACAATTTCTTTATCTTTCCAACGGTATATAGAATGTATCCTTTTGAATTCTGGAACTCGAGATATTACTGATATTCTGATCTGCTGATGTTGGATGTTACCCAGAAAATTTCAGATTCCGTTAACTCTTGTAATTGTCATGTTGGACATTACTAAGATGTGTTTATATACCTTGGAATGCAGATGGAAGCAAGGGGAAGAGGCAGAGGCAGAGGCCGTGGCAATGGCAATGGTGCCAATGATCCAATTACTGTGGAAGAGCTCATGCAGACTCAGAATGAGATGATGCACGTTTTCATGCAGCACCTAGAACAGCAACCTCCACGACCACCGCCACCTGTTCATGAGAGAGATAAGCGTGGCGAATTTATAAAGGGAAGACCTCCAGTATTTATACACTCAGCTGATCCTATGGAGGCAGATGATTGGCTTCGTGCTGTAGAGAGACAACTGAACATAGCCCAGTGCAATGATATGGAGAAAGTGTTGTATGCTTCTGGACAACTTCAAGGTGCAGCTCAGACATGGTGGGAGTCGTATCAAGTTGCTCGTCCTAACAATGCCCCTCCTGTCACTTGGATGGAATTTTGCAGAGATTTCCGAGCACGACACATCAATGAGGGAATGATGGAGCTCAAGCAGGAAGAATTTAGATCTCTCAGGATGGGTTCTATGTCTGTGGCTGAGTATCATGACATGTTTGAGCAGTTGGCTCGCTATGCTCCAAACGAAGTTAGAGAAGATGCTGACAAACAACGTCTCTTCATGAAAGGTCTTTACTATGAACTTAGGTTGCAGTTGGCTGGAAACACATATCCTACCTTCCAGGCTCTGGTAAACCATGCTATTGTGTTGGATAACATGCGTAAAGGTCAAGATAAGAAGAGAAGAATGTTAGCCCAAGGTTCTGGAGTCAACAACCGCCAACGTTTCAATTCTCAGCAGGGCAATCAACAGAGGTACCATGGACCAGTTAGTCAAGGGGATCGCAACCAACAATCTCAGCGTAATCCTAATCAACAACAGAGTGGACAACAGACTTCTCGCTCGGGAAATTCAAATGCCACCTCTATGAAGAGAAGTGCTTCCAATACCCCTACTAGGTGTTTTCGCTGTGGGAAAGAAGGTCATATGTCATATGATTGCCCGGAGAGATTCAACCAGTAGAACAACAATCAAAAGTCTAATTCTCAGGGAGCAAAGGTGAACCATGTGGCTGCAGAGACAGTACAAGAGGGACCGGAGATTATGATGGGTACGTTCAGTATCAACTCTATTCCCGCTACAGTTTTATTTGATTCTGGAGCTTCGCATACATTCATATCATAAGCATTTGTTAGAGTTCATAGCATACCACTAGTTGCCATAAAAACCCATATGCTAGTAAATTTACCGGGAGGGACTATACCAGTTTTATATTGTTGCCCCTCAGCAAGTCTTTCTTTAAGGGGGTAGATTTCCCGGTTAGTCCCATGGTTATGAGAACCTCAGGCATAGATGTGATATTGGGTTTGGATTGGATGAAGAAATATGCTACGGAAATTAAGTGCAAAGCGAAAGTGGTAGTTGTGACATCACCCAAGGGAGAGAGAATCAGTGTGGATGTAGCAGTGCAGGCTCCACCTACGGCTACAGTGAATCAGCTGGATGATGGTGTTGATCTTCAGGACTGTGTAGAGAATAAATTTTTAGATAAGTTACCAGGAATGTTACCTGACTAGAGACATGAATTTGCTAGTGTAATGGAATCGGTTGTTAGAGGCAGAAGCAACTTGGGAAAGAGAGGATGATTGGAGAGAATCGTATCCACAGTTTACACGGCTCAATCTCGAGGACGAGATTCTTTTAAGGGGGGTAGAGTTTGTAACACCCAAAATTTGAATTTCAATTAATAGGATTTAATTTGAATTATTTAAGAACTTTAGTGGGCATTTAATGTAGCAAATAAACATTTTTTGCTGGAAATTAAAATTTATCATAGGTTTAGTAACATGATTTTGTGCATTCATGCTGAGACATATTTTATTTTGTGTTGATTGCTTTTGGTTAGAAATAAATTGTGCTTTCAAAATGCTATTTGGAAAAGAAATTGGAAAAAAAAAGAGAGAAAGGGGGAAGCCCTCCCTGTCGGCTTGGCGGCCCAGCCAGCGCCTGGCTTTCATCCCCAACCCGCAGCCCAGCTTTGCCCCGCAGCCCAGTTTCCCCCCACCCACGCATCGCGAGCGGCCCCGCTCGTTCTCGGCCCAGCGGCCAGGCCCGCGCGCGCAGCACTCCCTCTCCCTCCCTTCTGCCGCTGACACCTCGGGCCCACCTGTCGGTGCCCTGTTCTTCTTCTCCAAGCCGTAACCGAGACGAACCTTCCTTCTCCGGCCGAATCAATCCCGAAGTCCGGGGATTTCCTTGCCTTTTAGCGCAAACCGACCCCTATTTAGCCCCTAGCGACGCCCGCGTGCTCGTTTTCCACCCGCGCCGTGGAAAAACCAAGCCCTAGCCGCCCAGCTCACGCGCGGAGTGAATCTCGCCGAGACCCGGAGCTCGCCAGTCCTCCCTACGCCTTCCCTGGCCGAACCGAGCCCCTGGGTGAGTGCGCGTGGTGCTCCTCCTTCTCCCCATGTTTTTAGCTTCAGTTTTGGTGCACGGAATCAAGGAATCAACCAACACCGGCGAGCTCGGCCTCCGCGGCAATGGCGCCGCCGCGCCGGAGAGGAGAAAGCCGGCCGGCCCGCCGCCGTCAAACCCCCCAGGCGCACCCGAGCCGTCCGATCGAGATCCAATGGCACAGAAAAGAAGATACCGGTTCGGCGTACTTTTGCTAAAGAGACCCCAGGAATCGGAGAAATCAACCCGCGGTCCTTGGCGGTTTTGGAAGAATGCGTATCCTAGCTTAGAAAGCGTATTTTCGTTCGGTTAAGGCTAAATACGCTTTCGGTTATTTACAGCTTTGCCATCAATTTTATAATGCTCATAAAATATTCATTTTAACTCCTTTTTTGTCCATTCAAATTCCGTTAGATTCGTAATTACGAGCTCTACATGTTAGAACTATTTATTCTCTGTTTTGAAACTTTTTATTTCCTGGTATTATTTAATTAATTGTTTCTCTATAGGAAATCTTAGAAAATTCATATCTTTCACGTTTTAATTCTAATTTTCGTGAACTTTACGTTTCTGTGATCGTAGCGCTGCGTAGAATATTTTCTATAAACTTTTATATTTGTTTTACCACTGTTTGGTGTAATGTTCTAATTATAGCTTGTTTGCTTCGTGTATGATTGTCTACATTGGATTGCGTGTTGTTGATTGATGATCGGGTATAGACGGTGAGAGATACGTTGGTGATCAAGACCAAGCTTTTGAAGACCAGCAGGCTCAGGAGAGCTTTCATCAAGGCAAGTATAACTTGGGATCATTCTTGTTACCTATTCACTTATAACTACACATATATATCATATGCATGCTATCACCTTGTCGACCTTAGCAAAATCATAGATGATTGTTTCCTGTATTCCTTGCTACCTACTTGAGATGCATTTGGTGTAGATGTGCTAGTGCTTGATATAATCCATGATCTTGTAAGATGATTAATAGCTATGCAATGAACGTTAAAAGATGACAAATAACTATATGAGATCTTGTCTGTAAGTGATCACCGGGACAACAGTGCAACTATGAGGGCTATAATGGCTCTGGCTTTAGCTCAGTATGAAGACCTTTTCTAGCTTGTTAGAGGTTACCCAAAAGGGCGGAGGGGCTGAACCGTTTTGGGTATAGTGCGAGCCCCTGTCCCTATGTGTATAGGCTGCGCGTCATTGTGCTATTCGGAAGGGGGGTATCTATATCTGCGCGCAAAGGAATCCTTACGGCCCTAACATGTTAGATGAACTTTTGAAAGGCTTCATAGTGATCCCTGCCGACCTCCCTAGGAAGGGGGTTAAGAGATTAGCTACCTCGGGCGAAAGGGTAAATCATGACTCATGGGTAAACATGTACAACCTCTGCAGAGTGTAAAACTGGTATACTAGCCGTGCTCACGGTTATGAGCGGCCTTGGGGGTTCTTGCTGCGCCGACGATGAGCTTATTAAGTTGTTATGTTCATTTGATTATCGTTTATGCTATGAATTAATTATGCTTACACTTGATCATGGGATTAATGGATTATTTATGCTATCTTGACATTTGCTATTTAATTATGAATATGCTATCCACCATTAAAAGCTAAATGCAGTCAAACCAGTGTCAGCTATTTGAGCCTCATGAACCCCTGGTTATACTTGTTGAGTATGATATGTGCTCACTCTTGCAATTTTCCAACACCTCAGGATATGATAATGAAGATGACTGGAATGAGGATTACCGTTATGAGTACTATGTTTGGAGTCAACCAGTCAACAGTGTCCCTGTGTGAAGCTTCCGTCGAGAGCGTTGTTTACTTCATGCTATCATTTTTGTATGAGACTATGTGATATATTATATTCCGCTATGCAATAAACACTGCAATGGTACATTTGAGATTTGTCTACTTATGTGTGCGACTATTCCTAGGGCACATATGAGTCTTTTATGCATCCTATTTTGTTCTTAAAATATGGGTGTGACAGGAGTCAACCAGTCAACAGTGTCTCTGTGTGGTGCTTCCGTTGAGAGTGTTGTTTAATCTTATTATTATTATTATATAAGACTAT
The DNA here is from genome assembly GCF_000003195.3 of Sorghum bicolor. Lineage (NCBI taxonomy): Eukaryota > Viridiplantae > Streptophyta > Magnoliopsida > Poales > Poaceae > Sorghum > Sorghum bicolor. Next base: position 49,648,684 of record NC_012873.2, on the reverse strand, counting down.
GTGATTTATTATCGTTCCGCTATGTAATAAACACTGCAATGGTACATTTGAGATTTGTCTACTTATGTGTGCGACTATTCCTGGGGCACATATGAGTCTTTTATGCATCCTATTTTGTTCTTAAAATATGGGTGTGACAGCTCTACTCCTAAACAAGAAAACAAAGCTACACAAGCTAAACTAGCAAAGTAAACAAGAAGTAAAGGAGTCAGTAAGGATTCTTATACTGATGTTGGAGAGTAGAGATATAACCAATAATTAATGACAACCTCAATCACAAGATAAAATCCTTGGCAAGATATGACATAAGATTTTTATCGAGGTTCGCTTGCTTCCCGGCAAGCTAGTCCTTGTGTGGCGATACACCCATTTCATGGATCATGAGCTAATTGGCAATCCAAATCCAAACCCTCAGCGGATGCCGCACATCCACTCACAAGATGGAAATCCACTCACGAGCAATGCACTAGAGTAGCCAATTGCAATCTCCCACGAGGAAGATGTTGAGAATATGCCCTAGAGGTAATCATAGAAATGAGGATATTACAATTGTATCCATGACATATATTATGAGTTCAATGAATATCCATTATAGATAAACTTGTATCGATTGACAATTATGTGAAATGTTTGTGAAACTCTTTTACTTGTATGGTTATTCTAAAGTTGTCCCCGATCAGGGTTCGTGTGAGGACACACATGAATATTAGATTAGCACATATATTAGTTGATGACTATGTTTCACAAGTCATAGACATAGAGATGTTAAACTAATAAAGTGGGCACTTGTATGACATGGGGCTAGATTGACCCAACGTGAGATGTTCTTATTATCTCTTTATGCATCATATGTATGTTATGTCTTTAGACCTGAGATTGTCGTATGTTCTTAAGATGTGAAATGACCTACTTAGGGACTATTAAACACTACTCCGTAACACGGTAGTTATAAAGGTGGTCTTCGGGTTTGTCGAGAAACATGTTGTGAAACATAGATAATCAAGATGGAACTTACCCCTCTCTACATGAGAGAGATATCACTGGATCACTCAAGTGATTGGATCAACAAATGCATGGCCATGCTTGGGTTTAGTGTTAACCCACGAGTTGGACCAAATATCATGTGGCAAGGGAATAACATGTATGTGTTTGTAGTGGTTCGTCTAATACGATCTTTGTGTGTGTGTATATGAGTTGTCATGCCTTGCTAGAGGCCGCTATCAACGATTGGGTGAGTAAGGAGTACGCCCATGTCTATATGCATGTGAACCTACAGGGTCACACGCTTAAGGGGCTGGAAGCCTAATTTGGGTTGGACCCAAATTAGGCAACGCTTAGGGTTTTCCAATTAGGCCTCCAACTTAGGGCTAATTAGGGGACACCTACATAAGAGAGGGAGGGGCACGACCAGGATGAACTCATGCCATTTGGCAGCCGCTGCCGCCACCCATGCCCACGCCTATTGCTCTTCATAGACCTAGCAGTCCGAAGGCATGATGCTTCTTCCCTGGACATGTGGGATACCTTGGAGGTGCTACATCTGGAGCACAAGGACGAACCGCATGAGAGGGATTGACGTGGTGGACGACTGTAAGGTCCAAATGGCTAGAGGGGGGGTGAATAGCCTATTTAAAAATTCTACAAACTTAACTAAACAAGTGAGGTAGTAAAATAAGTGGCGAAGCTATTCTAGCACTAGCACAACTAAGCTATGCAAGCCACCTATACAAGTCTAGCAAGAAGGCTAAACACTAAAATACAACACCTAGAGAAGGCTACACAACAACTCTATACTAACAAGAACTAAACTACACAAGCTAAACGAACAAGGTAGGCAAGTATGTAAAGAGAGGAGAGTGATTGTTATACCAACGTTGTAGAGATGAGATGTATCCAATCAATCATTGTTGGGTATTTTAAACGCAAATAGAAAAATCCGCAAGCGCACGGATACCGATGTAGCTTTCACCCGGGAGTATTCCAGAGTATCAATTTTCCACAGAGAACGTGAGTGTGCTAATTAAGATCCAAGATCGCCCAAGAATAACTATATAATTATTTTTGGTGGGAAGAGAGGAAGTTTCCTGAGAGTTCTCTAGTTGATCTAAGAATCAAGAATTACTTCAAGATTATCTATTTCGGGACATCAGAACACTAACCACAGAAAGAGATGAGAAGGGGGCTAGGAAGCTCCGACTATGGTCCTACAAACACCGATCCGAACGAGGTGGAATACGTCGACCGTTAGGGCTGTCACTACCCTAGGGCTACCACAACAATCCGCAGGATTGGGTGCAATTCCAGGTAATTGCAAGAATAAACACCATGTCTAATCTATTAATTACTACTCTAATGTTTCAAAGATCAGAGCACTTGATGCAAGTGGGAATCCAATAAATAACTTGAATGTAAATAAAAGTAATTAAAGAACTCAAGAATTATGAATTGTAGAACCTGGAGAATGATGAAGAACGAACCAGTTGCTGCAAAAGTACAATGTTGAGGAAGATCCGACAGATCCGACTCCTCCTCCTCCGCTCTCCTCTTCTCTCTCCCTATTTTCTAGATTACAACTAGAACTAACTCGAACAAGAACTAGAACTAGAGGAACTAGAACTAAAAGAACTAGAGGGATCCTCTCTACTTGGATGAAGAATTGAAACCCTAACTTTGATTCTGTAGAAGAGGTATGATCTCCAGAGGCCACGGGGCCTTGCTTATATAGTCTTTTCAAATGAATCTAGGCCGTTGGATCAAACCGATATTGATTGAACGGTTATCCTTGATCCTTTAGGTCGGTGGAGCAATATCCCGAAAGAGAGTCCTGATTGGACTCTATGTGAGGGCGGGCGCCCAGGAAAGGAGGGCGGGCGCCCTGTCCCTGAGTCCTCTCGGCTTCTCGTTCGTTCCCGTGGCTTCTGGAGTCTTCTAGATGATAGAAAATTGCGCGGCATGTTAATATCTCTATGTAAACCTGACGTGTGGGCCTTTCTTCTGTATTTCCTGATAACCCCCTGCAGAAATAGACAAACACCAAAACTCGTGGAATTCTGTCAGATAAAACCCTAAGTCTAGGTGTTGGTTGCATATAAGTCCTTTTCCATGATTAGTTGATGGTTAAATGTGAGCATTAAGGACCGTCAACAAGCTCCCCCAAGCTTAACCTTTGCTTGTCCCTGAGCAAAGATGAACTCAAGAGTTTCTGCAATGGTTTCATGCCTTAAAGTTACACATGCGTTCAAACAAGATCTCATCTCTAGGTTAGGGTAAACTGTCAAGACTGAAAACTTACTTGTTTTACCTTTTACCATGGGACTTGTAACTGTCACTTCAGTCTTGAGCAGTTAAAAGATAGAACAGTCTAGTCAAGCACCATGTCTCTTATTCTTGATCAGCTATAGCTCTGGAGTTTTTGTAGATTTTCAAATAAAACTCAGAGATTCCGTGTATGACTCTCTCTAGTCTCTCTTTTGTGGTATTTCTGGATCCTTACCAAGGCAGTAATGGTAAATGCCTTCTTTCTCAAAGTATATGGTATTTGTGGTATGAGGCATAGTGACATTGCCTTCTCTCTCACCCTACTCTAATAAGGCTTTTGATATCTGGAGCTCAAAGGTGGGAGACAGCTAATACATACTTACAAGACATTTATTGCATAGTCAAACCATGGATCCAGAAGAACAAGTCAATAAGTCAAATCAAGATGTGCATGTGTGGCGAATGAATGGTGTATGGTGATGATGGTGATAATAATGGTGAAAGTCTAATTCTACTTGTGCTCTTTTGAGGGATACATACCTTTCTTGCTCTTTTGAAACTTTTTGAGGAGAATGAGATGCTCTATATTTTATTTTTCTGTTCTCTCAGGTGGGTATCTTGTACCCCTAATTCTACTGTCGGACACTTGTCCATTTTTACCTCTTGTCTCACTTTTTCTTTTCTTCGAGGTTCCGGGCACTTGCCCCTTTTTATTTCCTCACATTTTCTCTTTTTTTTTCTTTTTTTAGAGACTCATCCTCCTAGAATAATATAGCAAGTGGTAGTAACCAAAATATCTCGAGCATTTATTTCACAGGGAAAAACATGAATAGGAGAATGTTTTTTGGCTATTCTCTCCCGAATTAGGAGTAGAATATTTTTGGGTGGTTCTGGAGATGGAAATGGATGGATGTATGTGGATGCATACTTCCGGAGTAGAAGAAGCATGTGTGAGTGAACGTGCAAGTGAATCTTGATTTAACCACATGACAAGCTCCTAAGGGTCTACACAGCTTGACCACACTCAATGCTCATAAGCAGTAAAAAGTAAATGTGTGGCTCAAAGTTTAGCAAGCATGTATATATGGCTGTGGTAGGAATTTAAACTCTCATCATACAGGAACTCATCATGCAACATTTTAAAGATTTTCAAAGATAAAATTCTCCAGAATTCTAGCATCTCTAGGAACAGATAAACAAAAGCTCAACCTTCCCATATCATATCCTTAACGACTTAGACTTTAGATCAAGTACTCTTCCCACAAGTTTAGGTTTAGAGCAAATCTTAATTCATAACAATCATGCCTAAACTTGAGAGAGATTTCAATTTTGAGAACTAGTCATGGCAGAGCAACTATTCATCATTCCATGTGAGAGCTTATCATGAGGGTTCATAGCAAACTTTATTTATTTATTTATTTAGCAAACTCAGCAAAGATATATATAAGCACAAAATCTTTATTTGAGTTTTTATGATTATGCATCTTTTTATTATTTGAGTAAAATATAAACATGAGTAGAACACTTAGCTGGATAAATGGGGGTGCTCTCCCCAAAGCTGGATTTTGACGTAATTTCTTCTGATGTGGCTAGCAGGTGGCGGAGGTGTATTTGAATGTCGGCAGCACCCTGACAGCGATTAGGATGTCCTCCGTCAGCTAGTCTTCTTTGATCCTTAAATTCTGTGGAGCTCAAATAGACAACAAAGCTTTGTGGAACTGGTTAAGTATTAGCATAAGTATCTAGCCTTTATCATGTTGAGCCTCCTCAATAAATGTTACTCTCTTATTAGGATCATTTATTTTTATAATTTTATTTTTGTAGGACAGGAATATATTTATTTTATTTTTATGCCACCACGGTGAATGTACTTATGGGTTTTATGCCATGAGCATACTCACATGGGGCTTACTATTTTTAACATTTTTATTTTCTTTTCCAGATGATATGAACCTGATTAACTAGGCAAACTATTTTAAATAATTGAAAGGAAAAGGATAACTACCAAGTTTACCTCTTGGCAAGGCGTTCAGTGTTTTTAAGTCCTCCGAACGGGACTCTCCATTTTCTCAGTCGTCCTGGGATTCGCTGGATGGCGTAGTCTGTGGTTCCGGCAATGCCTCCTCTTCATGTATAACTATCTTCTCTCTCCACACCTGACTCGGTGCAACGGTCTTCTCAGGATAGTTCTGTTCAAGTTGTATGTCTTCAGACCTCACTACTTCTCCTTCGTAGTCTGCCCATCCATCCTTGATGATTTGCCTCCTCTGGTTGCGGTTGCGTCGTCTTCTTCTTGTCCTGACCTGCTTAGAGTCTTTAACTATATAGTTAGAGTCAGTAAAATAGCGGCGTACCTTCTCAGAGGGGAAATGTATGTGGACTTCTCCAGTTCCAATGTAGATGATTGCTTAAACGGTGCTGAGGAACGGTCTCCCAAGGATGATGGGTGGATCGTACTCGTCTTCTCCCATGTCAATAACCTAAAAATCTGTATGGACAAAATGATCGTCTATTTTGACAGGGACGTCAGTTACTATTCCTTCAACCTCTCGGAATGTCTGATCTGCCATCTGGAGCTGAATGTATGTCGATTTTAGAGGCATGGTTCCAATTAGGAGCTGATAGGTGACTGTGGCTGTCGACGAAAGCTGGTCGGCAGTCTACCTTGGGGTATACCCACGGTAGTAGTTTATCGGTAGACGGTGCGCAAACTACGAACTCGATGGTGACGCAAGACACGGACAAGCTTTTTATCCAGGTTCGGCCGCCGAGTTGGCGTAATACCTACGTCCTGCGTCTGGTTGTATTGATTTGTGTTGAGAGAATATGATGTGATGACCTGTCCTCTAGGGGACCCCTGCCCCTCCTTATATATCCTGAAGGGACAGAGTTACAAGCAAAGTATCCTATTTGGTACAATATCTTGTAGCCTTGCGGTGCACGCCGATCAGTTGTGCGCCGCATGTCTTCATCCTGTGGGTCGAGCCACCTCTGATGGTGCAGCCCATATAGGCCCATGAGGGTATAGGGGTTTATACCCCCACAGCTAGTCCCCGAGCACCATGTATTGTGATGTAACACGCCGTCTTGAACTTCTTCGATCAGTGAGGCTTGACGTCTTCAATAAGTAGGAAAGTCGCCCAAACAGTTGCAACGGTATTTTGACCAACTCAAAAGACAGTTGATCAACATTGACATCGAAGAAGCAGGTTGTTCGAAGAATGCATGGTGCTCTTAATTAAAAAAGATTTCTTTCCTGGTGAAGTGTGCCCACTTTACTTTTCTGAAAAGTATAGACCTCAAAAAAGCAAGCATATTCACCGCAAGGTGAAGTGTGCCCACTTAGTCCCCGAGCCTGGTAGTAGGTGACGTAGGCACGTGGTGCCAGGGTCTAAAAAGAAAATCATAGAAATTCTAAAACTGAGATGCATCGACAGATGCATCGTACCGATGTAGTCCCCGAGCTTGCTGGAAGGCGAAGTATGAGCCTTGTAGCAAGGTCTAAAAAATTGAATTTACCAGTCCCCGAGCATATCATGCTCGTCTGCAATTGAATAGACTAATCGACCAGTCCCCGAGCATATAACGCTCGGTGGTCGGTACAGTCCCCGAATTCTCAAATTGGTGGGCTGGTCGACCAGTCCCCGAGCGTATAGTGCTCGGTGGTCGGTGCAATCCCCAAACTCTCAAATTGGTGAGCTGGTCGACCAGTCCCCGAGCGTATAGTGCTCGGTGGTCGGTGCAATCCCCAAACTCTCAATTGGTGAGCTGGTCGACCAGTCCCCGAGCGTATAGTGCTCGGTGGTCGGCACAGTCCCCGAGCACGGCGTAGGGACCGGTGGACGAGTCCCCGAGCGTGGTTGGGGACGTAAACGTGCTCGGTGGTCGGCACAGTCTTCGAGCACAGCATAGAGACTAGTCGACAAGTCCCCGAGCGTGGTTGGGAACGTAAACGTGCTCGGTGGTCGGAGCAGTCCCCGGGCACAGCGTAAGGAATAGTCGACGAGTCCCCGAGCGTAGCTTGTCGACTGGGCCAAACTCCTGAAAAATAAATATAAAAAATAGGTAGTACATGATGTATAAATAAACTTTAGATAAAAAATCAGTACTGAGATAAGTTTTAGATTTTTTGTTATAAAATTAGCACGAGTTGTTAATTCATCCTAGAGCTTGTACCAGCTCTGGTCTAGCCAACAATCAGCATGAGGTGCGGAACCTAGGCACGCGTAGGATTGTCAGCCACGTCAGAGAGGTACTGCCGACCACCCGGAACGCAGAGGCCGGATCTCGTGCACGTGTAGGGAGGAGTCGGAGACAGTACCGGCTCTGGAAAGCTCGTGTAGGAGAAAAAACTAGTCGGCTAAAAAAGTTGTTTTGAAGAATAATAATAAATATTATGCCAAAAATAAATAAAATATTAGAAGTGTACTTATCTTTGGACGAAAGTCTGGTCGGTGGTGACAGAATTGTGTGGCCCTCGAGCTTTTCGACTTGTCATGACGGTGGTCGCTGTTGTCGTAGCGTCGTTCTTCGCGGCGATTATTATTGCGACTGGTGGTCAGAGCAAGTAGGCTAAACAATTTGGTCAATGGCCCGAGCAGGTCGGTGTTGTCGATCTGCCTCCCTTTGTAGCAGGGAAGCGGGTGACGCGTTGTCGGTGTGGTCGGAGACGTTGCTGGAGTAGTCGGAGTCGTAGCCAGCGTGGTTGAAGCTGCCGCCGACGTCGATGAAGAAGTGGTTGGCGCAGATCGGATCTACACCTCCTCCGTGGTCATGGCGGTGAAGTTGTTGAAGCTGACGGTGAACGTGAAGTCGCCCGCCATGGCCGCGAAGTCAGGGATGATGGCCATCTTGTTCGTCGGAAGAGCTGTACGCACACCCCCTACCTGGCGCGCCACTGTCGACGAAAGCTGGTCGGCAGTCTACCTTGGGGTATACCCACGGTAGTAGTTTATCGGTAGACGGTGCGCAAACTACGAACTCGATGGTGACGCAAGACACGGACAAGCTTTTTATCCAGGTTCGGCCGCCGAGTTGGCGTAATACCTACGTCCTGCGTCTGGTTGTATTGATTTGTGTTGAGAGAATATGATGTGATGACCTGTCCTCTAGGGGACCCCTGCCCCTCCTTATATATCCTGAAGGGACAGAGTTACAAGCAAAGTATCCTATTTGGTACAATATCTTGTAGCCTTGCGGTGCACGCCGATCAGTTGTGCGCCGCATGTCTTCATCCTGTGGGTCGAGCCACCTCTGATGGTGCGGCCCATATAGGCCCATAAGGGTATAGGGGTTTATACCCCCACAGTGGCCATTATGTTGACGCTTGACCTGGTGTTGCAAAGCATCTTCTGGAAGATGTATCCATTAATGGAGCACTGGATGCTTGGCATACTTAGGTCGTCCTTTTTGGTCAGGAACGGTGACTTAAGTCGATGATCTTGACCTCCTTGAACTGCAGTGACCATCTTAGCTGACTTGATCCACATTTGCTTGTTCCTGTTCCTCCTGTTGGTCCTCTTCCTTAGTTCATGTCGGGATTGCTCAGAGATTTGTGTAATCTTGTTCTTGAAGGAAAATGTCACCTTCCTCCCCTTGATGTAGAAACTGATCTTGGCAGCATTAGCATAGATGACAACTCCCGAGGTGTTCAGGAATGGCCTCCATAGGATGATGGGTGCCGTCGCATCAGTACCAGTCTCTATCACCATGAAGTCCTGGGCATAATATTGACGCTGGAGCCAAAGTCGCAGTGTGCTTCTAGGAAGTCCACCATGCCGATGGAGATCGGGATGACGGGGTGTCCTGGATTGTCTCTCTTGACCGGCAGAAGGTCAGTAATTACTTCCACAATGGGGTTACTCCAGTGTGTTTGTGCTCGTAGATCTAGGTTCTTCACTTGGTGGAGTCTGGGAGTTGTAAAAGTCCTTCATATTTTGCTCGAAGTGTACCTGCTCATAGAGACAAGGCAGAGATCAAGTGCATGGGCCCTGTTGGTGGAAAACACCAACAGAACCAAAAGTGTATTTGTTCTTCTCTAACCTTAAGCATAGTGAGCAAGACAAAGTTGATGGATAATAAGATCAAGAGTGTAACATTTAAAGCATTTGTCAGATCAGATCGCTCAACCTAATAGAAAGATAATCTATCTATATTTATGTTCTGTTTATATCTTCCAGAGATTGAATGTGCAACATTTTAGCTTATATGATTAGGAGTGTGGGATCACGAAGGTAGTACTATAAACAAAGATTAAAGGACTAAACATGCTGAATTAATTGGGTTGGTTAATTTAGAGTTGTAAATCATAAATGTTTGTCTCTTTTATTCATGTGAACGCCAAAACCAAGGAGAAGCTTATAAAAAGAAATGATAGTCAAGTACCTTAAGATGTTACCTTACTTGAAGAGTGATGGTACAGTATCACCTTGTGGAAGCTTTCCTTTCTTAGCGGTTGTGCATCGTGTTTGTGGCACCCTCCATAGATCATCTCTTGTGAGCTATGCCTTCCTTGTGTAAATTGTTAACCTTCATGCGTCTCTCTCTTTGTCTCCAATGTGAGTTTATCTCAGGACCTCCCAGGTCGAGATTGAAAGTTTTCCTGCAGGGCTTAGTCCAACAAAATATCCAATATCTACTATAGCATACTATCGGCTCAAAGATCAACCTAGACACCATGTCTAATTTGATTTAGGAGGGCATTTTAACCTAAGCACCAAGCTTGATTTGAACTCCCTTGGAAGTAAGATCATCAGTCCTAAACTAAGCACCAAGCTTAATTAAGAGATAAATGAAACTACTCCAAACCTAGACATATACTAAAGCAAATAAAGGTAGCATGAGAGCATTTATAGAGATCTACTCAAGTGGATATGAAGCAGTGTGATTAGTATTTAACAAATTGAACATGTCTCAAAGGTAGGGACAACCAACATAGCAACATGGTAAAGGATGTTTTTATGTAAAGTACTCCCCCAAGCTTGAATTTTGCAAAATTCAAATTTGGATGAATTTAATTCAATGTTGTATGATGATTGGTTGGACATACCTTGTGCTTGTCATTCATTAGATTTTCTTGCTCCAATCCTGGAAAGGTTAGTGACAAGAATACCTGAAGGAATTTTTTCACAATTATCCTTATATGCTCAATTCACAAGGTAATGTTGCAAATAATTAAAAGCTCATGTTACGATCTGATTAGTGCTTGTTTTAGGACACTAAGCTTGTCCTTGGGAAACCATCAATTTATGTCGGCGAAGTGGTTTCCCCTCCAACGCTGACCTATATCAAGATCAACTCAACGAGATCTGCAATATTTAATATAGACATATGCATCGACAACCGCCCTTTTAAAGTTTTTATAAATAGAAAGGATGAGGGGGTTGGAGATCGCGAATGTGGTGATGTTGGAGAGACCAATGGATTGTGAAGATGTTGCATATGAGCATGGAGTAAATGAAGTGGCTATGAAATAAATTCCATGCTCATTAATGCTTAGAGTGAAATCCATGTGGTATGGTGAAAGTGATAAGGTGAGTGTGGTAAAAAAGGAAAAGAAAAAGGATACACGGACGACTTGGTTCGAAACTAGTACAGCTACCGTTCCCCGGCAACGGCGCCAGAAAGCTTGTTGGGTATTTTAAACGCAAACAGAAAAATCCGCAAGCGCACGGATACTGATGTAGCTTTCACCCGGGAGTATTCCAGAGTATCGATTTTCCACAGGAACGTGAGTGTACTAATTAAGATCCAAGATCGCCCAACAATAACTATATAATTATTTTTGGTGGGAAGAGAGGAAGTTTCCTGAGAGTTCTCTAGTTGATCTAAGAATCAAGAATTACTTCAAGATTATCTATTTCGGGACATCAGAACACTAACCACAGAAAGAGATGAGAAGGGGGCTAGGAAGCTCCGACTACGGTCCTACAAACACCGATCCGAACGAGGTGGAATACGTCGACCGTTAGGGCTGTCACTACCCTAGGGCTACCACAACAATCCGCAGGATTGGGTGCAATTCCAGGTAATTGCAAGACTAAACACCATGTCTAATCTATTAATTACTACTCTAATGTTTCAAAGATCAGAGCACTTGATGCAAGCGGGAATCCAATAAATAACTTGAATGTAAATAAAAGTAATTAAAGAACTCAGGAATTATGAATTGAAGAACCTGGAGAACGATGAAGAACGAACCAGTTGCTGCAAAAGTACAATGTTGAGGAAGATCTGACAGATCCGGCTCCTCCTCCTCCGCTCTCCTCTTCTCTCTCCCTATTTTCTAGATTACAACTAGAACTAACTAGAACTAGAACTAGAGGAACTAGAACTAGAAGAACTAGAGGGATCCTCTCTACTTGGATGAAGAATTGAAACCCTAACTTTGATTCTGTAGAAGAGGTATGATCTCCAGAGGCCAGGGGGCCTTGCTTATATAGTCTTTTCAAATGAATCTAGGCCGTTGGATCAAACCGACATTGATTGAACGGTTATCCTTGATCCTTTAGGTCGGTGGAGCAATATCCCAAAAGAGAGTCCTCATTGGACTCTATGTGAGGGCAGGCGCCCAAGAAAGGAGGGCGGGCGCCCTGTCCCTGAGTCCTCTCGGCTTCCCGTTCGTTCCCGTGGCTTCTGGAGTCTTCTAGATGATAGAAAATTGCGCGGCATGTTAATATCTCTATGTAAACCTGACGTGTGGGCCTTTCTTCCGTATTTCCTGATAACCCCCTGCAGAAATAGACAAACACCAAAACTCGTGGAATTTTGTCAGATAAAACCCTAAGTCTAGGTGTTGGTTGCATATAAGTCCTTTTCCATGATTAGTTGATGGTTAAATGTGAGCATTAAGGACTGTCAACAATCATGTACACAATCACAAGAAAGACCTCGGCAAGAGATGACACAAGATTTTTACCCAGGTTCACTTGCTTCCCGACAAGCTACTCCTCATTGTGGCGATACACCCACTTGATGGATCACGAGCTAATTGGCAATCCAAAGCCAAACCCTCAGCGTTGCCGCACATCCACTCACAAGATGGGGATCCTCCAAGCCACGAGCAATCCACTAGAGTAGCCAATTGCGATCCCCCGCGGGGAAGGCTCAAGAACCCCTCACAAATCACTTGGTGAGGCTCGAAACAATCTCCAATCATGAGCTCAACACCACCGCTGCTCCAAGCCGTCTAGAGTGTCGGGAAACACCTAAGAGTAACATGAAATCCACAGCAAACTCAAGAATCAAGTGCCAGTAAATGCAACTCTCAAAGCAAAGCACTTGAATCTCACTCAATCTCACTAGGACGAGCAATCAAGCAAGGAGATGAGTGGAGGGAGTGTTCTCTAGCTCAATGTATGCCTCAAGTAATCAAATGTGCAAGAGATGGCCTCCCAAAGCCGGCCACCAACTATTTATAAGCCCCCTCAAAGAACTAGCCGTTACTGCTTTCACTGGGCTGAAATCGGGGGCACCGGACGCTACCAAGTGCGCACCGGACGCTCGACCCCTAGCGTCCGGTGCTCAGGGGTTAGCCACGTGTCCTTCTTAAATCTCACGCGTTAGTCTCTAACGGCTACCTGCACAACACTGGACGCTCTGTAGGTCCACACCGGACATGTCTGGTCCTCAACGTACTAAAACTCAGGGAGGTCTGCAAACTTGTAGGGTCACCGAACGTGAACCACCGGACGCACCCTGAGCGTCCGGTGCTCACTGGACTTAAACTCAGAGAGGATCGCCAAAACGCCCGCACACCAGACGCTGAGCACCGTACTCACTCCGGTGCGTCCGGTGCACACTACTTCTTCTGGTCAAGTACACCGGATGCTAAAGGCCAGCGTCCGGTGCCTCCACACAGTGCGTCCGGTGGAGAAACACTCCCGTGACTTCTCCAAATTTCCCATCGGCACAGTAGAAAATATACACTAATTTTTCTCAAAAGCGACGAATCCTAGGAACCCAAACCCCTCTCAATCCTAGGAACTCCACCTCCTTTGCAAATGTTCTAACACGAACAAGTGTCCACCACCAAAGTGCATGTGTGTTAGCTTTTCACAAACATTTTTGCCAAAGGAGTTAAGTTAGCACTTTACTAGATCCTAATGCATATGCTCAAGATGTAGACCTAGTAGCACTTGATTCGAGAGATGACCATGATTTCCCCTCTTGATAGTCGGCTATTTATCCTAAACCCGGTCAATCACTTCTCTACTCATCTTAGACTGGCAAAAGTAAAACCCTATGTTTATACCTTTGCTCCTCGTCTATCACCATGATCTTTACTTCATGCTTCATCCCTTTGTGATCATGTGGCCACCTTTCCATGCCACCATGCACCTTCATCACATGTGTTGCTATGCCTAACTCAAATCACTTAAACATAAGGCATTAGCAACTTGGTGTCATTAATTACCAAAACCAAACTTGGGCTTTCAACAACCACGCAACTGCACAACACTACTACTACACGCATGACTACACCAAGTCACTTCCGCTGTATCCTCATATCCCATAGTGGTATCAGAGCAATTGTTGCTTTGTTATAGATTCGATTGGATACATATAATGATATGTACAGTTTTAGATGAGTCTCTGATCTTGGTTCATGGTCTTGTACTCTTGTCGTGCTAGTATTGTAACGATCTACTCGTACCGGTCGGAATTCCGCCATCTGAGTTAAGTGATACATGTAAACCTAGTCATGATGAGATAGAGATCAATCAAATTGATCTAATTGAACCCTAGGTCAACTACCGGGTGCATATGATGCACGGCAGTAGTAGATGGGATCTAATGTTGGGCGTTGGATTACCAAGAATAGTGTTGTTCGGTAAAACAACCGTAACTTTTGATCCATAACTCGGATTGAGAGGATCTCTAAATGAAAGTCATAGAGAAAAAAATTTTACATCCAATTCTTCATCGTGAAACCATGTTTAGTGAAATTATAATTGTGAAAAGGACTAGAAAAATAGAGTTTTTAGCCCTGCAAGTCTAGACGTCGGAATCCATTAACTCTGTTTTGCAGGGAATCATGACTGGTATAGCCCTGATGTGTATGTGATGCATGTATGTAATAAATTCATGGCTTGCATGTCATGATAATAACAATATGGTTAGATCCACATAGATATTGTCCATTTGATGTAATGGCCTACGTGTCGATCTATGGTGATCCTACCCGTGACTATGTAATTTTAATTCACTGCCTTGCGTTAGTGATAGCTAGTCTTGGTGGACTCATTACTGGAGAATAGCGTACATGGATCATGGATATGGAGATCACCATGATGAACAGATAAATGGAGATGGAGATCCCCAAAGTGATAATAGGCTATACCAAGTCATATCTGTGTTAATGTCATTCTTACTACATTCTACTTTTATATGCAATGATGTTTTTATCTACATGTGCGCGGTAGTGAAGTAGAATGATCCCTCAACAATGTTTAAGTTATATGCTTCCCCAAACCTTGCACTGTCATGTGTCTTGCACAATAGTGGTAGGTCTATGAAATTAGGGTGCCACTAGTTTTCCTTGATAGGCAAGTTCGTATCGGATACTTACTGTAGAAGAGTTGGTTACTTGAACAAGGTCATCCTAACGGTTAGGGACTTTGGAGCATAAGTAGTTGGGCAACACAAGTATAGAGATGTCATCCCAATAACAAGAGTCATATGTGATACGATTAGCAAAAAGTTGCTTACTGATCTACAATGTCTACTAGCGATGATGCTAAAGCTCACTAGTACACTTGCTAGTTATGGATCTTGAATCACTAAGTATCAATTGAGGTATATTGATTTTAGTGGGAGTAGAGTAGATTTAATTTAATATTATTTACTCTATCTTGGATACGTTGTCTTAGTATTTTGCATTACTTTTGTTGTAGATTAATGGTGCCTACCAATTAAACATTTACTTTGCGCTCAATTCTTCAGAAAGATAAGTTAAATGGAACAAACTATGCAGATTGGATCCACAACCTGAGAATTATTCTTAGGGTTGAGAAAAAGGAAGAAATTTTAGACACCCTATTACCAGATGAGCCTACTGATAACACACCTGTTGTAGAGAAAAACACTTACAAGAGAGCATGTGATGCTGATCTTGGAGTGAGTTGCCTTATGCTTGCTTGTATGGAACCAGAACTGCAGATGCAGATTGACAATAATCATGTAGTGTACGATATGATCGTGGCGCTTAATGATATGTTCCAAGCTAAGGCTAGGAATGAAAGGTTCCAAGTCTCAAAGGCTTTATTGAATGCAAGCTAGCAGAGGGCGCAATAGTTGGTCCACATGTAATCAAGATGGTTGGTTATACTCAGAGGTTGGAGAAGCTAGGCTTCCCAATTAGCCAAGAGTTAGCTACTAATTTCATTCTCTCGTCTCTTTCGCCTAGTTATGGAAACTTCATCTCGAACTACCATATGCATGGAGCGGAGAAGGGCTTGAATGAATTGTGTGGCATGCTAAAAATAGCAGAGGCTGACATCAAGAAAAGTGCAGGTAGTATTCAAGTGTTGGCAGTCCAAAACAAGCCTAACTTTAAGAGAAAGAAGGGCAATGCTTAGAAGAAGAAAAAGGGTAAGGCTAAGGATGAGATCCATAAGCCAAACCCACCTACACCCAAGGCTAGACCAGCTGTTGATGCCGAGTGCTTCCACTGTAAGGGGAAAGGTCACTAAAAGAGGAACTGCATGCTGTACTTGGCGTCCTTGAATAAGGATGGTGGTAGTAAAGGTACTCCCGCTGCTCATGCACTTGTTGTTTATGTTACAGATATTTTCCTCACTGACTCTTATATTAATTCTTGGTTATTTGATACTAGATCGGTTGCTCATATTTGGAATATGATGCAGAGAATGATAAGAAGTAGAAGCATGGAAAAAGGAGAAGTTGATTTCTGCATGGGAAATAATGCAAGAGTTGCTGCACTGAGGATGATGCCACTCTACCTACCATCAGGATTTATTTTGGAATTGAATAATTGTTATTTTGTTCCTAGTTTAAGTCAAAACATTGTGTCACCTTCATGTTCGATGAAGGATGGCTATTCATTTGCGAGTAAAGACAATGGTTGTGTGATCTCTAAGAATGACATATTTGTGGCTTTTGCATCCATTATGAATGGACTATTGATGATGCACCTATCTGTAATGTTAGTGCTAAAAGGCCTCGGCTTAATGATTTAAGTCCTACCTATATGTGGCATTGTTGTTTGGGTCATATAAGTGAGAATCGCATAAAGAGGCTCCATGATGATGGGCTTTTAACTTCCTTTGATTTTGAATCATACGAGACATGTGAGTCTTGCTTACTGGGAAAAATGACCAAGACACCTTTCATAGTTTTTCTGAGAGAGCGTCTAACTTATTGGAACTTGTACATACTGATGTATGTGGAAACATGAGCACGATAGCTAGAAGCAAATTCTAATACTTCATAAGTTTTACTAATGATTTTAGTAGATATGGATATGTCTACTTAATGAAACATAAGTGTAAAACATTTGAAAAGTTCAAAGAATTTCAGAATGAAGTAGAGAATCAATGTAGCAAGAAAATTAGGGTTTTGTGATCTGATCATGGAGGCAAATATTTGAGTCATGGATTTAGCAATCATCTAAAGAGTTGTGGAATTGTTCCACAACTTACACCACCTAGGATGCCTCAGAGAAATGGCGTGTCTGAGCGATGTAATTGAACTTTGTTGGACATGGTTCAGTCTATGATGAGCTAGTCGAACCTACCTTTATCGTTTTGGGGATATGCTCTAGAACCAGCTTCTTTCACATTAAATAGGGTACTATCTAAGTCTGTAGTTAAGACACCATATGAGATGTGGACTGGTAAGTGTCCCAGTTTATCTTTTCTGAAAATTTGGGGTTGTGAAGTTTATGTCAAATGACTTATATTAGATAAAACACTCAAATTAGACAAATGCTTTTTCATGGGATACCCAAAGGAGACTTTAGGGTACTATGTCTATAACTGAATAGAGGGCAAAGTGTTTGTTACTAGAAACAACGTTTTCTTAGAGAAAGAGTTTCTTAAAAGGGAGAAAATGGACAAAAGGTTTATCTTGAAGAAGTTCAAAATGAGCCAGTAGGGAATGACTCTACGAGTGATGCTAACATAGCAGAACAAGTTGAGACACCTGTGGTAGTACAAACACCATCACAACCACAAAGATTAGTGAGACTTCGCGAATTACGTGTGGAATTGTTATTTGTAGACAATGATGAACTTGCAAATTATACAAAAGCAATGATGGATCTAGATTCTAAGAAATGGCAAAGTGCCATGAGATCCGAGATAGATTCCATAGAAGACAATCAAGTTTGCAACTTGGTTGATCCGCCTTATGGGGTTAGACCCATAGAGTGCAAATGGATCTATAAAAATAAAAAGGATATGGATGGAATTATTCACATCTATAAAGCTTGACTTGTCACAAAGGGTTTTAGGCAAGTTCAAGGAATTAACTATGACGAGACTTTCTCGCTAGTAGCGATGCTTAAATCTATCCGGATCATTGTAGCAATCGCTGCATATTTTGATTATGAGATATGACAGATGGATGTTAAAACAGCCTTTCTAAATGAAAATTTGGAAGAGGACGTGTACATGATACAACCCGAAGGTTTTGTCGATCCTAATAATGGTAGAAAATATGCAAACTTAAGAAATCTATTTTTGGGTTAAAGCAAGCATCTCAGAGTTAGAATATTTGTTTTTGCTGAAGTAGTCAAAGGATTTGGCTTTTGTCAGAATGAAGAAGAACCTTGTTTACAAGAAGGAAAGTGGGAGTGTTGTTGTATTTCTGATCTTGTATGTGGATGACATATTATTGATTAGGAATGACATTTGTTGCAATCCGTAAAGAGTTTACTGAATAATAGTTTTTCTATGAAGGATTTAGGAGAAGCAGCATACATTTTAGGCATTAAGATCTATAGAGATAGGTCCAAAAGGCTAATAGGATTATGCCAAGATACGTACATATACAAGGTGTTGAAACGGTTCAACATGGAACAATCTAAAAGAGGGTTTTTGCCTATGTCACTACCATGCGTTTTAGCGATAAGCAGTGTCCTTTATTAGATGAAGAGCGCAAACGCATGGGTAAGGTTCCATACGCTTTGGCAATTGGTTCCATCGTGTATGCCATGATATGTACTCGCCTAGATGTCTCATATGCTCTAAGTGTTGCATGAAGGTACTAAACTAAACTAGGTGAAAGTCACTGGAAACATGTTAAAACCATTCTTAAGTACTTGAGAAGGACTAAAGATGTGTTCCTAATCTATGGAGGTGAGGAGGAGCTCATTGTAAATGGTTACACCGATGCTAGCTTTCAAACTAACACAGATGATTCACAATCTCAATCAGATTTTGTGTTCACAATAAATGGTAGTGTAGTAAGCTAGAAAAGTTCCAAACAAGCGATGGTAACCAATTCTACAATAGAGGCCGAGTACATCGCAGCTTCTGAATCTACGAAGAAAGGTGTTTGGATGAGGAGGTTCCTCATTGAACTTGATGTGTTTCAGAATGCGTCGAGCCCATTGAATCTACATTGTGACAACAATGGGGCGATTGCATAGGCTAAGGAGCCTAGGAATCATCAAAAGAACAAACATGTGTTGCGGAAGTTTCACCTTATTCAAGAGTTCGTTAGGCGAGGTGAAATTAAGTTGTGCAAAATATATATGGATTTGAATATTGCAGATCCTTTGACAAAGGCTCTTCCACAGCCTAAGCATCAGGCACACTTGAGGTCTATGGATATTAGATATCTTAGAGATTAAGTCTAGTGCAAGTGGGAGACTGTTGGGTATATGCCCTAGAGGTAATCATAGAGATGATGATATTACGATTGTATCCATGACATATATTATGAGTTCAATGAATATCCATTATATACAAACTTGTATTGATTAATAATTATGTGAAATGTTTGTGAAACTCTTTTACTTATATGGTTATTCTAAAGTTGTCCTTGATCAGAGTTCATGTGAGGACACACATGAATATTAGATTAGCACATGTATTAGTTGATGACTATATTTCATAAGTCATAAACATAGAGATGTCAAACTAATAATGTAGGGACATGTATGACATGGGGCTAGACTGACCTAACGCGAGATGTTCTTATTATCTCTTTATGTATCATATATGTTATATCCTTAGACCTAAGATTGTCATATGTTCTCAAGATGTGAAATGACCTACATAGGGACTATTAAATGTTATTCCGTAATAGGGTAGTTATAAAGGTGGTCTTCGGGTTTATCAGGAAACATGTTGTGAGACATAGATAAGCAAGATGGAACTTGCCTCTCTCTATATGAGAGAGATATCACTAGATCACTCAAGTGATTTGATCAACAAATGCATGGCCGTGTTTGGGT
Source organism: Sorghum bicolor (assembly GCF_000003195.3). Lineage (NCBI taxonomy): Eukaryota > Viridiplantae > Streptophyta > Magnoliopsida > Poales > Poaceae > Sorghum > Sorghum bicolor. The sequence goes on along the minus strand of NC_012873.2, from coordinate 49,629,003 downwards.
TAAGTGTTACCCACGAGTTGGACCAAATATTGTGTGGCAAGGGAATAACATGTATGTGTTTGCAGTGGTTCGTATGATATGATCTTTGCGTGTGTATAGCAGTTGTCATGTCTTGCTAGAGGCTGCTGTCAATGATTGGGCGAGTAAGTACTTGGCCCATGTCTATATGTACGTGAACCCATAGGGTCACAAGCTTAAGGGGCTAGAAGCCTAATTCGGGTTGGACACGAATTAGACAAGGCTTAGGGTTTTCTAATTAGGCCTCCAACTCAGGGCTGATTAGGGGACACCTATATAAGAGAGGTAGGGGCGTGGCTAGGATGAACTCACGCCATTTGCCAGCCACCGCCGCCGTCCACGCCCGCGCCTATTGCTCCTTGTGGACCTAGCAGTCGGGAGGCACGATGCTTCTTCCCTGGACGTGTGGGATACCTCGGAGGTGCTGCATCTGTAGCACAAAGACAAACCGCACAAGAGGGATTGACGTGGTAGACAACCATGCAACTGCACGGCACTGCTACTATACGCACGACTACACCGAGTCGCTTCCACTGCATCTGCGCGTCTAGTGGTAATCCCATGATCTATAGCTAGTAGTTGATCTTGGTTTATGAGGTTAAAATTTTTGTTTTCTAGCTAACATAGCGTCCTCATAATCCCACAAAAGGCTTAAGAACCCCTCACAAATCACTTAGTGAGGCTCGAAACAATCTCTAATCATGAGCTCAACACCTCTGTTGCTCCAAGTCGTCTAGGGTGTCAAGAAACACCCAAGAGTAACAAGAAATTCACAGCAAACTCAAGGATCAAGTGCCACTAGATACAACTCTCAAAGCAATATACTTGAATATCACTCAATCTCACTACGATGAGCAAACAAGCAAGGAGATAAGTGGAGGAGATGTTCTCTAGCTCAAAGTATGCCTCAAGTATTCAGAATGGCAAGAGCGAGCTCCCTGAATATGGCCACCTTCTATTTTAACGTTTCACCCGAGGACTAGCCGTTAGGGGCTAAATCGCAGGCGTCGAACGCTCAGTGTTCGACGCTCGCCTTCCACATGTGTTAGATCGCTGCCACGTGTTCTCAATTAAATGTGACCCATTGATCGCCAACGGTCACTAAAGCGTAACGAACTTTTGGAGCACGCATCAGACGCTAAGCGTCGAACGTGCCACCTCACACTGAACGCTACTCAGGAAGGTTTGAAAAGCTTCGAGCTCGCATCGAACACATCCGACGATGTGGCATCAGACGCATGCTAGCGTCCGATGCACACAATGAGAGTACTCCTTTACTACCGTTTGAGTACGAGACGCACCAACGCAGAGTGGCATGAGGGGTGGATCTGAAGGAACATAAGGGACCAAGAGCATAAACAGTCTAGAGCCTTCGAGATGAGGGTTGAGGGGGTGATTTGAGGGGAGGGCTCTAGTAGGGCGGGGCTGTGCTAGAACTCTCTCTCTCTCTCTCTTAAATTTGGTTTTGAGGGCTTAAGTAGGGATCCTACTAGAATTGCTGTTAGGACGAACAAAAAACTTTGAGCCTGTAAATGTTAAAGTTTTGTTCAATTGTGTAACTTACATAATAAATCATATCAGAGTTGTTTCTTAGTTCCTGAATAAATCATCAATTTTGATAATTCTCCTAAGTCAAACATTTTGACTATATTTATAGAGAAGAGCAACAACTTCCATGAAGCCAAATGAATACATGGTCAAAATATATCTCATGGTATATCAAATGATAAAGATTTGGTGTCGTAAATCTAGTTGCTCTTCCTTATAAAATTCAACTACTTAAAAAAATATTTGACTTAAAATAACTCTAGAATTTTTTTTATGTAGAGATGGAAGGAGCACTAGTAAAATTGAATCACAACATGTAGTAGTAATACTCCCTCCATACTAGAATTACATGATGTTTATGACATGATTGTGCTTACCAAGAAGTTATTAATTAGGAGGTATGTTTTTCTCCTTTGGCTCTATTAAATAGCACTGCGGACAACTCCTATACAGAAATTATGTGTAGCTCAAGTGGCAAGGTGATCACAGCCCGAGGTTGGCAGTCTCAGGTTTGAGTCCTAGTGCTTGCTGCTTTTTTTAAATGGTCGCTCAAATTTTGCCTTGACCAATGCTGAATGGCCAAGGAAGAAACGAGGCGTTCCGCATTAAACTTCGTACAATGGTAGAATGGTTCGTGAGAGTCCAGAACTGGCGAGGGGCATTCACGTCCAAAATCATCCCGTGAGCCCAGGACGACATGCTTTGTGAAAATAGTGATGGAGGCTAGAACGACATATAATTGAGGTCCGGAGGGAGTACTATTACAGTGGAGCCGATTATAGTCCATTTAGCCTTAAATTTACGTCACTGATCAATCGTGAAGATGGTCGGCGGCTCAGCCTCCTAGGCTCGATCGGCGATTCAGGTCTCAACGATCCAGTTGAATGAATGGCAGACTTGAATTTGGTAGGGGCAGCGCCGAGCATGGAGTGTTTCTGGCTTTTGATGACGGGAGAGGAGCCGCGACCGCGAGCGAACCAACGACGGATCGGCACGGTTGGCACTCGGCCCATCCCAAGGCACGGTGCCACACCTGGGCCTACCACCCTACGAAGCTTGACGGGCCACAATATTGCTGGGCCTCCAATTCCAGTGAAGAAACATACATGTAATGTGTGGTCATGGGCCCTCCAGCGACTCGATCCTTAGACGGTCACACCGTCGGTCCAGACCCTAGCTAATAAATTTGTTGCAATTATTACCATTATTGGCACTAATAGTTGCTCAACTTTTGCCCAAAAAAAGATACTAGTAGTTGCTCAGCTAGAATATTAGATACACAAATAAGAGAAGTTAATGCATAAATTCACGACCTAAGGCTAATCAGAGTGAATTTCGCGTTTCAAATTTTTTTTGATGTACTCTTTTCTGTTTTTTTTTTCTTCTTCCAAACACAGGGTAGACTGAGATACTCCCTTATGACCAGCTTTTGAGACTTCAACCCGCTGAATGAACCGAAAATGATTCACGAAACAATAGCACCCATGACAAGTTTTAGCTTAGGTGGACATGATTCACAATGAGCAACCTAAAATATGAAGCTATCCTCGGTTCTCCTTTTTCTCGTTTTCTAATATAGCAGTAACCATACATATTCAAGGAGAGAGAATTATTTTCTTAGCCCCAAAAAAAGTTTGGACTTAAAAGCGCTAAGTCAATAGTGAAATAATGATTTTGCCCCTGAGTGAAAAAATAAATCATTGTAGAGTTTAGTTTGTACGTACTTTTCACATGGTTTAAGGTTACCATAGTTGCATAAAACAAGAAATACATTATTTTTAAACTCGGAAGCAGTACATTGACTATATTTGCACAAGTCATTCAAATAAATAGCAAGATACATAGATACATCACAATTGGATTACCTTAATTAACAGATGTTGAAATATGGCAGCAATGACTTTAGACAAGTAAAAAAATGGAACAATTGGAAAAAAAATCAGAATTAGGAAAAGTACAATTTTTATGGTCTAGAGTTACAGTTATTATGCTTTCTCTTTTTCTTAGGCCCTGTTTCATCCACACTGATAAATTTTATCACATATCATATCGAATATTTGGACACATGTATGAAGTATTAAATATAGACTATTTACGAAACTAAAAACATAGCTAGAGAATAATTTGCGAGGCAAATATTTTGAGTCTAATTAGTCATCGTCACATCGAATCTTGCGGCAAACATGCTTAGAGCATTAAATATAGATAAAAAATAACTAATTGCATAGTTTACATGTAATTTGCGAGACGAATCTTTTGAGCTCAGTTAGTCTATGAATGGACAATAATTATCAAATACAAACAAAAGTGCTACAGTGTCAAAATCCAAAAAAGTTTTTGGATCTAATTTAACACTCAAAAATTTGCTTTTGAATTAATAGGATTTGATTGGATTTATTTAAGTATTTTGTGGGCATTTAATCTAGTAAATAAAATAAATTTTGTCGAAATTAAAATTTATTATAAGTTTAGTAAACTTGATTATGCATTCATGCTGAAATATATTTTATTTTGTGATGATTGCTTTTGGTTTGCATTTTTTTCTGTCCTCAAAATCCTTTTGAAAAAGGCTTTGGAAAAACAAAACATAAAAGAAATTAGAAATAAGGAAAAAAAAAGAGAAAGCCCCCTGGTGACGAATCGGCCCAGCCTTCCCCTCTCCCCCGCCCCTCGCTCGGCCCACTCTCTCTCTCCGGACCCAACTGCGTGCGGCCTGCTTCCCTTCAGTCTCTTCTCCCACCGCTGACAGCACAGGCCCGCGTGGCAGCGACCTCATCTTCTTCCTCCCGTGACCGGCTGGGACACTCTTCCCCGAAGCAATCCAATCCCGCAAAGCACGAGATTTCTTGCTTGTGGCGCCAATCGACGCCCTATAAAACTCTCTCTCCACCTCGCAACTCTTTTTTCGCATCCAGGACACCCTAACCGAGCCCTAGACCCGTGTTTCATCGAATTTGGATCTCGCCGAGTGCTCCCTCGCCTACTCGTGTGGCCGACCCCTTTCCGAGCCTTCTCGGGTTGCGTTAAGGGTGCACGTGAGATCACCATGTCTTCCTCCATCTTCCCGTGTCCTTGGCTTGGTATTTGGAGCACGATTTCGCAAAAACAAAGGTCACTAGTGAGCTCCAAGGCGGCGTTAATGGCGCCACCGCGCCGGAAGCCGACTCCGGCGGCCGGCCGCCGCCTGGATCCTTCCCTGCCGGATCTCAGCCGTTGGATCGGCCGTGGGCGGTTAGGATTAGAAGATACCCCTTCGGGGTGTATTCTTCTTAAAGAGTCCCTGAATTTCTTCGTTTTCAACCCGCTGTCCTTGGCGCCAAAGAATGAATACGTTTTTCGAGTTCAAAGGCGTATTTCTGGCCGGGTTGATTGAAATACGTTTTCAATATTTACAAGTTTGCCACTGAAACTGTTTTGCTCATAAAATGCTCATTTTAATTCCGTTTTGATCCATTCAAATTGCGTTAGGTTCGTAATCATGAGCTCTACGTGTTAGTATTAGTGTATTTTCAGTTTATAACTTTTTAATTTCGTGATGCTATTTAATTAATTATTATTCTATAGGAAATCTTAGAAAATTCATATCTTCTACGTTTTAATTCCGATTTTCGTGAACCTTACGTTTATGTGATCGTAGCGCTGCGTAGAATATTTTGATAAACTTTTATATTTGTTTTACCACTGTTTGGTGTATTGTTCTAATTATAGCTTGTTTGTTTTGTGTATGATTGTCCATTGAAATGCGTGTTGTTGATTGATGTTTGGGATTAGACCGTGAGCCGAACGTTGGTGAGCAAGACCAAGATTTTGAAGACCAGCAGCAGGCTCAGGAGGGCTTTCATCAAGGCAAGTATAACTTGGGACTATCCTCGTTACCTATACACAATTAATACAATATTTATCATATGCTTGTGTCCACCTTGATGACCTTAGCAAAATCATATATGATTGTTGTTGACGGTCCTTAAGTATCAAATTTAATTATCAAATAAATAAAGAAAAGGATCCAAATGAAATCAAGATCTAGACTTAGGGTTTTATCTGACAGAATTCCACGAGTTTTGGTGTTTGTCTATTTCTGCAGGGGGTTATCAGGAAATACGGAAGAAAGGCCCACATGTCAGGATTACGTAAAGATATTAACGTGCTGCGCAATTATCTTACATCTAGAAGACTCCAGAAGCCACGAGACCGAAGCGGAGGTGAAACGGGGCCAGAGGCAGGGCGCCCGCCCTGTCCTACTGGGCGCCCGCCCCCTGTCCAAGTCCAATCAGGACTCTGCTTTGCGGGAAGTCTCCACCGACCTAAAGGATGAATCTAAACCATACAATCTATGTCGGTTTGATCCAAGGGCCCATATTCACTTGAAGGGACTATAAAACCAGACCCCCTGGCCCCTGGAGGAGAGAGCCTCTCAACCCTAATTCATTGTTCCATCAAGGGAGAAGAAGCCTCTGATCAAGATTAGAGCCACCACATCAATTAGATATCTAGATTAGCATAGCTACATAGGATTAGAACTAGAAGGAGTCAATCTTCGATTGGTTTCCGGATCTGTCAAGAGGATTCTTGGTAATTCTCTAATTGTGCCTCTAATTGCTTTCTAATTATCTTTGTTCTTCAATATTATGAATATGACTTTGTTCTACTTCAATATATTGCTTATGACTTTGCTCTACTTGCTTATATTCAAGATTATATTGTTCTTAGTTTATCATAGTTATATACTTGGCTTAGTTAGATTGGATCTATATACATGCTTAGGATCGTATAGCGTTTATCCATCGGATCCATGGGTAAATGATAGATATTGTGTAGGCGTGGTGCTTATACCGTATTTATCTGCGATTGTACCCAATATGCCAGATCGTGGGGTGGTTCGTGATAGTGACAGCTTCATTGATTCTTATATAGTCCCCCTCTCGTGTATTGGGCTGGCAGAGCAACATTATTACAGGGGAGTGATTGCTATGTTTCTCATATTCCTTGCTAATATCACTATGCATGGGCGTAGTCTTGTCTCCCAATGATTGCTAAGTATGCTTGCACTAACTATGATAATGCTAGACTATATAGTTAAGAATAACTTAGGGAATATTCTTGTAGTTCGTTCTAATACCATGCTAATGACTTTCTAGAATATCTAATTGAGGTGCTTATCATATTTATTATGTGGCTAGATCAGATTAGTTATCCTTGTCACTATTATTATTTCATATATCTTTTATGTGACACTTATCCCTATATGATGAGTTAGATATAATGTTCTCAATTATACATGCAATGATAGATGCTCAATCTCATATTCTATTCTGTAATCATTAGTGATGATTGCTAATCCCTTCCCAGTGGTAAAAATATAAATAACGATACCTGGAATACTTCCCGGTTAAAATGCTGCATCGGTATTAATCTGTGCGCTTGCAGATCCCATTCATTATTTATTTAGAAGAGCAATTGCATATTTCAATACCGCGTCTCTCATATCATGCTGGGGATGACAACTTGGCTTAAGTGGTGTGAGGGATAGGTTTGGCATTTTTGGCACCGTTGCTAGATTTAGAACTTAGTCTACTTTTAGTAATAATGTTAAGAATACCCAACAAGCATTTTTGGCGCCATTGCCGCGGAAGGTTGATTACTAATCAGGAATGGAATAAAAGATTTTGAGTTATCATTCGCATCACTAATATGATTGAGCTTATCTATTCTCTCATACAGTTTTACCCCGATATTTTTCTATTTTATCTTATGCAGGGGAATGTATGAATAGAAGACATCTTCCAGGGAATTTTGTTGACGATCCTGAAGCATTATTCAAGAAGACGAGAGCCAAGCTAAAGAAATCATCAACACTTCACGAAGAAGCTTCATCCAATCAAGAAGATCACCGGAACTTGTCTTCAGAGTTCGAAGCCATGGCGAACAAATCGATCCGTGAGTTCTCAGCTCCCACTACGGACAACATCCGCACTGGACCTGCTGCAGAGATCGATGGCAACTTTGAGCTCAAGCCTGGACTTATCAACATGGTGCAATCCAACCAGTTCTGTGGGAAGGCACACGAAGATGCTAGTGCTCATTTACAACACTTCCTGGAGATTTGCAACACATTCACCATAGTAGGAGTTTCCAAAGACGCTATACTACTTCACCTCTTCCCATTCTCACTGTTAGGAAGAGCGAAGCAGTGGTTCTACGCTACAAAGGAGAAGAATACTACATGGGCACTCTGCTCAACAAACTTCCTGGCTAAGTTCTTTCCCATGGGCAAGACCAATGCTCTCCGTGGCAAGATTACAAGTTTTCAGCAACAAAATGATGAATCTGTTCCAGAAACATGGGAGCGCTTTCAAGACTACATCCTAGAATGTCCCCATCATGGAATGGAGAGTTGGCTATTGATGCAGACATTCTATCATGGGCTCAGCAACAGTGCCCGAGAGACCATGGATGCTGCAGCTGGAGGAGCATTCTTATCACTTACTGTACCACAAGCCACAGCTCTTGTGGAGAAGATGGCGTCCAACCAAAGCTGGAATGAAGAAAGGACCCAGACACGCAAGAGAGGTGGAGGTATGCATCAGCTGAAGGAGGTAGACATGCTGTCTGCAAAGCTAGACCTACTCATGAAAAAGCTCGACGATAGAGCTAGAGACAAGAAAGAAGTTATGCACATCTATGACTCTCACATGACTTGTGAGGAGTGTGGAGACACTGGACACTCAGGCAACCACTGCCCTGAGATGCTTGAGGATGTGAACTACATCAACAATAACAACAACAACTACTACAACCGTCCTCAACAAAATCAAGGTTGGAATCAACAGAGGCCTAACTACTCAGGTAATTATCAAGGTAACAATTCTTACAACAATAATAATAATTTTCCACCTTTGAGAGAGTTAGTGTCTAATCAAGGAAAGCTAATGGATAACCTATCTAAGAAATTGGCATCTAATGATAAAATGCTAGAAAATATAAATAATAGAATGGATAATTTTTCTACTGCCATCAAGAATCAAATTAGCTTTAATAAAATGATTGAATCTCAGTTAAATCAAATAGCTGTTGTTGTTCCTACTACTAACCCCGGTATACCATCACAACCGGAAGGATTAGAATCTGCAAATCTTGTAGACATGTTTGATGCAGGTAATTGGAGTAACCCCGTCACTGAATTTTCTACTGACCTTCTACCGGTCAAGAGAGGCGATCCAGGACGCCCCGTCATCCCGATCTCCATCGGCATGGTGGACTTCCCAGAAGCACTCTGTGACTTTGGCTCCAGTGTCAACATTATACCCAGGGTACTCTATGAGAAATTCTTTACATATCCTTTATTAGAGACAACCATGTGTTTGCAGTTTGCAGATCAGACGATAACTTTTCCAAAAGGAATAGTGAGGAACCTTTGTGTCCGAGTTGGTACCTTGTATGCACCAGCAGACTTCGTAGTAGTAGAGACCGGAAATGATGAGAGCACCTATCATCTTAGGGAGGCCATTCTTGAACACCACGGGAGCTATCATCTACGCTAGTGCTGCCAAGATCAGTTTCTACGTCAAAGGGAAGAAGGAAACATTTTTCTTCAAGAACAAGACTACACAAATTCCAAATCAATCCAGACGTGAATCAAGAAAGAGGACCAACAGGAGGAACAGGAACAAGCAAGTGTGGACCGAGTCAGCTAAGATGGTCACTGTAGTCCATGGAGGCCAAGATCACCTACTGAAGTCACCGTTTTTGACCAAGAAGGACGACCCAGGAATGCCAAGCATTTACTGCTCCATAAATGGATACAACTTCTACAAGACGATTTGCGACACCGGATCAGGCGTCAACATAATGGCCGCAGTCACCTATCGGCTCTTGTTCGGGACCATGCCACTAAGACCAACATACATTCAGCTCCAGATGGCAAATCAGACATTTCGAGAAGTTCAAGGAATAGTATCTGATGTCCCAGTCAAAATAGACGATCACTTTGTCTACACAGACTTTCAAGTTGTTGACATGGGAGAAGACGAGTATGATCCACCCATCATCCTTGGAAGGCCGTTCCTCAGCACCGTTAAAGCAATTATCTACATTGGAACCGGAGAAGTCCATATGCACTTCCCCTCAGAGAAGGTACGCCGTTATTTTACTGACCCTAACTATATCATTGAAGAATCTAAGCAGGTCAGAAAGAGACGCAACCGCAACCAGAGGAGGCAGATCATTAAGGACGGATGGGCAGACTATGAAGGAGAAGTTGTAAGGTCAGAAGACGTAGAGTTTAAACAGAATTATCCAGAGGAGATTGAAGCACCGAGTCAGGTATGGAAAATGAAGATAACTATAAAAGAAGAGGAGGCGCTGCCGGAAGTACTGACTTCGCCACCCAACGAACCTCAGGACGATTAAGAAATTGGAGAGTCCCGTTCGGAGGACTTAAAAACACCGAACGCCTTGCCAAGAGGTAAACTTGGTAGTTATCCTTTCCCTTTCAATTATTTCAATTATTTCAAATAGTTTACTTAGTTAAACATGCTCATGCTGTCTTAAAAAGAAAATAAAAATATGAAAAAACAGTAAGCCCCATGTGAGTATACAAGTGGCATAAAACCCATACGTACATTCACTGTGGTGGCATAAAAATAAAATAAATATTTTTCTGCTTCATAAAATAAAAATATAAAAATAGGGAGTAATAATTATTAAGGAGTCTCAAGATGATGAAGGCTATATATTTATGCTAACACTTAATTAGTTCCACAAGCTTTGTTGTCTATTTGAGCTCCACAGAATTTAAGAATCAAGAAGACTAGCAGACGGAGGACATTCTAATCGCTGTCAGAATGCTGCTGACTTTCAAATACACCTCTGCCACCTGCTAGCTACATCAAGAGAAATTACGTCAAAATTCAGCTTGGGGGAGAGCACCCCCATTTACCTCGATAAGTATTTCTATCTATCTTTATACTTATATTATTTTAGAATATTAAAATACACATAAACTATGGAAAAACCAAATAAAGATTTTATGCTTATATATGTCTTTTGCTTAGTGTGTTTAATAAATAAATAAAGTGGCTATGCTAATCTGTATCTAAATAAAACTTAAGCATGGATATGATGAAAAGTTGCTCTGCCTAATTTGCAAATTTTAAGTTCTCTCTCAAGTTTAGATATAACTGTTATAATTTAAAGCTTGCTCTAGACCTAAACTTATGGGATAAAAACTTGATCTGAAGTCTAAGTTGTTAACGGATACGATATGGGAAGGCTGAGCTGCTGTTTATCTGTTCCTAGAGATGCTAGAATTCTGGAGAATTTTATCTTTGAAAATCTTTAAAATGTTGCATGATGAGTTCCTGTATGATGAGAGCTTGAATTCCTACCACAGCCATATATACATGCTTGCTAGACTTTGAGCCACACATTTATTATTTACTGCTTATGAGCATTGAGTGTGGTCAAGCTGTGTAGACCCTTAGGAGCTTGTCATGTGGTTAAATCAAGATTTCACTTGCACGTTCACTCATATATGGTACTTCTATTCCGGAAGTACCATCCACATATATCCACCCATTCCATCTCCAGAATCACCCAAAAAAATTCTACTCCTAATCTGGGAGAGAATAACCAAAAATATTTTCTGTTTTCCCTTGTGAAATAAATGCTCAAGTTATCTTGTTACTACCACTTGCTATATTATCTCAAGAGATGAGTGCTCTAAAAAAAAGAGAGAGAGAAAATAATACGAGGAAATAAAAAGGAGCAAGTGCTCGGAACCTCGAAAGAAAAGAAAAAGTGAGACGAGAGGTAAAAATGGACAAGTGTCCGACAGTAGAATTAGGGGTACAAGATACCCACCTGAGAGGAAAGAAAAAAGAAGAGCATCTCATTCTCCTCATAAAGTTTCAAAAAGCAAGGAAGGTATGTAACCCCTCAAAAGAGCAAAGTAGAATTAGACTTCCACCACCATTGTTTCCACCATTGTTATCGCCATCATCACCATACATCATTCATTCGCCACACATGCACATCTTGATTTGGCTTATTGATTTGTTTCTTTGGATCCATGGTTTGACTATGCAATAAATGTCTTGTAAGTATGTATACTTTATCTCCCACCTATGAGCTCCAGATATTAAAGCCTTATTAGAGTAGGGTGAGAGAGAAGGCAATGTCATTATGCCTCATACCACAAATACCACATATCTTGAGAGAAGGCATATACCATCAATGCCTTGGTAAGGATCCAAAAATACCACAAAAGAGAGACCTGAGAGAATCATACAAGCAATCTCTGAGTTTTATTTAAAAATCTGCAAAAACCCCAGAGCTATAGCTGATCAAGAATAAGAGACATGGCACTTGGCTAGACTGTTCTATCTTTTAACCACTCAAGACAGAAGTGACAGTTACAAGTCCCATGGTGTAGGTAAAGTAAGTAAGTTTTAAGTCTTGACAGTTTACTCTAACTCAGAGATAAGATCTTATTTAAAAGCATGTGTACCGTCAATTTTTAAATATATTGCAACTACTTATGATCCATAGCTGAATCTATCCTTGCTCAGGGACGAGCAAGAGGTAAGCTTGGGGGAGTTTGTTGAAGGTCCTTAAGTATCAAATTTAATTATCAAATAAATAAAGAAAAGGATCCAAATGAAATCAAGATCTAGACTTAGGGTTTTATCTGACAGAATTCCACGAGTTTTGGTGTTTGTCTATTTCTGCAGGCGGTTATCAGGAAATACGGAAGAAAGGCCCACATGTCAGGATTACGTAAAGATATTAACGTGCTGCGCAATTATCTTACATCTAGAAGACTCCAGAAGCCACGAGACCGAAGCGGAGGCGAAACGGGGCCACAGGCAGGGCGCCCGCCCTGTCCTACTGGGCGCCCGCCCCCTGTCCAAGTGCAATCAGGACTCTGCTTTGCGGGAAGTCTCCACCGACCTAAAGGATGAATCTAAACCATACAATCTATGTCGGTTTGATCCAAGGGCCCATATTCACTTGAAGGGACTATAAAACCAGACCCCCTAGCCCCTGGAGGAGAGAGCCTCTCAACCCTAATTCATTGTTCCATCAAGGGAGAAGAAGCCTCTGATCAAGATTAGAGCCACCACATCAATTAGATATCTAGATTAGCATAGCTACATAGGATTAGAACTAGAAGGAGTCAATCTTCGATTGGTTTCCGGATCTGTCAAGAGGATTCTTGGTAATTCTCTAATTGTGCTTCTAATTGCTTTCTAATTATCTTTGTTCTTCAATATTATGAATATGACTTTGTTCTACTTCAATATATTGCTTATGACTTTGCTCTACTTGCTTATATTCAAGATTATATTGTTCTCAGTTTATCATAGTTATATACTTGGCTTAGTTAGATTGGATCTATATACATGCTTAGGATCGTATAGCGTTTATCCATCGGATCTATGGGTAAATGATAGATATTGTGTAGGCGTGGTGCTTATACCGTATTTATCTGCGATTGTACCCAATATGCCAGATCGTGGGGTGGTTCGTGATAGTGACAGCTTCATTGATTCTTATATAGTCCCCCTCTCATGTATTGGGCTGGCAGAGCAACATTATTACAGGGGAGTGATTGCTATGTTTCTCATATTCCTTGCTAATATCACTATGCATGGGCGTAGTCTTGTCTCACAATGATTGCTAAGTATGCTTGCACTAACTATGATAATGCTAGACTATATAGTTAAGAATAACTTAGGGAATATTCTTGTAGTTCGTTCTAATACCATGCTAATGACTTTCTAGAATATCTAATTGAGGTGCTTATCATATTTATTATGTGGCTAGATCAGATTAGTTATCCTTGTCACTATTATTATTTCATATATCTTTTATGTGACACTTATCCCTGTATGATGAGTTAGATATAATGTTCTCAATTATACATGCAATGATAGATGCTCAATCTCATATTCTATTCTATAATCATTAGTGATGATTGCTAATCCCTTCCCAGTGGTAAAAATATAAATAACGATACCTGGAATACTTCCCGGTTAAAATGCTGCATCGGTATTAATCTGTGCGCTTGCAGATCCCATTCATTATTTATTTAGAAGAGCAATTGCATATTTCAATACCACGTCTCTCATATCATGCTGGGGATGACAACTTAGCTTAAGTGGTGTGAGGGATAGGTTTTGCATTTTTGGCACCGTTGCTAGATTTAGAACTTAGTCTACTTTTAGTAATGATGTTAAGAATACCCAACAATTGTTATCCTGAATTCTTTGATTACCTATTTGGATATGCATTTGGGTAGTTGTTGCTAGTGCTTGATTAATAATCCATGATCTTGTAACATGAATATTTGGATATACAATAAACATTAAAATGAGCTTTCTAGCAACTTGAACATAAAGGGTGGAAAGAACTCTAGCTTTTGCTAGATTGATCTTGACCCTCCATAATGACTTATCCCTTGGCAAAAGCTGGGACAACTCGTACAACCATGAGGGCTGCATGGCTCTGGTTTTAGCTCAGTATGAGGACCTTTTTCTAGCTTGTTAGCGGTTACCTTAAATGGCGTAAGAATGGCTAGACACGTTGGGTATAGTGTGGCCTCTGTCCATGTGTATAGGCTGCGGGTTATGTGCCATGGAAAGAAGGCTCTATATCTGCCTGCCGAGTGAATCTAATGGCCCTAACTTGTTAGACGAAACCTTTGAAAGGCTTCATAGTGATCCGTGCCGACCTCCCTAGGAAGGGGGTTAAGAGACTTGCAACCTCGGACGAAACCCCAGGTTTGTTGATGTAAAACTGATCTGCAAACACAAAGGGCTAATACCTGATTTAAACGTTAAGGCGTGCCAGCCGATTTTACCTTACAATCGACAAAGGTGGTAACTCAATCACTTTGGTCCCAACAACAGCGATGCGCCCGGATGTCACGGCCAAGAGATGATCACGTGGAACTTGAGAACACGCCGAGCTTAAGTCAACGAATTCCTAAGAACTCGTAATAAAAAGAAAATATGACGAAGTCGTCGAAAAAGTAGATGCTGGAATATGAGTAAAAACTTATGTTTGATTGATTGATGGATATGATTTACAAGGCTCTAGGGTCTACTTTTATACCCTGCTCAAAGAGCTACAATCAGACACGACTAGGACTCGAATTCCAAATTAAACAAAATCCGTATACAAAATGAATTTAAATAACTAAGGAAAACACAAAACTACCCCCTTGTAACCGACCGGAACACCGCCACAGATCGATCGGCAATCTCCACGCTTTCCTTCAGAGTCATCGGCAGCCTTCCTGTTATGGCTATCGGCAAACACCGATATTGATCATCAGTAAGAACACGTCACCACCCTTGGACTTAGTCATATTCAATCGTCTCTTCATCGGCAACTATCTGAAAGCCCTAGTTTGGTTTTGGATAATTGATGAAACCCTAGTACTAACCTCTATACTAAGTGTGTGTAGACTTAATGAGGTTGGTACATGCCAAGTAATGGAGCAAGAGATGATCATGGTGATGATGATGATGACCACAAGATGATCAAGTGCTCAACTTTGAAAAGAAGAAAGAGAAAAACAAAACCCTATGGAGATCAAGGCAAAGGTATTGCTTAGGGTTTTGGTTTTGGTGATCGAGACACCATAGAGGGTGTGATCACATTTAGGATAGATAGCCGTACTATAAAGAGGGGAATTCTTTGGCTAAGCGGTTATCAAGTGCCACTAGGTGCCATTGTTCATGTGCATGCATTTAGAACCTAGTGAGCTGACTTAACTCCTTCAAAGAAAATGTTTGTGAAAATGCTAACACACGTGCACTTGTTGGTTTACACATTGTGGTGTTGGCACACTTTGAGAAGGAGGTGGAGTTTGAAGGTTAGAGAGAGGATGGGTTCCTCTCTCCCTCCCGCCGGTGGAATTCGGCGCTTTTCGAGAAAATGAAGTGCATCTTTTCTATTGCGCCGGTGGGAAATTTTTTGGAGAAGTCGCAGACCGGATGCTGGCTCAGAGGCACCGGACGCTGTTTCTGAGCGTCCGGTGCAGACAGTGTCTAGCCCAGCTAGGGTAAGGCACCGGACGCTGGCTTGAGCGTCCGGTGGTACGCGTCCGGTGTCCGCGCGTTTTGCAACCCTCTCTGGGTGTGAGTCCGGTGAGCACCGGACGCTAAGGGTGCGTCCGGTGGCTTGCGTCCGGTGACCCTGCAAGTTTGCAGAGCTCTCTGCGCATGAGTCCGGTGTGCACCGGACGCATTTGGTGCTAACTTGCTCAGCGTCTGGTGCTCTGCAGGTTACCGTTATACTCTGACACGCGGCTGACGTTGGAGCACCGGACGCTGGTGTTGAGCGTCCGGTGCCCCTTTAAGAGCGTTCGGTGACCCCGTATTTCGCCCAGTGAAAGAGCCAACGGCTCTATTTGTTTGAGGGGCTATAAATACGTGTTTGGCCGGCTTGGGGCTCTCTCTCTTGGCATTCTAACATACTTGACATCCTTGTGAGCCTAAGTAAACACCTCCCACTCATCTCCTTCATAGATTAAACATCTTTGTGAGATTGGGAGTGATTCCAAGTGCATTTGCTTGAGTGATTGCATCTAGTGGCACTTGGGGATCGATTTGGCTGTGGTTTTCTTGTTACTCTTGGTGGTTGCCGCCACCTAGACGGCTTGGAGCAGCGGAGGAGCATTGGCACGAGTTGGTGATTGTTCGTGGCCATCTCCCGATGATTGTGAGGGGTCTTGTACTTTCCCCGGCGGAGAGCCGAAAGGTAACTCTAGTGGATTGCTCGTGTCATTGAGTTACCTCACTTGTGGGTAGGTTCTTGTGGTGTCCTAGTGAGGACGAGGTTCGTGCTACACCTCTTAGCCACCGAACCACCAAGTGTTGGTCGACACAACGGGGATGTAGCGTGTCGGCAAGCACGTGAACCTCGGGAGAAAAATTGGTGTCTCAATTGTGTTTGATTGGCATTCTCCCGGTGATTGGACTTCATATTATTGATTGGTTCATCCCCTCTACGCGGCGGTTTAAAGTTCAAACCATCTCTTTTACATTTCCGCAAACTAGAGTAGCTTACTTACTTGTATAGAAACTTTAGGTAGCTTTCTAGTGTAAGTAGTGACATAGCTCTTGTGTGCCTAGTGATTATATCAACTAGAATTGTTGGATAGGTGGCTTGCAAACACCCTATTAGAGCTAGAGCAAAAAGCTTCGCTTTGTTATTTACTAACCTCTTGCTCTAGTGAGTTTCTAGATTTTTTAAATAGGCTATTCACCCCCCTCTAGCCATATTAGGACCTTTCACTATCCTTATCGGCAACTCTTCTGCGGACTAGTTACCGTTGCTCCACCTACCGATCCATACTCTATTGGTCCCTGGGTACGTGTCCAAAAACGGTGTCAACACATGCCCCCCAATTTCGGAGTATAAAATCATTAATGCTCCAAAATTCTCTGCAGTAATGATGCCTTTCCGCAATTAATTCACCCTATTTGGTAACCGACCGCTTAAATCTGAACAACCTTGACCCGATTCTCCTGCAGATTCCTCGAATTCCTCAACCTTCCGAACCGGATCTCTCCACTTTATGCGCCCATCGGCAACATTACCGTTAGAGAAAACTGCCGATGGACCGACCAGGAGATCTTGTACACTGTAATATCTCCAAAATCATGACCGCCTGCTGTCAAATCATCTGCACAATCCCTTAATTACCGTGCGAACAGTTACCATATCCACCTGAGCACCCTCGGATTTCACGGATGCGGCAAAGAGATAAGTCGGATTTGCCCCTGCCTGTTTTGTCCTATAAATCCTTCCTTCTCGGGTACTCCTTCTCCACCTTGTCATTCTTCAACCAAAAATCTACCTTCCTTGGCGGCGGCATCACCCAAAGACTCCACGGACTTCAACAAAGGCCTTTCTTCACCAACCCCCAAATCTTCGATCTTCTTCCCTGCGAGGAGATGGCCATCAACTTCATCGTTCCTAAGGTCAGCGTACTGCCCTTTCTTCTGCACTTTTACTGTACCCTGTTCATCCGCAATCTGCCTTACCGAATCTTTTTCTTTTTGTTCTTCTTTTCATTCCCAAAAATTTCTAGGATTTGGCCGATAAGATCGTTATTCCTACCGATCAACCCCATCTCCAATGCCTTGGTCCACTAGGAAACTTGGATCCCACCGATCTTATAAACGTAGAGACAAACAGAATCCCTTTTAGAGCTGAGAATTTTTCTCTAGATCTATGGAAAGATGCCTTCCGTTCCTGGCCCAGTCCTACCAAGGGATGGAAGGATTGGTTCCTGAGAGTCAGTAACTCAAATGAGGTCCAATAGGGTGAACGGAAATTAGATCAGTGCATTAGATTATCTCTTGCCGATATGGAGAGAAATGAGTCACTACTAATAGCCGCCTCATACTTTTGGTCAGACACACTCAATGCTTTTGTGTTTGGCCATGGCCCTGCTTCTCCTACACTTGCCGATGTACTTATGCTCACCGGCTTAGATATATCCACTGCCGATACCACCCACCTGTTCGACACCAAACCCAGTGCTAAGGTGGAAACTCGTGCTATCGGCGGTTGGTCAGGATACATCCAGAAGTACCGAAGAACAGGTCCTGTCAATGCAAAGGAACAGACCACTTTTCTGAATATGTGGCTGGATAAATTCGTATTCTGTGGCCAATCGGCAGGACCAACTTCTGTTTACTTGTCGGCAGCAGAAAGGTTAGCCAATGGTGGCCGATTTCCTCTCGGCCAATACCTACTTGGCTCTGCTTACCACCTCCTCCACCAGGTAGCCAAGAAACTATAGCTTGGTCAACCCATCGGCAACTTAGGGGGTCCCTGGTGGTTCATCAATATGTGGCTTAGTCTCCACATGCATAAGCACCTTGAATTCGACCTCTTTGCACAGCGCTTCCCTAGGGATATAGCCGAGGATTATGAACTGGGTGAAGAAGAATCGGCAACTCGTTCCCCTCTGAACTTTGGCGAAGCTACCATAGTTTTGCCTGGCACAGCTGGTAACGCAGACCAACTTAGTCGATTCTTCCAAACTCTGTATGAGAGTCTGACCAGAGAACAGCGGGCATGGATGCCTTATGAAGATCCAGACACCAGATTCCCCCTGACTTTCCACCCCTTCAACGATGCTGTCAACATGGACCGTGAGGTGATGATGGCAATTATCACTCCAAGAGCCATACCGGTGAACTTGTTTGGTAGTGGGAAAGCTTCTAATCTGACTTATGAGTTTTACAATCCATCGGCATTAGCTCATCAACTGGCTTTCGGCCAACTGCCGATTGCACTTTGCTACGTCGATGTGATAAAACCGAGGGAGACCATCACTAGCCATCTGGAATGGATCAGAATAGCTCAACTTCCACCAAACGCCAACATAGACGTCGATCTATCGACTTGGATCCCAGCCCTCTTCATTACTCAGTCATACAAATAGTGGTGGGAAGAATGGAAGGACCACCTGTTCTGCAGATCGGCTCTCACATACCGTGGCATGCTCGACCCCCAACACAAAGTCCCTGACAATGCTGTAAGTACTTTTAAACCGATGCTTCAATCCTTTCACTCTCACTTCCATCGGTAACTCACTTTCTGTGTTGTATACAGGTCGATGATACGCCACCACTAGTCAGCAGGAGCGGTAGGCCGATTGAACTGCTTCCATCGGGCCCAATTTCTTTGATCGGCAACAATGCTCCAACCCTGGCTGCTATAATGCATCGGGGTGTACGCCTCAAGAAAGTTACCACCAAGCGAACGAGAACATCCCCATCGGTAGCTGCCACTGCCCTGGCACAAGCCTTCAAGGTAAATTCTCGAGTCCTTCAACTCATACCGATTCCATTTTTATACTTATTACACTTGTACTCATAAACTTCTCACTGTTGTATCAGCACACCGGTACATCGGCAAAGACCAGAAGTTCGACTGCCAATGCCCTCCAGTCCAGTCAACCGAAGAGAAAAGGTTCCAAGAGTACCAGATTACAAGCAAAGCGCCAGAGAACAGCAACACCTTCTCCTCCCCTAGTATCTCCGATCCCAGTAGAATCATCCCCTTCTTCTCCAGAAGCCCAGATACAACCAGCACCATCTCCTCTTCAACCACAAGAAGAAACCCAAACAGAAGAACCTCAGCCAGAAGAAACATCGGCTGATGTATACGAGCAGACTGCCGATCCAGCAAGCATAATCATAGCATCGGTAGTTTCCTCGATTCAGACTAGTACTGCACCTCCTCAAGGTAATATACTTTCTATTTATTGCCGATGAACTCACTTTTTCCAATTTGTAATTACCTCTGTTAATCTTTCAGATGACATAGTCTCATCGGCAATCCCAGCCGATCAGCCTGTGGTTCCATCGGCTTCAACTAGTCAGAGGCGAGAGATAGCTCTGAAGCAAGTAAGTTACCCGATCTTTATTTTTATTGTTATCAGTACTTGATCACAAAATAACTTATTCTGTCTTCTTTTTCATGAACAGGATTCTCCCGACAGCCTGTTCTCCTTCGCCATCGAGATCTCTGAGGATGAAGGTGAGGAAACAAGTTCTTCTCGAGCAGTTGGAATCTCATCGGCAGAGATTAGAGCAAAGCTGGCGGATCTGTCAGCCCTTCTCCATTAAGATACAGTGCAATTGGTCAATGACTCTGATCCAGCCAAAGTTCTGTGCAAGGCTCTCAGAGGTCAAATCCCTGCCGATGCCGAGGAGGTTCTTTTTCAGGCTGCACACTTAGAGAGTCGTCAGCTGCAGTATCAAAAGGCTGCTCAGCGTCTTGCCGATAGAGCTGCTCATGCTCAGCTCTCAGAGGAGATGATGAAAGTGAAGCTCCTTGCCGATGAGAAACATAAGAGTATCGGTATTCTGAAATCCTCAGGAGATGTACTGAAGCAAAAGATCTCTGATCTATCAGTGAGAAGGGAAGCTCTGTTGGCTGAACTCAGACAAGTGGAAGAACCTCTGTCCCAAGATCAACAGGAAGAAAGCCAGCTGCCTGAAGCAATCAAGACTCTTGAACAAGAGCGAAACATCCAGGCCCGTAAAGCGCTACAGATGAAGAAGAAACTGAAGCCAGTGGAAGGCTCTGCCGATGATGACATGAAGGAGATAGAAGAAGCCAATCAGATCTGTCTGCGCGCCATATCGACGATCCAGGCTCTGTTAAACATGTGAACTCTTCATCGGCGGTATACTCTGCTCTTTTCTTTTAAATACTCCTGATATTTTGGTCTAGCCGATAGGACTGTTATCGGCAGCTTTTAAAACATTGAGTTTGGCCCCGGATACACTTTGATCCACCCGACACGAATGTTATCGGCACTCTAAACTTTTATGCATCAACCCATATGCTAGGATAATATTTCTTTAGATATTTGTCATTCAATGCTCTGGGAAATTCAACTCCTTCGAGAGTTTCTAAAATATAAGCATTGCCAGGAGGAGATCGATTTATCCGATAAGGACCTTCCCAATTGGGAGACCACTTCCCAAATTTTGAACTTTTAGTCCTGTTCGGTAAGATTAGTTTCCATACTAAGTCTCCATCGGCAAACTCCTTAGTCTTGACTTTCTTATCATACCATCTGGCAACTCTTTTCTTATTTTCTTCTATACTTATCAAAGCTCTTAGCCGATTTCCTGCTAAATCATCCAACTCGTCTTTTATCAAAGTAGCATAGTCATCAGCAGTCAACTGGTCTTGAAAAGATAGCCACCTAGATCCAGTTTTAATTTCCCAGGGTAGCACTGCATCATACCCGTACACCAATTGATAAGGTGAAACTTTGGTCGACCCATGACAAGCCATCCGATATGACCACAAGGATTCATTTAACAACGTATGCCACCTCCTAGGATTCTCTTCAATCTTCCATTTAATAAGTTTGATAATTCCTTTATTAGATGCCTCGGCCTGCCCATTAGCTTGAGCGTAATAAGGAGAAAAATTCAACACCTTAATCCCCATACCGATGGCAAACTCATCAAACTCTCCCGATGTAAACATAGTACCCTGGTCGGTAGTAATTGTTTTAGGAATACCAAATCGGTAAATAATATGCTCTTTCACAAAATCAATCATGTTGGCCGATGTGACTTTCTTCAAAGGAATAGCTTCAACCCATTTGGTGAAATAATCGGTGGCAACCAAGATAAACTTATGTCCTTTGCTTGATGGTGGGTAAATTTGGCCGATTAGATCAATAGCCCATCCCCGGAACGGCCAAGGTTTAATAATGGGATTCATGGTCGATGCGGGTGCCCTTTGAACATTGCCAAACTTCTGACATCCTTGACACCCTTTGAAATATTTAAAGCAATCTTCAAGTATGGTTGGCCAATAATACCCATTCCTCCTAATCATCCATTTCATCTTAAAAGCCGACTGATGTGCTCCACATACTCCTTTATGGATTTCTCCCATTAAACTTCTAGCCTCATCATCACCTAAGCATTTGAGAAGAATTCCATCAATCGTTCGATAATATAATTCATCTTCGAGGAGCACATACTTGGTGGCTTGAACCCGAACACGTCTCTCAACTTTCTTGGATGGATCCTTTAAATAATCAATGATTTCTTTTCTCCAATCATCGGCACCGATTGCCGATAACATGTTAACCATAGGTTGATACCCTGAAGCATGCTGAGCCAATCGATTAGCTTCCTCATTATGTAACCGAGGAACATGCTCTAACCAGAAATCTTTGAATTCCTTTAAGCCGCATACTTTTTTCATATTAAGCTATCAGGACTTCGCTTCGGCATTCAAAGCTTCCAGCCAATTGATTTATAACCAGCATAGAATCTCCGAAGACTTCAACAACATCAGCATGGACTTCTCTTAACAATTGCAACCCCTTTATTAAAGCTTGATACTCGGCTTGGTTATTCGTTGACGTGGCAACAATCGGCAAGGAGAACTCATACTTCCTTCCCCGAGGGGAAATTAACACTATGCCGATTCCTGCCCCCCGGTCACACGTGGATCCATCAAAGAAGAGCGTCCAAGGTACAATTTCCAAAGTCTCCACTGCACCGCGATGTTGAGTCACAAAATCGGCCATAACCTGCCCTTTAACCGCCTTAGCCGATTCGTACCGTAGATCGAATTCCGACAGTGCTAAGATCCACTTACCGATCCTGCCGCTCATGATCGGCATAGATAGCATGTATCGGACCACATCGTCTTTGCATATAACAGTGCATTCAGCCGATAATAAATAGTGCCTCAACTTTATTCAAGAGAAATATAGGCATAAACATAACTTTTCAATAGCCGAATATCTGGTCTTAGCATCAACCAATCTTCTGCTTAAATAGTAAATTACACACTCCTTCCCTTCAAATTCTTGAATCAAAGCTCAACCGATGACCATCCCATCGGTAGACAAATATAATCTGAAGGGCTTTCCTTGCTGAGGTGGAATCAGAACTGGGGGATTTATCAAATAATTCTTGATTTCATCTAAAGCCAACTGTTGCTCTTTTCCCCATATGAACTCTTGATCGGCTTTCAACTTGAGCAAAGGACAGAAAGCATGAATTTTACCACACAAATTAGATATAAACCTCCTGATAAAATTTACCTTGCCGATCAAGGACTGGAGCTCAGTTTTGTTGGTAGGGGCGACTATTTTGTTGATAGCATCAATGGTCCTCCTACTAATTTCAATTCCTCTTTGATGCACCATGAAACCAAGGAATTGTCCTGCCGATACGCCAAATGCACACTTGTTAGGGTTCATCTTCAAACCATGCTTCCTTGTGCATTCCAACACCTTTCGCAAATCGGCAAGATGTTTTGTGAAATCTCCAGACTTAACCACTACATCATCAATATAAATTTCCACCAGCTTGCCGATGAACTCATGAAAGATAAAATTCATGGCCCTCTGATAAGTAGCACCAGCATTTTTCAAGCCAAAGGTCATGACTATCCATTCAAACAACCCAACATGACCAGGACATCTAAATGCAGTCTTTGGAATATCTTCTTCAGCCATAAATATTTGATTGTATCCTGCATTGCCATCCATAAAGCTGATGATCCGATGCCTAGCCGCAGCATCAACCAGTAGATCGGCAACTGGCATGGGGTAACCATCCATCGGCGTAGCTTTATTAAGATTCCTGAAATCAATGCAAACCCGAAGCTTCCCATTTTTCTTGTAAACTGGAACAACATTGGAAATCCACTCGGCATACCGACACTACCGAATAAATTTAGCTTCGATAAGTTTGGTTATTTCGGCTTTAATATCAGGAAGGATATTAGGATTGCATCGGCGAGCTGGCTGTTGATGTGGCCGAAATCCATACTTGATGGGTAACCGATGTTCAACAATCGATCGGTCTAAACCAGGCATCTCAGTATAATCCCAAGCAATGCAATCTTTATATTCCTTTAACAAATCGGTTAACTGCTGCTTACACTCAGAATTTAACTCAGCACTAATAAAAGTAGGTCTAGGCTTATCACCACTACCTATATCTACTTCTACCAAATCATCGGCCGATGTGAACCCCTGGCCTAATTTTCCATCATCGGCGAACCTATCCATTAGAACTCCTCATCAGAACCGACTGCTTGGATCGCTGGAATTTCATAATCGGCAACTTTGAGGAAATCCTTCTCCCAAATTTCTCCCGAGATACACGTAGTCCTTTCATAGGTGTCTGCTTCTGCCGATGCAATGACATAAGAAGAATTCCCCAGGACAATCTCAATCTTGTCACCTACCCACTGAACCAAGCACTGGTGCATTGTAGACGGGATGCAACAATTGGCATGAATCCAATCTCTCCCTAGCAGCAAATTATAAGCACCTTTTCCACTGATCACAAAGAAAGTTGTCGGTAAGGTTTTGCTGCCAATGGTCAACTCGACGCAGATTGCCCCCTTAACCGGAGATACATTTCCTTCAAAATCCTTTAGCATCATATCGGTCTTGGTCAAATCCTGATCTCCCTTTCCAAGCTTCCGATAGACTGCATACGGCATGATGTTGATAGCAGCCCCACCATCAATTAATATCTTAGTCATGGCTGACCATCAACTCTTCCTTTGACAAACAGAGCTTTAAGATGCTGCCTTTCATTGTCGGCAGGCTTTTCAAAGATAGCTGTCATCGGATCTAGAGCCAACTGAGCTATCTGGTCGGAAAACTCCAACTCCTCATCATCACTGGATGGCGCAAGGAACTCCATCGGGAACATAAATACCATGTTGACATCTGCTGATGGTCCCTTTCCCATTGGATCCGGCTGCTGCTGATCCCCAGATTGTCCAGAATTCTCGCCCTTACTTAGCTCTTCTCATCTTTCGCGCTGCAGTCTCCTTTTCTCTGTCTTAGTCAACCCCTCTGGACAACATGGGGGAAGTGGTGACTGCCTTGCCGATGGACGACGATGTTCCCTTGACTCCATCTGATGAGTATTAGCGTCCCTACAAAATATGAATTCATCGGGAACTCGTGCATTAGCCATTTCTTCAAGTTCTTCCTGGTTCCTAGGAAAATATTCGACACGATCACCAAGCCTATCATGGACACTGAGTCTGCCCCCCAGCTGATCATGAACTGATGCTCTCCCCCTAATCGGCCCATTAAATCGCTGATCATCATCGTGATAGCGTCGATCGGATTTGTCATACCGATCATAACCATTGCATTCAGGGCAGTCCCTAACAGTGGGTAACTTGATGTTCTGCTCCCAGCAATGGATAAAGAATGGGCAATTCCAGTGATCCTTGTGCCGATTCCATTCCTGTCGGTGACTTTCTTCTTCCCAACGATAGTCTTCTTGCTGGTGCCGATACCGATCCTCATGTTGCTGCCAAGTCTCCCGAGGCCTTCTATGAGTTATCACAATACTAGATCGGGGAGGCCTTCCCGAGTTAGTTCCCTCCAGGATCAAGTCTTTTCCTTTCGCATCGGCGGTAGTGATCTGATGCTGAGGATCCACCGATGCACTTCTTTCAGCTGCTTCTGATGTCAAGACCTTGGCTTTTCCTTAGCATCCACAAATTTGTTGGGAAAGGATGTTGATCAATCTTCATCGGCTTCTGAGTTTTGGAATTGTCAAACTTGATTCTCCCAGATTCTATGGCCGATTGCAACTGTTGTCTGAAAACCTTGCACTCATTGGTGCTGTGAGAAGTCGCATTGTGCCATTTGCAATATTTCATCTTCTTCAATTCCTCAGCCGATGGGATCACATGATTGGGTGATAACTTGATCTGACCTTCCTGAAGTAGAAAGTCAAATATCCTATCGGCCTTAGTAATGTCGAATGCAAACTTCTCTGGCTCCTTATGCCCAAAAGGGCAAGACATCAGCTTTTTATTTTTCACCCACTCTGCTAAGCCGATGACTGGCTCCTCATCAGAATCCGAGCTTGCTGCTTCATCGACAAACGATACCTTTTTGTCCCATGCTCTCTTGTGCTCAAAAGGTTTGATATCCTGATCGGAAATCCTCTGCACCAAGTGACTTAAACTCTCAAACTCCTGAGAAGCGTACTTGTCTCTGATATGTGGCAACAAACCCTGGAAAGCCAAATCGGCTAGCTGCCGATCATCCAGAACCAAGCTATAACATTTGTTCTTGACTTCCCGCAACCTCTGCACAAAAGTTTCAACCGATTCATCATTGCGTTGCTTCAATCTGACTAAATCGGTGATCTTCTCCTCATGGACTCCAGAAAAGAAGTACTTGTGGAACTGCTTCTCTAGATCGGCCCAAGTGATTACTGAGTTGGGAGGTAACGAAATAAACCAGGTAAAAGCCGATCCAAACAAAGATGATGAAAACAAACGAACCCTCAATTCGTCCATGTTAGCAGCTTCCCCACACTGGATGATAAACCTGTTGACATGCTCCATAGTCGATGTATCATCCTGCCCAGAGAACTTAGTGAAATCGGGTACCTTATACCGATTTGGAAGTGGAATCAAGTCATATGCAGGAGGATACGGTGTCCGATAAGAGTAAGTGTTGACTTTAGGTTTTATCCCAAATTGGTCTCTCATTACTTCAGCAATCTTATCGGCCCAATAAGCATCGGCATCTTGCCGATGAAGCGGTTGCGGATCTGGCACCTACTGATATGCTTCCACGTGTCTCTGCGGTGCACGATCTGCATGAAACATTGGGTTAATCATTTGACCACCAATCTGCTGACCACCAATCTGTTGGCCACCAATCTGCTGACCACCAGTCTGTTGGCCAAGATTCATTGGCTGGTTGACCAACCCTTGATTCTGAAACCCAGGTTGGATTTGGCCTTGCTGAAATCCTGGAGCCTGATGATTAAATTGAGACATTTGTGGAAACACCAACTGCCCGGTCCATCCACTGTTAGGATTCATCGGCATAGGCCCTGCCAATGACTGGTAATTGGGCATCATCATCGAATTGACGTACCCTGACTGTGTCATAAACCTCTGCTGCGTCGGCATTGAATCTGCCTGTGGCAGAACCTCCTGAATTAATTGGCCCACATGCACCCATCATTGTCTCAAAGACTTCCGATCGGCGTGCACGAGTTTCAAATGACTCAAGAAGTCTGTCGGGTGCCCTCGGAGGACCCCGAATCTTCCACATTTTAACTCATACAGGATTAACATGGAGTTACCACAACATTACAACATTTGTTACAAAAATAACTTACATCAGAGTGCGGAAGATTTATAACTTAATTTACAACATATGATGAAGTACAAACTTAACTAAATTTCCAAAAGGTGTGTAGAGTAGCGGAAGCAATTTAGGTGAAGCTTCTAAGGTAGAAGAGGTGGATAAATCATGTCGCGCCCACCGACATGACCTCCATTAGCAGTCTAAGTCAGCACCTGCAACAGGGGTTATAAAACCCTGAGTACAAAAGTACTCAACAAGACTTAACCGACTAGAAAAGAGGTGAAGACTCAGGTATGCAGGCTATAGGGATTTAAGGTAAGGCTTTAGCAAGATCAAAGCATTTCTTTTGCATAAAAGCTTACTAAGAGTAAAACCTACTTTCAAGTTTTAACTCAAGATTATCATTTATGACTAACCAAAATTATTATCAAACTTTCATAAGCATACCACCTCTTTCTTATACCAAAGATCCATTTATTACTACGATGATGGGGTGATTGGGGCTCCATATCCGAGGAAACACGGCGATTCGAATCGATTAAACCCAGCTGGGGATTCAGTACCACACGACATATGTAGAACTTAATCTTGCATATGTCAACCTTTTCTATAGATACTCCCATACAAGAACGGGTCCAGCGTCACCCGAGAGTACAGTACACCACCATCCTACAGCCAATCTAGATGTTTCCCGGTCATCTCAGATCCGTAAGGTGGGTACACGCTACTCTCGCTATCTCTCCACTCCCAGTACGCGGTTAGCCGTTCTCAAGTATCGGAATAGCTATAGGTAAGGCTTACCATCGCATGTGGGCTGTACTCAAAGGTCTCAATCACAGCAGGCCACCAACGGAACGGTCCTTAATCGACACAGTTGGAGACACTACTTTAAGACTCCATTCTTAAAGCAAGTCCACCGACCGGTCTCAAGTTGAAACATCATTGACCATAAAAGTATTCCACAACAACCCTTCAAACTTTCTCATTTGAAAACCTATCTAATAAGCAGGACTAAGCATACTAAGCATTTTCATAAACAGGTATCAAGGTTAATATAAGAATCACCAAGGTAGGTAATGCAGCAAATAGGATTCACTCAACTCCTATTCACCTATTGCATCATATTAACTCAAGTGATATAAATAACTTTATGAAAATACAAGGATAGGGTTTAATGTCCGGACCTTGCCTTGGTGGGAAGGGAAGTCCGACAACTCAGAAAGACCAGGAAAACCAGCTAGATCCACAAACTCAGAAGCAACCCACTGAGGATCAGATTCCTCCGGAGCGTAGTCTACACGTAGAAATGCATATGCATGATCAATGAGATACTCATGACATGATAGAGACAGGTTACATGTTCTTGGATGATAACAACAAACATAACTACCTCGAGTACAACTTACCTTCACGGTATAGAAACAAACTAACTTAGTTATCAAAACATAGATTACTACTAAACAAATTTTATCATTTTCATGAAGCAAAGTTGTATAGATATCAGGCAACAAAGATCATTTATATGAAATAATCCATAACCAGGGAGCATATCATGCCAAGTAACCACTGGTTGTCAATCAATCCCAAAGATCAATCAAAACCTAAAATGATTAGGTTTTCTATTTATCTTAATCAATTCTTAATTAAATATTAATGGCAGTAATTAAGTATTAACATCAAACAATAATTAAGTGCCAAAGGTCATTAAGGTTAATGACCTTAGGTCATCATACAATCCCAAAAGCACTCAAACCCTAATTTGAGAAAATAAGCTAATTAATTTATTTAGGTAAATAGACAAAGTAATAACCATGTATCAAAAGTACACAGTAAATTCTGAGAAAACTACAGCAGCTCATATATGTTCTCCAAAGTCTACTGTATAAATTTCATGCCATTTGGATAAGTATAGCAATTTCCATGAAAAAGATAAATTTCCATCACAAGAAAGCATGAAACAGCAAGATAAATAAGAAACTCGACATTTTCTACAAATACATAGCTAAATTATGTATCTGTATGATATAAAGACCTCATATAAAGGTACAGGAACCATATTTTATATTTATAAATTTTTAGTTTAATTATAGACAGTTTAATAAGCACTAAACAAGATAAAATAATAACTTAACCATATATCATCCACTAAACATGAAATTTTTACTGCAACACTCACATAACCTCATGAGAACACCATAAAAATTTCAGGCCCATAGGAGCTACACAGAATGAGATATGATTTTCTCCTTTTTAAACATAATTAAAAGGCATAAATCATAACCAATTATTTTACTACAAAACATGGTCAGTTTCATATTTTTAATAAAAACTAAACATCTCAAGGAGCACAACAAAATATGGTTCACCAAAATTGGAGTTACCAAACTCCAGATATGAATTTTCAAAGATTCAACAAAACATCTACAAACAAGTCCTTATAGCACTATTCACCTGAGTCACAGTGTGTGCAATTAGACCCTTGGAGAACATCAAATTGTCGCCCGAAGTCCCTGGTCGCGAACTGGAAACAGGGGAACTCGTCGGAGATCGTGGTTTCGGCGTTGGAGTGCTCGTCGGCGGCATTGGAGCAGCGGGGAAGCTTGCCCGGACTAGTGCGCACCTGCTGGTGGCCGTAGCTTGTCACGCAATGGCTCAAGGTGGCCTGGCCGCGCGGGCAGCGGCACCGGCAGCAACGGTACGGTGGCGCAGCGATGGGCCGGCCACCATGATGCAGTAGAGATAAAATGAAAGCGACGGAAAGATTCAGAAGCTCACTTCAAGTCTGTTGAGCCACTTGGCAGCTACGGGGAAAGTTGGAGGAGCTCTGGCCACGGGCGGCGGTGCTTCTACCAGAGTTGGGGAAGAAGGGCTCAGCCGGAGCTTTGAGGGAGATAGGGGATGGTTGGCTGGGTGCTAGGGCAGCGAAAGCGCAAGGCGGAGTTGCTGGGACTCTCAACTTGACTCGGGAGCAAGTGGGTGAGCGGACTTGGGGCAGCTGAGCAAGTTCGCCGGCGTCAAGCCGTGAGCAGAGAAAAAGGCGACTGCAAGTTTAGGACGGTGGACAGGACTGGATGAGGACGCCTTCGACTCGTCCATCTCATGGTGACATCAACCAGGCAAGCAACTGCGTGCCAGCCATGCCCATGGCAACGTGGGGGAGCAGGGGTGCTGGGCAGGGTCGCGGTGCTCTGTTCCCAAAGCACTGTTGCGTGTTCTTATCCCCCTCTTCCTTATTTACCAAATTACTTTTTATTTTGTGTAAAAACTTAGAATTCTACCAAAACAGGAAATGTGCAGCACAAAATTTACTAAAACATTCCTTTTAGGCTCAAAATCAGATTTTGAAAGGAAAGTGATAAATTTGATCAAAACAGTTTGAATTTCAAATTCCAATTTGGGGAAAAATTCCAATTTGAATTGGGGCAGAATAGAAATTCCAAAATTACTTTTGATTTTTCTGAATAACTTGAAAAATTCCCCAAATAAAAGTTGTCCAAATTGAGGAGCTCTACAACTTTCATGTTGGCCACTTTTCAAGAGTCCAAACAGATTTTGAATTGGGGATTCAAATTGGAAAAGGGGACAATTTCTGGAAATCTGTATTTTCAAAATTACTTTAAATTTTGTGTTGAAACTTCAAAAACTCAAAACAGAAAAGTTGTACATCTTGACATGATCTACAACTTTGCTTTTTAACTCATCCCCAAGTTTTGCTTAGTTTTTAAGTTACACAAAAAGGGGTAAAAACTAGGGTTAAAATTAGGGTTTTTCCTTAGCTATTTCCTTACCACTCTCCTTAACTAGGGATTAAACAACCATCACAAGCATCACTTCACAAGATAAACATACTTTAATTCCCTAAGCACAATCAACCAAATTAAACTTATTTTAAGTTGATGCATCATGATGTGCTTAACAAATATGCTTTGCAATGCTTATGATGACATGATCCAGTTTTAGTGTTCGTAACATCAGGGATGTTACAGCCCTTCCCCCTTAAAGAAATCTCGTCCCCGAGATTTCCAGGGTACTAAAACCCATGGGGTTAAGTAATGGAAAAGGAAATGTGTCAAGCACATTAACTTTTGAGAAGTTCATAAAACAATTACAATTGGTCTAAGAATTACAACTAGCATCAACAGAATGTTGTAATCAATAAGAAATTTTTAGAGAATTCATAAGAAGATATGAATCTCCAAATGAGCTTCCAAGGAGAATGAAAGCACACTAACAGTAGACTATAGTGGAGCATGACCAGAGATCCCGATGTTTAACGAGCACCCTGTAGTATTTCCTTATGGCTGCAGTCCACAGGAGACTACAAGGTTCGACGCTATAACGTGATCACGGATCATGGTACCTACTATAGAGTACGGTTACAATAGCTTTCAATCAACCTATGTTGGTATTTAAAGTCAAGGGTTTTAGGTAATTCCAAAGAGATATGGGCATGGATTCCCATAATATGGTTCAAAGAGTGAGGTCACCTTAATCGTGGGGCTATAAGAGATCATGATCATAGACTTTGATAACAGCGAGCGCCCGACAGTATTTCCTTATGGTGGCGAGCCATAGGAGACCCCAGGTTTCGGCGCTGTTACCTAAGTCATGGGTCATGGTACCTTAAGAGGACACAATCATAGTGACATTCAATCAACATATATGTTGTCAAATGATATCAAGGAGGTAGCATGTGTACGAATTAGATGAAATCAAGGAACGTCACATGCATAACAAATGAATCAAAGATTAGGATCTTATGGAGTAAAAGATTATCAATCGGTTAACGAAACCTGGTACATGATGAGATTCATCAATAAAACAGCTATAATGAATAATAACTATTTTTGAAGCATAAGGAGGGGCTTTTAAGTATCATTATATTGTCATGTTATGCATGATATGCAATATGCTCGTCCTATACGTCTTTACAACGTTAGCTAGGAGGTAACTACTTATATAGGGCATACTTTATACATTATATTTATCGCTCTGGATGGAATGTTGCAAGACTTTTGACAAAGCATTGTTGGAGTAGTTTGATTCTTCACTCGGCTTGTTGAAGAAAAATTGAAGTCCATTTCAATGCCTTCTATTTGAGTCGACAGAAAGTCTTCGTAGAACTTGGACAGCAAGCATAAGAAAAGTTAAGGAATATTTATAAGTGGTTATCCACAAAACTTTTAATTTGTAAATTCCTTTTCAAGTTTTTCACAAGTAATGTTGCAGAAGATCCATGTATGAGCTCTGATACCACTCTGTGGCAGAACCTCCTGAATTAATTGGCCCACATGCACCCATCATTGTCTCAAAGACTTCCGATCGGCGTGCACGAGTTCCAAATGACTCAAGAAGTCTGTCGGGTGCCCTCGGAGGACCCCGAATCTTCCACATTTTAACTCATACAGGATTAACATGGAGTTACCACAACATTACAACATTTGTTACAAAAATAACTTACATCAGAGTGCGGAAGATTTATAACTTAATTTACAACATATGATGAAGTACAAACTTAACTAAATTTCCAAAAGGTGTGTAGAGTAGCGGAAGCAATTTAGGTGAAGCTTCTAAGGTAGAAGAGGTGGATAAATCATGTCGCGCCCACCGACATGACCTCCATTAGCAGTCTAAGTCAGCACCTGCAACAGGGGTTATAAAACCCTGAGTACAAAAGTACTCAACAAGACTTAACCGACTAGAAAAGAGGTGAAGACTCAGGTATGCAGGCTATAGGGATTTAAGGTAAGGCTTTAGCAAGATCAAAGCATTTCTTTTGCATAAAAGCTTACTAAGAGTAAAACCTACTTTCAAGTTTTAACTCAAGATTATCATTTATGACTAACCAAAATTATTATCAAACTTTCATAAGCATACCACCTCTTTCTTATACCAAAGATCCATTTATTACTACGATGATGGGGTGAGGATTGAGGCTCCATATCCGAGGAAACACGGCGATTCGAATCGATTAAACCCAGCTGGGGATTCAGTACCACACGACATATGTAGAACTTAACCTTGCATATGTCAACCTTTTCTATAGACCCTCCCATACAAGAACGGGTCCAGCGTTATCCGAGAGTACAGTACACCACCATCCTACAGCCAATCTAGATGTTTCCCGGTCATCTCAAATCCGTAAGGTGGGTACACGCTACTCTCGCCATCTCTCCACTCCCAGTACGCGGTTAGCCGTTCTCAAGTATCGGAATAGCTATAGGTAAGGCTTACCATCGCATGTGGGCTGTACTCAAAGGTCTCAATCACAGCAGGCCACCAACGGAACGGTCCTTAATCGACACAGTTGGAGACACTACTTTAAGACTCCATTCTTAAAGCAAGTCCACCGACCGGTCTCGAGTTGAAACATCATTGACCATAAAAGTATTCCACAACAACCCTTCAAACTTTCTCATTTGAAAACCTATCTAATAAGCAGGACTAAGCATACTAAGCATTTTCATAAACAGGTATCAAGGTTAATATAAGAATCACCAAGGTAGGTAATGCAGCAAATAGGATTCACTCAACTCCTATTCACCTAATGCATCATATTAACTCAAGTGATATAAATAACTTTATGAAAATACAAGGATAGGGTTTAATGTCCGGGGCTTGCCTTGGTGGGAAGGGAAGTCCGACAACTCAGAAAGACCAGGAAAACCAGCTGGATCCACAAACTCAGAAGCAACCCACTGAGGATCAGATTCCTCCGGAGCGTAGTCTACACGTAGAAATGCATATGCATGATCAATGAGATACTCATGACATGATAGAGACAGGTTACATGTTCTTGGATGATAACAACAAACATAACTACCTCGAGTACAACTTACCTTCACGGTATAGAAACAAACTAACTTAGTTATCAAAACATAGATTACTACTAAACAAATTTTATCATTTTCATGAAGCAAAGTTGTATAGATATCAGGCAACAAAGATCATTTATATGAAATAATCCATAACCAGGGAGCATATCATGCCAAGTAACCACTGGTTGTCAATCAATCCCAAAGATCAATCAAAACCTAAAATGATTAGGTTTTCTATTTATCTTAATCAATTCTTAATTAAATATTAATGGCAGTAATTAAGTATTAACATCAAACAATAATGAAGTGTCAAAGGTCATTAAGGTTAATGACCTTAGGTCATCATACAATCCCAAAAGCACTCAAACCCTAATTTGAGAAAATAAGCTAATTAATTTATTTAGGTAAATAGACAAAGTAATAACCATGTATCAAAATTACACAGTAAATTCTGAGAAAACTACAGCAGCTCATATATGTTCTCCAAAGTCTACTGTATAAATTTCATGCCATTTGGATAAGTATAGCAATTTCCATGAAAAAGATAAATTTCCATCACAAGAAAGCATGAAACAGCAACATAAATAAGAAACTCGACATTTTCTACAAACACATAGCTAAATTATGTATCTGTATCATATAAAGACCTCATATAAAGGTACAGGAACTATATTTTATATTTATAAATTTTTATTTTAATTATAGACAATTTAATAAGCACTAAAGAAGATAAAATAATAACTTAACCATATATCATCCACTAAACATGAAATTTTTACTGCAACACTCACATAACATCATGAGAACACCATAAAAATTTCAGGCCCATAGGAGGTACACAGAATGAGATATGAATTTCTCCTTTTTAAACATAATTAAAAGGCATAAATCATAACCAATTATTTTACTACAAAACATGGTCAGTTTCATATTTTTAATAAAAACTAAACATCTCAAGGAGCACAACAAAATTTGGTTCACCAAAATTGGAGTTACCAAACTCCAGATATGAATTTTCAAAGATTCAACAAAACATCTACAAACAAGTCCTTATAGCACTATTCACCTGAGTCACAGTTTGTGCAATTAGACCCTTGGAGAACATCAAATTGTCGCCCGAAGTCTCTGGTCGCGAACTGGAAACAGGGGAACTCGCCGGAGATCGTGGTTTCGGCGTTGGAGTGCTCGTCGGCGGCATTGGAGCAGCGGGGAAGCTTGCCCGGACTAGTGCGCACCTGCTGGTGGCCGTAGCTTGTCCCGCAATGGCTCGAGGTGGCCTGGCCGCGCGGGCAGCGGCACAGGCAGCAACGGTACGGTGGCGCAGCGATGGGCCGGCCACCATGATGCAGTAGAGATAAAACGAAAGCGACGGAAAGATTCAGAAGCTCACTTCGAGTCTGCTGAGCCACTTGGCAGCTACGGGGAAAGTTGGAGGAGCTCTGGCCACGGGCGGCGGTGCTTCTACCAGAGTTGGGGAAGAAGGGCTCAGCCGGAGCTTTGAGGGAGGTAGGGGATGGTTGGCTGGGTGCTAGGGCAGCGAAAGCGCAAGGCGGAGTTGCTGGGACTCTCAAGTTGACTCGGGAGCAAGTGGGTGAGCGGACTTGGGGCAGCCGAGCAAGTTCGCCGGCGTCAAGCCGTGAGGAGAGAAAAAGGCGACTGCAAGTTTAGGACGGTGGACAGGACTGGATGAGGACGTCTTCGACTCATCCATCTCATGGTGACATGAACCAGGCAAGCAGCTGCGTGCCAGCCATGCCCATGGCAACGTGGGGGAGCAGGGGTGCTGGGCAGGGTCGCGGTGCTCTGTTCCCAAAGCACTGTTGCGTGTTCTTATCCCCCTCTTCCTTATTTACCAAATTACTTTTTATTTTGTGTAAAAACTTAGAATTCTACCAAAACAGGAAATGTGCAGCACAAAATTTACTAAAACATTCCTTTTAGGCTCAAATTCAGATTTTGAAAGGAAAGTGATAAATTTGATCAAAACAGTTTGAATTTCAAATTCCAATTTGGGGAAAAATTCCAATTTGAATTGGGGCAGAATAGAAATTCTAAAATTACTTTTGATTTTTCTGAATAACTTGAAAAATTCCCCAAATAAAAGTTGTCCAAATTGAGGAGCTCTACAACTTTCATGTTGGCCACTTTTCAAGAGTCCAAACAGATTTTGAATTGGGGATTCAAATTGGAAAAGGGGACAATTTCTGGAAATCTGTATTTTTAAAATTACTTTAAATTTTGTGTTGAAACTTCAAAAACTCAAAACACCAAAGTTGTACATCTTGACATGATCTACAACTTTGCTTTTTAACTCATCCCCAAGTTTTGCTTAGTTTTTAAGTTACACAAAAAGGGGGTAAAAACTAGGGTTAAAATTAGGGTTTTTCCTTAGCTATTTCCTTACCACCCTCCTTAACTAGGGATTAAACAACCATCACAAGCATCACTTCACAAGATAAACATACTTTAATTTCCTAAGCACAATCAACCAAATTAAACTTATTTTAAGTTGATGCATCATGATGTGCTTAACAAATATGCTTTGCAATGCTTATGATGACATGATC
The DNA here is from genome assembly GCF_000003195.3 of Sorghum bicolor. Taxonomy (NCBI): domain Eukaryota; kingdom Viridiplantae; phylum Streptophyta; class Magnoliopsida; order Poales; family Poaceae; genus Sorghum; species Sorghum bicolor. The sequence goes on along the minus strand of NC_012873.2, from coordinate 49,592,377 downwards.
CAGTTTTAGTGTTCGTAACATCAGGGATGTTACACTGCCGATGCGTTAGGCATCTGGAACGTTGGAGCTTGAGAATTCCCAGTGTAAGGTCTTGCAGTAGTAGTTGTAGTATACTGGGGACTCTGATTCATCGGCGGATTTGGTGGTGCCGATGCCATAGGAGCCTTGCCTCTCATGTCAGCCATTTGAGATGTGTCGGGCGTCTTCAACATCATCTCTGGGGGCATACCATAACCCCACCAGTTGGGGGGAACAGATCCCGACATTGCCGATGCCAACAGATCTGTGGCAAGCTTGATCTGCTCATCTGAAGTTGATGGATTGGTCGTCATCGGTGTAGATTGCACATTAGTGAGTTCTAATGTACTTGGAGGAGCAGTGGTTTCTGTACCCGCAGCGGCCATAGTAGCCGATGGAGCCATGACAACTGGTGATCCTGGCTGATGATAGGCAGGGCCCACATAATTTGGTGGCAATTGTCCTTCTTTGAAAGTTCTAGCCATGGCATTGAAAACCATATTGGACAGCACACCAGCTTGATTGATCAAGGCACGGTTAATAGCACTATCAACCATGTCTTGAAGTTTACCAGGATTGGCTTCAAAAGTAACCTGCCGAGGTGCCGGCAGTGCTTCCTTCTGGATCACCTCGCCACTCCTGTTGATGCTGAAGGATTTCAAACATTGCTGCTTGTAGTCCTCCATAGCTTTTGCAATGGCTTGCTTCTGCTCATCCCTGAGATTGGCTTCTGTCACGGGGATGAGGTTTTCCAGATCGAACTCGGTAGTCGACATGTCGATCTTGATCTTGAATCAGTCCCACCGAGCGTGCCAAAAGATGTGTTGATGCAAAACTGATCAGCAAACACAAAGGGCTAATACCCGATTTAAACGTTAAGGCGTGCCAGCCGATTTGACCTTACAATCGACAAAGGTGGTAACTCAATCACTTTGGTCCCGACAACAGCGATGCGCCCGGATGTCACGGCCAAGAGGTGATCACGTGGAACTTGAGAACACGCCGAGCTTAAGTCGACGAATTCCTAAGAACTCGTAATAAAAAGAAAATATGACGAAGTCATCGAAAAAGTAGATGCTGGAATATGAGTAAAACTTGTGTTTGATTGATTGATAGATATGATTTACAAGGCCCTAGGGTCTACTTTTATACCCTGCTCAAAGAGCTACAATCAGACACGACTAGGACTCGAATTCCAAATTAAACAGAATCCGTATACAAAACAAATTTAAATAACTAAGAAAAACATAAAACTACCCCCTTGTAACCGACCGGGACACCGCCACAGATCGATCGGCAATCTCCACGCTTTTCTTCAGAGACATCGACAGCCTTCCTGTTATGGCCATCGGCAAACACCGATATTGATCATCAGTAAGAACACGTCACCACCCTTGGACTTAGTCATATTCAATCGTCTCTTTATCGACAACTATCCTTATCGGCAACTCTTCTGCAGAATAGTTGCCGTTGCTCCACCTGCCGATCCATACTCTATTGGTCCCTGGGTACGTGTCCAAAAACGGTGTCAAGAAGGTTATGCTAAGGATGATGATTGGATTGAGGACTACCGTTATGAGTATTAGGCTTGGAGTCAATAGTGTCCCTGTGTGGTGCTTCCGTCGAGAGCGTTGTTTAATCTTATTATCATTTTTTGTATGAGACTATGTGATATATATTATGTTCCGCTATGTAATAAACACTGCAATGGTACATTTGAGATTTGTCTACATATGTGTGCGACTGTTTCTGGGACACATATGAGTCTTTTATGCATCCTATTTTGTTCTTAAAATATGGGTGTGACATCTAAACAAGGCCTTACTTGAAATCTCCAAGCTTTCAAGCGCTAAGGCCGTGTTTGGTACGGCTCCACTTCACCAGTGAAGCTGTTTTAAGCGCTTTAGCTCCATGAACAACTCTATCGTCGGAGCTGAAGCTATTTTGATAAATCGTTTGGCAAAACAGCTCCTTCCTTAAAACATGCTCTCACAAAACGTCATGTAGCATGAGGTGAAGCCAGGAGAAGCCACTATTTTTTTGCTTCTTCACACCTCAAAGCTCGGTGAAAGCATATTTTTAGCGGCTTCATCGGTAGAACCATTTCATTTCATCTCGTTTGGCAGAAAACGATCCTCCTGAAACTGAAATTGCTAGAGAAGCCTTGCCAAATAGTACCTAACATCAAGGTGCTGCAACCTGGGCCACCTAGCCCCTCTCGGCCACGCACTACTGGCACCTTGGCCCACACTCTGGCCGACACCCAGGCTTAGATGAACCCATTGCCCACACTCTGGCCGACACCCAGGCTTAGATGAACCCATTGCCCACACTCTGGCCGACACCCAGGCTTAGATGCCCATTGCTCATTGATCGTCCTATGTGCCTCGTCCTTGGATGTGTGACGCGTGACGGTGAAATAAATCAACAAACCACACATTGGCTCACTCTGCATTTATCCATGGCTCCTAAAGCGGCTCGCACCATGCTCATCCGCAGCTCGCACCGAAGTGGCACCACGTCGAGTTTCTGGCCGAGCGGAGACTACGACCCGACACGGTTGCTTGGCCAATATGATATACCTGCGTAGTTGCAACAGATCGAGTTAGGGCATAGAAGTTCTTTGCCGCAAGGGTGATGTAACAGAACCGACCAAATTATAAGAGATTAGTCTAATAGTGACCACTATCACAGTTAAACCATCAAACTTAAGACCATATAATCCTGGTAGTCCATAAAATCTTGAAGCATTTCAAACTTTTCCATCATACAACCAAGATCGTAATAAGTTTAATGGTCGCCATTCAACATTACATAACGTTCGCAAATAAGTCAATTACATCAAAGTTTGAATAAAATTATTACAAAACCAAGTCTTAAAGTAATAGCGGAAGCAAAGAGTTTTTCAAACCACACGCACTTAATTTCATTACAGTGTCAAGAGTCTGATTATTTCTGCAATAGCAAAAGATAAGGTAGAGTGACCACGCCCTTGGTCTATGCATCGCCCATAGCTGGGTTGAGGCAATTAATGTAATCCCCGTAGTATATCAGCTCATCTGCAAAACAACAACATGGGAACAGAGCCATCAGTATGAGAATATACTCAGCTAGACTTACCCGTCTTAAACCAGAAATAAATGACACCAAGGATCGTGAAAGGCTTTATAGTGGGCTAGCTTTACACATTTTTGCACAAAAGCTTAAGTCACCAAGTAAGTAACTTTTTAGGTATTTAGCTCAAGTTAATAATCATTAACCTGTCATCTAGATTAGCATTTGTACTATAGCAATCATTTGATTCAAAACAATAGTAGTACCAATTTAGTGTAGCATTTCTAACTCCATTAACACATCATAACCATCCAGTGTTCCATAAACATTACTACGATGACAAAGCTCAAGTCAAGTGCTCATTATCCAGGAGCGACGGATAAAATGAAATATTTGGTTCTGGAGATCCTAGAGACAAAAAAGAAAATGAAAAAGGGGTTTAACAGAGAAAAAGAGGTTGGAAAAGACAAAAGAAAGAGAAATACCTCTGGGATGTTGTTGATGGACGCCATTGGAACGAGGAAATCGCCGAGTTGAAAGCTCGATTGGCTAGTGTTGAATCTCATTAAGGTCCCGCGAAGTATGTGGGTTTTGAATTTTCGATTGAGATTGCTTTGGACGGAAACCCTAGCTTTTAAGATCGACGGACAGGAAAGACAGAGGAGCAAACGGAGTCATCAATGTGTCCGCGTCAGTTTTGATCAGATAATTAGCAATTTTGGAATAAAATTAATTTTATCCTAAAATTGGTGGGTATGTGTTAATCTCAAATTTTGGTGAGTCAAAGAATTGTCTATGGGTCTGCTTCGTATAAGAAGGGACAACCGGATAAGTGGATCGATTAAACAGAAGCATGGATGGAAATAGTCGATCAGAGGCATGTTGAATCAAGGCAAGACATGGAAGACACGTCGGGTTTCATCACAAAGTAAAAAGTTAGAGTCCGGATTACCTTTTTTGGTCGTGTAATATTAGGACATGAGACTAGGTTTCTAGGCTATAAATATTAAAAACCCGATCCTTGTAAGAATATACACAATCATAATACAATCTCTTTTCGGCTCACCTTAGGAGTAGGAGTAATAGTAGATCTTGAAAAAACCTTCGACAAATCGAGCTGCATCGGTTGATTTCGACCTTCGGTTTGCTTGTAAGTATTGTCACGGTTCATATTTCGTTTATCACGGCTGCATCATTCGAACTCGTGCTAAGCTTAATTTGAACTAGTTATCGACTTAGATTTTACTTGTAAGGCTTCATTGTTCCAATCTCTTACAAAGATCGGTTTAAGTTAGTTATCGACTCTCTTAAATTGACAATTTAATATATTCAATAAGTTATCAATATTGTTAAAGATTGATATTTTATTTATAGTAACAATATTCTGTCCAATCAAGATTCAACAGGTTAGTTTGAGCTTAAAATCTAAAAGCTTGTCATAAACCCTAAGTAAACAACGATCATTGAGCAAACTTAAGATAACTAACTTGTCGATCTTAATAGTTACATGTTGTGCGTTTGAGATATATACTTTATCATGATTAATTTGGTAATTAAAGTTGAATTCATTTATGACAGAGTAGATAGATCTTATTCGTGCGTCATGGACTTTGTATCGGCTAAATAGTCGATCCAGTTAAGCTTTAACGAATAGCGCACGTGTATGAGCCCGATTATATTATTAAATAAACTAGTAATTTGTGTTGAATTTATTGAAGTCCGCCGACCTTTAGACCAGGTGAATATGAATTTAATACAATTGTGAAAGTAATTTATTAAGACCGCAGGCCTTTAGACCAATTTTAATGAATTACTATTTATTTAAATAGATAAAAGGATAAATACACGTAAACTATCTTTGTACATAAATAGCATATTGGCTAAAATAGCCGATCCAATTGCTTTTACTCGTAGATTCAACTGTTTGAATTAAATCTATAAAAGTTTAATAACAAATGTCATAATGCATCATCATCATCATATTATCACTAGGAGTTGACTTTGTAGTCAATTTCCTTTGATTAACGGCTTCTTAGAGTCATATATTTTGGAACTGTCTGGCAACAACCGGCAGAATTTGACATTTATCTTTCTTCCTTGTCAATTTCAGGTCAAATTGACTGGCACGCCTCGGAATCGAAACATCAAGCTAAGATCGTGCGTTGAGGCTCAGGAGATCTAGAACTTCAGCTTCTACACTCCCACTGAGAGCCATCGAGATGTTGAGCAAGAAGCAATTTTTTGCACCAACAAGATCTAAAATCCCAACTTGATTCACTCTGATTTCGTAGCTCATTTAGGGCACCGGAAGTTCAGTCAGTCTACACTGGAAATTCTGGTACCCCTGACTAGAACTTTTGATCTAGACCACCGGAACTTCCGATCCGGTATTTAACTTCTGCAAATTCGAGATTGTGAGTTTCAGGTTTTGTAAAAAGGCCTATTCACTCCCTCTAGCCTAATTAGGTCCTTTCACTACTCCTACACCTTTAACTGACATATTGATCCAAGGTTGTTTAACTTTTCAATTGAGCCTGTAGTGCTCTGAAGGCCTTTTTCAGAGCACTACAGGCTCAATTGAAAAGTTAAACAACCTTATCAGAACTTGTACTAATGTTGTAATTGTTCAGTTTATGTTCACCATTCCTATCTGAACGTGAAAGCGAGCTGTTAGTGAGCTTGCGAGAGATCTGGTGGCAAAGTAGGCAGTGTGGAGGACAAGACGCTCCTTGCTTGGCATTTTCTTGAGCACCAGATGTGCATTTCTTGCTTCTGACTCTACCTCACCATTAGAGGAGATGCACAGAGATGACGATGATGTCCCTACTCCATTGAGCTTTCAATCGCTTACACACACGAAGCTCAGTTGCATATTAGCAAGCATGCAAGCAAGAGAAAACACACATACTGCAACGTCGTGGTCTCCGCTTGTATCAGCCTAGAACTCAGTGTGGTGTTGTGCTCCGAGCACAAGCCACTGAACAAGCCAACTAGGAGTCACGGCCAGGAACTCGGTGTGGTGTCGCTTTAAAGCGAACCGCGGACGAGCACGGAGCGAGCCACTTCAGGAGCCACAGACGAATACAAAGTGAGCCAGTGCGTCGCTCGTTGATTTGTTTCACCGCCACGCGTCAGGCACAGAGGACGGTCAATGAGCGATGGGCTCATCTAATTTTTTCCCCAGGCTGTTGCGTTGGCCGCGCCCTGACCGACACCCTCGGTTACGTAGGGGGTTGCGTCGGGCACCTTGCCCGCTGGGAGCAGTGTCATCTCTGTGTAGTTATATAAAAATGACTCCTGTGTGTTGGGGACTAGAGAAGAGGTAAGGGTAATTTTGTCTTTTCGTATATCTATTTAGGGTTGCCTCGCGGTGGAAGCTAAGAGCATCTCCAAGAGACTCGGTATCCTTGTTTTGTATGCTATATTTAGAATTTTTTGAAAAAAATTGAACTCCAAGAGATGTGCTATTTGGTTTTGTATAATAGCAAGTGAGCTATTCCTGAAATGTCGCTAGCCATAAAAAGCAAGCCAGCCCCGCTCGCCATCCTCCGAAATCGTTCGCCACGGTGGTTGTGCCCGCGCTCATGTTCCTTCCCGCGTGCTAGAAATTAGCTTCCCGCGCGCGCTGAACTCTCCCATCGTGGGGATCCAGGCTCAGCCCACTCCATTTGACGTTCCGCAAGCTTTTTCGTCGCCTCTTCCCCTCCCCACATCCCTACCGCCGTCCTACCACCGAAGCTGCAAAATCGCCGTCGTCTGAATCGTCCTTTCCCTATTTGCCGCGATGTCGCAGCGTCCTCATGGACAGGCTCTGCCGTCCGAGCGGAGAGATCCTGACTACGCCGCCCTATTATTCCAACAGCAGGCAGATGGGAGGAGCAGACACATGGGAGTAGCATCAGACGGATGGGAGCAACAGTTTGGATGGGAGCAGCAGGCAAATGGAGATCCCAACTGCAGCAGGACTCAGTGATGCTGCCGTGGTTGGAGAATACAGCGCAAGGAGGCCAGCAACGACGAGTCCTTCCACCCAAGGCCTTGTTTAGTTCCCGAAAATTTTGCAAAAATTTTCACATTCTCCGTCACATCGAATCTTTAGACGCATGCATGGAGTATTAAATATAGATAAAAATAAAAACTAATTGCACAGTTTGGTTGAAATTGACGAAACGAATCTTTTGAGCCTAGTTAGTCCATGATTGGACAATATTTGTCAAATACAAACGAAAGTGCTACAGTGTCGATTTTGCATAAATTTTCGGAACTAAACAAGGCCCAACAGTGTTGCTGCTACTGCATCGAATCCATTCCTCGACGCTGAAATTTTTGTTGGGTGAGAATGTGAGATGATATCAGCTAAACTGAATATACTATATCTAGATTGTTTGTTCCTCTGGGTGTAAAGAATTCATGTAGTATCTCTATACCCTGGTCTGCGATGAAGTATCTAGTCTTCTCCATACCTGTAGATATTGTGTCTCGTGTATTTCTGAAAAAAAGGTGTGCCTTGATGTGGATCCACCGCAATGGATCGTAGCAGTATATAACCTGAAAGCTAGCATTAACTTGTTCTTACAGATGAATTATTGCAGTCTCATTTTGCTCCTTGTTGTTTCTTGCACATGAATCTCGGTATTCGTTTCTGCTGCCCGCCAACTAGGAGATACGCTGTACTGATAATGGATGTCATCTTGTCTTGATATTCATACCGGAGTCATAGAAAACATACACGGTAGCAGCAGCAGCTCGTCGTCCGCAAGATAAATGTCTCCTAGTGGTGGATCGGAAGCTGGAACATGGGCAGGACGCGTAGGTGACGTCGCCGCCAGGATGCACAGGGATCACCGGATCGAAGTCTCCTAGTCCTATTGACGCGAAGCCGCCGTGGGATAAGTCCGTGCTTCGTATTCACCACGAGGAAGAGGTCCGACGCTCCGAGCCGATGGGAGTCGGCCGGTATTAGGTGATGTGGCCTTTTTTTAATATAGCATACGAGAGATGTGGAACTCTTCTTTTTTAACAAGACTTGTATTTTACAAAATTGCTAAATTAGAAAATTTAGCTACTAATTTTAGCATGTCTCTTGGAGATGCTCTAATAGAATGAACAGAAGAGTCTTGATAGAGCATCTCCAACAACTTGGTATTTCAACATGCTATATTACCAAATTTGCTAAAAGCATAAAAATCCTCCTCCAACAACTCCTTATCTCAACTTGCTAAATTTTCCAAGTTGCTATCCAAAGGTTTCTACTGCCGAGATTTGTCAAGATGCTATCCCAATTTGCTATCCCGAGCGCAACTTGTCGGAGACACATATTCTTTTACCAAGTGAGCGGGTCCCATCTGTCATCCTCTATTTTTACCAAGTGAGAATAGCAACTTATTGGAGACACACCTTTTTTCTTTTGCTAAACAAATTAGCAACTTGCTATAACTCAAGATTTGACAAGTGAATTTTACCAAATTGTTGGAGATGCTCTGAGTAACCAAAAATAGTTTTTAGACTAAATAGGTAAGTTTAAAAATAAAAAGGCCAATAAGATAAGCCAAACTTTTTTCAAGGCCAATGAAATAATTCTCTCATCCATTCTCTACTGCAGAACACTGCGTGAATGTAGAAATGCAACCGATGGGGATATATTACTGTTGCCAGCTCTAGAGCCCACAAGGAGTTTTGCGGGCAAATATCCATGTAAAGCATTCAGTTTTTTGCTGATTCTGATTTAGCATCAGTATGAATTCCAATTTCCAATTCTAGAGGGGCCAAAATGGTCCTTCAAATCCATGTAGTCAAGTTGGACAAGGCTTTGTAGCTAACTTCAGTTTTTTTTTTACAGTGGCCCACTTCGGTCGAATTCTCTCACTGTGTTGCAATGCTTGGCGTCGTCATTTTCGGCATACATTTCTCTAGTGCTACTATACTACCGATGACATGTTTGCTTGTTAATTAGTTGGTTGTTTTGTTCGCAGATAGGCAACTATTTAGGGTCTGTTTAGATTGTAAATGAAAATTTTTTGGGTGTCACATCGGATGTGTCGGAAGGATGTCGTGAGGGGTTTTAGAAACTAATAAAAAAACAAATTACATAGCTCGTCAGGAAACTGCAAGACAAATCTATTAAGCATAATTAATCTATCATTAGCATATGTGGGTTACTGTAGCACTTAAGGCTAATCATGGAGTAACTAGACTTAAAAGTTTCGTCTCGCGATTTTCAACTAAACTGTGTAATTAGTTTATTTTTTTTATCTATATTTAATGTTCCATGCATGTGTTCAAAGATTCGATGGGATGGATGAAAAAAAATTTAGTGGCGAACTAAACAGGGCCTTACAAGGACTATTTAGAAAGGATCTGATTCAATTCCTTAATCCTACTTTTCTCCTAGCTGCTATTGAAAGAACGCAACAATAATCACGTCGAGATCCCGTTCGCTCGTCTTATAATCCGTACTTTTTCTGTCAGCCAATAATATTTTTCTTTTACGATAAATTAGTGAACAGTATTTTACTTTTTAGATCAGTGAACAGGTATGCGGGCCACTAAGATTATGGCCAACGTTGAGGAGGATGATCGAGCAATGCACTGCACAGCATGACACAAAAGCGATACTTTTTCGTCAACTCTAAAAGTTGATTTATCGGTCTAATAATTTTTTAAGAGAACCATAGGTCTATACCCCTTTATTTAACCCTTAAATCTGACATGGTATGTGAATTCAACAGCCCTCATGTTATGAAATTTGTAATTAGCCCTTCCTCACTCCCTTCTCGTTCTTTGCTCCATTCCCTAAGTGTGCAAGGTGGTAAAAGCAATTGTCGGCAAGTGACACGAGCATAGGGGCGGTAGCCTGGTGCTCGTGAGGCATAAGCTTGTAGTGCGACGTGTGTGGCACGAGTCATCTCCTTCCTCTTATTGCTTCCTCAAACCAACATAGGCACTGGTGTGGTAGGGCGGGGCCAATTCAAGGATGAGCACTTGCCATCTACAATGGATGGGACCGTGAATTTCACCACTTAGCCCCGAGCGCAAGTGAGCTCATAGGTTGACCATGGTAGCTGTAGTATGATAGTCTGGGAGCTTTAATCTAAGAACGAAACAAAACGATATAGACATATTGTGAACCACCTAAAAAAATTGAAGTTAAATTTTAGAGTTAATGGGCCTAATTAAATTTTAAATTAATGGATCTTTGGTGCATAGTAAAAAAGAAAGCTCTCTGTCGACGCATTCAACCGCAATAGTGGCGGGAAGTACTACTAGCGCGTACTAGTAGGAGTACTCGGCCGCGCTGAGCCTCAGTGGCACGAATTGCAATGGGCCGACTAGCCGCAATCGTAACCCCAAGACGTACGAGAGCGAGAGCGAGAAGCAGCGTGCGGCTGACCCCAGGAAAAAGAGTTTGACCTGCTATGCCCGAGGGGCGCGCGCGCGCACACACACACCCGTTGTTGTAGTTGCAGCCAAGGGTTTGACGACAGGCCGGCAGCGACAAGGATTCCCTGAGAACTTGGGCAGGCAGAGGCAGCAAAGGGGTCCAAGCACAAGCACACTTTTGCTCGCGAGATGTCGCTGGTGTTACGTTACCGCCAGCGACAGAGTGGCGTGGCACCGCCTGTCCCTGTCCCTGCCGGCCTCCCCGGCCATGATCGTGCGTGCCCGGCTGTGCTGCGTCTGCGTGGCGTCGTTCCTCGTTCCACTCCCCGGGCCTGTCCGCGAGCGCGCGTCTGCGTGCGCGGACACGGCGTGCATGCGTGTGCAGCCGGCTAGGCTATAGCCGACGTAGGAGACGTACGTCGTGCCTGGCTGAGTCAGGACTCAGGAGCAGGAGCATTGAAAAACTGGAGTCAAAAGTACCTGTGAGGAAAAGCTGTTTTTTGGGAGCTGATGCTGCAAAGCATGCATGCTTCTGTGCTGTGCTTGCGTCGTACTACTCGGTGGTTTGTGGCATCCGTGCCTGTGCACGTAACGAACCATGCATGCATGCACATGCTCGCGTGCATGTGGAGATGTCGGTTGCCACGGCGCCGTGCTTGTCCTCCAGCGGTGGGTGGCCATCCACGTACAGGTGTGGTGTGCTGCGCTGCACATGGCTGCCTCTGCCGGCCCGGAGGTTAGCTTAGCCGGGGCCTGAACCTGAAGCGAGACTAATTTATAGGGCAGGCCACGGGAGAATAATAGTATTAGCATCGACGAGACGACGGCCCTTATGCTCGATCCAGTTCACCATCATTCGGATGTGCGTTCGTCGGTAGCTGAGCATGGCTTTTGTTTAGGCAGCAGAGCAAAGGTCTGTGTCGTCTACTACGAGAAAGGGAATCGGAGAAGCTACCTACTAGCTGTAGACTGTACTACTCTGTAGTAGACTGCAGATGCATGCATTCCAAATCTCCAAGCAAACAGAGAACTCCGATGGATCGTCAGGGAATTGCTTTCGGCGTTGCATCGTCAGCCATGCAAGTCTGCGGCTCGCGGCGGGGGGAAGGCAACCATGCATCGGAGACAGGTGGCGCGGATCGCGGCGTGCCGGTACAGTGCTGCGGACGACGGCCCATGCGGCGGCGCGGCAGCTGGCGTGGGGATGGGCGCCCTGGGGATCGACCGCGCGTGCCCGCGGCTGCGCCCCGCGCGGCCTGCAGATGGGGGCCGCCAGCGCCGTCGTGCCGTGCGGCGGTGCCCCGACGGCCCGCGCCACAAGGCTGTCGCTGTCGGCCCCGGCCCCCCCAGCAAAAGCCGCCGTCGCGTCGTCCACCCGTCCGAGATGGATCCATTGGTCGATCCAGAGAGCTTGCATCGCCGACGTCATCCCGACGTGACGTGGCGTGGCGTGGTCGACCTCAGCTGTCAGCTCCTCGCCTGCCCGCGCGGGGACCGGACACCGAACCCTCCGGGACAACGGTCGCCCAATTCCCCGTCCGTCTCGGCTCATCTACTCCTACCTAGGCCCTGTTTAGTTCCAAAAATTTTTGCAAAATAGGGATAGTAGTATTTTCGTTTTTATTTGATAAATATTGTCTAATTATGAACTAACTAGGTCTTATTTAGTTTGGCTGTAAATCACGAGACAAATCTTTTGATCCTAGTTAGACCATGAGTTGACAATATTTGCCACAAACAGGGGCAGAGCCAAGATTTGAACATAGGAGGGGCCGTGCAAACCAAGAACAATCATGTGTGTCAAAATATTACATGATAAAGTTGTACATAGCACCAAAATAAACGTTTGCATTGTAATGCAAAAAAAAGCAGAAAAACAAAAAAAAAGAGAAATTTAACTAGTCTTATGCCTCTAACCTTCACCTGATCATTCTATTTCTTTACCTAGAAAAAGAATCACAATAAAAACAAGTAGTTAAACGGGGGCAAAATTAATTAGTACTAGATCCTAACATCAAATGACAAACAATCAGTTACATATCATTTAGTCTTAAGACAAAACGATCACTTAAACAAGTAAAATGGTCATTTAAATAGAAGGTTAAACAGAAACACCATACCACTGTTAGTGTTTAAAAGTTGAGTACAACGGGCTAAATGACCGTTTAGAGTTTAGATGAATAATGATAGAAGCATAGAGATAAGAAAGATAATTGGAAGACTAATGCTAAATAATATAGATCCCATTGTTGGAGATCAATTCAGAAGGATTAAACAAGAAAAACGCTGACTTTCAATTAACTAGCTAATTAGAGTGTGTGGTAGAGGACAAACTGATGTTTGATAGGCAATAATAAAAATAAAAGATATGAAAAAATATTAGAAAGATCTAGATTCTATTTTTATAAGAAACTATTAGAGATTAATATGAAATAAAAATAAAAATCTTAGTACGGATAATATCATTAACTAGCTAATTAGATAATTAAACATCTAATCTATGAGGTGTATTAAGGGAGTTATGGGAAGGTTGGGGGGCGCCAGGCCTCCCTCAGCCCCCCCTCCCTCCGCCACTGTCCACAAACAAACGAAAATGCTACGGTAGCGAAATCTAAAAAATTTTCGCATCTAAACAAGGCATAGGTGAGAAGTAGCATACCGAGTAGTTACATGAGCAGTATTAATAATACTCTCAATCAATTTCTAGAATTGTCTTAAGTCAAACTTTTAAACTTTGACCAAATTTCTAGAAAAAGATATTAAGATTTACGGTATCAAATTAGTATTATTAAATTTATCATAGAATATATTTTAAAAAGATACTAAGATTTACGGTATCAAATTAGTATCATTAAATTCATCATAGAATATATTTTTATATGATGTGCATGTTATGTCATAGATGTTGTTACTCCTATATATAAAGTTAGTCAAACTTAAAAAAGTTTGACTGCCACGGATTCTAGAAAATAATTCTTTCGTGGACGGAAGAAGTAGGACATAATTAAGTTGACTTAAATACAAAGTGGAGGAGCAAGAAGGGGAGAAAGAGAGGCTTTATAGCCCGCTTAGGCCAGTCTCAGTGGGGGTTTTACCAGGATGTCATGCACATTTATTGAGCGTCATGTCAGCAAAACTGCACTTTTTGCATGAAACAAAGAGGAGAGAGAGAAGGAAGTAGTTTCACCATGGTGAAACCCCGTGGACGTTGTTTCCCACGCGGTGAAACGGGATGAAATCCTCACTGAGGGCTAAATCGTTTCACCATCTTGTATGTGATCCAATCATTTTGTAGTAATTAAATGCTTTGCCCAACCTAGAAAACATCAATGTGAAACTCATGCATTATGGAGGTTGTTTCATTATTCGTTTCATTGATGCCCTATCAGCGGATTTGTTTTGAAAACAGTGTATTGAAACGGGTCACTGAGTCTGGCCTTAGACATGAAAACTAAAAACTTTACGAGAGAGACAAAAAAAATTCATGTATTAATATTAGAAAACTAACTACTACTATATATGTGGAGAAAGTTATCGAGAACCTTACGGTCAGCAGACCGACTACAATATTACTCTTTGCTCTAAAGTGGTTACTGGCGCAAGTGTTACATAAAATGTTGATGCACAGCAGTACGGTTGCCGACTGGACCCCGGCCGGGCCGGAGCAGAAAATTAAAGGACGCAAACAAGATCATGCTTGCGTTGGTTGTAACTGTCGAAGTCGGACTAGCCATTATTGGGAGGACGAGAGCGAGATAGTATCACGTCTTTTTAGTTTCACCTAAAATTCAAAAACTTTTTTAAGATTTCTTCACTACTACAAAAAATCTTTTCCACAACCTTTTAAAAATAGCCTCAGAGGCGAGCAGCCACTACAACCACCTCGGTTAATCCCTCATATTAGAGGCGAAGCCAGACAACCAAGCCATTAGAGCCAGCTCCACTAATCACTACCTAAATACACTAGCTAACAACAAATTTGTATAGGATTTCTCACATTTTATAGGGGTTCAGCTGACCCTGATAAACCCTCCTAGCTCCACCCCTACCTCAGATTAACGTCGTTTTTTATTAATTGAGACGGTCACAAGCAACCTGATATGACCACGCCACCAAGCAAGATGTCACAAGCTCCAAGTCAAGCTACACCCACTCAAGTTTCACCTACACCGACACCAGCTCAAGTCATCGATGGACCGATTACACGTAGTCGTGCAAAGAAGCTACAACAAGAGGTCCACGCGCTACTTTGTGAGATTCATTTTAACATTAATGATAATTATATACTACCTAAGTGTTGTACCTTGATTGTACTCAGGTATATAGAAGAATAGAAGGAAGAATCGGACCATGAAGAACGGACCAGTGCAAGTTCCAGAAGAAGTCAAAAACGGACCAGTGGAAGTAAAAAACGGACCAGTGCAAAGAATCTTCATAACTTTTTGCTCACAAAAGCTATGAAGGTCCATAAGCATTTGTTGGAAATCTTGACGAGTCTACTTTCCAATGAATCTAGTGGCGACCAGTTTGGATACTCCATATTGCCTGCAGACCAGAATTAGTACAGACTGCTCAGAAGGTCAACAGTCTGTCGTGACAGAATGTTGGTACAACTTGCCAAGTAAAACTGTACCAATCTACAAAGTTTCGTGCTGGTTGGCATACATTGCTGGAAAGCCCTTTGAGTCTAGTTTCACACCCAAGAAACGGTTCATCATTTGGACTTCCCAATAAAAAGTTATGGTCAGTTTATTGGAAACTGCTCTGGAGGCCAACAGTCACGCGAAGCCACTTCGGGAATCCATTTCGAGGGGACCTTTCACATTGTCTTCCCTCAGAAACTCTATTTCGTTTTCATACCTATCTAGCAGGGCTGTTGCTAGTATAAATACCCCCTAAGACTCATTGTAATCTAAGACTTTGATAATTGAAATACAGAACCCCTTTGTTCAGCTGCGTGCTAACAAATCCAGAGAGTGATCTCTACCCCCTTTGCTCTTGTGATTTTCTCGCGGGATTACATAGGCGGCGGCTTCATCCGCTCCCAATTGGTGCTCCTACTCCCTTCAAGGTATTTCTTGATTGATTGTAGGCTGTGTTGGTTGGTTCCTTGAGAGTGTGGTTGGGCGAATCCTCGATTCAGGTTGCCGGTTAAAGACGGTGGTTGGCTTCGAGTTTTATTTGCCAGGTTGCACTAGTTATCGCTGCTTGCAGCAAGTTATCCGGCTGTTCTTCAGCTAGTTATCGGTGTTCTTCCTACGTCGTGAAGATCGGGACAACGTGACGCATCATCTGGTATCAAAGCTTTCGTTACCACGGTAGGAATTTTATCCCTAGCTACATATAAATTTTGCTTCGTCCTATCCACCAAAAAGCCAGAAAAATATATTACTTAGACCTTTGTTTCAATCTGTTATTTTAGTGAGTTCGGTTAAGTCGCAGTCCATTAGAGTCTTTGTTTTAGTTGCGGATCATTTATCCTTCGCGTGTTCTTTGTGCCTCTTTTATATCTAAAAATTCCCAAAAAAAAAATCTCTATAGCCTATATCATCCTTTGTGTTAACTTTGATCCTATCTAGCTACTGGTTGTTGTTTTATTTCTGTCTTTAGTCGTGCAAGTATCATAATCTGATCCCTGTTTTTAGTTCTATATATAAAAAAAGTGTGTCAAAAAAAAAGAAAAGAAAGTGCAAAAAAAAATGAAGTAAAAAAAAGTTGAGAAAGGTTCAGAGAGAAAGTCTGAAAGATTAGTTGGTCTATGTGCACAAGTGCTGAAAGTTTCATATAAAATTCTACAACCAGTTTGCTATCTTTGTTTGGTGCAAAACTTTGGTTGGGTCTGATTGCAACACTTGCATCCCAATCATACTCCTTGTTTGCATCAGTTCTGAAATTTCTTTGCGTGTGTGTGATCTATTTATACACTTCGAATCTTTTGATCAGCACTAGGCAGAGAACTTCTAGTTTGGATCGTTACTTAACTTTACAACAACTAGAATTCAGATTGCATTCCTTGTGTATTACTCCCCACCAAGCTCCACATAAAAAACCATCGTAATTGGTACTCTCTGTTCTTGTATTCGCCTCGCCATCACTTTCAGTTGCCACCACACATTTGTTTTCCTTGTAATCTGCAGCAAAGGAATTCATAAGAGCCTTGGTGGTTAGAGAGGTGAGTTGTGAGGGCCACCAAATTTTCATATTCCACAAATACAAATTATTTGTATTCAGCTAACCTTACAGGAAGATGGGTGATGGAATAGAGGATTGTGTCACTTTGGCACAATTTAATGAACTCCGACAAAGCATAGAAGAAAAGCAAGATAGGTTGACACAAGATCTTCAGAACCTTATGACTGAAATCAGAAGGCGTCGCCAACCTCATGATGGAGCAAGCAACCATGGTGAAGATGGAGATATGAGTGATAGAAGTGCTGCTAGTAGAAGCTCAAGGGAACAAGGAAGGAGGAGCCGAGGTAGGGGAAGAGGTCAAGGTCGAAGAAATCATGATAATGAAGAATCTGAAAAAGAGGATGATGATGATCATTCTCAATATCGATATGGTCGCCGATATCGTAGAAGAGGCAATCATGAGGAGAGGCTAGGAAAACTGAAGTTTACCATGCCAAAGTTTGATGGTGGGTCTGATCCTGAAGCTTATTTCACTTGGGAGCTGAAAGTGGATAAAATCTTTCGCTTGCATAATTATTCAGAAGAGAAGAAGCTGGCAATGGCATCTCTGGAGTTTGAAGGATATGCTCTAATATGGTGGGAGCAGCTCCTCAGTGATCGTGAAGAAGATGGAAGACATCCTATTGCAACTTGGGATGAAACGAAGAGAGAAATGAGAAGTCGTTTTGTGCCGAAGCACTATCGGCGTGATCTTTTTGATAAATTGCAGAATTTGAAGCAAGGAAGTCTCTCTGTTGAAGAGTATTATAAGGAGATGGAGAAATCTATGATTAGAGCCAATGTGTATGAAGATGAAGAGCAAACTATTGCACGTTTTATGGCTGGGCTGCATCGCAATATTCAGCGCATTGTTGAGTTTCAGCCATACCGATATCTTATTGATTTGGTACATCAAGCAACCAAAGCTGAACGTCAATTGCAGCAAGAAGCTAAGAGCAACAAGTCCTTGTCCTTTGGTATGAGGAACATCTCTGGAGGAAGCAAATCAATCACCAAGTTTTCTGCTGAACCATCCCTGGTGAAAGGCTCAAGTGGAGGCTCACGATCTAATTTTCAGGGTACTTTTAGTGGAAAGAACACTGCTGTCGCAAGTTCAAAACCAGCAGCATCAAACACTACTTCAGTGGGTTCCACTTCCAAGAGTAGTGGAATTCAGTGCTTCAAGTGTGGAGGCCGTGAACATGTATCAAGAGAGTGTCCAAATAATCGTGTGGTCATTGTGAATGATAGTGGAGAATTTGAATCAGCTAGTGAAGAGGAAGCTGAGGAAGAACATGTTGGTGAAGCCCATGAAGATGAGGAACATACTGGCTGTGAATTTGAGCATGGTGCTGCTCTTGTGGTGACTCAAATCTTGAGTGTTCAAATGAAAGAAGCTGAAAATGGGCAGCGACATAATTTATTTCAAACCAGAGCAAAGGTACATGATAAGGTGGTGAAGGTGATTATTGATGGAGGGAGCTGCCATAATCTTGCTAGTCGTGAGATGGCTGATAAACTTGGCCTGAAGCTGCTACGACACCCTCATCCATATCATGTACAGTGGCTGAATGATTCGGGAGATATCAAGATTGGATATAAAGTAAACATTCCATTCAAGATTGGTGAATATGTTGACACAGTAGAGTGTGATGTGGCGCCCATGTCGGTGTGTCACTTGCTGCTTGGAAGGCCATGGCAATATGATCGATATAGCCAACATTGTGGGAGAACAAATCAGTTTACTATCAATCTAACGGGGAAGAAGTTTGTTCTCAAGCCTATGACACCCCAACAAATCATGGCTGAACATTTACAAAAGAAATCTGAAATTGTTCCAGTGAGTAGAGAGGAAGGAGAGCAAAAGAAATTGAGTGCCATCCACAATTCGGTGAGTGAGTGCCACAAGCCAAATTTGAGGGAGAAAAAGAAAGGAGAGGGAGAGAATTTAGTCATGCTAGCCACAAAATCTGAAATGAGAGAAGTGAGGAACAACCCCGAACAAGTGCTCTTTGTACTTGTATACAAAGACATTTTAATTTCAGCTAACGACATGACCTCTCTTCCTAGTGTTGTGTCTCATCTTTTGCAGGACTATGGAGATGTTTTTCCAGAAGAAACACCGGCGGGACTACCTCCAATTCGTGGGATTGAGCATCAAATTGATCTCATTCCAGGGGCTGCACTACCTAATCGACCACCATACCGAACCAATCCAGAAGAAACAAAGGAGATACAAAGGCAAGTGCAAGAACTTCTTGATAAAGGTTTTGTTCGTGAAAGTTTAAGTCCTTGTGCTGTTCCTGTAATTTTAGTACCTAAGAAAGATGGTTCTTGGAGAATGTGTGTTGATTGTAGAGCTATAAATAACATCACTCTTCGCTATCGCCATCCTATCCCACGTTTAGATGACATGCTTGATGAATTAAGTGGTTCCAACATATTCACTAAAATTGATTTGAGAAGTGGATACCATCAGATAAGAATGAAAACAGGGGATGAATGGAAAACTGCATTTAAAACAAAATTTGGGTTGTATGAATGGTTAGTTATGCCTTTTGGATTGACTAATGCTCCTAATACTTTCATGAGATTAATGAACCATGTCTTGAGAGCTTTCATTGGAAAATTTGTTGTTGTCTACTTCGATGATATCTTAATTTACAGCAAGTCTTTTGAGGAACATGTGGATCATATTCGGCAAGTCTTGGAAGAGCTTAGAAAGGAGAAATTATTTGCTAATCTTGAGAAGTGCAGTTTTTGCACAGACCATGTTGTGTTTCTTGGCTTTGTTGTATCAGGAAAGGGCATAGAAGTGGATGAAAGCAAGGTGAAAGCCATCAAGGATTGGCCAACTCCAACAAATGTAAGTCAAGTAAGAAGTTTTCATGGCCTTGCTGGTTTTTATAGGAGGTTTGTGAGAGATTTCAGTACCATCGCTGCTCCTTTGAATGAATTGACAAAGAAAGGTGTTGACTTTAAATGGGAAAAATCACAACAAAATGCATTTCAAGAATTAAAGAAACGTTTGACTGAAGCACCTGTACTTGTTCTTCCTGATTTCACTAAAACTTTTGAAATAGAATGTGATGCTAGTGGAGTTGGGATAGGAGGAGTTTTAATGCAACAAGGAAAACCTGTAGCATATTTTAGTGAAAAACTAGGAGGTGCTCAACTGAATTATTCTGCGTATGATAAAGAATTATATGCTTTGGTGCGTGTGCTTGAAACATGGCAGCACTACTTATGGCCAAAAGAATTTGTTATTCACTCTGATCATGAAGCTTTGAAGTACTTGAAAGGACAAGCAAAACTGAACCGTCGTCATGCCAAATGGGTTGAGTTCATCGAAACATTTCCATACATTGTGAAATATAAGAAAGGTAAGGACAATGTTGTTGCTGATGCTCTGTCACGAAAGAGTGTGTTGCTAAACCAACTTGAGGTAAAGGTTTTGGGACTTGAAAGTTTGAAAGAACTGTACAGTAATGACCCTGAATTTTCAGAACCATATAATCATTGTAAAAATGGAAAAGGTTGGGAAAAGTATCATATACATGATGGATTTTTGTTTAGAGCGAACAAAATCTGTGTTCCAAATTCTTCGGTTAGATTGCTTTTGTTGCAGGAGTCTCATGGGGGAGGATTGACAGGCCATTTTGGACAAAGAAAAACCTATGAGCTGCTAGAAGATCATTTTTATTGGCCCAAGATGAGAAGAGATGTCATCAGATTCGTGGAGCGATGCGTTACCTGTCACAAAGCTAAGTCTAAACTGAACCCTCATGGTTTATATACTCCTTTACCTACTCCTAAAACTCCTTAGGAAGACATAAGCATGGATTTTGTCTTGGGGTTGCCTAGAACTCAGAAAGGAAAAGATTCAATTTTTGTTGTGGTTGATAGATTTTCAAAGATGGCTCATTTTATTCCTTGTGACAAGAGCAACGATGCTTCACATATTGCTAATTTGTTCTTCAGGGAAATTGTGCGGCTGCATGGAATGCCTAGAACCATTGTATCTGATCGTGATGTCAAGTTTGTGAGCTATTTTTGGAAAACATTATGGGCAAAGCTCGGAACCAAGCTTTTGTTCTCCACCACTTGTCACCCTCAAACCGATGGACAAACTGAAGTGGTGAATCGCACATTGTCAATGTTGCTGCGAACAATGATGAAAAAGAACCTGAAGGTTTGGGAGGAATGTTTGCCACATGTGGAGTTTGCATATAACAGGGCAGTACACTCTACCACTAATATGTGTCCTTTTGAAATTGTATATGGGTTCAAACCTATTGCTCCGATAGATTTGTTGCCCCTTCCATTGCAGGAAAGAACCAATATGGAAGCCTCCAAGCGTGCTGCATACATCAAGAAGATACACGAGAAGACCAAGGAAGCAATTGAACTCAAGGCAGGACGCAAGGCTGCAAGTATGAACAAACATAGGAAGAAGGTGTTATTTGAACCCGGGGATTTGGTGTGGATACACTTGCGCAAGGATCGCTTTCCTCAGCAGCGCAAATCAAAATTGCTGCCACGAGGAGATGGTCCATTTCGTGTTCTTGAGAAGATCAATGACAATGCATACAAGATTGATCTTCCTGCAAGTTATGGCGTGAGCAACTCCTTCAATGTTGCTGATCTCTCACCATTCACAAGTGAAGACATTTTAGAGTCGAGGACGACTCCTTTTCAAGGGGGGGAGGATGATATGACCACGCCACCAAGAAAGATGTCACAAGCTCCAAGTCAAGCTACACCCACTCAAGTTTCACCTACACCGACACCAGCTCAAGTCATCGATGGACCGATTACACGTAGTCGTGTAAAGAAGCTACAACAAGAGGTCCACGCGCTACTTTGTGAGATTCATTTTAACATTAATGATAATTATATACTACCTAAGTGTTGTACCTTGATTGTACTCAGGTATATAGAAGAAGAGAAGGAAGAATCGGACCATGAAGAACGGACCAGTGCAAGTTCCAGAAGAAGTCAAAAACGGACCAGTGGAAGTCAAAAACGGACCAGTGTAAAGAATCTTCATAACTTTTTGCTCACAAAAGCTATGAAGGTCCATAAGCATTTGTTGGAAAGCTTGACGAGTCTACTTTCCAATGAATCTAGTGGCGACCAGTTTGGATACTCCATATTGCCTGCAAACCAGAATTAGTACAGACTGCTCAGAAGGTCAACAGTCTGTCGTGACAGAATGTTGGTACAACTTGCCAAGTAAAACTGTACCAATCTACAAAGTTTCGTGCTGGTTGGCATACATTGCTGGAAAACCCTTTGAGTCTAGTTTCACACCCAAGAAACGGTTCATCATTTGGACTTCCCAATAAAAAGTTATGGTCAGTTTATTGGAAACTGCTCTGGAGGCCAACAGTCACGCGAAGCCACTTCGGGAATCTATTTCGAGGGGACCTTTCACATTGTCTTCCCTCAGAAACTCTATTTCGTTTTCATACCTATCTAGCAGGGCTGTTGCTAATATAAATACCCCCTAAGACTCATTGTAATCTAAGACTTTGATAATTGAAATACAGAACCCCTTTGTTCAGCTGCGTGCTAACAAATCCAGAGAGTGATCTCTACCCCCTTTGCTCTTGTGATTTCCTCGCGGGATTACATAGGCGGCGGCTTCATCCGCTCCCAATTGGTGCTCCTACTCCCTTCAAGGTATTTCTTGATTGATTGTAGGCTGTGTTGGTTGGTTCTTTGAGAGTGTGGTTGGGCGAATCCTCGATTCAGGTTGCCGGTTAAAGACGGTGGTTGGCTTCGAGTTTTATTTGCCAGGTTGCACTAGTTATCGCTGCTTGCAGCAAGTTATCCGGCTGTTCTTCAGCTAGTTATCGGTGTTCTTCCTACGTCGTGAAGATCGGGACAACGTGACGCATCACAACCGCCTTGCAAAATCGATTTACCAAGACGGTCATTTTAATCCATCCGCTACCAAAAATAATTTATTTTCGGAGGCGGTCGCCTTATAATAACCGCCTCTATAAATCCATTAATCGAGGCGGTCACACTATAAGGCCTGCCTCGCAAAATAGTGGCCCAACACTTTGTCCGCCTAGCCCATCAAGGTCCAATTTTTGTCTTCTACTATATAAACCGGACTTAGGGTTTGCCTCCGCCACACCATCACTCTGTCAGCCGCCTCCCTTTCTCACCTTCCTCACGCCCTCGCTCCCCAATTCTCTCGACACCGCGGTGCCCTCTCCCCTCTTGACGTGGCTCCCTCTCCCTACTCCAGTCACCCTTTCCCTCTCCCTCAGACCACCCTCTCCCTCTCCACTCCAGATGGCGAGTGCATGGCGCGGAGCGGCGGCGAGACCAGCCTCGAGACCGGACGTGGAGCAGCAACGATGGGGTCATGAGGTACATCATCCTGTTCGCCTCATCTTCCTCTCTTCTCCTCTCATCCTCACTCGTCCACCTCTCTTTGTAGATCCATAGCCGACAGTCCTCCATCATGGATTCGATTTGGTGGTGGATCCGGTGTCACGGATCATGGATCCGACATTGGGGCTCGTAAATCTAGGGCTACAGGTGGCGGCCTCCCCCTCCCTCCCCAGGACGCCCCTCTCTTCCTGCGGATCCGGCGGCGCACGGCGGTGGACCTGGGTCTACGATTTATAGAATGGGCGCGGCGGATCCAGGCTCACTGGTGGGCTCGAGAATGGGCTCCCTGGTGGGCCTGGGGAATTTTTTTTGCTTTTTACCGATTAACTGAGGCGGGCATTCTAAAGCAACCGCTTCTGTTAATCGATTGCCGTGGCGGGCATAGGAAACCGCCACAGTTAAGCCACCATTAACGATGACCTTTCATTCGTGCCAGTTGCTTGTGCCCGCTTCGTAAAACCAAAAATGATTGCCTCGAAAAAAAATTCTGTAGTAGTGCTTGAAAGAGCATCTAGGCCCTTAGTGATTTCGGTGAATAATGACATTATTGATTACTATGACTAACATGTGTTTTGCAGAGGCAAAGTCATAGGTAAGGTCATTGTAAATTGGCACTCGATGGACAGGGACGTACATGCCTACTTAATAGTGGAAATCGTTTCGGTTTTCAAAGGATAGTTGGACATCGTCAAGACTAGACTAGGTCTAAGTGCCATATGGTGAAGAAGGGCACTTAGAGTAGTTTAGGACTTTGTTTTCCTTTGACCGTACTATTAAGAGGGGCTTTGATCTAGTAGCTTGACTTAGGCAAGGCTTTAGGTTTAGGTGTGGTGCACACTTGGTAAACCTAGCACTAGGCAGCTCAGAGATAGTCCTTAGATCGAGAGAAACCAACTTCATTTTGGAGCGATCGCGTTTCGACGAAGTTTTGGTGCCCAAAGGGGCACCGGACGCTACACCGGACGCTCTGTGAGTGCGTCCGGTGAGGTCCTTAGCCGTTGGAACAGTGTCGTGCTTAGGGTTAGGCACCGGACGCTAGCACCGGACGCACCGGGTAGTGTCCGGTCCCATACTCAGGGAGGTTGCAAACCTTCCCCGAGCACCGGACGCTAGCATCGGACGCGCCGGGTAGCGTCCGGTCCCATGCGCAGGAAGCTTGTAAAGTTACCCCGAGCACCGGACGGTGCACCGGACGCTGGAAGTTAGCGTCCGGTGACCTGTCAGAAGGAAGTACAGTTAGCCGTTATGAAGCACCGGACGCTCGGTGCAGTGCGTCCGGTGACCCCGTTCTCAGTGGAAAACGGTTGGCCGACCTTTGGACTTCGTGGATAGTATTTATACTCCTCCACCTCGTCCATGAGAGGTCTCTTGCCCATTTGAACATCAGAGAAACTTGTTGTGGAGCAAGAGAGTAGCAAGAGCCTAGAGAGGATTGAGATTTGAGTGTTTTCTTGAGAGAATCCTTCTCTAGTGAGTTCTAAGAGTCAAGTGTGCATCCACCACTCTCTAGAGCCTTGTTTGGGTCAAGTGAGAGTTCTTTGCTTGTTACTCTTGGTGATCGCCATCACCTAGACGGTTCGGTGGTGATTGGAGGCACGAAGACCGCCCGGAGTTCTTGTGGGTGGCTCGTGTCAAGCTTGTGAGCGGTTTTGGGCGATTCACCGTGACGGAGTGTCGAAGAATCAGCCCGTAGAGAGCACTTGGTCCTTGCGCGGACCAAGGGGGAGCAAGACCCTTGCGCGGGTGCTCCAACGAGGACTAGTGGAGAGTGGCGACTCTCCGATACCTCGGCAAAACATCGCCGAGCACTTTCTTTCACTACTCCTTTACATTCTAGCTTTTACTTTGTGCTTTTACATTCTTAGAATTGCCATGCTAGAATAGGATTGGAACTAGGTTGCAAAACTTTTATCCGGTAGCTCTCTAGGTCACACTAGACACAAGGGGTTGAATTGGAGCTTATAGGTTGCTTAAATTTTTAGAGAAGCCCAATTAACCCGCCCTCTTGGGCATCTTGATCCTTTCAATTAGTATCGGAGCCTAGTGCTCATTATTTAGGCTTCACCGCCTAGAGAAATGATGTCTAACGGGGATGGACCGCCACCCATGTTCGATGGGGATGACTTCCCGTATTGGAAAATATGGATGGAGTCATACCTTGAGGCATGCGACATAAAGTGCCTAAAAGCCGCGACCGAAGGGTTTACCCCTCTGGAAAGAGCCACCGCTCTTACTCCACAAGAGCAAGAAAACAAGAAGTGGAATGCGAAGGCCAAAAACCACATCTTTAGAGGCCTTTGCAAAGAGGTGTTCAACCGCGTTCGGAGCCACAAAATCGCCAATGAACTTTGGAAGGAACTTTGTGCGCTCCATGAGGGATCAAAGAGTGAACGCGAGGAACGCTATCACTTAGTGATGAACACGCTTAATACATTTGAAATGCTTCCCAAAGAAAATGCTAATGAAATGTATTCTCGCTTGAATGTCATTGTAGAGGAGCTTAATGGACTTGGGCTCACTCAAATGAGTGCGGCGGATGTAGCAAGGAAGATACTATGTGTGCTTCCCATTGAGAAATATGGGCACATAGTAACGGTGCTTCATCAAGGCGATCTTTCCACCGCTACACCAACCGCCATATTGGGGAAGATCAATGCTCATGAGATGTACATGCATATGAACCCTCAAGATGGCTCCTCGTCGGCCAAGAAAAAAAAGAAGGACTTGGCTTTCAAAGCTTCCCACAAGGGCAAAGCCAAGAAGATTGAAGTTGAGTCATCAACTTCAAGTGATGATGATGCATCTATTGCTCTCTTGGTGAGAAGAACCACAAAGATGTTGAAGAAGCTCAACAAGAATGGAGTCAACTTTGACTCCAAGAAGAAGAAGTTCTTCACAAGTAGCAAGAGGAAGCCTATCTCCGAGATGGATTGCTACAATTGTGGTGAGCTTGGTCATCTTGCTCATCAATGTCCAAAGCCCAAGAAGGAAAAATACAAGAAGAAGAACAAAGAGCAAGATGACTCAAGTGATGATGACAAGAATGAGAAGAAACAATACAAGAAGAAAGGTGGCAAGAAGAAGGAGCACTACAAGAAGAAGAATGGCAAGACTTACATTGTTGGTGATTGTCTCACCGATATTGAGAGCTCAAGTGGTGACTCCTCCGGCAATGAAAGTGATGATGAGAAGGTTGCCGCCATTGCCATCGATGCTCCATCACAATTATCTTCACCACCATCTACATCCTCTACACACCTATGCCTCATGGCTAAGGGTGACCGGAAGGTACAAAGTGAGGATGAGAGTAGTGAAAGCGATAGTGAATACGAATCACCTTCTTATGATAAACTTGTAAAATTGCTTAACAAGTACACAAAAGTCATAAGAAAGACTAGAAGTGAAAACAAAAAGCTTGAACTTGAAAATGAAACACTTCTAGCAAAGCTTAAGTCTAGTGATGAGCTTAGAGACCAAAATGAGATCATGACCACTAAGCTCAAGGAGCTCAAACTTTCTCTAAAAGAGCTCAAAGAAAAACA
Organism: Sorghum bicolor; assembly: GCF_000003195.3. NCBI lineage: Eukaryota > Viridiplantae > Streptophyta > Magnoliopsida > Poales > Poaceae > Sorghum > Sorghum bicolor. The sequence goes on along the minus strand of NC_012873.2, from coordinate 49,565,801 downwards.
TGATAAACTTGAGAGTGTTCATGATGAGCTTATCACTAGATATAGAGCAATGAAAGAAGAACTATCAGCTCTAAAAGCAAACTATGACAACCTTGAAATTGCTTATGAACTCGCAATTGATGAAACACATATTGCTACTAACAATGTTGCTAAGCTTGATGTAGCCACATCTTGTGATGACTTACTTGTGGAGAGCACAAGCAAATGTGTTGATTGCAAGGGTAAGAAAGTGGTAGTGGCCGAGAGTTTTGAGGACACTATCAAGCTCAAGGATGAAATTGTCATGCTCAAGAAAGAGTTGTAAGAACAAGTCAAGCACAAGACCATAGTGATTGAGTCACTTGATTAAGACAAGAAGCTTGCATATGAGAACAAGTTGCTAAAGGAAGAAAATCAATATCTCAAACTTGGTTTGATGTATGACAAGCAAGAAGAAGATGAGACATTCATCTTGGATGAGTTAGCTAGCAACAATGACCCAATCATCAAGAAGCTAACTCAAGAGAACAACAAGCTCAAGAAAGAGAAGGAATATCTAACCATGGGGTTAGCCAAGTTCACCAAAGGGAAAGACCTTCAAAGTGAGCTTTTTATGAACACCGTCATGAAGATGGACAAGAGTGGGATTGGCTACATGGCTCATCAAACAAAGCTCATCAAGTCTCTAGCCACTCATGATCAACCAAGTAAGCCAAAGCCAAAGAGATGCTTTGAATGTGGTCAAGAAGGACACTTTGCTCATGAGTGTAAGGCACCACTACCACCACCCTTGCCCAAGCATGCAAGACCATTTGCCTTCAATGCTCACTACATTGTAAGGAAAGACAAGTGTGGCAAGGTCAAGGTTAGCTTCATGGGGCCGCCCAACAAGCAAAGGCCAAAGAAGATTTGGGTGCCAAAGCAACTAGTAGAGAAGGTCAAGGGCCCTAAGCAAATGTGGGTCCCTAAATCTCAAGCTTGATCTCTTGTGTGTAGGTGAACTACAAGACCGGTGGATCACATTGGGTAATTGATAGTGGTTGCACTCAACATATGACCGGAGATCCCCAGATGTTCACCTCTCTTGATGAAGATGTTGACAACCAAGAGAAGATCACATTTGGTGACAATTCAAAAGGCAAGGTCAAGGGACTAGGAAAGGTTGCTATATCAAATGACAACTCCATCACCAATGTGCTCTATGTGCAATCATTGAGTTTCAACTTGCTTTCGGTTGGACAACTTTGTGATCTTGGATTTGAATGCCTATTCAAGAAGAAGGAAGTAATTGTGACCAAGAAAGATGACAATGAAGTGATATTCAAAGGCTTCCGGCACAACAATTTATATGTAGTTGATTTCTCATCTGATGAAGTTGATGTCAAGACTTGTTTATTCACCAAGACTTCACTTGGGTGGTTGTGGCATAGAAGGTTAGCACATGTTGGAATGGGCACACTCAAGAAGTTGATGAAGAAAGAATTGATTAGAGACTTGAAGGATGTGACATTCAAAAAGGATAAACTTTGTAGTGCATGTCAAGCGGGCAAACAAGTTGCAAACACTCATCCAACAAAAGCCTATCTCTCTACTTTAAGAGTGCTTGAGCTACTTCACATGGATTTGTTTGGACCAACCACATATGCTAGTCTTGGAGGGAACAAATATTGCTTGGTCATAGTTGATGATTTCTCCCGGTACACTTGGACCTTCTTCTTGCAAGACAAGGCCGAAGTTGCATCAATATTCAAGAAGTTTGCAAAGAATGCCCAAAATCAATTTGATGTGAAGATCAAGAAAATTAGAAGTGACAATGGCAAAGAGTTTGACAACACCAACATTGAAGAGTATTGTGATGAAGTGGGAATCAAGCATGAGTTCTCCTCAACATACACACCACAACAAAATGGGGTTGTAGAAAGAAAGAACCGGACATTGATCACCTTGGCAAGAACAATGCTAGATGAGTACAACACTTCGGAGAAGATGTGGGCCAAGGCAATCAACACCGCTTGCTATGCTTCAAACCGGCACTTTCCTCACAAGTTCCTAGAGAAGACACCATATGAATTGCTCAATGGGAAGAAGCCCGATGTCTCATTCTTTAGAGTGTTTGGGTGCAAATGCTACATCTACAAGAAGCGCCAACACTTGGGAAAGTTCCAAAGAAGATGTGACATTAGTTACTTGGTTGGCTATTCATCAAAGTCCAAGGCATATAGAGTCTTTAACCATGCCACAAACATGGTTGAAGAAACATTTGATGTTGAATTTGATGAAACTAATGGCTCCCAAGGAGCAAGTGATAATCTTGATGATGTAGGTGGTGAACCATTGAGGGATGCCATGAAGAACATGCCCGTGGGAGACATCAAGCCTAAAGAAGATGATGATGATGTGCAAGTCATTGAGCCACCATCCACCTCACAAGGTCCACAAGATGAAGACAAGGATGTGAGAGATGCTCATGAAGACACTCAAGTCACTCATGAGCAAGTGGTGGCACAAGCACAAGATGTTGATGCTCCCCAACCAACCCCTCAAGTGGCACCAAGAAGAACATCACATCTCCTCCAAGATCACTCTCAAGATCTCATCATCGGGAGTCCATCACGTGGTGTAACTACTCGTTCTAGACATGCTTTATTTATTGAACATCACGCTTTTGTGTCTCTTGAAGATGAACCAAAGACCATAGAGGAAGCTCTTCGTGATGCGGATTGGATCATGGCCATGCAAGAGGAGTTGAACAACTTCTCTCGCAATCAAGTATGGACACTTGAAGAGCGACCCAAAGATGCAAGAGTGATTGGAACAAAGTGGGTCTTCCGGAATAAGAAGGATGATCAAGGCAAAGTGGTGCGCAACAAGGCAAGACTTGTGGCAAAAGGCTTTTCACAAGTGGAAGGTCTTGACTTCGGTGAAACTTTTGCACCGGTGGCAAGACTTGAAGCAATCCGTATCCTACTTGCATATGCATCTAGTCATGATATCAAGTTATTTCAAATGGATGTGAAAAGTGCTTTTTTAAATGGATATATTAATGAGCTTGTCTATGTTGAGCAACCCCCCGGTTTTGAAGACCCTAGGTACCCCAAGCATGTTTATCGGTTGTCCAAGGCTCTCTATGGTCTCAAGCAAGCTCCTAGAGCTTGGTATGAGAGGCTTAGGGACTTCCTCATTGAGAAGGGCTTCAAGATTGGAAAAGTTGACACAACACTCTTCACCAAGAAAATGAATGGGGAAATCTTCATTTGCCAAGTTTATGTTGACGATATTATTTTTGGCTCTACTAATGAAGATTTTTGCAAGGAATTTGGTGATTTGATGTCCAAGGAGTTTGAGATGTCCATGATTGGCGAGCTATCCTTCTTCCTAGGATTTCAAGTCAAGCAAATGAAGGAAGGAGTCTTCATCTCTCAAGAGAAATACACTCAAGATCTTCTCAAGAGGTTCAAGATGATGGATTGCAAGCCAATCAAGACTCTCATGGCATCAAATGGGCATCTCGACTTGGATGAGGGAGGTAATCCTATTGACAAGACTCTCTATCGCTTCATGATAGGAAGTCTACTCTACCTCACCGCATCTAGTCCCGATATTATGTTTAGTGTGTGTATGTGTGCAAGATATCAAGCAACGCCTATGGAATCTCACTTGATTGCGGTCAAGAGAATTCTTAGGTATCTAAAATACACACCTTGCCTAGGCTTGTGGTATCCCAAAGGTGCAAGATTCCAACTTGTAGGCTATTCCGATTCGGATTATGCCGGGTGCCGGATTGATAGAAAAAGCACATCCGGAGGGTGCCACTTTCTAGGTAGATCACTTGTCTCTTGGATGTCAAAGAAACAAAATAGTGTTCCTTGTCAACGGCCGAGGCGGAATACATTGCCGCCAGTGCTTGTTGTGCACAAATACTCTATATGAAACAAACTTTGCTAGACTATGAAGTAGTACTAGACAAAGTACCTTTGTTGTGTGACAACGAAAGTGCCGTAAAACTTGCAAACAACCCGGTTCAACACACCCGCACAAAACATATTGACATCCGCCACCACTTCCTTAGGGATCATGTTGCTAAAGGTGACATATCCCTAGAGAATGTGGGAACGGAAAATCAATTGGCGGATATCTTCACAAAACCTCTAAATGAAGCTAGGTTTTGTATGTTGAGAAATGAACTTAATGTGCTTGATCTCTCGAACTTCACTAAAAGATAAAAGTTGTGTGTTGATACTTGTAAATAACTTTTGTTTTGCATATCATGCATACTAAAACTAAAATGCAAAACTTGCTTGTAGGGCTTGTCTAACATGGTTAAGATAACCCCCTTGTGTGTGTGAAAAAGCTTAACCTTGGATCAAACTTGACAAGCATTAGTTTACTTTCAAGTATTGCATTACAACTCATGTCATGTGCATGCTTGTTAGTTGACCGTTTCTTTTCGGTTATTCGTTGAGCATCCGCTGTGTTCGTCCATAGATAGGGGGAGCATTCAAAGCTCATTATGATTCAAACCCCTAGCTTTATGGCCATACGATGTTCCTTGGTGTTTTTCTCGAACTATTTTCATAAAAACTACTAAGCCTATGGCTAAATATTTGTGAAAATTTGAGGGTTTGAGAGAAGTCACTCATACCAGTTCCATTTGGTGTTTATTTGTGTGTCTTTGAAGATGGAATTTGGTTGAGTCAAAGTCAGGCGTAGTGCTTCGTTGGAAAAGTGCTCAGAGGAGCACTGGACGATGCACCGGACGCTGCCTCTGTGCGTCCGGTGCGGTGAGTGTGCCAGACTGCACTCACCGGATGCAGGAACAGTGACCCTGCAGCGTCCGGTGCTCACCTGGCGTGACCTGAAGCACCGGACGCTAAAGCCAGCGTCCGGTGCCCATCGTCCGGTGTGATGCCAAAATGCAACCTTCTCTGCGCATGAGTCCGGTGGTCACCGGACGCGTCCGGTGCCACTTTAAGAGCGTCCGGTGACCCCGCGGCGGGCGCATAAAGCCCGCGCCCGGGGGTGTCTCGCGACCATTTCTCCTCTCTTCTCCCGATCTCGCCCGCGCCTCCCGTGCCCTAGCTCGCCGGATTCCGCCGCCGTCGTCAAGCTTCGTCGATTCGCGGCGCCCTAGGGTCTTCCTCGCGCCAGATCTCCTCCAAGGCCTTCTCCCTTCCCTCTCCTTGCCAGAGCTCTCTTCTCTGCGAAGTGCTTAGGGTTTGGGTGAGTTTCTTGAACCCTGCCCCTAAGGTGTTTGGTTTAATGCCTAAACGGATTTGGATGTTGTTTTTGACAATATTCTCTTTCGTTTACCTTTCATAGCACCTTGAGGAGAGGATTCGTGTCTCCGGCAGTCTTCGATCGCGACATCTCATCCGGAACGCATCTCGTCCTTGGATCGTAAGCCGTTCGCGCCCGTTCTTTATCTAATCTTGCGATCTATAGGGTTCTCTCACCTTTAGTTGTTATAATTTCTTATTTATACCCTATCTTGTCTATTCTCTGCAGCGCGTTGTTCTCCGTTGTCAGTCGGTTGTTTGTCGGACGCTTGATCGGTCGGTAGTCTTTGCAATGGCTAGATGCAAGAATGTCAGCGGTCCGGCAGCGGGCACTGGAGGTTCCTCAGGTGGTGATGGTGGAGGTGATCCTCCCCGTCGCCTATCAGCGGCAGAAAAAGGCAAGGGCAAGAAGCTAGCCACTAAGAAGCGCAAGGCCAGTGACAGAGATGCAGAGGTCGCAGAGGCAGTTGCAGCAGCGGCTGAGGCAGCTGAGAGAGGTGGACGCTCTGGTGCTCTGAGGATTGGGGATGACCTCACGCCCCAGCAGCGGCGTGCAGTCCTTCAGGCAGAGGCTCTACATGGATCCCCTCCAGGCACCGTGACGATTGGAGGACAGAGGATTCAGCTTGTGGTTAGGGATCCAGCTCAGGAGGATCCAGACACTGAGACAGAGGCCCAGGCAGAGGGTCCAGCAGAGGGACAGGAGCAGGAGCAGACACTCAGGAGGTCGACTCGCGCTCGTACCCAGGCCACCCCTCAGACTGGTACGCAGGGCCAGTCTACCTCCACCGCTCGTGCCACACCAGCCAGAGGCACTCCAGCTCCACGACAGAGGCCAGTCCGGATCCACAGGGATCTCACTCTTGTGTCAGCCAGGGAGATCCAGCAGCTGCGGTTCGTTCCGTTTCCCACCTGGTTTCCAGCTACCAGGGATCCCAGAGCCGGTGCCAGGTTCTACACAGTCGTCCAAGAGGACATCCACGAGGCACTGGTTCGCTCTCAGTCATAGTTCAGGGAGTACAGAGTGATTGACCTAGAGATACTGGGGAACGTGGTTGGAGCAGACATCCGTCAGTACTTCACCTACCTCCACGGACTTCCAGAGTTACTAGCTCTCCCTGGTACTTACTGTGAGCAGTGGGTCAGAGAGTTCTACGCGTCAGTGTGGGTTTCTCCAGATCACAGTTATATCCACTACGCACTGGCAGGGACAGACTACAGAGTGACAGCACAGAGGGCCAGAGAGGTGCTGGGGTTGAGAGCCTACTCCACCAGGATTCACCAGCTCTGCTACGGGAACGTTGAGCCTCCCCGACGTCCTCATGGTGGTGAGATACCACCAGTTGACTTCGTGGCTCCTTGTTTCCGTCCGCCGTTTGGAGAGGGCTCCAGCAGGACAGTGGGAGATTTGACTCGACCAGCTAGGATCCTTGACTTTGTGTTGAGGAAGACTCTTCTCCCCAGGACAGGCTACAGAGATGGATTCACTCGTATCCAGCAGTGGCTCGTTGCTCATCTCATCACTCAGACGCAGTTTGACTTGTGGGATCTGATCGTCTCAGAGATCGAGGACACCATCTCAGAGAGTTTCAGGGGACGGCGTCAGTTGCCGTATGCACATTGGATTACCCTGCTTATTCTTCGTGCCAGGCCACTACCCCTACCAGCTCACTTGCAGAGGGAGTTGATAGAGTCAGACACCGTCTTCCCCCACTACGACCCCAGGCAGATGTTGAGAGCGCATCACGATCTCAGAGCTACACCTCCTCCTCGTGCACCACGTGGACCGGTGCCCCCACCTTCTCCTAGGGGCACTCGCAGTACAGCAGCTGTACCAGAGACAGAGGAGTAGCAGGACATAGCGATTGGAGCTTTCACAGATGCAGAGGCAGAGGGAGAGTTTGACTTCGCCTCAGACAGCTCGGATGATGACTATCATCCGCCAGTGTCTGACCTCCCTCCTAGAGCTCACGACCACGAGGCAGGAGGCTTGTCTAGTGCTTCAGACCCAGCTCTTCTTGCTATTCTAGACGGTATGAGAGCAGACCAGCGCCGTGCAGCTGAGGAGCAGGCGAGGCGAGACAGGGACCAGGCTGCCATCAATGCAGCCATGCAGGCCAGGCAGGATGAGCTCCAGCGACAGCTTCTCACTTTTCAGGAGCAGCAGCTTGCGTTCCAGGCCCAGCAGACAGCGATGATGGCCGCTCTCATGGCCGCCTCCGGGATTCAGCTACCGCAGATTCAGCTCCCAGGCACTTCGACTGTCAGGCCACCCACTCCTGCGCCTCAGACTTAGAGCCAGTCACAACAGCCTCTCCCGCTACCAGCTCAGAATTAGCCGTTCTCGACGCCACAGCACCAGGTCTCCTAGGGTGCTATCTCTTCAGGCTTTGAGCAGGTACCTCAGTTTACTCCTCTCCGCTCCGGCTTCACTCCTCAGTTAGCGTCAGCGTCATAGCTCGTGTGGGACTCGTCGACAGATCCGCACCTCAGCTTCACCTACAGTGCTCTGACTGGTGACCCTACGCCTCCTCCTCTGCAGGCCCCTGCAGTCTTTATGGCACCAGTCACCACTACAGAGCTTCTATCGTCGTCTGTAGCGTCGTCCGAGCAGCTTGCATCGTCTTCTACCATACCAGAGATGACAGCTACAGCGACCGAGTCCGTGCCCGCTCGTCAGCCGGACCCGAGCAGCCAGCACAGCCCGTGACAGCTCCAGTACCCACAGAGCAGACCCGGACCGCTTCGCCAGCTCGTGCAGCTTCAGAGGGTCACTCCACCTCCTCCGCCTCGACGGCCGACAGTTCAGACGATGCAGCTCGCTTCGAGGCCGTGCCGAGGGACTCCACTGCTTCGCCTCCTCCACCGACTTCTTAGGTTTTTGGTGCTTGATGCCAAAGGGGGAGAGAGTGCATATGAGAGTTAGGAGTCAGGGGGAGCTAGGAGCTAGAGAGAGATCTTATTCTTTTGAGATACTTTTTATGTGTGCTACTTTACCATGCATCACGTTTACTTTTATGCATTGCACTTATGTGAGTTACCATGGTTGTGAGACATGACTTGTGCTTATTATGATATCTTAATGTCATGTGTTTTGGCTCTTATTACCTTTGCTTCTGCATTTTTACTTCGATGTACTTATGAGCCTTATGTTTATATCCTGTCGTATACCACTCACATATTTGGATGCAGGGTATTGGACTTGGTTGATATAAGCATGACTAATCCCTTTGTTCTTATTGTAACATGCTTATTGAAACCAAGTCACTTTAAAAACCTCAACTCTTTTCATACTCGAGGTTGTCATCAATCACCAAAAAGGGGAAGATTGAAAGAGCATCTAGGCCCTTAGTGATTTCGGTGAATAATGACATTATTGATTACTATGACTAACGTGTGTTTTGCAGAGGCAAAGTCATAGGTAAGGTCATGGTAAATTGGTACTCGATGGACAGGGACGTACATGCCTACTTAATAGTGGAAATCGTTTCGGTTTTCAAAGGATAGTTGGACATCGTCAAGACTAGACTAGGTCTAAGTGCCATATGGTGAAGAAGGGCACTTAGAGTAGTTTAGGACTTTGTTTTCCTTTGACCGTACTATTAAGAGGGGCTTTGATCTAGTAGCTTGACTTAGGCAAGGCTTTAGGTTTAGGTGTGGTGCACACTTGGTAAACCTAGCACTAGGCAGCTCAGAGATGGTCCTTAGATCGAGAGAAACCAACTTCGTTTTGGAGCGATCGCGTTTCGACGAAGTTTTGTTGCCCAAAGGGGCACCGGACGCTGCACCGGACGCTCTGTGAGTGCGTCCGGTGAGGTCCTTAGCCGTTGGAATAGTGTCGTGCTTTGGGTTAGGCACCGGAAGCTAGCACCGGACGCACCGGGTAGTGTCCGGTCCCATACTCAGGGAGGTTGCAAACCTTCCCCGAGCACAGGACGCTAGCATCGGACGCGCCGGGTAGCGTCCGGTCCCATGCGCAGGGAGCTTGTAAAGTTACCCCGAGCACCGGACGGTGCACCGGACGCTGGAAGTTAGCGTCCGGTGACCTGTCAGAAGGAAGTACAGTTAGCCGTTATGAAGCACCGGACGCTCGGTGCAGTGCGTCCGGTGACCCCGTTCTCAGTGGAAAACGGTTGGCCGACCTTTGGACTTCGTGGATAGTATTTATACTCCTCCACCTCGTCCATGAGATGTCTCTTGCCCATTTGAACATCAGAGAAACTTGTTGTGGAGCAAGAGAGTAGCAAGAGCCTAGAGAGGATTGAGATTTGAGTGTTTTCTTGAGAGAATCCTTCTCTAGTGAGTTCTAAGAGTCAAGTGTGCATCCACCACTCTCTAGAGCCTTGTTTGGGTCAAGTGAGAGTTCTTTGCTTGTTACTCTTGGTGATCGCCATCACCTAGACGGTTCGGTGGTGATTGGAGGCACGAAGACCGCCCGGAGTTCTTGTGGGTGGCTCGTGTCAAGCTTGTGAGCGGTTTTGGGCGATTCACCGCGACGGAGTGTCGAAGAATCAGCCCGTAGAGAGCACTTGGTCCTTGCGCGGACCAAGGGGGAGCAAGACCCTTGCGCGGGTGCTCCAACGAGGACTAGTGGAGAGTGGCGACTCTCCGATACCTCGGCAAAACATCGCCGAGCACTTTCTTCCACTACTCCTTTACATTCTAGCTTTTACTTTGTGCTTTTACATTCTTAGAATTGCCATGCTAGAATAGGATTGGAACTAGGTTGCAAAACTTTTATCCGGTAGCTCTTTAGGTCACACTAGGCACAAGGGGTTGAATTGGAGCTTATAGGTTGCTTAAATTTTTAGAGAAGCCCAATTCACCCCTCCTCTTGGGCATCTTGATCCTTTCAGTGCTCGTCACATCAAATCTTGTGGCACATGCATGTAACATTAAATATAGATAAAAAATTAATTGTAGAGTTTGCATGTAATTTGCGGGATAAATATTTTGAGTGTAATTAGTTCATAGTTGGATAATTATTGTCAACTACAAATGAAAATGTTATATTACCCAAAACTTTTCACTTAAGAACTAAACTTTTCACTTAAACTTTTCCTTAAAAACTTTTGGCCTCGATTCCGATTGGATGGCAGCATCGCAATTGCATGGATGGACGACACGAGGCTAGCGAGGGCCCGAGAGATCTGCCGCGCGGGCAGGCATATCCTACTCCAGCAGCAGTGCTACTTGAAACCACGTCCCCTACTGCACGGTGGTCCTACTACTACACCGGAGTACTGCAGTACGGTTGACGACGAGGGTCTGCATGAATGTCAGCGTGTGCGTGTGTGTATACGTTTTGAAGAAAGAGGCAGCATCAGCATGCATGCGCAGCGCATATATGTACGGGTACGCCGTGCCGAAAGCCGATTTGCCGGAGCCTTGCGCTCTTTTACCCAACACCCATTAATGCCAGGGATACCGTCGCTGTTCCTGCTCCATGCATTATTATTGCCACCATCAACTACACGTCCTTTGGATTGCTGCCTGCCTGGCCGCCTGCATGTACATACAAGATCTAGGAGCGGTTGTGCATGGTGTCATACTGTCACGTGAGCGTATCAATGTACTGGACATGTCCATGGAAGCTATAACTTCTAAAGTTAACTTAAACTTTTAAAATTTTGATCAAATTTCTAGACAAAACTCTAAAATTTATAATATCAAATTAATAACATTAAATTTATCATAGAATATATTTTTATAAGGGCAGTCCCAACGGTGTATATTTATGATAGTTTCTATCTTTATTAATTAGCTTGCCAACTAAGTAGATTGTTGACGTGACAGTAGATTTATTGAAGAAAGAGAATGAAAAATAGAGAAACGGTTTCCTGTATACGAAACGAAGTCTTCACTTGTATCGATGCGCGAGGAAACTACCGTAGCCGCGTTGTGGAGAAACGAGTGGTTTCCTCCCTTAGAGCAACTCTAGCAATAGCCCCATAAATAGGGCCCTAACTTTTTATTTGAGTGATCCCCCTACTTTTGGGTGCAAAATTTTTGCCTCCACTCCAACAGCACCCCCCAAATGAAGGCCCCCAAATTCAAATTGGCAGACAATGACATGTGGGACCTACACGTCATTGGGTCAAACCTTTCTTCCTCACATCCTCCACACAAAGGCAAGGATGCAAATGAGATGAGAGCTCTCGGCGTATCAGGGCAGCGCCCGCGTGGTGGGGAAGAGGCCGCGCCGGAGTTGTGCACCGGCGAATTTGCCCAGCGGTGGAGGTCGAGGGTGGAGAGAGAGAGCGCGGTAGTAGAGATCGGCGCTGGAGGAAGGTGGGTGAGGCTACGTTTGTATGGTGTGAGGAGGTAATGGACACACCACAAAGGATGGAGGCTGGGCTGTTGGGTCAATAGGAATGGGGTCTGCAGGGAAGATTTGGGTGCCCACTCCCAAATTAGGGGGCTCTAGTAGGGGCCTTGCTGGAGTGCTGTTTTTAGACTGGGCATCTATATTTAGCTACGGGGCTCAAGTAGGGGCCTTGCTGGAGGTGCTCTTATCCACTCGGATTTGGTGCTCCAGCCGCCGTTCGCCGGCCCACAACGGCCGCCAAAACCATTGTACATGCTCCTGCATCCCTCCCCCATCTTCGTGGCCGCGCGCTCGCGTCTTCGGTCCTTCACATGCACCGTGATCCATCTCGCCGGAGGTGGACGCACGAGCGTCCATGGTGCTCCCGCATCCTCCTGGACGACTCGCCTAGATCCTCAACTCGTCCGTCCACATCCACCGAAAAGACGGCTGGGGACACCAGAGCAGCTGTCGACGAAAGCTAGTCGGCAGTCTACCTTGGGGTATACCCACGGTAGTAGTTTATCGGTAGACGGTGCGCAAACTACGAACTCGATGGTGACGCAAGACACAGACAAGCTTTTTATCCAGGTTCGGCCGCCGGGTTGGCGTAATACCTACATCCTGCGTCTGGTTGTATTGATTTGTGCTGAGAGAATATGATGTATGGTCTGTCCTCTAGGGGACCCCTGCCCCTCCTTATATATCCTGAAGGGACAGAGTTACAAGCAAAGTATCCTATTTGGTACAAAATCTTGTAGCCTTGCGGTGCACGCCGACCAGTCGTGCGCCGCACGTCTTCATCTTGTGGGCCGAGCCACCTCTGATGGTGCGGCCCATATAGGCCCATGAGGGTATAGGGGTTTATACCCCCACAGCTAGTCCCCGAGCACCATGTATTATGATGTAACACGCCGTCTTGAGCTTCTTCGATCAGTGAGGCTTGACGTCTTCAATAAGCAGGAAAGTCGCCCAAACAGTTGCAACGGTATTTTGACCAACTCAAAAGACAGTTGATCAACATTGACATCAAAGAAACAGGTTGTTCGAAGAATGCATGGTGCTCCAAATTAAAAAAGATTTCTTTCCTGGTGAAGTGTGCCCACTTTACTTTTCTGAAAAATATAGACCTCAAAAAAGCAAGCATATTCACCGCAAGGTGAAGTGTGCCCACTTAGTCCCCGAGCCTGGTAGTAGGTGACGTAGGCACGTGGTGACAGGGTCAAAAGAAAAGTCCTCAAAGAAATTCTGAAACTGAGATGCATCGCCAGATGCATCGTACCGATGTAGTCCCCGAGCTTGCTGGAAGGCGAAGTATGAGCCTTGTAGCAAGGTCTAAAAAATTGAATTTACCAGTCCGTCTGCAATTGAATAGACTAATCTACCAGTCCCCGAGCATATAACGCTCGGTGGTCTGTACAGTCCTCGAATTCTCAAATTGGTGGGCTGGTCGACCAGTCCCCGAGCGTATAGTGCTCGGTGGTCGGTACAGTCCCAAAATTCTCAAATTGGTGGGCTGGTCGACCAGTCCCCGAGCGTATAGTGCTCGGTGGTCGGTACAGTCCCAAAACTCTCAAATTGGTGAGCTGGTCGAACAGTCCCCGAGCGTATAGTGCTCGGTGGTCGGCACAGTCCCCGAGCACGGCGTAGGGACCGGTGGACAAGTCCCCGAGCGTGGTTGGGAACGTAAACGTGCTCGGTGGTCGGCACAGTCTTCGAGCACAGCATAGAGAGTAGTCGACAAGTCTCCGAGCGTGGTTGGGAACGTAAACGTGCTCGGTGGTCAGAGCAGTCCCCGGGCACAGCGTAGGGAATAGTCGACGAGTATCCAAGCGTAGCTTGTTGACTCGGCCAAACTCCTGAAAAATAAATATAAAGAATTGGTAGTACATGATGTATAAATAACCTTTAGATAAAAAATCAGTACTAAGATAAGTTTTAGATTTTTTGTTATAAAATTAGCACGAGTAGTTAATTCATCCTAGAGCTTGTACCAGCTCTGGTCTAGCCAACAATCAGCATGAGGTGCGGAACCTAGGCACGCGTAGGATTGTCAGCCACGTCAGAGAGCTACTGCCGACCACCCGGAACGCAGAGGGCGGATCTCGTGCACGTGTAGGGAGGAGTCGGAGACAGTACCGGCTCTGAAAAGCTCGTGTAGGAGAAAAAACTAGTCGGCTAAAAAAGTTGTTTTGAAGAATAATAATCTTAAAAATATTATGCCAAAAATAAATAAAATATTAGAATTGTACTTATCTTTGGACGAAAGTCTGGTCGGGAGAGTTGCTTGACTTGTTGTCGTGATGGTGGTCGCGGCTGTCGTAGCGCCGTTCTTCGCGGCGATTATTATTGCGACTCGTGGTCAGAGCAAGTAGGCCAAACAACTTGGTCGATAGCCTGAGCAGGTCGGTGTCGTCGATCTGCCTCCCTTTGTAGCAAAGAAGCGGGTGACGCGTTGTCGGCGTGGTCGGAGACGTTGCTGGAGTAGTTGGAGTCGTAGCCAGCGTGGTTGAAGCCGCCGCCGACAACGATGAAGAAGTGGTTGGCGCAGATCGGATCTACACCTCCTCCGTGGTCGTGGCGGTGAAGCTGTTGAAGCTGACGGTGAACGTGAAGTCGCCCGCCATGGCCACGAAGTCGGGGATGATGACCATCTCGTTCGTCGGGAGAGCTGTACGCACACCCCCTACCTGGCGCGCCACTGTCGACGGTCGGCAGTCTACCTTGGGGTATACCCACGGTAGTAGTTTATCGGTAGACGGTGCGCAAACTACGAACTCGATGGTGAGGCAAGACACAGACAAGCTTTTTATCCAGGTTCGGCCGCCAAGTTGGCGTAATACCTACATCCTGCGTCTGGTTGTATTGATTTGTGCTGAGAGAATATGATGTATGGTCTGTCCTCTAGGGGACCCCTGCCCCTCCTTATATCCTGAAGGGACAGAGTTACAAGCAAAGTATCCTATTTGGTACAAAATCTTGTAGCCTTGCGGTGCACGCCGACCAGTCGTGCGCCGCACGTCTTCATCTTGTGGACCGAGCCACCTCTGATGGTGCGGCCCATATAGGCCTATGAGGGTATAGGGGTTTATACCCCCACAGCAGCCGGCTTCAATCAATTCCAAGTTGCCACCGCATCCCCCAATTGTGACTCGCCTGCAGTCAAGGGAGCTCCGACCTCCAGCGCACCCGTGTGTCTATATTCTGTGCTCGCTCTAGCCGCGGATGAACACTACCTCCATCTTGCACGCGCGAGCTCCGTCCTCCGTCTCCAGCCACAGAGGCGAGCACCAGCACCAAGCCTAGCGTTTGTCGTACGTCGAGGCGGTGCTTGCGTACGTCTCGCCAGCGTGCCCGAGGAGCGGTGCTGCATGAGCTTGATGGTGGAATCGGCGGCGGGTGAAGTCGCCTGAGCTCATCATCCCCTGCAGTATGCAACTACTTGGGCAACGTCAGGGCCTATGCGGCCATAGCACGGTAGACCATCACAACCCTAAACTAAGACAAGTACCTCTAGGAGCACAAGACGCCATGCTCGCCCTGCCCATATTCTACTCTGGGAGGACGGTCGTTCACCCTAGCATGCTACCTGCACGGCGTGCTACTACTACATGCGGATGTCCTTGGCCCGTGTAGTCTGGATGCTGCTAGAGTGGCATCATGGTGTACTATACGATTGTTTGCCACATCTTATCGTTCTCAATTTTCATACATGTTGATCTTCATTAAATGTTATTTTCTATAGAAACTATGCATTGGAGGAGTTGAGTCTAAAATTAAATCTCTCTTCCTTAGAAACTGTTATAGAAATTCTCCATTGGGACTGCCCTAAGATACTCATTTTATGTCATAAATATTGATGCTCTTTTCTATAAAGTTGGTCAAACTTAAAAAAGTTTGACCGACATAGATTTTAGGGGTTGAAGCTTTCAGGGATAGAGGGAGTACTCCTATTGAGTACTACAAAGAATGTAATTAGGTCAGTCTCAATGGGAGTTTCATTAGAGTTTCATGAACATTAATGTGGCATTGTATTAATGAAGCGAGATGATAAGAGTTTCATGGGAGATTGGGAGTAGTCTTTTGCACTGTTTTCAAAATGTAGATATGTTGAAAATTGGGTCATAAAACTCTCACTAAAGATGACCTTATAGTACAGTGTCGTATTGTAGTATCTTAAGTTCGATCAATTGTAAATAAAAAATATCAAAGTTTATGATATCAAATAAATTCATTAAATTAGTCACAAAATGTATTTTAATAATAAATTAATTTGGAGTCATAAATATCAATATCATTCACTAGAAACTTGGTCAATCGACTACCACTGTAACTGACACACAACATATAGTTACATTCTTTTTGGGACCTAGGTAGTACTATCTTCTTTAAAAATATAATACGTTTTGTATTTTGTAGATGTATAGCTTTTGCTATATACTCTATGCAGTAAAAAAATGTAACAAAAAAAGACAAAACATCTTATAATTTAGAGTGGAGCGGGTACATTATGTGGGGGTTAGCTCAAACCCGACGACAAGACATGAACTTGATTTGAGCAGGCCTCAATCCATCGCAAGGTAGCTCGTTTCACACCGCCATAAGGTCATTTAGGGTGCAATTGGCGTGATGAAACGTTTTGGTTTCTTAGCACAATCACTGTCAAACGACACCAAATGTCTCAGATTGATCTTAAGGAGAAACAGTTAGAACCTATTCTTATTTTTTACTAGCAAAGAGAAGCAACTGGCACTAGTTTCACCTTGTTCTAGTTTTCTAGTTTGAAAGAATCCGCTGGTAGCTAAACGATTAAATAAAATGATTTTGAAGCACTAAAGAAATGTTTCCCCTAATAAATTGGATTCAAAATGTTTATATAAGAGAATCTAGAATCCTATCAAACACCCTTAAGTTTGGTCTTGAGTAAACTCAACTTGGGTGGTTGGGCTCATATGAGGATGAAAAATTCAATTTGTATGTATGTGTCAAGATTATTTTTTAATATGGAATGCTGATCGGAAAACTTTATTGGGGAAACTTTAGTGCAGTGTAACGGATAACTTGGTTTCACAACCTCTATCTAGAATTCTCTTATCTAAATCTTGTGAGGATCTGTTTGGCACAACTTCTTATGGCTTTGACTCCTCGTACACTCGCAAATATAACATAGCAAAATGGTTCAAAAGAGCGCTCTCTCTCAATAAACTAGGAGTACAAAAGAACATGTTTTGTGGCTTCTCTGACTCTGGCTCCCAGAAACAGAGGAAGCCAAGTCAACAAAGCCTGAGAACAAGTGCGAGAAACCTTGCCTCTGTGGAAGAAATAAGGTTCAAAGAAACCCTCATTTAGATGGGCAAGGTCTCCAAGCCAAGTGATGAGATTTTTCCTTGCTACCAAGTACATAGCCTTGTTGGACGAGACAAGGAAAGGTACCAAGGCAACCACATGCCCTTAAGGCATGTTTGGATACCTATAACTAAATTTAGTCACATAAACTTAGGCCTAGATATCCAAACATGTGAACTAAAAGTGAACTAATTTAGACCTAGGTATTGAAACATGTGAACTAAAAGTGAAGTAATTTTTAGTTTTACACCCAACTAGCCATTAGTACATTAGTTGCAAATACGGACTAATGTTGACTAAAATGTGTCCATGAATCCATGTCTAGCGAATCATTTGTCTTTTAGTTCACTTTTAGTCCATGTATCCAAATGCACCACTTGACTAAAAGTGATCCACCTAAATCCCAACTAAATTTTTCCACCTAAACTTTAGTCGTAGTTCATCCGAATAGGGCCTTAGCACAATAGGGTTATGGGTTTTAACAATAGGTAGTGCCACAAATGAGAAAATTTCTCAAGCTAAATCTGTATTCTTAGTCTCTTTCAAATCTTTATTAGTAAATAAACTTTATTTTTAGTAAATAAATCTTTATTAGTACCAAACTTTATCTCTACCTCCCCCTCCCCCTCCCCCTCCCCCCAATATTCATTCTTGCCGAACATTTATTTTGGTAAAATCAATTCTTGCGCTCCAATCAACAGTAAGTCATTTTTGTATGGCACCCTTTAAGGGGACCAGAGACCATGTTTAGATTGAAGTGAAAATAGGAACAACATAAGTTGCACGTGCACTATCTTGTTTTACATATGTTATAAAAACCCAGTGGCATGCCATGTGAAGCTAATTAAGGTGAGTGTTTGATTGGCTTCCCGTAAAAAACAATGCGACTGTAATATTGATTTTTCTATTGGGATGAAGAAGTGGATATATTCCTTAGGTTTTATTAAATTTAGTACATCTGCCTCAAAACTGTACTTCCTCCTTATCGGATTTAGAAATCGTTTATGACAGCGACACAGTTTCTAGAATACAAAGTGACCTCTTATTTTTATAAAAATATATAGAAAAATGATATATGTATATTTTTATGAAAGTATTTTTCAAGATAAATCTATTCATATAATTTTCACATTTGTAAATTCAATAATTTAAAAGTTATTGATGATTTATATTTATAATGTTTGACCTAAACCTTTTCCAAAACGACTTCTAAATCTGATACAGAGGGAGTACACTACTACTTCCTTGGTCGGAGCAGGTATAATAATAGGTTTATAGCCAAGCTAATGCTGATGTGGAGGAGAGAGATGAGAGCTTGGCTCCCATGCAACACTAAGCTGGGCACGAAAGCATATGCATTTGTGGGTCCAAGTAGCAAGTGTTGTGAAGAGAAATAGGAGAGACAGACTTTTTCAAGACAAATAGGAGACACTTATTGTATAACTTGACTCTTATAACTTATCTTATAGCCAAGTAACTTGGCTCTATTATTGATCTTTCTCTCATATTATATAAGACGCAACCACTTTTTATTTATGTCCCAATATAAGAGCAGGTACAATAATTGGCTTATAGCTAAGCAAGGGCTTATGTGGAAAAGAAAAGGGAGGAGAGCTTGGCTCTCATGTAAGCACCAAGCTAGGCAAGGATGCATATGTAGTAGTGGGTCTATGCACTAAGTGAATTTGAGGAGGATTAGAAAAGAGAAGGTGGAGCATGAGTAAAACTAATAATAAAAAAGTTTCTTATAGACAAATAAGAGACTATTATTGTATAGCTTGTATTGGCTCTTACAACTTGACTAATAGCCCAACAGTTGGCTCTATTATGGGCCTTGCTCTAAGGCGTGCTCTCTCTAAAGATGTGTACATAGATAAAGTAGTACTAGTGTTTTAGAGAGAGAACTAAATGTGTTCCTTTGTCTTTGAACTGAAGGTGATTATGCCTTAGATAGCCTGGCCACAATGTATCCTTTTTGCAGTGCTAAAAGAAGAGAGAGAAGGTTTGAGCATCAGTGCCCATCATTGTGGGCGATACTTAGTTAAAGAAAGAAGCTGGCACCATGGCATGTTCCTTCCTTGGTGCTTGGCAAACAAAAAACATTTTTATCTAGTCGTTGGTCCTCACCTGCACCTATGTTGCACGCACATCTTCACTTTGTTGTTCTGACAAGCACCGGTGCGGATATTATAGGAAGACTCGAATTGTGGCATCACATGTACGAATTAGTTTTCAGCACCATTGCTCCGATACCGACACTGTGGACTGTCTTATATACTGAGACCGAAGGAGCATGTAATATTTGGCAAATCGAAACTACACACAGTGTCCCAATCGATGAATCAAACAATCATTTCTAAAAAAAATTAATAAACAAAAGGTGAATTTTCTAAAATAAACCGTAGTCGTGACCCTGTATATATAGCTTGAGAAGCTCGAATGACATAGTGTAAAGAAGTTCAGCGGCGCAGCTTAATACTGATGGGTGAGCTGGTGCGTGCAGCCAAAGCATCATACGTCGGTACGAAAGGGCAATGATAGGTTTAGGCTTGCAAGTGCTGCAACTACTACTACTACTACCTGCAAGATAATCTCTCGATTCACATCCAGATAGATGATCCAAAGCAACACTTTCCAGTACCAATAGTTTATAAGCCTGGCCTGAACACCACCATCCTAACGAGCAGCAAGCTAGTGGCTGGCACTAGTACTCCCATGCATAATTAATTAAACGCCAACCCTTTTAGTTTGTCTCTAATTGCATGCGTCTGTGACATCTTTAAACCAAGTTACTGTTTGCTTTTAACGTGTCTGCACCTTTTCCCCCTTGATAAAGAGATCAGCAGGGCATGCATGCTAGCATTATTCTTTCGTCGTGGTACTCTGGCCAAAGTGTTCTTCAAAGCAATCTTGTGTTGCTCGGAGCTAGTGACAGGAGATACATCAGAAGAGAGACGGCGGCCGACCGTCAGGCAGCAAAGGACGCAGGCAAGGAGACACAGGAGAAGCAAACAGTACCAAGTTGTTATCTCGAACAAAGGGGGAAAAAATAAGGAAAACTCACGTAGCACGTCCCCATGGGAAATAGCTCTAGCCATTAGAAAAATGAACAAATCAAACAGAAACGGCGGCCTCTATACCTGATCGAATCCACTGATACTGCATTGTTAACCTCTAGCACAACACAAGACTATAACAAATTTTACGACATCATAAAATTATTTTTTTAACTAACACACTCGTAGAATCGCAAGCGCAATATATAGGGACGTTGGACTTATATAAAGTACTCGCTCCAATTTTTTCATGATGTCGTATTAGTTTTGTCCTAGATCAGATACTTTTATTTTTTATTATTAGTTTTTAAAAGTTTGTAATATATAATTCATGCGCTGTGAAACTATATAAATTTTATAAATTAATTATTAAAGTTAGAAATGTTTAATCTAAGATAAATTTAATACATTATGGTTCGCTATACTAACTCTGTACCCGTCTGATTAGCCCCAGCCACACGTGGCAAGATATTTTTTTTCTGCCATAGAGGTATCCGCATTATTACTTAGTAACATAAAAAGACGTCTCAAGATGCTCTGTGCTAAGCCAACATGTTTTTGAAGAGATGGAGGAAGTATTAATAAGACATATTAGAAAATATATACTTTTATAAAACAACATTTTGAGACTAACATGTAACATGCTATAGAAACAATTTTAAGAGATGCCATATTTTCCCGTAGACGACACCATCAAGAACCATATATAAAAAATGGTTGTAGAGACAACTTGTCTAAAGAAATCGATTTTTATTTGGTGTTTCATACCATCCTAGAAATGTCTTCTATTTTTAGAGGCAGTTGGAAAAATTAGCTGCCTCTAAAATAGCATTTCTAGAGATAGATGGAGTTCCGAACTATCTTTAGAAATAGAGGTAGTTGAAAACAGCTCTAGAAATCTATTTCTAAGGGCAGTTGGATACCGGCCCTAAACCATCTAAAGAAATCTACGATTTGTTGGGACATAAGTAGAGATGGTTTTTCTGACTACCTCTATAAACATATTTAGCAACCTCTAAAATGGTTCTGTATAGTTTAATATATAAGAGTGTAATTTTCAATATCAAAACTCAATACACTATGGCCCTGTTTAGATAGAGGACGAAAATTTTTTGGGTGTCATATCGAATGTGTCGGAAGGATGTCGGGAAGGGTTTTTAAAAACTAATAAAAAAATAAATTACATAACTCGTCAGGAAACAACAAGACAAATCTGTTAAGCATAATTAATCTATCATTAGCACATGTGGGTTACTGTAGCACTTAAGGCTAATCATGGAGTAACTAGGCTTAAAAGATTCGTCTCGCAATTTTCAACCAAACTGTGTAATTAGTTTATTTTTTTATCTACATTTAATGTTCCATGCATGTGTCCAAAGATTCGATGGGATGGATGAAAATTTTTTGGGTGAGTAACTAAACAGGGCCTAAATGTAATATGCAGCTAAAGTTTGGAACCGCCCTCAAACGTTTCTTTTTGACTGCATGAAGTACTTAACTATCCACCTACTCCCTCCTATATATGGTCAATATTAGTATTGTGTAGGAATATTAGAAAAATATGTCATACACATTTATGTGACTCCATGTACCATGGCTTTTACTTATTTATGTGAGTTAGGTCTAATTTGGACAACTTGTCATTACTGGGGATCATCCAAACACCACATTGTGTAGCACGTACTATCGGAAGAGTCGTTTTTTTTTCTCTTTCCAAAATAAACTAGAAGCTGGTGAAACCATTTTTTTTCTAGCTTCACCATCTCTAATTCTCCATCTACTTTAGCATGAGAGGAAGCCCAAAGAGTTGAGAGGAACAAGCAACTTGACAAGAGTGCTTTGGATTCTTGGTTTAGGTTAGCCAGACTCCTTGCGTGAGCAAGGCTCACCTTGCTAGCCAAGGTGAGCCAAAACTACTCTCTAGCCAAAGTAAGATCAAAGTTTCTAGCATAGATTCCAACACAGCTGAACTGACAATAACTGGTGATCCTGGTGATCCCATCCAGTTCTTCAGTGGGCAAGACACATGGTCGACAGTAACTGTGGAACCAAACAATCTCTAGGTGTAGAAGTGTAAGGATGACTACCAAAAGGAAAACGAGAATTGGTAAAACCATCCACGAAATAACCTTAGGTTAGACCCTATTTTAGTTTTTAGAAGGGCTCTCGGCAGCTCGGCTTCTCTAGCTCCTACATTGTTCATGCATTGTTCACCAAGATTCTCTTTGGCGAGCACGCTGAGATTTGGCTTATGCTGCTGTTTATACTAATTTATTGTGAGAGAAAAATATTATTTATTCGCTAAAAATATTGTTGAAGTAGTGTTGAAGAAAATAACAATTTTTTTAAGTGCGGAGGGAAAGCAGAGAAAAAAAAGCCCAACTAAACAGTCCCTTACAATCGGAGAGAGGGATTGTTAATTATGAGTTTTGTCCCTCCAACCAACTTCAACTTTAGAGTCATGCATGTAGGATTTATTGACTTCAAGCGATACGGCGTTTTTTATAACACATACTTATGTATTGGAAAACACAGCGTACCATATATTAGCTTTAGAGACAAACCAAGAGTATACTAGGAGTATATGGTGAAGAAAATGTTTCTGACATCATTTGACACAATCGAATTGAGTTGTGAACTTTCTGAGTTGGGGGAACCGGAATAACACACCTCTTCAAGTTCGAAGATCAGCCATAAACTTTACTCTATAATTAATTTACAAGTGACCAACAACAGATCAATAAGAGATGAGTAAAACACACATTACCTAAGTCTCAGCCATCCAATCACACATCACGACTGGCATGCAATCGAACAATATCCAGAACCAAGAGCACACAAAACAGAATATCATCAGTAGGCAAAGGGACCATGCATGCATAAAAGTGAGAGGAAGCAAGGTATTAAAATGAAAGGATATCAAATTGAACAAGGGTGGTAGCAGCGTAGCACCAAGCAAAGCAAATCCAGCGCATGCGTCAAACACCACATGCACGCACCGGCACTCCACACAAACACACACGGACGGAGGCATGCAGTAGGTAGTGAGAAAAAAACACACACGGTACCTGCAGCCTCTCTCTTCGTTCTCTTGCACACAAACACACACACTACTCACACGCACGCACTAATTAAGCCGCTCAATCTCATCACTGATCTACCATGCATGCATCACCCTGTCCTGTTCATGTCCATGGATGTATCCTCCCCCTATCTCCGTACCTTAGTTTGATTAGCTCGCAGCAAGTACGTGACATCAAGTTGTACAGCAACAACGCACTAAATTAACGTGTACAATGCAAGAACAACGGAAGCTGCGTAGTAGCTTGTTGGCACGAGTCACCAGACACCAGCAATGGCGATGGCGATGGCGCCGCGCTCAGAGCCAGAGCGCGCCGGCCTCCTTGAGGAGCGGGACGAGGGAGCCGTTGATATGCGCGGCCATGACCCTGTCCATGGCGCCGACCAGCTTCCCGCCGATGAAGACGACGGGGACGACGGGCGCGCCGGCGGGGCCGTAGCCGAGGAGGCGGGCGAGGGCGCGCTCCAGCTCGCGGCCCCGCGGGTCCAGGTCCAGCTCGTGCACCGTCGGGTGCACGCCCATGCCGCAGAAGAGCCGCTTCACGGCGTGGCACATGCAGCAGCTGCTCACGCTGAACACCACCACCGCGCTCTCCGACGCCAGCCGCTCCACGCGCGCCACCGCGCTCTCCGCCATCGTCGTCGCCGCCGGCATGTACCACGCCTGCTCCGCCGCCGCGTACTGCATTGTCGCTCGCTACTCAAAGTGAAAGGGGCCGGTCGCTAAAGGCGAGCACACGCAACGCACAGCAGGTGTGAGAAGAGCTAGTCTCTGCTGGCTGGCCGGCTGCTAGCTGGAAGCAAAGCAAAGGCTGGCAATGGGCTCTGAGGTCTTCGGTGATGAGCAGGAAGTGAAAGGTGTACATGTATATATAGAGGAGGGAGGGGGGTGTTTTGGTAATTTGGGGGAGGCAGGGAAAGAAGGATAGGCACTTCCAAGCCAATGAGGTCTTTTTGGGGTTCTAAGCCAATGCCAATTTTCCATCTCTTTCTTGTTTGCCACTAGTGCTTATTTTATTGTCCAATGTCTGATGATGTGATGATTTCAGACTAGCAGGAGGAGCAGTAACTTGATACTGTAGTTAGTTATAGTAACCACGCACCAGTCACCGAGAAGTAATGATCTTTGGTTTGGCCGTAATTATAGTTTACCTTTGATGCTTGGATATGTAGCCAACATGCATGGAGTAGCTGGGAAAGAAGCGAAACATGTCAGCTTCAGCCAAAACGGGTGAGGCTCCTATGGAACCATCAACCGTGGCGCGTTTAACTGGGATCTTGTTTAACTTTTCTAAGCTACAGCTTTGGTTATGCTCGTCACCACTCAATCAGATGAATATGTATATTTTGTGACAAATTACAATGGAAAACATTGTGAGAAATGTAAAAAATTATACTCGATGCAGTGTAGTGTACAATATGGCAACAAGCTCTACAACATTTGATTTATCATCTTTTTTTTCTTTAAGAAAAAGGGTCCATTGTAGTGGTAGCTTTCAGCTGGCCTTCTTAATTGACTTTTTTCCCCTTGTTTGAGATGATTTAGTTGAGTTCATAATCCAGAAAAAAACAACTGTATTTCCAGCATCTGCAAAGATTGATCTAACAGTACTGTTTCACCAATCCCATATGTCGTGCTGCATGGAGACAGGCAACTGGATGAATCGAACGCTAGGCTTTTCATGCCATTGCCGGAACACTGCAAGTGTATTACATCACGTAGATGTCCCTTTGTCCCCCTTGCCTTTGCGCATACCACTTTTCCGTGGCACAGCCTGTCTTTATCACTGCAAAGTGAAGGCATTCCTGAAAAATTGTTGGAAGATTTGATGGCGAGAGGGAGTGGGAAGCCATGCAAAGACCGGCTTTTCCTTCCACTTCACTTCAACGAGTCTTCAGCCTATCTTTGACGAGTCATTTCAGGTTACAAAAAAAATCCCAAAATGACATAACAACAAATAATGATACTTCTTTTTTTTTAAGAAAATGACAATGTCTAACACTGGTTCAGATGTTGCATTTGAGCACCAAACTGTAAAATATAAATCTTAGCAATTTAGCATGAGACTAGCAAACATACATGTGTTGCAACAAACTTAATATACATATAGGAATCAGACTTCGTATACTCACTAAACTCGAGTTGTTCCAACTCATATGAGCGTAGATCACATACGAGGTACAGACGTGCGATCCAATACGTATTGGAATTGGGCTTCGTATCCTTTATTACTAGATACGAGTTGTTCTAAACTCTTATGAAAAAGAACCTCAAAGTTCATTAACAATTTGTTTATGTGTCTTATTTCTGTTTTGAGATTTGCTCGATTATAAATGAGTCAAGCTCAAACTTAAGCTAAAAGTCACTAGCCTCATCATGAGCTCAAGCAAAATGTATGTATTTCAAATTTGTTGTCCAATGCAAATCTTCGATTGGAGCCAACAAAACAGATAATTGCTCAAGGTTGAGCTCAGTTAGGCTATCTCCAACAACACACCCCAAATGCAAAATAGGTAGTGCAAAGTGCTTTGGGTCTCTTAAAACATCCTCAAACCCAAACAAGACTCATTTTGGGTACCAACCAAAACGAGAGGCAAATAAGGCCTTGTTTACTTCCACTCTAAAACCCAAAAATTTTCAAGATTCCCCGTCACAACGAATTTTTAGACGCATGCATGAAGTATTAAATATAGACGAAAATAAAAACTAATTGCACAGTTTGGTCGAAATTTACGATACAAATCTTTTGAGTCTAGTTAGTCCATGGTTGGACAATAATTACCACAAACAAACGAATGTGCTACAGTGTCACAAATTTTTTTCCTTAAGGAACTAAACACGGCCTAAGTGTCTCGTGATGGGGCAACCCAAATGTTAGGCGCATGGTGGGCCCATGGCGAGGCGTGGGGATGCGGTGGCACGAGCCGCGGGGAGGAGTCTGGCGGCCAACAAATCACGCGAGCAAGCAAGAGGAGCGATAGGATGGGTCTATAGAAGAGAAGGACGAAGGTGTGAGCAACCTGGGCAAGCTGTCGGTCAAGCACGGAGAAAATTTAAGAGGCAGGTCAGATTGGGTGCAATTTGCCACGACGCTGAGCCTCATGCCCAACACGGATGTCATCGCTGAGCAAGAGTCAAGCCCGAGCGTCGCGAGGCACGAGGAGATGGCACAGCCCGCATCCACGACGATAGCATGGCGGTGGTGCCACTCACCATCTTCTACGGCGATAGGGCGGCGGCGCTCTACACCCTCCCGTCCCCCACGGAGGAGGCAGAGACAACAAAGCAGCCAGTGGCTTCCTAGCTCAGGCTCGCTGCTTGGTGGCTTGCCACAGGCTAGATAGAGGATGTCATCGCTGAGCAAGAGTCAAGCCCGAGCGCCGCGAGGCACGAGGAGATGGCACAACCCGCATCCACGACGACAGCGTGGCGGTGGTGCCACTCACCATCTTCTACGGCGATAGGGCGGCGGCGCTCTACACCCTCACGTCCCCCACGGAGGAGGCAGAGACAACAAAGCAGCCGGTGGCTTCCTAGCTCAGGCTCGCTGCTTGGTGGCTGGCTATAGGCTAGATAGAGGATGTCATCGCTGAGCAAGAGTCAAGCCCGAGCGCCGCGAGGCACGAGGAGATGGCACAACCCGCATCCACGACGACAGCGTGGCGGTGGTGCCACTCACCATCTTCTACGGCAATAGGGCGGCGGCGCTCTACACCCTCCCGTCCCCCACGGAGGAGGCAGAGACAACAAAGCAGCCAGTGGCTTCCTAGCTCAGGCTCGCTGCTTGGTGGTTGGCCACAGGCTTGATAGAGGAGCAGGCGGCACCGGACGAGATTTTGGGTTCGCTGTTGGAGAAGGTTTTTTAGTATGTGACCCTTTCCTGTACGTGACTTGAATATGAGAATAGGTCTCGTGTTTGCCTCCTTGCTGTTGGAGACAGCCTTATTATATAGACACTTGTTCGCTAAGATTATACTACTCCTATTTGATAAACAACTTAAGGATCGCAAACTAGTTTTATTACAGACCCATCTTGGCCTCGATTAAAGATTTAAGATTCAAGATTTGTGCATCATTGTAACTAAGGTGAAAGAGTTTAACCAAATAAATGATGTGCTTGTGGTGAGTGCTCTAAGAGGTCTATAGGATTACAACCAGAGACTGGACCGCCCTAGCATAACTCTGAGTTTTGATATTACACAAATGATAGACGATCGAGATTTAGATGGTGATGCAACCTAATAGGTTACCTTACATCTCTGTTGCTGCTGTGTGACCCAGTTTTAACATCTAGGAAGAGCGTGCCCGGTGCTTGACATTGTGTTTGTCCCAACGTCAAAGACAGGCAGTTCGTCCCAGCGTCGATGAGTCCCTCGTAGGCCTTACGTACTGACACAATTGGCATTGATAGACCCAAAGATCAGCTAGGCGCTAGGCGGAATCTAGGAGCTGACCCTCCGCCTAGCGCCTAGTCGGGAGTAATCGCGCCTAGGCGTTCCTAGGTGTTTTGCTAGGCGGTGACTAATACATGTATAAACACATAAAAGAAAAGAAAAAAATAATAGATAAGTAGTAGTAATGGAAAGGAGAAAGAATAGAAGGCCCATTTAACGGCCCACTTTAGCCCAACTCTCTCATCCCGCATTGCCCCCGTGACCCCCCGTCTCCCCGCAAGCCGCGTCGCGAGTCCCCGCGTCGCGAGTCGCGACTCTGCCCACTACCGCCGCCGCCCTCTCCCGCTGTTCCCTCTCTCTGCGCACGGCGTCGCCCGCGCTGCTCCTCCCCGCCGGCGACTGTCTCCTCCTCGCGCCCGCGCCCGCGGCGCTCGCCGCTGTCTGCACACGGATGCTCCGCCTCGCCGAAGCTCCACCTAGATGCTCTCCACCCCCACCGGCGCTGCCGCCGCCTAGGTTCCACCTACCCCCATAGGCGAGGCGGGGAGCCTCCGATTCGCGACTAGTCGCGCCTAGGCGAGCGCCTAGCAGAACTTTGGATAGACCCATGGCCAAGCCCATACACTACATGACAAAGACCTCACCTCGCATGGAAAAAGGCACCCAACAGAGGCTCTAAGCCACCTTTTTTGACACTTGCTTGGTGAAGCTCTTAAAATAGCATGCAATGAGTAGTCGTTGTCCTCGTCCGAATGGTCTCTCCGCATGGCGTACTGAGTAGGTTAACGCCCACCATGGGCTTGACTAGACCAAAGCCTACGGGATAGCCTATCTTGTCCCTCTGTATGTAGATATATCAGCTCCCGAAAGCTCCCCTTCCCCCTCAAGCACCCTCAATGAGTGAGTTAGGAGCAAACTCGTCTGTGCCCTAATCACCCTCCCTTCCATGTCCCCTTCAGCCACCATCATCACCCTCTCGTGCATGGCGGCGGTGACCAGCGGTAGCCCCCAAAAGAGAGTCCAATCGCAACCCCCTCCCTCCCCCTCTCTCCTTTACCCCTCCCACCTCTAACGTCTCCATCTCATCTCCGGTGGATCTAGGCCCCTCATAGCCTGATCTGACGCTTGCACTCCCGCACCCCTAGGCAGGAGCCCCTCGATGATCAGCTATTTTACAAGCAACGAGCTGCCAAATCTAGGTCAGTGACTGGTGGATGACGGCCTGCACCTTGGGGCTGGGGGCGTTGGTGGCCCGGCTGGGCCGCATGAGTGCCCATGCCAGAAGGTAGTTGGTCTAGCTGTGGTCAGCCTAGCCATGCTTAGTGTCGGTGGTCAGATCTACCACTTCAAGGCTGTGATCGCTACTAGCAGGCAGAGGCTACGTTGGCCGATGGCTAGCGGCCAATGGGTTAGCCTCGAAGGGGCTGGTGCTGGTGGTCATATATGGTGCTACAGCTGAGGTCGGTAGAGGCTGAAAACATGTGTGGTGGTGGCAACGCTGACCTAGGCCAAGGCACTTTCAAAGGTCGACCTAGGCAGGGGCCCTTGGTCTTTCGATGACCTCAAGGTTGGGCGATGGTTCGAAAGGCTATCGAGGTTCCCCTTGTAGTCTGGTACCTGTGTATGGGATGGTTCCACTTATGACCATGGACGATCAATCTCTAAGTGAAAACTGTGCCTAGCTTCTTACGTTAGGCCAGCAGTAGTGGCAAAGCCTATGCCATATACCTTCTTGAAGGCATCATCGAAGTTTCTGTTCGTCATGTTTGTCATTGGGGCTACCTTAAGGGCAAAAGTCCTTCTCATGCACTATTTCCAATGTCCTTGGCCTTTATGGATGTGATCCCCTTATCAGAGGCTTCGTTAGGGCCCTTCTGTTGTCGTTCCACTCCTCTCACTGGAGATGCTCCTGGTTGCGTTGTGCTTGTGTGTGTTTCAACATACTCTTCGTGTCTAGCTCTGGTTTCTCATGTTGCGACAGTCATTTGATTCTTTGAAGGGGATGCTTGGCCACTTGCACTCCTTTTGCAGATGCTTTGTCATCATCGTTGCTTCGGCGGATACTTTGTCGTGACGTTGTCTTGGTCTCCCCACTCTGGTAGATGCTTTGCTGCTAAGTGGTGATAACCCTCTCTTGCTTGCGGATACTTAGCCACGTGGTGTTCTTGCTCGGGCAGATACTTGGCCACCGTAGTCTCATATCTTTTTGGTGATTTTTTTTGCCACCGCGGTTTCATCATCTTGGTTGGCAGTCTTTGCATCAATGTTTATTTTCTTGTAGGTTCAATCAGTTAAGTTTGTGGTGAAGAGCCTCCTCTTTCCGTCTTCCTTTCTGTTCTATTGTCGTTTAGGTTCCTAACCACTTTCTATATGGTTTTGTAACTTGCACTATGGGATCCTAACAGCTACTTGTGTGAGCTATTCAACCATTTTCATCTTAATGAAATAGGCATAAAATCAAAAAAAGATGTATCTTGAGTTTATCTGTCGATTGCCAACTATTTAATAGTGTTTTTCTCTCACAATAAATCAGCAAACAGAGTCAAGTGAACAGCTTGACCTGTGACTGTCCCTGCTCGGGCGATAGCGGAAGTGAGTCTGTTACCAACTCAAGCTTAAGTGTAAGCTCCAGCATTTGTAGGACTGATATCTACTAGGCCTTGTTTAGTTCGCAAAATTTTTGGTTTTTGGCTACTGTAGCACTTTCGTTTTTATTTGACAAACATTGTCCAATCACAGAGTAATTAGGTTCAAAAGATTCATCTCACAAATTACAGGTAAACTATGCAATTAGTTTTTATTTTCATCTATATTTAATGCTCCATGCATGCGACCAAATATTCGATGTGACGGGAAATCTTGAAAATTTTTGCGAACCACCCCAAAAACCAAAAAAATTTTAAGATTTTCCGTCACATCGAATCTTTCGACACATGCATGCAGCATTACATATAGATAAAAATAAAAACTAATTAAACAGTTTACCTGTAAATCACGAGACGAATCTTTTGATCCCAGTTAGTCTATAATTAGACAATATTTACCACAAACAAACGAAAGTGCTACAGTAGCGAAATCCAAAATCTTTTCGTATCTAAACAAGACCTAAGTTTGTCCGACCTTGAAACAAATTCGAGGTTAAGGCCAGAAGCTCGTTCGAGCTGGCTCACTTTAAGAGCGACTGAGCGACGTGCAACGATCGAGTACGTGGGGTGTCCTCGTCCTTCCTGTCGGACAGTGGGTCCATTGAGTTGGAATCACGTACGGCGTATGGCCAACAGTTTTTTTGGTGGACCTCCACTGGACCGGATCCAATACCCAACCCGGACGAATTAAGGACGTCCACTGTATATATATACTTGTATATATCTTATACGTACACTACATGCCGCTACTGCTATTACTAGCTGGTGCCTGTGCCTGGAGGCGTCGTCACAGTACGTACGTACGTGTATGGATCCGGTCGGCCCCTCTCGACCACGCACTTTCTTCCGGAGCTCCCAACATGGAGGCATGATGCGTGTCCTGTTCTTTCCTCGTCACACCAGGGCTTGCACAGTGGATAATGTCTGCCTCTTTCTTGATTCGTATGAGACATATTTATTGGCTCTTGGTGATGCAATGTTTGGACTGGACCATATTGCATTGCATGATGGAACAGATGTTGTTAAGATTCAGCCGTGCAACTGCCGGCCCCGTAAAGACACACCTCTATATATGCCCACACATACGAAGGCTTGACATCATCTCTGCCTCTCTTTTTTTTTTTGCAAGCTCATCAAAACACTATTAATATTACTTCCTCTATTTCAAAGTAGAAAGTATTAAAAAAGACAAACATCGTTTGGTGTAGACCTCTATTTAGTAATATTAACATTATGTATTAGAAATTTCAAAAGTGCAGCACACACACATTATACTCGGAAAAGTGGGAAGAAGTAATTGAGGTGCATGTAGCCTGCAAGGCTGCAAGAATGGGAACCTCTTCAACCCTCTGCGAAGAAAAGCATTTGAGCAGATCACGACGGTGATGTCGTACTTGACGTCAAGCTAAACTAATTCGGATTCGGAAGGGTCTTTTGCATTCCAAAATTTTCTGCATGCATGCAGCGAAGGCTCCGATCTCCATGCGCATGCACTTTCCATGCAGGCCGTCGGATCGAAAAAGTCACCTCGCGCACGAGAAAAAAGCAGGCGTGTGTGAGTGGGTAACATGGGACCTGTACGAGCACCGTGCCAAGCTAATTGCATGCGTCGCAGTAACCAGAGAGGGCTGAGCACCCCAGCCGAGGATCAGATGGACGACGACGTGCGTCCGGGCAGTGCATGCATGCAGGTGATCTGATGCGTCTCTCACGAGCTTTTTCCCATGGGCGGCGATACGTATCTTCCACAGATTTTCCCTTTCTCACTTGTTCTGTTTATATTTTTTTTTTGTACTTGTACTTGCTTGACTCTTTGCGTGCTGATCGCTTTGTGTTTTCTAGGGCACTTTTATTTTCTATACATGCAATGCATGTCCGAGTGCTTTTGCCTCGACACAAATGGGTAGTATACTAAAGCTGCCTCGTCATGCATCTCGTTACTCTCCCCAGGGTGAATCATGTCCAAATCTAGGTTAAGATCACAGCAACGACCTTTCGGGATGATTTTTTAGGTCCCGTTTAGTAGAGCTCCTCTACAGTTTCGGCTCTTCCGTTACACACTTACCAAATGATTTAATAGGAGGGATCATTCAAAGCCATTTTTCAATAAAAAAGAAGTCAGGACTATTTTGAAGGAGCTCCAAATTATGGCTCTTTCGAAATCTGTACGGCTCCTTGAGAGGAGTCTTTGGGGAGGAGCCCTCCCAACACACCTTTATTATCGAATTAGTACTAGCTGCTCTTGCATTTATAGTTATTTTATAGATGATTTATAGTCCACAGATTCCCGTATTAACAGAGCCAAGTATTTTCAGGCCAATTCCCTTAGTGCCATTGTAAATTTTATCTCTTCTCTTACTGCCATTGAAATTTTTGAACTTCCCTCGCTACCATTGGAATAATTCATATCTATTAAGTTTGCTGTTAAATTGATATGGAAATAACTATTTTGCCCCTCCCAAGCAAATTATGGAAAAATTAAGAAAAAAACATATCTTTTTCATATGAAGATGATTTTTATTTGAAGTCGTTAAGATGCTCATAAAAATTAAACAACGTTTCAGCAGTATATTAATCGCTACACTCGCTTGTCGCCTTGGAAAGATCATATCTTTCTTATTATATGGTATGAAATGGAGATGCTTTTTATATGAAAGTCATACTTTTAATGGGATCTACAAATTTGTAGTTTCAAGTTTTTTTATTTACGAACATTAAGATACTCAAAAAAATAAATATAAAATTTTAGCATCATATTAATCGCGTATAAACGCTCACCTTGGGAAAATCATCTCTCATTTAGGTGCGGCCAAACAAGTTAGTTAAAAAATGGTCATTTCCTAATCGCGTACAAGTGCTTGCCAAGATATGATTTTTTCCCCCAAATTTTCACATCATTTGCTTGGGAGGGGCAAAATGGTCATTTCCAGATCAACATAACAACAAACTTAATGGATTTTGACCGGGAAGTGTGGAATTGGCTCAATATTTTTAGAAGCCCTTGAAGAGGCAGATTCTTTTCTATTTTTGCAGTTGGGCCCTTGAGGCCATGTACTTCCATCAATAATTATTTCATATTTACCTTCCCGGCCTTGCATGACACGGACCTATATTTTCGTGAATACGCACGAGTGTGCATATCTTTGAGTGAACCATGGTTGTGGTCGTGATGTGTTCGTGTGTTGTTGCCTGACTTTAACGAGTCCCTGCCTTCTCTTTTATAGTCACAAGGGAACTCAGGGTTTACATGTGTTGTGATATAGTTTACTACTTGTGTACAGGTTGGGGTATGGTCTCGGCACTATAGCGGCAGGATGCCCCATCCTCGGGGCTGTAGTCGCGGTGTGGCAGTCTCTGTTGATCATGTCGAGCCATCCCTGATACTGTGGATTTGATGTTTGATCCTGTTCGCACCTTGTCAAGTCTGTTCAAGGTCGTGGCCTTCTCTTCCGAGGCCTCTTCCCTTGACTAGCTCTTGGATATGGTAGTAATTATCTGTCACACCCAAATTTAAGGATAAATTTGAGTACAATAAACCACATGTGCGCCCCAGGAATAGTCGCGCACACAAGTCGACAAATTACAAATGTATCATCACAAGTGTCTTACATAACGTTATTACAACACAAATATCAAAGTCTGCAACAAGCGGAAATAAAACACATATCTAGCTAAGCTTGGTAGCTCCAATCACAGGGACGACCGACTGGTGGATCGCCAACCTAGAAGTCCTCAGGGAATTCTTCATAGTAGCTTTCATATGTTACCCATCCGGGATTTTGTCCAAAAAGAAATATAGAGACAAGCGTGAGTACATCTCGTACTCCGCAAGCATAACATAGGATTTTATGCGGCTTAAAAAGGTCAGACACTGGCTACTGTAGTTAGCATTTTAATTGGTCAATGTTTTAATCCTATTTAATCATAAATTATGCTTAAGCTCCCGATTAGCCCAAATGAGGACATGATAATAACACCGTTAACCTTCACGGCTAACACCATCACCATCACGGTTAAACCACATTAATCATCACAATTAATGTGTCAGATTTTCATAAGTTATTTCCCCCATAACCATCCACACCCAACTATTTCGTAAGGGTCCAAGGCCGCTCATGTCCGAGAGCACGGCTAGTATACCAGTTTGATCAAACTCTACGCAGAGGTGTGCACTTTTCCCGTAAGTCGTGTTACCCATATGCCCGGGGTTTGCAAGTGAGCGGGCGAGGAACACTATGAAGCCTTCCATAGGCCTCGTCTAACCAGTTAGGGCCGCGAGGTTTCCTCGGCAGGCAGATATAGAGGACCCTCCTTTCCTATGGCACATTTCCATCACGGCTATACACATAGGAACAGAAGCAGTTCTATACCCGAAGTGGCAAGCCCCTCTTGCGCCCTTTCGGGTAACCTCTAACCAGCTAGATGAGATCCTACTAGTGAGCTAAAGTTAGAGCCATATAACCATCACGGTTGCACTGTATGTCCCGGATAGTCGCTTACAGAGAAGTCCTTACGGAGGGTCTAGGTCAACCTAACCGAAGTCAATTGCACCATAGCCCTTTTTCCAACATTTGTCATCATATTCATTAAAGTCAGAGTGATAGTAAAGTCTCAATTAAATAAAGCACTAGCAAAGCTACCCACATGCATTCTACCCATAGGTGTCATAAATATACAGTGAGGTAGCTAGGATGTCCTTAGGGTTATCAAAATTAGACACATACATATGCGTAATTAATTAAGTGAATAGGTGTATAAGGGAAACCCATGTTATACTTGCCTTCGGTGAAGGGAAGCTGCTGCTGGTCCTGCTGCTCCTCGGAGTATAAGGGATCACCCACGGACACGTCACCGTCTGCGCTCGACCGATACCGCACAACAACATGCATTCCAAGTTCAATCATACAAGCAAACAATCCTTTAGTTAGAACAGTACACCAATGGATCAAAAATGAAATAAATTATTTAAAAACAGAACCTACGTTTCGCTACGATCATATAGATACGAAGATCACGAAAATCGGAGCTAAAACGACCGAGTTACGAATTTACGGCGATTTCCTATAGGCATTTAATTAATTAAACCTAACCATGAAAGTAAAAAGTTGCAAACTACAGAAACAGTAGTACTAACATGTAGAGAATTTAAATACGAATCTAACGCAATTCGAACGGGTCAAATCGGAGCTAGAACGAATATTCTATGGCCAAAACAATGCAGTGGCAAACTTGTAAATAAAACATGATTTAATCGGATTTAAATAAATTCAGAAATTCTGGAATTTCTCTGGCCGAGGACCGCGGGTTGATTAGGGAAAAGATGAGGGTTTCTTTAACAAAACCGCCCCCAAAGGGGTACGGAGCGTTCTGGGCCGTCGGATTAGAGATCCGCGGCACAGATTACAAGATAAGAAAGAGAGAGAGAAGCAGGGGGGCGCGGCCGCCGGAGAAGAAGCAGGAGGCGGCGGGGCGCCATGGCCCGCCGGCCCGAGCTCGCCGGAGTGGCCACTACCACGCTATGGAGCTCGGTTTCACGATCCAAACGCACCGGGAGAAAGAGAAAGTCACGGCGAACTCGCCCCGGGCTAACTCGTGGCCGGGGAAGGGCTCGCGCTGAGCGGACCGCGGCGGCGCCATGCCGGAGACCTCGGAGCTCGCAGCAAGGGCGCGAGAAGGCACCAAACCGCATGGGACTTGGTCGAGAAGAACGCGGGGAAGGAATGGACCTCACCAGCGCGAAGATTGGAGGCGGAGGTGGCTCAGAACGGCGGCTTCGCGCGAAGGGTCGCGGCGGCGCTCCGGCGATGGTTTTTCAGCGCTGATTCGAGTGGAGCAGAGGCAAGGCAAAAAGAAATGGGGGAGGGGGAGGTGCTCGGGTGCGCGGAGGCTCTCCACTTGAAGCCAAGGCGCGGGGAGAGGAGTGGGAGAACGTGGAAGCGGAGGCTTCGGCTTGGGCAGTTCCAGGGAGAGAGAGAGAAGCAGGGCGGCGGTTTGGGGGAGAGGAAGGACGTGACGGGTGGGCCCCACCCGTCAGCCGCGAGAGAGAGAGGGGGAAGGGGGAGCCGGCCAGCTGGGCCTGGCCCAAGAGGAAGAAAGGGGGGCGCGGAGGTTTTGGGCCAAAAGGCCGAATAGAAGGAAGGGGGGAAAGAAAAATTCCTTTTTCCTTTTTCAAACGAATTTTCAATGCATTTTCCAATTGGATTTTTTTATTCAAATTGACATTTGTTTTCAAAACACTCATCACATAAAAGAAATGCACTACCATGTATGCAACAAAAATATTATTATAAACTTATATTAAATTTTTATTTCCTCAAATTTATTTATTTTCCTATATTGAAAATGCTCACAAAATAATTCATTTAAATTCAATTCATCTATTTTAAATAAATAAAATTTTTGGGTGTTACATTATCGTGGCCACAGTGCCTCAGAATTGATGTCTCCCATCCCTCCTAACTCGCCATACGCATAGTGACAGACGTCAGGTGCTGCAGTGACGGGAGTAGGTAGCATAGTGAACGCCTCTCCCTGCCGCGGTATGGGTAGGGGTGTGCCTTGCTTCCTGCCCACGGCGCAGTTATCGTGCGTGAGAAGCTTGGGAATAGGAGATCTTAGCCGAGACCGAGGGTCTAGCGAGGCGGAGAATTTGTCCGAGACCGAGGTTGGGCGAGGTAGAAAGATCTTCCGACCCCCAGGCTCGGACGAAGCATCCTGACCCCTGGGCTCGGACTCGAGCAATTCGGGGGAGTTCCTATTACCTCAAGGCCCGTCCTGGGCTGATGGGGAGTCATCGCGACCCATCTTGGGGATGCTTCTTAAGGTCTGTAGGCCTTGAAGAGCTGTCTTGAGCCTTTGTTCTTGTTTAATTAGGGTACCTGACTTATGGTACCCGACACTAGGATTGACTATCAACTCGAAGACCAAAAATCTTTGACCAACTTTGGAAGCTGGGGAGCTAGGCATAAATAGCCATGCCACCCCTTTGACTTTGTCTTCCCCTGGTTTTGACTGCCATGTAGGACGTCCACGGCCAAGGACATGCTAACTCAGCCAAGGCCCACTTGCCAGGTTCCCCTCCCCCTTATCCTCGCTCACACCTCACAGACCAAAATGTCCGCACACTGGAGAGATTGTGTTAGGGTTTGGGGTGGAGCATCCAAGCAGGCTATCATGCCTCCTAGAGCTTGAGCAACTCCGCTATCTACACCACGCCATGGCGGTGACGCATCCTCGCCTCCCATCCCATATAGGTAGGGTCCAATGAAGTATAAGCCTACGATGATGTGCTAATGCGACGTGAAGGCAGCATTTGATCTCATGGAGTGAAGGGAACCCGAGCCGACGCTACTTCACGTGCCTGTGCAAAAGGGTGAGTCATTTTCGCACCGGATTTCATTGGATGTGTTGGATTTTGCATTGGGTTCAAATTCATTGCTCTTCTGGCTCTTTTTTCTTGGAATCAGGTGTGTAGGAAAATGGCACCTTGCATAGACCATTAAGTGATTCTAGTGTTTGAGTGACAATGTGACCATTTGGAATAATAATGTTTGGGTGTTTGGATTCAGGAGCTAAAATTTAGTTCATGCCACATCGGACATTCATATGCTAAATAGGAGAACTAAACATGAGCTAATTATAAAACTAATTGCAAAGGAGTAGACTAATTAGTGAGACAATTCTATTAAGCTAAATTAATCCATCGTTAGCACATGTTTACCGTAGCACCATATTATCAAATTATGGACTAATTAGACTTGATAGATTCATCTCGCAAATTAGCCTCCATCTGTTTACTTAGTTTTGTAATTAGTCTATGTTTAGTTCTCCTAATTGGTATCCAAAGATCCTGATGTAACAGGCTGAAGTTTAGCCCTAGGAACCAACACTCTTTTATCACCATTAATTCTACCAGTAAGCCAAAGCAGAAGCTCACCCAGTGCTCTACATATTGGCGGCATTTGCCTTATGAAACCGCCAGCCATGCTCTTCTTTCCTCACTCCCTTCCTTCAACTTTAACCATGACACACTTCAAGCTAAACGACTCCTCATCTTTCTAATACCTCTCTATTTTAAACTGTAAGTTGTTCTCGCTTTTCAAGCATAACTTTTATGAGGTGTTTAGACATAGTATATATATCTCGATACATAGTAAAAGCTATGTAGCAAGAAAAAACAAAATTACTTACAAGCATAACCCTAAGTGAATGTTTAAAAATAATTATTTAAAAGTAAAGACCATTCAGCGGTCCTCAAACCTATTCAATTGTGTCATCGCAATCTTTAAACTCGTAAATTGCCTATTTAGGTCCTTAAACTTGTTCGCCCTTGTCATCATGATCCCTAAACTTGCAAATCACCTTTTCGATTTCTAGATCTATGTTCAGGTCTTAAAGCCAGGCACAAATAGAGATTGAGTACCTAAATAGGTGATTAGCGAGTTTGGCGAGTCCCCATTTAAGGACCAAGATAACATGGTCAAATAAGTTTGAGGATCTAAACAAGTGATTTATGCTGAGATAACACGAACAAACAAGTTTAAGGATCTAGATGAACAATTTACAAGTTTGATGAGATGACACCCAAAATAAGACATAGGTTTTACTCTTTTTTGAATATGGTATGAACGGTTATTTCACATTCATTTTTATAATTTTACTTGAACTAATAATGCATTGGTTAGAACATATTTGTGCTATGAACAAATACTGTGAAAGAGGGGTGTAAGTTTTCTGCATCAGTTTTTATTTCGGTACATAGCTCGGGCGGTAGTTAGCTTAAAAACGATTAGATTTTCAAGACCCCTTTTTACGATTGCCACCAGCAGTGTTACGTTCCATGTTACTCCCCCCATTTTAAATTATAAGATATTATGGCTTTTCTAGATTTATATACTAGCTTTTAATATGCACTTAGATATATTGAATGGCTAAAACTCTAAATACATAGCAAAAACAACGCATCTATAAAAGTCAAGGGAATTCTGTGTACTCCGGTAATATGCGTGCAAGAAGCTAAGGACCCACCCTGTCGGTTCATCTTCTTTGGCTGTAGCGTAGACTGTGCAATAGTCTTCATCTATGCTGCTAACAAATACATCCTGCAGCTTGGTCACATGCAAGTTCAGAACTTCCAACGTCTATCCTGTCTGTGGTATCACTTCACTCACACAATGGTATCTAAATTTCAATATAATTTTTTCAAAGCAGGGACGTCACAACACAGGAACGCCGTCGACACGGAACCAATCAAAGGCGGGATGCGCTAATGTATATTGAATTTTAATTAGTGGAACCGTGGATTGGCTGAATGAGAAGCCGGGGAGGAAAACCGGACATGGTGTGTTTGATTTTAAATGAAAACCTCGGATCCCCAATCATAGGGCACGCCAAAACTATTTGCTTGTTCAGTTTGATGGGCTTACAGTTCACCATGAACTACATCATGACTTCATCTTCTTTGTTGACACGCTACCAAGGAACGCCCAGTCAGGATAAGGGCATTCGTAGCTCCAATCAGGACCAGTGTACCG
Source organism: Sorghum bicolor (assembly GCF_000003195.3). Lineage (NCBI taxonomy): Eukaryota > Viridiplantae > Streptophyta > Magnoliopsida > Poales > Poaceae > Sorghum > Sorghum bicolor. Next base: position 49,526,183 of record NC_012873.2, on the reverse strand, counting down.
CGCACAATGCAACCATAGTCCTTCCTCATCTCCATCATAACTGCCAAACAGAAAAGCATTTCAACAAAGAGTACACAATCTACCATCCTACCATAAAGCACTTCTTGGAAAAAATTGTTCTCTAATCAAAGTCTTTATTGGCAACCCTAAACATTTAGTAACAAAAAAAAACTTGTTTAGCAACAGTAAGCACTCACCCTACTGGAGCAAGATTTGGACAGTTTGTGCACATCGGGTCGATATCAAACTCCACATCTGTTTCTGCATCTTTGCTGCCATGATCAACAGCACTATTGTCTGGATCTGATGGTGCAATTTCTTTACTGGCACTTGTTCCTTTTGTTGATCGTGGACAGAAGTTCCCTGATAGGTACAGCTCATCATTAGCTATTGGATAACCAGCGTGCTTTAGATGCACCCTTATCTACATTTTTAACATATCAGGGCATTAGGCAAACAATACAAATATATCAGCATATATATAGTTACATGCAAAAACATAACAAAACACAATTTTATAGGAAAAAAGAATTCAGTAGCCAGATTAGTATCAAGACCATCATGGCATCATCCCTTGCAAAAAGAAAAGGAAAAAAAGGCAAACTGGTGCATGCCAGTGAATTAAGCAATACTGCGATACATTGGGCAAGCAGCTAGTTTAAATGAGGACTACGAGTCAACACGATAGGAGCCATTTCATGGTTCTACCATTCTAGTGCCTATAATAACAATTGGTAGACCTGTGTTTTAGATAGTATGTGAAAACACATTATTCATGTTTTACTGGAAGGCTAAATATGTCTACAATGACTAGTGATAGTGTTGTGGGAGCATCAATTAGAGGCCACAGGATCACATCCACATGACAGATAGGCAATACCAAGTTCCCAAGATATAGCCTTTACGATTGAGAAAATAACCATTTGTGCATTATTGTTGGAGCTGGGAGCATGAATAAAAATTACTTCACATGGTTTTAACAATTCAAACTTCGGAATTGCTTCTCAAAATGCAACTCTGGTGCCGCAATGGGACCATCCCTATCCCTGAACTATGATCAACTGTTCCAAAATTCTCCAAAAGGACACATATCCATTATATGCATATTTATTTCATCTGTACTGTAGAGGCAAGGTGTATATCTGCATATTGATTTTACCATGAAATTTAATATTTTGGGACTGGGGACATAGCATGTCATGCACCATATCTATTAATACTCAAATGCATTGCAAAGAACACAATTCAGAGAAAAATACCTGGTGAGTTCGACCAGTCACAGGTTTGCACAAGACAATACTGTGTGTCCCATCAGTGCAAATCCTTTGAAACCTGGTGAGTGCTTGTTTTCCATTTGGTTCTTCACCAGCAGCACCACTAATCTGCATTTCAAAAAATGTACTCAGATTAGTGCTTCAGAACAGTATTTCTTTTGCTAAGTGCACATGTAGTTCTATCAAATCTTGCATGTGGTTTGCATAAGTAAATAGTGGTATATTGTTTGACCTGCTATTTGGGAAAAACAAAAGAGAATGATATCTCTACAGGGATAATATGAAATTTCTTTCTTATTTTATATTCCTGACTTAGAACATACAAGGTTTTAATGAAGTAACATTAAATATGGTACAAATTATCTGACAAAATATAGACATGGTTAACGTCTACAAAGCAATCTGTACCAGCCTAGAATTGCTCTGACAGCGATATGCTTTGTTTGAAAGGAGGGAGGGATTGAACAATTGCTCCAACATATTGCCACAGAAAAACATGCACAATAAGATTATTAATTGCTTACAGACCTCCACAGTACTCCTTCCTTCCCGTGCATTGAAATTCACATTGGCATCGACAGTTTGCTGAAAAAAAACTCGTTCAGATAGATATACATTAGCACTTATGTATGAGAAACAAATATATTTGAAATGCTTAGGACACTGGCAAAAACTTTCCAGCAATCTATTATGGTTCTCAAAGCAGATTCTCTTTACAAAGTTCCTACAGAAGATTCAGTGACGGTATAGAACATGCCTCTAATCCCCAATTAGGCGTCCAGGTGGTTCTCAGTCAGGCTAATCGAACGCATTTCAAATCAGTGTGTCCAAGTCCGAACCATCAGTAGTTCTAGTTAGTTGTATGTGCATGCCCACACATAAACGTCACCTTCAACTTTTTTTTGGCTGGATCATATCATCATACAGTAATTTAATACAAAATACACAGCTCCTAAACTTAGTTGGATCTCAATTTTTTTTCAGAAAAAAGAAACCTTATGCAACATTGGACAACTTGGAATCTAAGACGTAGTGCATCAGTAGAAAGTAAATTAAAATAAAGATCTGACATGTTACAAATTTCCTGTACTATTTATTTTCACAACAGAATAGCTATTTATCCTTGGAGCCGGAGAAATGTAGGCATTACACAAACGGTATACCTCACCATCAGGAAAAACCCCAACAACCTTGGCCACATATTCTTTTTGCAGCAGACCAGCTTCAATCTGCGATAACAGTGCTTAAATTAGAAAAATGTATAATGTGTAAAAGGATGAAATACATCAACAAGCAAATCATAACATGAATGCAGACAGACAATATTGTCGGCGGTTCTTTGCCGAGAGCTGCTCTCGGCAAAACGTTTGCCGAGCGCTCGAAGCTCTCGGCAAAGGACTGGAATCCGGTAGTGAATGTCATGTGGAGCTGCATTTAGGAACATCATCACAAGAAGACTACCACAACAGCCCCTTAGGCAATATGCTCCTTCAGCGCTATTTGCTTTGCTTTCTAGCTAGGCTTCATTATTAGGCTCAGGTTTGTTTGTTTATATAAGAACCTGATTTGTTAATAAGTTGGTTAACTTAAATATATTGTAACAGGGCACTCTATATATATCAGGAGCCCCTAATCTAGGAGATCAAGCCAGAACATTCAATTTGTTTCAATCTATTATCTGTCGTTCCTAGTTCTAGGGTGGTTAACAAAATTATTGCTATGTATCTTTGTTGTATGATTGGGGATCGGACACGAAACTGGGTGTGCTGGGTGCCATGGGCAGAGCTCTTTTACAACACTTAATACCACATGATGCTACAAGAGACCTATTCCCACTTTTCTACAGTCACGACCCAGCATCAACCCATTCTTATGAACTGTTGTGTTCAGGTTGAGGCTGTGACTCAATCCCTGGAGGACCACGAGAAATTCCTGGCACATGTGCATCACCACCTGTAGCAGGCTCGGCAGATCACCAAGAACTACCGTCCGTGGCCATCACAACGGAGTTTGTTGTTTAAAGACTAGATCAGATTGCGCTCGTGTTACCTGACTGTCACCACACCTCGGCATCAATGATCAAATCCACCAACAAGCTGTGACCACGCTTCTTTGTGACGTACAAGATCATAGCCCAAGTGAAGTCGGTGGCATGTCGCTTGGAGAGTTCTCTAGGGGCACACATCCATGACATGTTCCATGTGAGCCGTCAAGAAGTTCTTCTGCCTGCCTCCAGCTACCCTGCTGCCCTGGATGGTGTTATCATCCCAGTGCTATTGTGCCAGAACACGGTCAAGTGCACCTCTGTCACAGTGTTCACCAGCTCTTGGTCAAGTGGACTGGACAGCCAGCTTCTGCAGTATCCTCGGTGAACCTCGACCTAATGGCCCCTAAATGATAGGCTCCATCAGTGTCACTTGCTTTGCTTTCAAGTTAACTCGGTTTGGTTGTTAGGCTCAGGTATGGTTTGTTTATACAAGAAATGAGAAATCAGTTGTTTAGCAAGCCAGTTAGCTTGAATGGATTGTAATTGGCGCCCTCCAGGTGAGTGCCTTGTGCCCTTGTCTGAGAGATCAAGAAAGAAACATTTAATCTCTTCATTCTATTATCTAGCATTCTTATCTCCAGGGTGGCTAAGTGAACAACCTCGCCTTCCCATTGAGCTGTTCCCATTCACTGCAACCGGCTCTATTCCATACAGCGGACACAACCACATACTAGAGTGCAGACGCACATAATAAGCAATATGATAAAAAGAAGAATACTGTCATGGTCTCTAAATTACCTGTTGCCTGAAACATTCAGCTCTGTCGGCATTTTTTGCAAATATAAGGAGGCCTGAAACCAAACGATCTAACCGATGCACCGCTGCAAAAATAAAATGGTAGTCAAGGAATTCTAACATCTATGAAGAATGGTAGAAACCATAAGGAAAAGACAAATAATCAGATAATTAAAGCAAAAGGATACGAAATAGGGGTGTTAACCCATGCTCAGCCTGCAGAATCCCGACTACAGTATTCTTGCGGTATTGGCCACATGGATGAACCTACAAAATTGGAACCACTAGATTTATGTATATAACGTCTGACTTCTGACTTCAACCAAACATACACTAATTAGCAATTAAGTATTTCTGTAGGTACCTAGCTCAGTTAGCAGAAGGCATGCGTGTACACACCACCTAAGTTCATGTCCTCTTTGGTTAGCATTTGGGAGGCTATTTTCTTCTGAGAACAATGATACTGATTCAACCTAGGAATTCTAGTTTTCCCATAGTTACTTCTAAAATCAAGATTTGATTTCATCTTCAAACAAACTTCATTTACTTTTCATCCAGGAGAACCCTTCATGGTTACTTGATAACTCGGGCATCATCAGATCAAATAACAAATTACTAGAAAAAATTCTAAGATTCTACCAGTACAAATGCCTGAAAAAGCCTCATCAGATACAACTTTAAGAGTGCTGTATTGACTATTTACTAGCACATATAATTTGTGTTGCTACAAAAACCTAATGCATTTTAGTTCAGGTGACATATTTAATAAACATGTGACATGTTGACAAATACACTTGATTAGTAACAATAACAATAAGTAAGGCAGGAAATTTTCTAGACTTAAAAAGGAAACAATTTGAAGAACATAGGATTGTCATATAATAAGACCAGATCCATAAATGTTTATACATCATGCAGTATACTAGTATAACAACTTTCATGTACATTATGAATATAAACTTACTGGAACGGAAGCTGGTTTGCAAATAGTTACGACATCAACTTCATTCTGAAGTATTGAAATATCACCTGCCAAGACAGGTGGCTCGTGCCTGGAAGAAAAAATCCCCTTTAGAAAAGCCTTGAACTAAAATTTGTAAATGAGAAAAAGACATGTAAATTATTTTTGTTAAATCAGAACACAGAGAGTCTAAGTTCCTGCCATCCTGGCATGCCACAGGAAGCATCTGGTTGACTAGAGAACTACATGAAGGTAAGATGGCACACAAAGTTAAACTCAATGGCATCATTAACTTAAAAGTCAAGGAAGCAACAACAGTTCATCAGTACAACTAACATTTTATCTATATTATGGTTTATTAGCTAAAAATAATCCCAATAGAAAGAGCAAACTGAGACATTAACCAAAATATCTGTTAGTTACGTGCCGATTCACTTGCCATTTTTATGATATAAGCAAGCATGCAAAGGATAATGTATCTGCAGTAAATTGTAAACAGTTATGCTGCTCCTAAACTTTGGAACATTTGTTTGTAATTGAGCAATCTATGTTGAATTTATGAAGCGAAATTATCGAACATTTGTCTAGTGGGGGTGATAATTTCAAAATTGATCAAAACAACTGACCTGTGCAAGAAGTGGCTTATCTTCTGTGATGATTTCACAATATAGTCTGTGTGAACCGTTTGCCCATCAACCTGAAGCCTCCCACACTTCACTGCATGAACCTAGCAATTTCACCTTTCACTTAGATGCAGCTATGCAAATGTTACTGTAGTTATATGAATAAAACAGAGATCAAAATCTGTAGCACATGGTTTAAATCATGAAAGGAAGACACATGGTTCAAGATGATGGGATTCAAGAAACAACAGAAACTCCATTCAGTAGCAAGCCTCTTATGGACATATTTCTACAACTAGGACTGGATGGCAGACAATGATATAACCATAATGAGACGTGATGATAAGAAACAGTATGGTACATGAAATTCAAAGAAAATAATGGCATCATACATAGTAATCGCGGGAGCGCCCTTTGAACTCATCAGTGAAGAGGTCAACAATGGTCTTTCCAGCCCATCTGTTCTTCACCTGCAAACCAAATGAGGAATTAACAAGAAATTTTACAAAATGCTAAGAATGTAATGTATCTGTCCTATCCATAGTTGAGCAAAGCAAACCAAACTGAACCAGCATTCCATAAGAACAGAAACAAGCCCTGATACTAGTCCAAGGATGAACTATCTGGCATGGTATGGCATAGCAGTGTAGAACAGAGAGGATTTGCCCTCATGTATATGTGACAGGTTAAGCAAAGCACTGTGATCAAACTTCAGAAATTGCACGTGTGATAGGTATGTCCAATAATATAGCACCATTATTTCGGTTGGAGAGCATATCTACAGCTACAACATCTGATTACCTCAATCTGTATCCCTATCCTCACTTAATAAGCATGATAATCTGTCTGGAGTCGAACAGGAAGCACAAGAGAGAGAAATAAGGTATAGGAACAAGCGGTCCGGAAATTACATGGGAGATGAACTCGAAGTAGTAAGGCCTCACGTAGCGCCGACCTTCAGAGGGAACCGACCAATCATCAGCACAGGCGGGGTTTAGTGCGGCGCGGTTTCCAGGAAAGGAGAGGAGACGAGAGGAGGCTGCGGTTACTTGCCGTTGCGGATGATGTAGTCGTGCGACTCTGGCGGGTTGGCCGGCGTCTGCCACACTATCCCCGCTCCGCCGGGCGGCGCCGCCATACCAGGCGAATCGGCGATGACACACTCCGGCGGCGGCGGCGGCGGCACGGCTGAGTAGGGGAACACAAGAAACTCTCCGCTTCAGGCTTCAGCCCAGCGTGCAAAGTGGGCCACGCCATACAGCGCTTCAGCCCAGAGTGTTTGGGTGTCATCAGTTGCTGCAAAGTGGGCCACGACATACAGCATCGCGGAATTTCCTTTACTCTCGCAAAATGTTGCCAACCAAACCCAAATGTAATTGTTGCTGGAAAAGAAGGATACTACTGTCACTACTCACTACTGGTGAGTGGTGACTGGTGTGGTGAGCACACAAAATCCAAAACTTTTTTTTATTCCAGGACATGTTGGCACGTTTAGCATATAATTTATTTAATTAGCATCTGTTTTGGGTGAAAGAAAAAAGAATAAAGAAAATAAAAGATGTTACTCCCCACATCCATTTATCGGAGTCATTTTAGGGTTGTACGCAGTGACCAAGAAGAGATTAACTCGGCTAGTAAAAGAAGCTGCATGTAGACAATTGAATTAATTAGACCAGTAAAAGGAGCCGCATGTGCTTGGGAAAATGTGAAAATAGTAGTCCCTAGCTTAGATGACTTTGATTCTTGGAGAAATTTTTTTGGTAAGATGACTTCAATAAATAAATGGAGGGAGTAAAACCTAATAAATCAAATTACTTGTTTCTTGTGGCCATTTTTAGGCTATGTTCAGTTAGCAGGAATGTAATCCCCAAGGGGGACTAATCCATGGAGGGATTGAATGGATCCCTACCATGTCACTCAAACCTCTTGGGAATTAAATTCCATTACTTCCTCTAATCCCCTCTCTTGATTTGTCATGTTCGGTTAAAACATGCAGGGATTCTGTCCGGTCCCAAAAGAGCATATGCATATCTTCATTTTCTTCTAAGAAAAGAAGGGGCAAGAAACTGTTAAAAAAATGGCAACTCTAATTCCTCCAAGATTATAATCTCATATTCCAGCTTTCTATTTCCTAGAACCTGTGCACAGCACATTCTGATTAATCAAAAAAATACTAGAGCAATAGGAGCTAGGGAAAATACAGAAGTTGAAACAAAGCAGCTAGCAGCCTTACAACAAGTATAAACAAAGAACTTCGATGATGCAGTTGCATAAGATGTTACAAGCATAAAGATGCCTCAGTTCCTATTTGAATAAAAATGAGTAAAAATGAACAAAAACTTGCAGGCAAGGTATTAGATATGGACAAACTATTGATGCATGCATTAACTAATTGCATATATAGGCAAATCAGTGATACAATACAAGAGTAGGACAAGTTAGAGCGTATTATCATGCAATTGCTGAATTGCCTAATAGAAGCAAGGAAGCAGAACTGGACAGAGTCTATACAAATTCCCACACCGAACATTCCCTATATATGTATATATACATGATTCTGGTAACTTAGCTTAACTGTTACCAAATTAGATAGCACCTCGTAATCACTAATTTTCCCTCAACAATCAGATTTTGGTACACACGAGAGATCAGCTTAGTTTATAATAAAAAGTTGTGCAGAGATCTAAACCACTGCTTGCTATTTGCTAAGACAACAGAAAAAACAAAACAAAGGATTGAACAAGTAGCTATATTTTTACCAAGCATGTAGGTAAAAGCCATGGTACAGAACGTGTACATGATAGTTTGTCTCTTCAGACAAGAAAGAAAAAGTTATAACATGCAGCAAGTGATTTTCTCTTCAGCATGAAATTCAGTACTAAAAAAAATCCAGATCTGGCTCTCCAATTAGCATCATAGCATTGGCCGCTGGACAAGATAGGAAGAAACGGGCAGAACGTTGCCTCACCGCAGAGGTCGGCCGATGCCTTTGTCAATTCAAGAACTCTACGACATGGGAGAGGTGAGGGGGTAATAACAAGAACACGGTCCCTATTCTTCTTGACAGCAGACTTGGTAACCTGCATATTAGAACCATCTACATTGGAACATTAAAAAGAAGAATATTTTTACAATGGTTGGAGAGGCGATGAGAGGCAATAAATGTGTCTATGATCAGTGGATCCAGAACATGAGAGGCGATGAGAAGCGATAAAAGTAAGGCGATGGAAGGCGATAGGTGTATCTATGGACGGTGGGCCTATATGTGTCAAGTCACCTCCTATCGCCTCTGATCGCCTCTAAAAATTGAGATGATTAGGACCCTAAATACAAGAGTGGTAATTCCCTTTTCGTAGGTCTTTTATTTAATGAAGGGTAAAAGGGTAAATCCATAATTATGAAAAAGAATATTTTGGGTAGTATAGTTAGAGTGTATAATTAAGTAGTATAGTGAGATGTATATTTTCTTGTTAGAGTTCATTCTCGTCTCTGCCGCTGTCATACACCGTTCCTGCATCGTCGTTCGTCCGCGGGAGAAAACAACAATGATAGCGAACTTTAGAGTTCCATTATATTTATATTAGTTGATCGCATGCCATCTATTCATTTGTTATCTCCCAATCAAAAAATGTTACGAACTTAAAGTTATTACAATTTTAATTTTTGACAAAACTCAGACATCCATATCGATGGTGTGACTCTTCTTCTCTTATCAAAAAAGTGTTCTACATACTTTCTAGGAATTGAATTTTAGCCCGACTGCCTGAGATTACAATTCACATGATGGACCAGTGTGCAAACTGCAAAGAGTATACTCCAATCCAAAATACCCATTGTTTTTACAAATATACATAGCAACACTTTGACCACCTGTCTCGTCGAGGGTTATTGATTTTGGCCTAGTTAACTTAGGAAATGCTGATGGGAGCAACACAATTTTCCATTCAAAACAAACACATTTCTCAGAATCAGTAATCTAATACATGTCCACGGACCTGGAACACTTGCAGCTCAAGATAATAGGGCTGACGTTTATATCAGACACATAAAGATAACAAAGTTGACTACAAACAATCTCCAGTATACTGATAGATAGAGCTGACGTTTATATCAGACAAAGAACGCTTTTTTGATAGAGCTGACGTTTAAATAAAGCTGACGTTTAAATCACCAAACTTGACTTAGTTAACATGCAGACAGGGTATAGGTATCACTGCTCCCTAAAACATCACTTGTTGTTAAGCTTCTAGGGCTCAGCATCCACCTTCTTTTGAAGGTCCTTGATCTGCCCAGACATGGCAACCACCTTTTTTAGGAGGTCCTTGATCTGCCCAGCCACGGCAGCCACCTTCTTTTCAAGCTCTTCGATGTACTGGAATACCTGACTTCTGGAAGATAAAGTTCATTAATTAGATAAAGTTCATGTATGAGTGTGGATTGCCCAGATAAAGTTCATTTTTGCCATAAGAGTGAAATAAATGGAACTAACATAGACTTCATAGCATAACCAAGAATTTCTAAAGTACAAAACATTATATGAAGCAACCAGAAACCACTGGATACTATATGGAAACAATGCAAGTAAATGCATAACAATATGACAAGTCATAAGCAAACAAGACCTACCAAAAATAGGTGGCCTGTCTCATTTGAGATCAAACACATTCACCATGTTCTGTTGTGTTATGAATAGAAGAAAAATGTTGCTCAAAAGGAGAGGTTTCTTGTCTATCCTGAAGGTCATTTCATCAGACTCACAAAGCAGCATATTTGCCCCTCCTATGAGCTTGCACTTTGTTTGGCAGAGCCAGTAGAGAAAAATGAAGGTGTTTCCCATGCCCTCCAGACACCCATGTGATTTGTCATAGTAATAGCAAACCAGTCTAATTTTAGCCCATCTTCTTCTGTATTTGGCAAACCCCAACTATTCTAGACTAATTGCAGGTTCTTATAGTCCAGAGCATACTAAAGATGGGAATTCAGAGCAAAATTAGTCATGGCACCTTCACACAAAAAGTTCAGGTCTGCACCGATCATTCATTGTAACACTCCAATGGCAGCGAGTCATGGAAAACTATTGAAGGATAAGATACACATAATAGCACACATAAATACGAGAATCTTGAACATAACCTTCTAATATCCATGAACAGTGCTTCCCTACCCCAAATAGGCAAAATTCTCATGAGCTAATCGCTCCCTCGATGCCTCTCATCCAACACATGTTACCAGTAACGGCAAAAGTAGGTCCAAAATACCTAGATTCTCAGTTTTGCATAGCAAGAAGGGAAGAGAAGGGGCCTGCAAACCTGGTGGGTGCTCGTCACCGAAGAAGACCTGGGCACGGCTCCAACCTCCCCGCGCAACCCTAGGCTGGATCGAGGCCAGGCGGCCTCCTCCACGTAGCCCTAGCCCGGATCGAGGCTAGGCGGCCTCGTCCACATCGCCCTAAGCCGAATGAGGGCAGCTTTCGGGTCAGGCATCCGTCGCTGTTATGGGCAGGGGTGAGGGCAGTCGCCGCCTCACCCCGGGCTCTGGACCTCTCCCTCTTGGGGCTCGATCTGGAGTGTGAGGCTAGGGTTTGACTCACCGAGGAAGCCGCTGATGCGCTCGATACGAGGATGGCGAGAATGGGGAAAGAGGCGCAGGAGGGGGGCGATGGTATCTGCAGGAGTAGAGGAGAGTAGGGCCTTGTTTAGATCCGAAAATTTTTTAGATTTCGACACTGTAGCACTTTCGTTTTTATTTGATAAACATTGTCCAATCATACAGTAACTAGGTTTAAACGATTCATCTAATTTTGAAAAGTTTTTGGTTTTCGGGGTGAACTAAACAAGGCCTAGGGTTTTCAGGAGGTATATGGCAGCCATCCATTTCATTATTCAACGGCTGAGAAAGAGAACTTAATTTGGGCTAAATCTGACCATTGTTTTGAGGCCCAATATAGTCTGAAGTTTTTAATTTTAAATTTATATAATAAACTTTTAAAAAAATGGAATAGTAAATTACTTCAATTGAGCAAGTCATCAATAACAAAGTTGTACATTTATCAAAATCTACAACTTTTGTTTTGTTCGTTTCTCCATCTAACTTTGCTTGAACCATTCGAAATTTGAAGTTCAAAATAGTACAACCTCAAATAAAATTTGGGGGTAAAAAATGATTTCAAATGGAAAAGTCAACAACAACAAAGTTGTACAAATCGTCGAGATATACAACTTTTATTTTAGTCATGTACTCATGTTCTCTATCCGACTTTGTTTGAACAATTCAAAATTTGAATTTCAAAATATGATAACTTCAAACATATTTTTTGGATAATAAATGATTTTAAATATGCGAGAGATATATCAAATCATGAATGATGTGTATTTGTCACTTTGTTAAAATAATTTGAGCTTCTTTATGTAAGTACCAAAAACATGCAACCATGTAAATTTGTAGAATTTGCTGACAAAATTTAGAATTATTATAATTATTTTATGGTAATTTAGGAATAGAAGGATGGATTATTCCTAGCAAAGAAATGTTTTTCTCCAACAAATCTAGGACATAGGATAGAGTGAAAATGTATGATATAAAAACTACATGCCAAAAAATGTAAAATATATATTTCATTTCTGTATAATAAAGATTGCAACAAATTTTAAAACAAACAAAAACTGCCAAGGTTGAAGTACATTAGGAAGAAATATTTGCATCTAATAACACTATAAGCTTTATAGGTCACTGGTAGTGTTATATGGCTCCAAACCCTGAGGTCTCAAGTTCAAACTCCTGTTTAGTGTTTTAATTTTTTAATATTTTCCACTTCAAAGACTCGCCTGGGCCAGCCCTGCTGCGGCCATCTTCCATACTTCCGCCCTCAACGGGCCGGCCCAAGCGCCTGCAGCCCATCTCTGGATATCCTAGCGGAAAGCATAGGTTAAACAACTGATGATGTATTAGTGCCATAGGTTAATCAATGTCACCCTGAATTGCTAATTTCTAATTTCTAAAGAAACAATTTCATGAAAGGCACTGAAGTGCTGAACCAATGACAGAATGCTACGAGGCATAAGAAGCAATAAGAAGTTACAAACCCAAAAAAAACCCTGCGTGGAATCAACACCAGCATCATTTAGAATGGCATCTCCCCCTGGATGTTCCTCACACATGAGTGACATCACAGACCTGGTTCAACCACCAAAGATAAATTTAGAAGACCAAAATATTTTAATTTCCCTATTTTCAAGTATAGGGCACTGAATAGGGACAAACTGAGGTGGCCACTGCGTTTATACAACCTTGTACTTGATGATTATCCAACAATCTTCCTTGTGTTATGTTTAGATATCTCTTCCTTCGTAAAGCTCCTAGATGTCTGAATGTAGAAATACAAAAAGTATTATAAGTATTATGGTGCAAATCTGAGAAAAAGTTATCTTGTAGCGCATTTGTAGGCTTAAGAAGACTAGCCAACTAAAATTTAAGAGTTTACCATCCAGCTCCTGAATCAGTTACCTTTGGTTTATCTGCAATTCAAGAGTTGCTCAGATATAACTAGGTCAAGCTACTACAATAAGTTATGCAATTTGTACCTTTATTTTGGGACTTTGGGATCACAAAGAGAGCTCCTAGTGCCAAAAGAATGACAACTAAGATGATGACAATAACCTCCATCTTGCTCCTCTAGAATTAATAACTTTGCAGCCACACAAAAAATGTGTTGTACTGAAAAGGATCATTAAGAACAAGGCCAAAAGGATTAAATGCAGAGAGAGTAAAGCTTAGGTATGGACTCAGTATTCAGTAACAAAGAAAGCTGATGTAACATGCTTGGTGAAAAATAGCAGAAGAATAACAAAAAATGCAAAAGCCAGCACACAACACAATGAAATGGTAGGGAAGGGTCATACTAAGGCCACTTGCTGATAATAAAAATTACTAATGCAACAGATTTACAGGATGCAAATAACATTCCGAACAGTTATAAGCAGATTGTCAAGTCAATGTGTCTCTTAAAAAACTTCATGTTGCAAAATGGACTGAAATTACATTCTGTTGGGTTGAAATTTAATGGTAGAGTGGAAACAATGCTTTGTGCCTTTGTTCAGTTAAATAGTACACTAGGCGTCCTTGAATACGGTGAAAGGAGCATAAATATACGTTCAGGGACAGTCCGGTCATGAAATCCCACTTGGATGAGACGGACCACATCTAGCCTTACTGAAAGGTACAGAAATGACTTGAAAGCAAAGAAAGATATTATATGAATGAACCAAAATTTTATAGACAAGGCTAACGAACTCTTAAGATGTCTCTAGAAATTGGTATCCCTGAACTGGAGATGCTCTATTCCATACCTGAATCAGTAAACAATGCAACTGGAACATAACCAACAGATGCTAAACTCTCCTATGTTAGATCAAACTACATATTAAAATTATGATTTCTGAAAAAACAAATCCCATTACGTGATAACTAAATTGACACAAAGATAAACAGAAGATATGCACAACCATAAAGGGGAAAATAAGAAGAAAATACAGAAACATACTTGTAGCATTCTCAGCATTGACATTTCGGAGGTACACAACAAACACCTTGGACACATTCTTAATGTCCTCCACAATGTTGAACAGCTCCATACTCACCATCGAGAACTGCCTGAGAACGTCCTGCCTGCAATTCACACCGAGGCAGCCATACGACACCAGTCAGTAATCAACCTGTAGCCACTAAGAGGCAACACCACATGAGCATATGCGTCCTAATTAAACCCTAGAACCCACTGCGGCCATCAACCAGTAGCCAATAAGAGGGGATAGGGCTGGGATGAAGTTACCACTTGGGGAGGCACTGGAATTGGTGTGGGTGATGACGTCGAAGTTCTCGAGGACATGGGAGATGGCCTTGTACAGCCCCACCGCGCGCGAGCATCCCCTCCAGGTTCGGCGTGGGGGAGGGCAGGGTGGCCGCTGTGACGCCGTGCGAAGCCGCGGCGGCGGCGGCTAGGGCGAGGGAGAGAAGCAACCTCGCATGAGGTGCACGCTTGGCGAGCTGACCGCTTCGGCGTGGGGGGACGAGACGCGGCGCAGGCGGGGGTGGGAGAGTGAGGGTTGATTGAATGACCGTATTGCCCTTCGACCAATAAAATCAATAAAAATAACTATTTTACGGAGGTGATGAGAAGTGATAGGAAGCGATTTCAACCATTATAAAAGATCTCTAAAAAGAAAGACAACAGTGAACAATGATTCCTCAGTCAAAAAAGAAAGAAAAAACATTTGACCTCCCCTTCATGTTGATAAAAAAACAAACAAGAAAAGTATCACTTAAAGAAAACCGAGTGCTATTATTCAAAGACTAAGCTCTGCAAAAGCCAAAAGACAACTTCATCTGATTGAAAAATATTAACTACAAAATTCTCACGAAAATGGCAGATAACAAACTGAATAAGATAACATGGCTGCCTCAAAAACACTTAGCTAGTAAGAATTAACCATTAGTTGTAATGTAATTCACTGGTTCTAAAAAAACGAGCACTCCATTTTTACTAACAACAATCCTTGAATGAATCACGTGGCTAGAAATACTACTGATGATTTCTGTTTCACCAATTTATCAAAAAGCTAACTTCTAAATAGCCGAATTGGAATAATATTGTGCTAAACTTGAGATTGTGTCCTCTTTACGTTCAGATTCTTTGCCCTGTTTTCTCCCAAACAAGTAGCATTTTTTAGAGTTTTAGGGCTAAAGCTCCATTTGTTCAACTAAAGCCAAAAGGCCAATTATCCGTTAGGCTTCGTTTGGCAACTGGTGGAGCCGACCCAAGGTAGACCTCACCCCCGCATGGGTGGGATTGATCCAAGGGGGCCACCCGATCCAGTGTATGCGGAGGTTTGAACCCCCAATGGTTAATTGACTATTTGGATGAAGACAGTGGATTGACAGGGTTTTCATCTGTTGGCTAGAAAAAACTAGGCCTGCTGTCTTTTTAGAGCAATAACAAGCTGAAGCAAACAGATTTGAAGACATGAAAACTAAGAGCGCTAACTATAATTCTAAAATTCATCTCTAAAATCACAAAAAATATTAGAAAAACTGAAAGATGAACAAAAAAATCTCAAAACAACAAAAAAATCATCAAAAAATTCAGAAAAAAACAAATTACTAATCTGAAATGTGTTGGATAAGCTCCATTTAATCCAATCCAGCAAGAAACATCTAGATATAGAACAACTTATCATGCCGGTCCATGTCGGATACAGGCAGCGCACATGTTCTTTTATCTGGATATAAAATAATAGTTTTAACGTGCTAGACTATATGGATATCGTTATCTCTCTCCAATATCATTATCAAATATTCTAGAAATTTAAATCTAAAAACTACAAGACTGAACATTCAACTATTTTTTTCATGGGTAAATGTTGCAGGGTGTCTTTCATAACTCGACCTCCTCAGACCTGTAAAGTCACAGTGAACATATGTGTCAGGAACTGCCAATGGATATATGTCAATGTCAACTACTAAGCCATTTTATCATCATCAAAAAAATCAAATATGCACTAATGTTCTATATTAAAGAAGGGTCCAAAAATAGATTAGTTGCTAAGAGCCTAAGCCATGAGAGCAAACAGAGAAGAGATATCAGCCAAGAGTTAGTACTTGATACAAAAAAGACAGAAAATTCAAGTAACAGTAGACTAGTACATGCAAACAGATCCTTAAATAATTCCAGCAAATTTTGTGCAATAGCTAGTCATGATGTACCAGCAGTAATGCTAAATGTGTGCTCCAAAATAGATTAGTACAAAAATATGTAATCTGAGCCAGAACATTTCAAGTACTGATGCATTTTATAGATTCAAGCCTAACATTTCAAGTGATCTTGGTCGAATTGGCACAACACCTAGAAACCTATAATATATTAGTACAAAATATAAACTTTGGGAAACCATCTGCTGAATGCTTAGACAGATGGCATCACAAAATATAAATTTTGTGCAATAACTGTCTAAGCTCTTACTGGATAAAAACAAAGACTAACCTCTCACTCAAAACTCAGTATTGTTTCCCTCATGTCTGCATACTGGTTCAAAGCAAAAGTTTTCTAGTGAGTTCTTGAAAGTAATTAAAAGATGTCAGCAAACTCAAAGACAACTAAAAAACTAACCATTTCTTCCTTATCCAAATCAGACGTGTTGGTGAATCTGCATTCATGAAGATTTCCCGGTTCTGAGCATCTTTGAAAACATCAAAAGCTTCAGCCTTTTCTTCGCCGGTGAGTTCTACCATGGTGCTGATGACACTAATGCATTGCTTGATGGAGTACTCATCCGCTCCTGATCCTGTCCTTGATTTCTCTGCAACCTCACCTTCAACTTGCTTAGTTTTTACTTCCAGATACTTCTCCATCATGTGAGCTACTTCAGCTTCCTTCTGCCTTTTCTGAACCTTCTTTCCTCCATGAGAGATAGCAGCTTCCTTCTGCCTTTTCTGAACCTTATTTCCTCCATTAGGGACAGCAGGAACATTTGCTTTTCTTGTTGCCGTAGGTCTACTGGGCTGGTCTAATATCATCACATCATCCTCATCATCCTCATCCTCATCATGAAGAGGCACCAGTGGGGATTCAAATTCTTCAGCTTGTAATCCGTCACCACCACTCATTTGTGTGATACTTGGCTCAGATGGTGTTGGGTCAGCAAGAGATGTCATGTTCAACGATCCCTCAGCTGTGTGGCCATCATATAACTCTCCTAATCTCTCAAATAGAGGAAAAGGCTTGGACTGGAACTTGGCAGCCTTTGGATGTGACTGTTAAAATTGAAATTCAACATATTTCAGAGATATAAGTGGCAAAATAACAGCAGCAGTAACATAATTTGGAGGTAACAGAAAAGTATTTTTAGAAATTACTGTGATGATGTTTGCCCAGACAGGTGGATCAGCCACAATCATGCACAGCTTATCATCCCATGATGCCCCACTTTGCTGCCTCGCTTCTTTGAGCATCCGATATTCCCTCTTAAGTTCCTTCTCCTTGTCCTGAATCTGTTGCCTGGAAAATGAGACATGCTTGAAGTTCTGATGGAAAGATTTCACTATTCTATTCCATGCATCTGTAGACCATCCATTTTGCCCCCTATAGCAATCATTGTTGTAGTCATGGAGCAACTCAACCAATGCTTTTTCAAGTCCTAAATTCCAATGCGCTCTTGAGCGGTCCACTGCACATGTACAAGGTCATCACTTTACATGAAGATATTACAAAAGGTGCATGCAAGACAGTGCAACAATCTCAACTAAACTATATGGCTAATTACCTTTTCCACTTGCTTTAGGTGATGGTCTCTTCTTCTTTAAAGATGCAGCTTGCATTAGATGCAACTTAGGAGAGCCCCTTCCAAGCATAGCTTTGATTCCTGCTTTAGTTGAGTGAGAGTATATAGACCATTACATAAGCAGATGGCATCACAACAACAACTTATAGTCAAGATGAAAATTAAATAGGTGGACAAATAAACCATTACATAATCATCCATACAAATGACTGAAACAAGCATCCAGTATTACACATGGGAAACTCTTACATAGGGCTGAAATAAAATTACATACGCATCATGAGTGGTTGTGGGTATAATCTGCCCACATACTCAATGCAATTGCATCTCTTTGGGAATTTCCATTTTCTATTTGGCTACTAAATGATGGCACATCATTATTGTATGTATTGTCCCCTTCAGGGACATCGATAAAACTACTAGGAAGGATGTTACCCGGCTGGTTCGTCAACCACCCTTCATCTCCATTGTGCATACGGATAAGATTATGGAACACCACAGCAGCAGCTGGTATCTTCACTTGGTTCTTGATAGGATGTAAGGTTCCTACTTTTAAAATAGGAAAACGCTTCTTTAGAACTCCAATTGCTCTCTCTATATGATTCCTCAAAACAGCATGACGATGATTAAACAGTTCCTTCTAATTTCTTGGTCGTTGGTGACCACGCCCAAACTCCTTCAAGTGGTACCTTACACCACGATAAGGAGCAATGAATGATGGAGTGTTAGCATAGCCACCATCGACGAGGAAAAATTTGCCCTCAGGTACACGAAAACCATGAAGCAAAGTAGACCTAAGGACCCTTGCATCAGTTGCAGACCCTTCCCAACCTGATGAGATGAAGGTGAAGTTCAAATCGAAATCACAAGCCAACATGATATTTTGGCTAAGTGTGCCCTTTCTATTCCTATATGGAGCTTGCTTGTCTTGAGAGATGGTAATAGGAATATGGGTCCCATCAATGGCACCGAGGCAATTCTGAAAGAGTGAAGTGTGTATGTTAGCTATATATATAAGTAAGGAAAAGAGGTGTATATGGATAAGTAGAGAGTCATAATTGATTCACCTTAAAGTAAGGGAAGAACCTAGGGTCTGTGCTGATTTTCCAATGAGTTTCAGTTGCCACTATAGGTTTCACAAACTTACAAGTAAGATTTTGGATTATGTTGAAGATTGACTTAATGTGCCGATGGATGGTTTCTCCACTATGTTTGAATTGATACTGCATATCCTCATAGCTTGCATTGTGAGACAGCATATACATGAAGAACGCAAACTGCTCCTCGACTCTAATACCCCTAGTGTCCCGTAACAAATGCTCATCTCTAAGATAGGTTGCAATGGCTCTGAAGATGTTAGGCTCCATACGAAAGGCAACACAACAATCTTTCACATGTCCATTGAGTACTTCTTCAAGACGCTCCTTTCCGGACAACCTTGATGTATGCCTAGGTATTTTTTGTCGGGGCTCCCTTGTACTACCCAATAGATATAAAGCAGGTAGAAGGAAAAGCATAATCTCATCATCATCATCATCCCTTCTTTTCTTAGCTAGAGCATCCATAACTAATACAATGATGAAACCATGTAGTTCATTAGAAGGCATCACACAAGAAGGAAACTAAATCTATGATTCTGAAAGAAGGCATCACAAAAAAGGAGAAAGGAGAAGCTACCGATAATCTACCAAAACACATGTATAGAAACAAGTTATCACACATCTGAAATAAATGGTTTCCACTCAAAAATGAATTCTTCACTACTAAACATGTGAAAGGACTACACAGAAGTACACATCTAAAAGTTCAACAGAAAAGGCCCAAACTGCCAAATATGGGGCAAGAGGGCAGCCCTCCTTTCTACTCAGGCACAGATGCATATCCAAGCAAAGAATAAGTATAGCACAGTGAAACTACTAGCTCAAAACAAATGTCCAAACAAATGTCCAAATTGAGGTTACTTATATGTGAAATGTGCGATGTTTCCCTCTGATCTTGGTACTGATTTTTGCACTGGTCATTGTAGCGCACATATTTATCTTATTTGGAACGGTACTGGATTATTGTATCTCTATCTGTTGCTGCACAGGAGGAAAAAGCATCTGGATCTCTTTTTTCGCTTGTTCCTCGTTTAAAAGGACCAGAGTATCATGTGGGGGGAAGTCAGTACTCCACGTTACCACAACGTTGCTTTTGATTAATATAATGCTAACCCAATTCCCCAGAAGGAGAAAACCAGGTATTGAGCAGCTAATCACCACAACAGACATGGTTCTGTTTTATTAGCTAAAAATAACTGCAACTACGTGACTTGCCGCACAAAAAAAACCCAATTCCCCAGAAGGAGAAAACTGCAACTACGTGACTTGCCGCACAGCTAACAAAGTGCGATTCTGGTGTACAGACTGGTTCAGTTTTATTAGATAAAAATAACACTAGCTTCTGAAACTCTGAAGCTTCTGAAACTCTGAAGCTTCTGAACCCGGACTGAACTTCCTGAATGAAACTAACACTTTCACTATTTTTAATTGGGAAGAAATGAAATTGACGTCAAATTTCACCCCAAAAAATACTCCTTCCCACAAAACCAAAAATCCAAACAACCGTAGGGTCCTAACCTGCAGCAAAACAGCACATTATCATCCAAACCAGACTACTCGCAAGGCACCTGCAGCACTGATCCCCAATTCAATCCACCTGATGGCCAGATCCCCATCAAAACAACCCACAAATCCAACCGAACACTAATCCACCCATCAAATTTAACCATGCTATATTGGAGTATGGCTGGGGCAAGGGATCTGGTGCGTACCGTGAGGTCGATGCCTGGGAGGTCGGAGCTCGAGAAGATGTCGTGGTCGACGACGGCGAAGTTTCTGGACACTGTGTCACCCTCGTAGGGCACGAACTCGTGGATGCACTCCGTGTCAGTCACCACACGATCTTGGAGACCCCAGAATCTTGCCACCGTCTCGATCTGACTCCAACCCTAGGAAGAAAAGAGATGAGGAAAAGGGAAAGGGATTGGAAGGAGGAGATGGAGGACGTGGGCTGGTGGAGGCGCACCTGATCCACTGGCCGCTGCCGGTCTCGGTTGCGGAGCGGAGCGTCGGCGTCGGCGTCGGCGTCGGCGCCGAGAGGAGCGACGCGAGACTCACGCGGAGACGTTCCCGGCCATAAGTGGAGATGCGCGACACCCACGCGGTTTGAGGGGGGTAGAGTTGGATTCGCTCCCGTCCACGTCTTCCCAAATGCGAATTTTGCACTCACGTGGGTTGTCCTCCCAGCGTGGATAGGATCCACCAGTGGCCGGGTTTGGCCCCCAATCCACGCCTAACCCGCCCTATCCAAACGAAGCCTTACAGCATTCTGGAATGGCATCCCATCTTGATGACCTGATCGAGAAGCGCAAACGATTAACCGCGCCTCTCAACTC
The DNA here is from genome assembly GCF_000003195.3 of Sorghum bicolor. Lineage (NCBI taxonomy): Eukaryota > Viridiplantae > Streptophyta > Magnoliopsida > Poales > Poaceae > Sorghum > Sorghum bicolor. Next base: position 49,504,775 of record NC_012873.2, on the reverse strand, counting down.
AAAGTCTGCGAACATCCAAACAACCACTCTTGCAATCTTCTAAGTTTTGGTTCCTCTGTTTTACAGCTCGATCAGCCAAAACAGAAAAGGAAACAACAAAAAGATTCACTGGATCTGCATCTGCTTCCCAGGAAGAACAGATAAGAACACCTCAACAATTCAGACCCAGAAAAAATCACAGAAAAATAATCGATGCACTCAATTCGCCAAATTTTGTAGAGCAATTTCTCAAGGAGCAAGAACAGTACAGGGCACCCAAACAAGAATCGCTCATAGGCTCACAGGTCACAGCTAGACCGTCTACAAGTCAGACTCAAAAGGATGCAATGCACATGCACATGCATCGCAAGTAGAAGTACAAATCATAGATTAGGGGGTGAGGCATAGATACAAGAACAGCTAATAGCGATGGCACCACATATAGACACTGGATTGACTACAACCAAGTTTCCCTGGAGCAAAATTAGCCAACACAGTGAAGCGATTCGCATTGCTCTATTCCTAGTGAGCTCCTAAAACCTTCCAAGCGGCTACCGTTGTCCATTGGGTACCTTCTGGCCACACCAGGACTTCAGTTTTCAGCGCCGAATCGCCAAAGTAACTTGAACAGCACACGGAGAGGATTGTTGGGATGATGAACATTTTCAGGAGCAACCAGGTACATGGAGGAGCGATGGATGTAGAAGCTGCAACGAACCAACAAATTCAGCATTAATCAGTACAGCATAGCAGCAAAATGGATCGGAGGCCTGAAGCAACAAATCAAACAGCAAAACATAGATGAATATTCAGTTCAGCTCATTACCTGACATAAAGCAAAACTTCCTGCATCAGCCTCAGCTCCATCATGGGGAACACTATCTTTCCCTGGACCATAATCCTTGAAGAACTTGCCAGCGGAGCAAGGCACTTTGCCCACACGGGAGATAGCTTCCCAATCTGCAGTTAACCATCAATCGGATAATGAAAACTGAGATATGCACAAATGTAAGAAGAATGAGAGTGAATGTAGTTGCAAGAGCGAACCTCTCCAGATCGGTTGGTCGAGAAGCGCACGATCTCCGCCAGAGCAGCCGCCTGCCTGACCGACACCCTGAGGCTGCCGTGGAGCCTGTCGTACGACGGGAACGCGAAGTGCACGACCTCGCCGGCGTCCAGCAGCTTTCTCCCGCGGCAAGTCGACAGCCCGGTGGCGTACGACTTCTTGAAGAAGCACCATTCGTGGCGGTCCGGCGGGTACTCGTCCAGCTCCGGCGGCGGCGGCGCCACCACCATCCTCCACTCGCTCACCGGCATGGCCGCTTGCGGTGGCAGCGCGCGGATGGGCTTCGCGTTCAGGTACGGCACCGGGTGAGACGTCGTCAGATCGATGAAAGGCACGCCGTCGTCTTTGCGGGGCCGCTTCTTGGACCTCGGCGCGGGATCCACGATCTCCACCTCATCTTCACTGCTGTCACTCTCCGGATCCTCCTTGACACGGCGCCGCGACAAAAGTTGTCCTTTGATTGGCGAATCGCGCGACTGCTCCTCCTTGACATCGACCTCGTCGGCCACCTCCTCCTGCTTCACCCGACGACCAGATTGCTCTTGGAAGTGGCCATCGGATTCGATTGGCTCCCTCTTCACCTTGACTTCGGCCCCACCAGGGGCTTCAACCTTCACCTTCACCTCTGCCTCGCCACAGGCTTCAACCTTTACCTTCGCCTCGTCGGTGTCGGTAGCATCGATTGGCTCCCTCTTGACATTGACCTTGACTTCACCTTCGTCGGCGGCTTCAACCTTCACTGGAAGCAGAGGCGGAGGCGGCGAGGGGCAGGAGGCGCCGCCAATGCCGGGTTCCGCCTCGACGCCACTTTCTCGGATCCCATTTCGGCCGCCGTCACCGCCGGCGGCGGTTGCATCGTCGAGGAGCCATTTGATGGCGCGCTCGGTGTCACCGCTGCAGCGGGTGAGCGCGTCGACGGCGGCGGCCACCGGGAGGTCCGCGCCGAGGACGGCGCGGAAGGCGGCCAGGTCGTCGACGAAGAGGGCGGGCTGGTTCAGAGGCATCTCCGGAGGGTCGCGGGGGTCGCCGGCAGCACACACCATAGCGGCCAATCGACGGTGAGGACAAGGACGAGACGTGACGGCGAAGAGGATTGAAGCGCGGGCGGGAGACGAGAGGCCAGGCGATGGAGGACTGGAGGGCAGTAGGGGACGGGGGATTGGGGATTTAGAGGGAGAGTTTATATTGCAGGGTTTCTTTTTGGCGGGGAACGAGGAATGAATGTTGGAACCAGGCTTGATCTAGAGCTCGAGTGCGCGTAGCTATGGTGGCTCGCCGGGGACGCAGTCACCGCGGCAAGGGCAATTGGTAGATGCAAAAGAAGAACAAACACGAGAATATTATGCTGCCGTATCGCAGCCCCAAACATCCTTTATTCGTTGTATTTATAGCTGGATACAATGGGTTCTCGGAACAGGCTCCGAGAGTCCCACGCCATGACGAACACCGTGTGCGACGCCGTTTCATTGCGGCGCGCACCACGTGCTGCAGCGCACGACATGGCGCCTGACCAAACTGACTCACCCAGGTTGTGTTCACGGACTCAAGCACGCCTTGGCCGAGCTCAACCTGCACCTGGACTCTAGATGACTAGGAACATAATCTCAACTACCTCTATGCAACAATTTAGCTAACAAAATACCCCCTAAACTTGTTGCACGTCGACGACGCCCAACGCTCTCCTTAACTCAACAAATCTGACTCGCCCAAGCGACTTCGTGAAGATGTCGGCCAACTGGTTTGCAGTGCCTACATGATCCACCTCCACCTTTCCTTCCTCAATGCACTCAAGCAAGAAGTGATACTTTGTATCAATATGCTTGCTTCTGTCGTGATGCACAGGATTCTTGCTTAGTGCAATAGCAGACATGTTATCCATTAGGAGCTTCACCGGCGTCTCTCCTATTCCCATCAGTTCACCTACAAGCCGACTGAGCCAAATCCCTTGACAAGCAGCTGTTGCCCCTGCCACATATTCTGCCTCACAGGACGAAAGTGCCACAATCTTTTGTTTCTGAGATGCCCAAGTCACCAGATTCTTCCCAAGAAAATACGCCACACCTGTGGTACTCTTCCTATCTTCTGAATCCCCAGCAAAATCACTGTCACTAAACCCGAGTAAGAAAGGTTTCAGTTCAGTGTCTCGCCCATACTTGCATCCATAACCAATTGTGCCCTTCAAATACCTGAGGATATGCTTCACAGCAACCCAATGATCCTTTGTTGGAGCCTCCATAAATCTACTGACAACCCCAACAGCAAAAGCTATATCTGGCCTGGTGTTGACCAAATACCTGAGACTTCCAATCACACTCCTATATGCAGTAGGTTCTATCACCTCATCCTCACACTTCTTGCTTAACTTGAGCCTTGCTTCCATTGGTGTACCACATGGGTTACACTTCATCATACCAGCAGATTCTAAAATTTTCATAGCATAAGCATTTTGACTCAGGGTGATTCCATCTCTACCTTGCTTCACCTCTATCCCAAGATAATAGCTGAGAAGCCCGAGATCACTCATACTAAATCTTTTCTTCATCTCCACTTTGAACTGTCTGGACATTTGGTCCTGAGATGATTAGATCATCAACATACACCCCCACAAGCAAGAATGAGTTCTTGTTCTGTCTCCTGTACACTGCATGTTCAAGTTTACTTCTAGTAAATCCCAGAGAGATCAACTCCTTATCGAGTTTTGCATTCTAGGCTCTTGGTGCCTGTTTTAGCCCATAGAGTGCTTTCTTCAGCCTAAGCACTTTTCCTTTGCTGCCAACATTGAAACCAGGAGGTTGTTGAACAAATACAGTTTCAGTTAGATCTCCATTCAAGAATGCCGACTTGACATCCATATGGTGTACCTCCCATCCACTTTGAGCTGCTAGTGCTAACACCACCCTTACTGTTTCAATTCTTGCAACAGGTGCAAAGACTTCCTCGAAATCAACTCCCTGACGCTGAGCATAGCCTTTGGCTACCAAGCGAGCCTTGTGCTTCACAATTCTCCCCTCTGGATTTTTCTTGACCTTGTATACCCATTTGAGGCCAATTGCCTTTTGATTAGGTGGCAGGTCACTGACAACCCATGTCTCGTTGTCCTGTATTGCCTTCATCTCAGCTTCCATTGCTTCCCTCCAACAGTCCTCTGCAAGTGCGTCTTCAACTGTAGCAGGTTCCTCGGTTGCCATGAGACACAAGCCTGAGTATTCAAAATTCTGAATCTCCTCTGTACTGTCAAAAAGATCAGGCAAAGTCCTGTATCTTCTTGGTGCCTCATCTGTGCCAACTGACGCATCCGTTGGAGGGGTGGTCCACTGTATCTGATGTGTGGGTCCTGTTGTCGAGCTAGGTGTATGCGGGGAACCCTCAAACGCTCCACCACCCGATGGAATTGCAGTCCCGGGAGAAACATGTTCAGGTACAGCAACAGCAGGTTCTGCATCTTCTGAATCGGCAGCCCCGACAACAGCCTGAAAATCGTCAGCAAGCTCAAGCTCCACGATGAAATCTGGAGTCAGCAGCGCAGCACGGTCACGGTCACCTGTTTCACTTGTCTTCACCCCCCAATTCCATTGGCTTTTCTCATCAAAGAGCACATCCCTGGTCACCAACAACTTGTTGTTGACAGGATCATAAACCCTGTATCCTTTTGTACCGGGCTCGTATCCCAAGAACACACCCGGTGTGGATCGATCTGCCAGCTTTGTGATACCCGGCCCTGTTCGTTTCGCGAACACTTTGCACCCGAACGTGCGTAGATGCCGGACTGAAGGCTTCCGTCCATACCACATCTCAAACGGAGTTTTCCCTTCCAAGCTCTTTGTGGGAGATCGATTCAGCAAGTAGACCGCTGTCTTCACTGCCTCGCCCCAAAACTGCCCTGGCACATTCATGCTCTTCAGCATAGACCTCGCCATCTCCACCACGGTTTGATTTCACCTTTCAACGACACCGTTCTGCTGAGGTGTGTAAGCTGTGGTGAGGTTGTGCCTTATGCCTTGCTCACTGCAGTATGCAGAAAATAGTTGAGAGTTGAATTCACCCCCACGATCGGTTCTGAGAGCTTTTAGACGCCTCCCAGATTCAACTTCTGCTGCAGTCTTGAACTTCTTGAAGTAAGTTAGCGCCTCATCTTTTGTTGCTAGCAGTTCCAGCCACATGAACCGGCTATGATCATCCACAATTAGCAGAAAATATGCCTTCCCACCTGGAGTAGGTGGTGTTATCTGCCCACACAGATCACCATGCACCAATTCAAGGACTGCATTTGCACGATATTCAGACGCTCGGGGAAACGGGGTCCTGTGTTGCTTACCCAGTGCACAGCCATCACAGACCTGTTCAGCTCTTTTGATCAACGGCATCCCTTCCACCATCCTTTTGGTGCCAAGATCACGAAGTGATATGAAGTTCAGATGCCCATAGCGCGCATGCCACAGCCATGCTTCATCGTCCATCTTGGACAGCAAACAGACAGGTGAGGCCACCTTCACTTTCAACGTATACAGGCGATTCCTCCTTTCAGCGCGGATCAAGACTCCTAGCTGGTCTGTCCCTTGCTTGCTTCTCTCAAACACCGTCATTACACCACGATCAATCTCAACCCTGCATCCACGTTCTTCCAACTGTCCGAGACTAATGATATTGCATTTGAGGGATGGAATATAATATACCTCCGTGAGTACACGATGATCGCTGTTCTTCCCTGCGAGAGTCACAGCCCCGAGCCCATGTATCTCCACCATCGAGCCATCGCCGAACCGCACCGCCCCTCGGACCGAATCGTCCAAGCTAGCCAGCGCCTCGCGACACCCCGTCATGTGATTCGTGGCGCCCGTGTCGAGTACCCACGCTCCTTCCTCATGCTCCGCTGGAAACACGCGTTCCTGGGAAAGGAACACACGTTGTGCTCTCGACGTGGCCGCCCGCACGACGTCGCAGACTTGTGCCACCAATAACGCTCCCTCCTGGTCACCAGCAACATGGTGAGCAGCTTCATGCCGCTCCTCCCCATCCATCTTCGTCTTGCACTCCTTCTCGAAGTGTCCGTAGATGTTACACTTGCGGCAGCGGCCCTTGCGACGTGGAGTTCCCATCGACGTCAGTTTTCGCCCTGAGTCACGCCCATCACCGTCGGCGCGTGCTCTGGGTTTTTCCTTCTTCACGTACCGGTTCTTTCCCTTGTTGCCGGATCCAGATGGGGAATCTGACCCGGCACGGTTCTTGCTTCTTGCTGCCCACTCCTCCTCGGTGAGCAAAAGCTTTGGCATCTTGTCCGCGACTTGATCAACTGAGGGCTCAAACCTCTCTTCGGCTGCACGGAGGTGAGCGATCAACTCTTCAATGGTGAGCTCCTTCAAGTTCTTAACCATCTCAATGGCTACTGCGACCTGGCTGTACCGAGGTGGTACAACCCTAAGGAACTTCTTCACCACCCTTGAATCATCCACGCTTGTTTCTCCTAGACCCTTCAGATCTGTCGCCAACTTCGTGATCCGAATGGCGAAGTCATCAATTGTCTCCCCGGGCTTGAACGAGATTGCCTCGAATTCTCCCAGGAGCTTCTGAGCATTGACCTCCTTTACACGATCAGCACCAAGACGCATCGTCTTGATCGCCTCCCAAGCCTCCTTCACAATTTTCTTGTTTAGGAGCATGGAGTGCATCTCCTGCGGAACACCGCGGAGCATGGCCCCAAGAGCCAACCGATCTCTCCGTCTCTCCGGATCTTTCCCGGGCTCGATTGCATCCCAGAGGTACATGCCCTCCAGGTTGCACTGAACATGCGAGGACCACTCTTGATAGTTGGTCCGGGTAAGCATTGGCCACATCAGATTGTTTGCAGCCTGCGTGAACGCCCGGTCCATGGTCTCCTTCTCGCCTGATGTTCCCATCTCGAACGGCGATGGATCTTGGCAGTTTCTTCTCCGATCTTCCTCAACAACTTACTCACCGACGCCTCACGCCTCCTCCTCGACAACCTTCGGCTCTGATACCACGTGTTGGAACCAGGCTTGATCTAGAGCTCGAGTGCGCGTAGCTATGGTGGCTCGCCGGGGACGCAGTCACCGCGGCAAGGGCAATTGGTAGATGCAAAAGAAGAACAAACACGAGAATATTATGCTGCCGTATCGCAGCCCCAAACATCCTTTATTCGTTGTATTTATAGCTGGATACAATGGGTTCTCGGAACAGGCTCCGAGAGTCCCACGCCATGACGAACACCGTGTGCGACGCCGTTTCATTGCGGCGCGCACCACGTGCTGCAGCGCACGACATGGCGCCTGACCAAACTGACTCACCCAGGTTGTGTTCACGGACTCAAGCACGCCTTGGCCGAGCTCAACCTGCACCTGGACTCTAGATGACTAGGAACATAATCTCAACTACCTCTATGCAACAATTTAGCTAACAATGAAGACGAGGGAAGCTCAAAGATTCTCGATTTTGGCGGGACGAAGCGGAGGGAAAGAGAGATGCGAGACGGTGAAGCGGGGTGAAGTGAAATGCGACTTGCTAAAATTTGGAAAAAGGGGAATGCGAGGTGGTGAAGAGTGGTGAAATGCGATTTTTGCAAAATTTTATGTTCCTGAATTTTAGTTTCCTTCGTTCACAAATGATGGTTATTGCAAACATTTTATATTAAAATTATAGTTTTACTTCATTGCAATTTCTGTAAGCTCGATGTATAATTTTCAGTTTTTGTGAATAAAAAGAGCTGCAGGAGGGTATGCGAGCCTGGTGATCATGATGAAAAAAAGCTTTGTCGTCTATCGTTTGGTGGCTTAGCCATCCTTTGCTGTTCGTGCTTTTTTCTAGCTGCTTGCTTCTGTTAGTTCTTCCGGGACGATGAGAGGTGACTTGCTAAAATTTTGAAAAGGGAAATGCGAGGCGGTAAAGAGTGGTGAAATGCAATTTCTGCTAAGATTTATGTTCCTGAATTTTAGTTTCCTTCATTCACAAATGATGGTTATTACAAACATTTTATATTAAAATTATAGTTTTACTTCGTTGCAGTTTCTGTAAGCACGATCTATATTTTTTTGGTTTTGTGAATAAAAAACTCATTAGAAATACTTAGGGCACTCCCAATGCTACATGTAGTTTCTATAGCTATTAATTTCTATAGACATTATGTATAGAAACTATGGTCCCAATGGATAGTTTTTATACAATAATTTATTATCCAATCATATTCATTCTCTCTCAATTCTCAACCAATCATATCACTTCATGTCTTGGATCTCGCATAGACATGGTTTCTAAGTTAGACCCAGTTTCTATGATTTTTGCTCTCTCTCTTCAATAACTATCTTATCACATCAGCAAAATACTTAGGTGGCATCATAATTAATGTCTATAGAAACTATAGTGGTTTCTGCATTAGGAGTGCCCTTAGACAAAACTACAAACCCAACAAAATTTGATTTGTGTTGACATAAAGACAATTAACAATTAACAATTGTTTCTACAATCAGATAAGGAGACACATTTGATACGTTATGACACACATTTTATACTTATCGGTGGTATAAAAGGTTGTCTGAAATCGGCACATGAAATATAGGATAAGTGTAATATTAAAGTAAGGCCTTGTTTGGTTGCCTCTGGTTTTTTTAACTTTCATCACATCGAATATTTGGACACATGCATGGAAACTAAAAACACAGACAGAGAATAATTTGCGAAATGAATCTTTTAAATCTACTTAGTCTATGATTAGATATTAATTGTCAAATAAAACGAAAATGTTACAGTACCTATTAAACTCTAACACCATAAATCAAACACCCCTAAGATAAAAGCATCTGCAATGGGTGTATCTATGTCACTCCCATACATTTAATGCGAGGATAGGACTTGCATCTTCACAATGTGCGCTCGACTTAGGCCTTGTTTAGTTCTCGCACTTTCGTTTGTTTATGGTAATTATTGTCCAATTATGGAATAACTAGGCTCAAAAGATTCGTCTTTTAAATTTCGACCAAACTGTGTAATTAGTTTTTATTTTTGTTTATATTTGATACTTCATGTATGCGTCTAAAGATTCGATGTGACGGGGAATCTTGAAAAATTTTGGGTTTTTGGATGGAAGTAAACAAGGCCTTAAAAAAAAAGAGCTACTATCATGAATCGAACCGGGCCCAATAAAAAAAATTATGCTCTCTCTCACCATCTCTTCTCTTTCTTGCCATTGCTGCTCCCGCTGCCAAAAGGAAGTTGGAGGAGCTTCGGGGGATTCAAGGCTATCGAGGACACCGCCTTCCCCTTCCATGTGTATTGGTGGGCGTGGGAGACAGGGAAAAGAGGTGGTTGAGCATATTATGTTTTTTTTTTGGGTGTATGTCTCATGTCATGCATAGAGTCAACATATGTGAAGTCACATTATAGGAACAAGACGGTTCCATATATTGGACATGCTCTAAGACCCTAGGAATGAAGACATTTTTATGTTTCTTGTGCTTGTTCTGTGAAAATAACTTAATCCCTGTGAAATTCAGGTACATTTTCTATGAAATGCCTGTGTTCCAAAGGAGTCGCGCATTTTGAATTTTCTACATACATAACTTTTTTCTATACACTTAAGACATACACTATGCCTAGATACTTAATAAAAACAATATATCTATAAAAACCAAAACATCTTATAATTCCAAAGTGGAGAAAGTATTTTCCTTTCTCCATCGTAAATTTTAGACTGTCAGATGGCCTAACGTCGAAGGCACACATCATCGTCCACAACGATGGCACCGTTATCCGTTGTTTCCTGCTGAGTAAGAGCATGCTGGTTGCGCACTAAAACCCGCCATGCTTAACTGGCAGCGATCACGGAAATATTTCTAAGTTATAGAAAAAAAACGATACCACTAGATCAAAATAGCACAAAAGACTGGAAAAAGTCAACTGTCTGATGTTGCTCGGATGACAGTCCGACGAGCTTCCCAGAATTCTTAGTTTCCTAATGATCCGAAACAAAATATATCATCGACTAGCATGCATGAAAATCAACTGGGGACGACGAAAACTTTCTGGTCCCTACTTGGCGAGAATATAGCACAAACATTCTTACATGAGGATATTCAATGAGGTGAGGAAACTGTCAGCGTCACACGTCTCCTCTATTTTTCATGTTCCTCCACTTGACCCTCAGATCACTTGGGAGGCGTGTCTCGTCAAATACGTCTCTGCCGTGTTCCAGTATCTGAATCCACGGAATAGGCTCGTTGTCCCTTGGGGTGAATATTTTCATTGCTTCCTGGATCAGCACAATGAAAAGTAAATATCTAGTATGAGCGAGCAAATCAAATACAAACCCACAACAAAAGAATCATTATTACCCTTAGAGCTGCTTCTTCCTTGACTGTCCAACAAAGCCTGGATCGCCTTCCAGTTGCATTGGAACTGCCACATGGACATGCTCAGTTATTGGGAGAAAGTACACACTAAAATGGTGTATTTTTTTTTGACACAAGTAAAATGGTACATTTTCATATACATACTTTTCATCATAATATAAACAGATCACTCAAAAATGACAATAAATCTGTCCTAAAGGTGTCATTTTTCAATACTTTTATTAAGCAATTATTGACACCCAACAGAGGGCAGCAGATGTGCTGATTCATCACTCCATAAGTACTAAGTGAACAAAAATGCATTGGCTATATGCCTATATCATCCCCATATGCAACCTAATTTCAGTAGCCTAAACAAAGTTTCACCAAATGATTGGTGAACTCACAAAAACTCCTCATTTACTCCATTAGTGTGAAGAGTCGATTCATAATAACTCATGTAGATAGTTACACGAATGTGAAATCACTCACGAAGAATAAAAATGACTCCATCATATCATTATGAATTTATGATGACATTGTATAATGTCATATCAGAAACATTTTAAGACATTCAAGTTGAAGCAATCTAAAAGTGGAGCAGTAGCATGTTATTCATGCCATTCAAGGAGGCTAAACTCAGAGTGCCAAATAGTGGAACTGTGGAAATGGTTTAAGCAAACGCCCATGGCTGAGCCTTATCTACAAGGGGTTTATTTATCGCACATCTAAATCAGTGAGCTTAATGTCATTTGGTTTTAAGCTTATTAGAGTCGTTCTTGAAAAAAATAAGAACCTTTTGCATTATGCAAACTGCAGTAAATGTGCATACAAGTAGGGAAAGAAGTGGCATCATTCAAACACTTACTAACGCTTGGGTGGGTATGCATATTTCCGTTTCCTTGATGGTAAAGGCTCGTGTTGATCCTTCTGCCCAAACGCTTTTGTAGAATTACTTGATACTGTTGCTTCCCTCTCTTGTAGTCTTGCTCTGTGATGCTTAGTAGTACGCCAAGGGGGTGATAATGGCTTGCCAGAGTCACTTGAAGATGTAAATTCTATTTCATCAGTGTCTTTAGACTGGTGATGAGAATGTGTGGGGCCATCCTCTTTGTCAGTCTCAATTTCTGGATTTGCAGCAGGACTGCATCTGTTCTGGGATGAACTTCCCTCATGAGCCTCTGTGTTTTCCGCATGGTCTTGTTCAGCATCCTGAAGTTGATTGCTTTTGTTCTGGAGTACAGAAGCATTCATGGGTGCCACATCAGAATTCCCAACAGAAGATGCCTTTTCAATGACTACCTCATTACAAACATCACTTGTAACATCTATTTTCTGTTTCTTCCGCTGCCGATTAGACTCTTCACCCTGATGAGCAAGGTCATCAATTGTGGTTTCACTGACGCTAGTTTGCTTTTCTGATGAGTTACTATGTCCATTCAATTGGCCCTCGCTGTAGACGGCTCTTGGAAGCGGTCTAGTTTGCTGCTCATGTTGCTTGAGCAATTGCTCTGCACCAAGGAAAGCAGCTAGGCTCTTCCTAGCTTCAATATATGTTTTCTTTGTTTTTTTGTATTCTTCAGTGGCTTTAGCATAGATGCATACTGGGCAATGTAACTGTCTAGGGTCTTCAAATGTCAATGATGAACCAAAACAGCTGTCATGAGCAGATAACAAGCAGCTGCTACATTGAAGCAGGTGGCCACCTTTTCCACATTTTATGCATAAATCTTGTTCTGGTGAGACCCTGTGGGAATCATTGGCTTCTTGATCCTGGCTGCATAGTGGAATTTCACCACTCATTGACAGCAGACAAGCAGCAGCAAATCCACTGATACTATCATCTGAGGAATGGGCATGTGATGTTTCTGCCACAGTTTTCCCAATGGTTTGCTTGTTTGAATCTTGTTTTGCTGTTTTTCTGTATCTATCCTGACAAGAGATTGAAATAGATATATTGCAACTACGTTTCTGGATGTCATTTGTGCTCTTTCCAATGTTCTGATCAGATAAACAGTGGGCTTCTGAAATCTTATCATGCAAGGTTAGATTGCGGCTATGAGACTCTGGAGCACCCTGCACATTCAGACCACCACAGACGTCCTTGTTCTTTCCCAACATGGTGGCATCATCGTGCAGAGCGTGTTTGCTTTTGTCAGCACAACTAACTTGCAGTTGAGACTTGTCACATTTCTGCTTTTCAAAAATTGCAGGATGCTCAGTAGTATTGCCTGATGCAAAATTGCTTTTAGATTTGTCTTCTTGCATAGCACCATTGCAGCTTACAGAGGGTATAACGCTAGTAGCTCGCAGAATTGATTCCTCATGAATGGAATACTTTTCAACAGGCTGAATGCTGGCAGTGCCATCTAGATCTTGGTTTACCTTCAGACCACTGTCATGCTGCAAATGATTGAGGTGAGTTTTGCAGCTATTCAGCTGTTGAACCATTGTTGTATCCTCTGTACCAATAGGCTCAGGAAAATCGCTTGCTTCAGATGTATTGATTGGTAAAACATCATTGCTTTTGTCAAAAGATGGAGTCATCGTAGCCTGCAAGGTTTTGCTTTCATATCTGGGATCCTTCAATGATTGATAACTGATGCTATCATCATTTGGTCTCTTTATCACATTATTATAATCTGGTGGATTTGGTGATTTTCCTTTACAAGGTTGTGCTTGAACCACAGTGGTTTCATCTACCATACTCTTCTTTGATAAGGGTTCTGCAATGTTTCCCTGCAAAGTCGTATTGCAGCTAGTAGAAGAACCTGACATGTTACTGTTCACATTAGAAGGATCCTTTTCTGAAGCCCTTGTGCCAACAGTAGCAGCATTTATAGCATATTCCCGTGCTTGATTGTAGAACCTTCTGTCTGTTTCAAGTGGCTTATCAAGATCAACAGTTGATTCGACTGGACACTGCTTGAAATTACCTTTTTCAAGGTTGTTGACTAAATTTGTTAAATTCCCAGGCTGAAGCTCAGTACTGGCAATAGTGGGCCT